>NC_083104.1:92668544-93362919 GCF_949774975.1 Lagenorhynchus albirostris | reverse complement strand
ACCTCTTGCTCTGCCCTGAGATCACATGCAAGAAACAAAACCCCAACACCAGCTGAGTCTGGGCTTCTTCATCTTACTATCCCCACCCTCAGATGTAGAAACAGTGTGAACAGGGGAGGAGAGAGGCTTCTTGCACTCACCCAGGCAGTGCCAACGATTCGGCACAGATGCTGCTAGAATCTAAGTTGGGATGGGGGGTGGGGGTGAGGGTGGACTAGCCTCTTGGTGCCTCTATCAGGATGATCCTAAATCATAAAACAGGCTGAAAGTTGCCTCCCCTGAGAAGGCTCCCCTAAAGTGCAGGTGGAGGGAATTGCTTCTTCCTTGGGTGCATTTTGTTCAAATTTCTAGCATTTCATTTTACAGATTTTTTTTTTTTTTTTGCCATTGCTTGACTCAGGAATAAGAACTTTGTCTCATTTATCTTTCCCACCATGCAGAATAATGAAAGCTTAATAAAATTGTCTGTAGGTAAAGGAATGAAAAGACAGAGTGAGGTTCTAAATATGGTAACTAACCAGAGATGGGGATGAACCAGAAAAGAGGGCGGACTCAGGGGAAAACAAAATGCACACATCCTAAAGGTGTAAGCTCAGAAGGAAAGAGCATCATGGTAATGGGAAAGACCTCCAGGAATATTCCAGTGGAACTGGGAGCCTGGAATTGCGAGCACTGGGCTGGGGAATGAAAGAAATGAAACTGAAATAAAAAGACAAGGTGCCTATCTCTTCTTATAGGATCAAAGTTTCCCAACACCAGGAAATAGAGGCTCATAAGACTGTCAGGAATCAGAAATCATGAAACATTCACAGCCTCATCTAGCCCCAAATGCTTTGGCCCTAGCGCCGAGATGTCTAAAATTGTAACTAACTGTTTACCAGTCGATTTCTCATCAAATCCACCTTGTAAAGAAACCTGAAATAGTGGGGGGGAAATACTGACATGAATCAACCAGCTCATCTTTTTCCTCTCTAAAGAAAATAGCTTGAAGAGTGTTCAAGTGATATCCACAGTCGAGAGAACAGGAAACGAGTTGTTCTGAAGAGACATCACAATTCAAAGTAAAACTATAGATACAAAGGACTAAATTCCAAGCGGCATACCAGTCAACCTTTCTTCTCCTAGGAAAACTCCTCTAGGACTGCTTTGGAGATTTCAAGCACAGACCCAGTGGCCAAAAAGCCATCTTCCTCTTTATTCAGTTGTGGTTCCATCCGCACAGAAATATACACATTTTGAACCTCCAGGGTAAGGAAAGAATGTCTCATGTATCTTTTGCAAACTTCCCTGCTTCTTAATAAAGGGTAGGCTTATGGTAGGTATTCCAGGCCACACGACCAAGGCACAATGAGGACAGAGAAGATAAGCAATTCAGGACTATTATTCTGAGTGTAAAGCTGAAAGCAAATAGGAGTTGGATGGAGAAGGGCCATACAGGCCCCTTAAAAGGCTTTGTCTTAACTCTGTAAGAAATGGGGAGCCATTAAGGGGTATCACGGAAGGAGTCCTGAGTCCTTCAGCTCAGAGAGATGATTCTGCAGAGGGTAGGTTGAGGGCAACCAGCCTGGAGGCCACTGTAATAGGACAGGCAAGGGCTGATGAGAGCCTGAGCTGGGCCCTGCAGTATAAGGGAGGAGGGGGAGAGGAGGGAAGGTTGTGTGGCACTGGACTAGGCACTGCAGAGGATAGTACAGTGGATCACACAGTCCCTCCCTTTGGGCTCTGGGGAGGGGCCTGACTGAGTTGCTGGGGATGCAAATGCCATCATTAAGTTGGTTGATTGACCTTGGAAGCCACACTCACCTTGTGGGTAACAAGTGGCACTTGCTTCTTAAGCAAGTGAACGTCCCCATTATCAACCATGTTGGGCCATAAAGAGAAAATGAGAGACTTTAGACTCGGGGAAGGTATCAAAGAGAAACTGCACCCAACATCTGTTTAAAACAGCAAGACAGAGCGTATTCGAGCTACTGCAGTAGGGGAGAGAGACTTCAGGGTAGAACTGAGCTCGACTCTAAATACGGCAAAGACAGCTGGGGATTTATAGCCAGTGGGCAGAATGAGGGAGTCGGTGGTCGGAAAATCACTAAGAGGAACTCGATTAGATATCAAGGGTTGGGGGGATTCTCGCTAAACTGCGCTCAGCAGGCCAATGATGAGGCTTAGTCCAGGAGAGTGTTCAAAGGAGCCTGACGAGAGTTTGGTCAAAGTGCTCTGCTCCACAGGGCAGAAGGCCCACCGGAAGGGCCCCAAGACGACTGCACAGATATGCAGAGGCAGCAGGGAAGAGGCAGGTGGGAATCTGCTGGAAACTAAGCAAGGACCTGAAGCCAGGTTCAGGGCCTCTGAACCCTGAGAGAATCCACTGCTGGGGTGAAAGGAAAACATGAACGTGGAAAAGTGAGCATAAGCAGGGAAAATTTCATGATAGAAAAAGAGACCAACAGAGAAGAGCAGCGAAACCAACAAGTGTCGATTCATGTGTCAGGTTTAAATGACAGGATCCCACCAGGAGAATTTGCAGAACAAGCTGGCAGTCACTGGGGATACCCACAGTCTATGAGCGTAATCCTGAAAGAGTCACTGAACTTCTTGCCTCTGGGTGTAATGGGGGTCTCAGAGTGATTGTGGATAGACCATTACAAGAAATGTGACCTTACTTTATTCTCTAAACTGGGGAGATAGGCCATTCTGGCTACTACAGACTTTATCTATAGAAAGGTCCTATGTTGCAGGGACCAACTCTACTAAAACAGATGAGAAATGCTTTTGTTTGGGGGATGGGAGAAAGCAAAGTTATTTCTCTGAACTCAGAGAAATATTTCCAACTGGGGAACCCAACAGATTCCTCTGTCCACCCAGACCCCTGACATCAACAAAACAGGGCTTGCCCAAGTGACTCTTCCAACTTTCTGCCAGAGAAAGCTAAACTTACAAGCTAAGAGCTCGGCTTGATTCAATTCAGCATGTTAAAAATCCCTCCCCCACTCAATTCCCAATTCCTCTTGGCTTTATTATACATGATCAAGTGAGTTTGAATGAAACTGTCTCCAAGTCCTCATTTTTATTTCATACTGACAATATTATTTTTATCAAGTTCATATTTCAAGAAGCTTTATTTTTCTCTGACTTTCCTGAACCAGAGGAAATTATCTTGTTCCTTCCCTTGGGTTTGAAAGAAAACCTTTCCATAACTAATGTTGATCAGCAGTGCAATTTCTTTTGCAAGAAATTGAAACCCCCTTGACATAGAAAGGAAAAGGACACCAGAGCTGGGATGATGGACTGACACCAAAAAAACCTTAAGGGAAAGGGAAGTCCACCTTTCCAGAAGCTCTGCCCTCTGCGTGCCTCTCTGGGCAACACGCTCGCTTGCAGAGTCTAGCCAAGAACACTTTCAAAATGTGTAACAACCAGTGCAGCCTGGAGGCTGACCAATCAGAACAGAAAAGGGTGCCTGGCTGGATTCCTGCCGGGCAGGCTTTAACCCTTTCACTTCTGGATGGGGGAGAGGGGATTTCTAGGAAAGCACAGCAGGTGGTATATTATGCATGGTTCTCCAGAAAAACAGAACCAATAGGAGAGATATATATATGTAATATATGTATATAATATGTATATATTTGATATATATACAGGCATACCTCGTTTTATTGTGTTTCGCTTTACTGCGCTTCGTGGATAGCGTGGTTTTTTACAAACTGAAGGTTTGTGGCAACCCGCAGTGTCAGATGATGGTTAGCAATAAAGTATTTTTTAATTAAGGTTTGTACATTTTTTTTTAGACATAATGCTATTGCACACTTAATATAGTTTAAACATCACTTTCATACGCACTGGGATACCAAAAAATTCGTGTGACTTGGTTTATTGCAATATTTGCTTTAGTGCAGTGGTCTGGAACAAAACCCACAATATTTCCAAGGTGTGTCTGTGTATATATAGAGAGACAGACATGCAGACAGACAGACACAGACAGAGAAAGACACAGAGAGACAGACAGAAAGAAGGAGAGAGATGGTGAGACAGACAAAGAGACTGAGACTTCAAGGAACTGGCTCATGCAATTATAGGGGCTGACTTGTCCGAAATCTGTAGAACAGGCCAGCAGGCTGTGCAGAATTAGGTGCTGCAGGCTTGAGGCAGAATTTCTTCTCCAGAAAGTCTGTTTTCACTCTTAAGGCTGTCAACTGATTAGATGAGCCCACTCACATTATCAAAGGAAATCTCCTTTTCCTAAAGTCAACTGAGAGTAGATGTGAGGCACATCTACAAAACACCCCACAGCAACACCCAGAGGAATGTTTGATTGAATAACTGATACTAACAAGAGTCTAGCCAAGGTGACATGTGAGACTAACCAGTGGGGTTGGGGGCAGTAGGAAAGGGGGTCACTCAGGGGATTTGAGGTAGCTGCTATTCACCACCCCATAGAGGAGTATTTTAATATTTTAAATAGTAGCCCTGGTGTCCTCCCTAAATGGAGTTTCTATAAGAGCTCATTGCCCTTTTGTAGTTGTAGCTATGACTTTTTCTCCTGGTTCTGTGCATGCAGCCTCACAAAGGTTCCTGGTGAGGAAAGCAGAAAGAAATGGAGCAGCCCCATATGGGCTCCAGGAGCAGTTTCTAGGAGAGGCTGCTCTACAGTGAAGGATGGAATGTCAACACATCTGGTTTTCATGACAAAATTCAGCTCCCCAAATTCAACTCACTCCCAGGCCATTTGGGGGAAATGGCCACCATCACCCTAAGAGGAAAAGCAAATTTACTATCATCATAACAACAACTCCTATTTATTGAGAACCTGCTGAACAATGTGTCATGAAACCTTCAATAATAGCACGTAAAGGATAAGAGTATCCCTCTCCTCCAGATAAAAAAACTGAGACTTCAAAAGATCGAGTAGCTTATCCAACATGATCCAGGTAGTAAGTGGGAGAGCTGGGATTTAAACCCAGCTCTGTTCAATTCAAAGTCCATGCTCTTGGCACAAAATTATGGAAGCAAATAGAAGTGCTAACCAGCGAATGGTGAGTTACTCTAGCACAGGTAGTCTGCCCAAGGTTAAAGACCAGCAGTTTCAACCAGAGTGGAAAAGTAGTTTTCATTGTTGCTGGTTCATCTCTGGTAACTAAAACTCAGACACTATGGGTAGCGCTAATTTTCCAGAAGATCCGTGAATCCTTGGTTTTGCTTTGGTCCTGCCCAACTCCTATTTTCTTCCAGTTCCGTGAGTCCAATGCTGAAATTTCTAACAGGATGCTAACTAGTTTTGATACTCTAACACACACAACTTCCTATTAACAACGAAGTCAGTAACTAAAAATTTATCAGCATGTTTTGCTACTGTATTATTCTGAATGACATCCTCCTTGCCCCCAAAGCAATAATACTTTGATTGCAAACTATTTCCCTAACCAAATATACTCCTTCCCACAGAGAACCGCTACCATGGAAATCTATATGATAGATTCATTTTTGTGGCACTGCATATCAAATGTGACAACATAACTTTGACATTTGGTAAAAGTGCATCTTTGTCTACATCCTCATAAGAAGGTTGCCTAATAGTATTTTCCCCAAATGTTCCTACCGTACATATTTTATGCTGACATCAAAAAATGGGGGGGGGGGAGTTATCTTATTTTTCATCTTGCTTTTTGACTTATGATTTTTAGACATCTGAAGAGGGAGTTTTCACAAAGTTAAAAAAATACCTGCAAGTAAGGTTGTGATGAAAATGATTTGCAACTCCTACAGCATATTCACTATTATGAAGTCAGCACTAATGACCAAGCTCCCCTTTGCAACACCTCCAGCCACGTGTGTTCCTCAACGTTCTCCCTGATGCCAAACTCCTCTGGAAAGATTACTCTGAATGGATTCATGGGAAAGAAACTGGGCTTATTTCACTCCAAGAAATTGGAACCACATATAATAAAATAATGCCAAATTATGCTTGGAACTAGGATATGCTTGTTTCCGATTTCTTGTGACAAAAGAGTTCCAGATTACAACCAAAGTGTACAATGTGGAATAAATCCTTTCTTATTTTGGGATATTATAAATATCCCTAGCACTGTGTAATTTGCAAAAGGAATTCTTAACTTTGCTCAGTCTTCACTATATTACTGTTCCCTAAAGGGCAGGATTTTCTATAAAAGGGTATCTTGGACGTCATCCAAAGGTGTTTACTTACTGAGGCTGCAAAAAGGGCTTAGTATGAAATGGTCTCTTAGTTGATTCCAAAGCATGAAACCCAGGTAGTGTTTCATAGGGAGACTCTAGTGAATTCCTTTTAAATATCTACTGAACTCAATGTTAACAGCTTACTATTGACAAAATAATCTGTCATTTTACTCTCCACCCAAATGAACATTGCCTCAAGGTTACTTCTGTTTTAATCTCATGTATGAAAAACAACTGAGAGGGGATACCTACTTTCTGGTAGATAGATGAACTCTTAATGCCTCAAAAAGCATATTTCAATCAATGATTTTTTAAAACATGTGTAATTGAAGGTATTGATATGTTCAGTTTCTATATCCTGATTCATTCTCTAGTATTCCTTGTCATTCTTTTGAGCTTAGACAAAAGACCAATTAGAAATGATGTCCTCCATTTGTTTCTGCCAAAATATTGGCAGAGAAGCTCTTTGACCTATACCTATGTTAGGAGCAATGAGAGATAGAGACATGCATTATGATGGCCAGGACTTGAGAAGCTTAAATGCCATTTAAGATGACATATGCATTTGCTTAATGATTATTAACAATGCAGACCAAAAAAAAAAAAAAGACAGTGAGTACTCTAGTGTATCACACATCTATCCATCTATCAGTCTCTTGATCCATCCATCAATCCATCTTATTGGTTTTTTTCTGGATTTCAATGTAAGTTACAGACTTACCCCTAAACACATCAGCATGTATATCATCAACTAGAGGTCAATAAAACAAAAAATGTTGAACATGACCAAATTTGGGGATGAGAAAAACTCACTGGTGTCAGTGGGAAGTATAACATGCAAGAGAAATGCTCAGAGGCTGGAGATAGTCAGGGGGGCCATTCCCAAATTTCCAGAGAGAGATGATGAGGGCCTGGACCAGGGCAGGGATGGAGGGGGCAGAGAGGAGACAGTAGAATTGACAGCTCTTGACAACTGGTAAGACATGGGGGGCAGCAGGAGGAAATGGGAGGAATCCGAGGTAACTTCCAAATTTCTACCGTGAGCAACCATGACTTTAGGCATCTGAAATATATTTGGGGGAAAAAGTTGTAGGTTGAATTTTGGATGTCATTTTTTTTTTTTCCCCACACCTCGCAGTCTGTGGGATCTTAGTTTCCCAACCAGGGATGGAACCCGGGTCCCAGCAGTGGAAACACGGAGTCCTAACCACTGAACCACCAGGGAATTCCCTGGATGTAATTTTTAAATACCTATTAGACACCCAGATAAATGAGCCCAGTAAACGGGATAGAGAGATCTCCGTTAGAGACACAGATTGGAGAGTCAGCAGTGTTTGTGTGGTGTGAAAAGGAGACTGTGCGGCCAGGACCAAGAATAGAGCTTAAGGCGGCATGTGGATTCAAAGGGCAGGCAGGGGAGGGATGCCCATAAACAAGACGGAGAAGTAGCTGGTGAGGAAAGAGAAGAACCGGGGAGAATAAGGTCTTGAAAATAAGGAAAGAAGACAGTTTCAAGGAGATGACCTTGTCAATGGTATAGAATGCTGAAAAATCAAGAATGATGAGGGCATCGCAGAGTCTATGGGGTTTAGCAACTTGGGAGTTGATAGCGATTTGCAGAAAAGTTTTCATGAGGCTGGGGAAATGGAAGCCAAATTTCAGTGGGTAGAGAATTGAATGGAAGAAGGAGTCATGGAAATAGTACACGGAGACTCACTATTCTAGGTAATTGGGCATGAGAGGAAGGAGAGAGGCAAGACACACACGTTTACAGGAGAGGATGAGGGTCGTGGGAGGATCAGCCTTACACACAGAGTACCTTGGCCACACATAAATGAATGCTGGTAGTATTTAGCTGACGCTTAAAATGCACGGCCTTAGGTTGACAACTTTTATTGTACGTATGTGTTATCAATACCTCCTTGGTCAGTCATAAACTTCCATGAACAAGTGGACCATGTAATGCACTTGTAGTCCAATGGAACGTAAAAGCATGACCGTGCCAGAGACCATCTACTACAGCCCCTGATCTATGGTTGAAGACTCTCAGGCCAAAAGACAGTGAGTCACAGAAGGTCATGCACAGGATAGTTGGTAAGGAACCACCCAGGCCCTTTACATGGTGTTTTGCAGTAAGGAGAAAGGTTTTGTTGTCCGACACAGTCGTATGAAAATTCCAGTCTGGGAACCATCTCAAAGGGATAGCCCTGATCAAGTGGATTTCCTTCCTGAGTCTCCTAGCAATGTGGCCATCTCTAGCTGGGAACAGTAAAGCCAATTTCCACCTGTGCTCCCAGATTGGAATTGATGTGTTGGTATAAAATTTCCAGGCAATGTAATTTTTCAATTCCTATCACCTCTCTACTTTGCTCACATCTGCCTGTGGGAGTATTTCATGTTGCTTCAGGGAGACAATGTCTGATTTTCCTGGCCTGTCAGTAGCAGACACAGAGCAGAGCTTCTGAAAGAACACTTGTCTTCAGAACCCCACATATGTCCAGGAAGAGTATTCTCTGGGTTCATTTTGGATTTCAAGTGATGGATGGATATGGGCCAAACCTTTTAACCTTTCCAATTTTCTACTCCTGCTTCTCCAGCTCCCTCATCAACTTCCTTTAATTAGCTCCACTTTAAGACCTTTAGAATCACCTGATGTCAGGCAAATGTAGTTGCCCTGTGCAGAGAAAGAGAAGTACGAGGTAACCCACTTTCAGGGCAACTGATTTATTACACGCAGAGAAACTTCTTGTTAGCTTCCCAAAAGTTATCTTTTCTCTTGTTATTTGGAGAGCACAGTAATTTTCCACTTATTCTCTACTGATGTAAAACAGATTTGTCTGACTCTTAGAGGCAACTCTGTTTTACACTGGTGTGTGTGTGTGTGTGTGTGTGTGTGTGTGTGTGTGTGTGTGTGTGTGTGTGTGTGTGTGTGTGTGTGTGTGTGTGTGTGTGTGTGTGTGTGTGTGTGTGTGTGTGTGTGTCTTTTTTCCTAGTAGACCACTACAATCACTTGGCTGTGCACAGCTATACTGGGCTTGGTTACTGCACTGTACTACATTTGCAAAAATGTTCTTTTCTAGAAAAAGCCTCCACAAGCTAAACTCATAACATCTGCCTTTCCCAAATGCCTTAATTGTATTGGCAAAAAAGCATCTCTTATTTTTTAAAGCCTACTTTCACTGGATCGTTGAAGCAGCACAATTAAAAGGATAATGACAATGTTACCCTCAAATAGATTTTCTTAAAATAATTGCTTTCCCCCACTGAGTGCTGGCAGGGTGCTAGTGAAACTCTGCCAGGGTCAGCAGGTTCTTTGATGTTGCCCACCAGAAGACTGTCTCTTGCTGACCCCCTCTCTTTTCTTCCTCATCCACACTCACCCCAGTTTTATTTCACTATTGAAACTTGTTTCTGTTCTTGCATCACAGCCCCTTCCTTTTTTTTTTAAATGGTAAATAGGCAGCTTTCTCAATGGGCCAGCAGTTGCTGCTGCTTTATGTTGACTTGATGGAAATCTTTTGATTCTGGGAGTCAAACAAACATTGATTTTGAGAGCATCACCATCCCAGAAATTGATGGGTTGGCCACAAAATCGTAGGTCTTCATATTCTGATGCTTATCTTGGGTGAACCTAAGAAGTGTGGGGATGCGCTGCATGAATGGGGAGCATCCAGCCCTTGCCGGGAGGGGACTGGAGTCAGGACTGGCCATGCTGCCTACCTGGGCTGTTCTTCTGGGGCAGGGAGTGGAGGGGAGTCTGGCTTGTGGATGGGCGTGGGTGAGGCTGGCATGAGGCTGTGGAAAGGAAGCAATAGGGAACTGAAGCCTGTGTCTCTGAAAAAGTAAGGCTTTAGAACCAAGTCCGAAACACCAAGCCACATGCGTGTGGCAGAGAACTGAGGAGAGGCAAGACAGAGAAAGGCAGGGATTCCTGGAGACAAATCGTGCAGATGGAGAGGGCATTTTAGAGCTGCTCTCTGCCCTCACTCTGGGCAAAGAGGAACCTGTTTCAAGAATCAATTTAGGGCTTCCCTGGTGGCGCAGAGGTTGAGAGTCCGCCTGCCGATGCAGGGGACGCGGGTTCGTGCCCCGGTCTGGGAAGATCCCACATGCCGCGGAGGGGCTGGGCCCGTGAGTCATGGCCGCTGAGCCTGCGCGTCTGGAGCCTGTGCTCCGCAGCGGGAGAGGCCACAACAGTGAGAGGCCCGCGTACCGCAAAAACAAAAAAAAAAGTCAATTTATACAGGAAAAAATTGGACCACATGTTCATTGTTCTATTTTATGTCCAACTCAAACGGAGGCAGCCCATCAGCTAACGCAGGATATACTTAATCTCTGTGAGAACGCAGTAGCTCCGTATCACTACGCACACAGTCAAAATGCAAGACATTAGCTTAATTCTGTTGACATTGGACTTCCGTCCAGGCAGTGTCGTTGGATAGACAGGCCACCTCATCGAACCTACCCAGTCAGTGAACTAATTAATGGTTTATATCATGTAATATGAAGTTTTTCTCTCTTTCCCTCTGTTTATAATGATATTCGCGACACACAATCAACACTGTGAGCACCTGCTTTCTCCCTAAGTGATGCATGGAGGATGGATGGAGGAAAATTGAAACACTTTTCCAATACCTTACCTTTTCAACCCATTTGTTTACAATTTATCAACCACTTATAGGTTACAAAGAAAATTCACCACAATGTATTCCTTAGAAAGATGAGGCAGGGAGTTTGAGAGAGAATCACTAATAAATTGATGGTGAAGTGCTTTGTTAATATAGAGTGCTATTGAAATGCATAATGAGGAGTGGCCCCCCTTCAAGGTCACGCACTGAAGAAGAGGCTAGAACTCTGGATGCCTTACTCTTCATACAGAGTAAGATGCTGGCATACAAACCTGAATAGAGTTGTTTTGTTTTGTTTTGTTTTGTTTTTGGGGTGCGCGGGCCTCTCACTGTTGTGGTCTCTCCCGTTGCGGAGCACAGGCTCCGGATGCGCAGGCTCAGCGGCCATGGCTCACGGGCCCAGCCGCTCCGCGGCATGTGGGATCCTCCCGGACCGGGGCACAAACCTGTGTCCCCTGCATAGGCAGGCGGACTCTCAACCACTGCGCCACCAGGGAAGCCCTAGAGTATGTTTTTAACCCCACTTGGGTACTCCCCAGAGGAGTCGCCACTTATTTCTACCCAATAACCTGGGTGAGGTTAACAAAGTAAACAAGAAATAGAGCAGTGCTTCTCAAGCTGTAATGAACAAACAGATCACCTGGAATCTCACTAAAATGAAAGTTGTGATGCAGTAAGTCTGGGGTGGGACCTGAGACTCCGCATTTCAAATAAGCTTCTAGGTGATGCCAGCGCTGCTTGTCCAAAAAGCTTCTCCAATCCGAAACATTTGGAGAAGTCCATAGGTTCTCTTAGTCACTAGGATTTCAACATGCTGGAAAAGACCATCTCTGAAGGATACAAAATACAAGATACAAAAATTAAAACATCCAGGTAGGAGTGCCTTAAAGGCCACTGGAGATGTAGAATTGGAGTTTAGGAAGAGAGTAGGTCTGTGGATGTTTCGAGAACCATCCGTGTCAACTGATGCCATGATAATTCCATCGATAGATGATAGACTGATAAATAGACAAAATATATGGAGGACCTCAAACTTCTCAGTTCATAGCACACTATCATCATTGGCTCATGCAAAGCCCCATTTTTGTTTGATTTTTTTAATTTATTTCATTCATTCATTCATTCATCCTCCCCACCAAAGCAGTGTTCTCATGTGTTTGATGTGTAGCCTTTTATTTTGATAAGTCTTCTTATATCATGTATCTCATTTTGTGTGCATTTTTAAATTGAGGTATAACTGCATACAGTGAAGTGAAATAACCTTAATTATACAGCTTGTTGAAGTTACACACATGTACACATCTACGTAACCAGCACCCAGATCAAGACATAGAATATTTTCTGCAGCTCTGTACGCATATTTTTAATTTACATAAGTGCCACTGTCTAACAGAATCGTTGTGTTTCATACCTCACTCCACAGCACAACATTTTCAAGGTTGAGGTATGCGTCTGTGTTTACATATGTGCTTCTGACTACTTCAGAGCATCCTCTTTGTGCATCTGCCACACTTTATTTAACATTCCCCAATGAAGGACATCTAGATTTACCACAAATAATGCTAGGACAAACATCCTTATTTGTGTTCTCTTATGGACCCAGATGTGATTTTCTTTTCTGGGATATATAACCAGAAAAGTGATTACTGAGTCTTGTTGTGTATACATACCTATTATAACTAAAAGTTGCCAGATTGCCTCCCCAAATGGCTCCACCAATCTGCACGTACAAATATTTTTTTCTAGAGTCAAATTTATATTTCTTGTGACTGTTCATTGTGTTAAACTGGACTCAAGGCAGCCAGGTTTTCTCTTTTATTCTTTTTTCTTTTTTTTTTTTGGCCGCACAGTTTGTGGGATGTTAGTTCCCCTACCAGGGATTGTACCCATGCCCTCGGCAGTGAAGGCACAGAGTCCTAGCCACTGGACCACCAGGGGATTCCCAGCCAGGTTTTATTAGAGTTACATTTACATTTTGCCTATGACTGCCAATTGATTCATTCACTGATTAACTATTTATGGAGCACCCATGGTACTCCAGGTACTCTTCTAGGGGCTGGGAATAAAGCTGTGATGGAGATAAATTCCAACCCATATGGACTTTATGTTATAGTAATTAAAACATTAAGTGGGTAGAATCACTTAGGAAGAGAATATAGAGCAAATAATAATGAAAACTAAGGGCAGAATTCTAAGAAACATCAAAAGATTAAGGGGTAAACAGCAAAGAAACCCTGGAGGGAGATCAAAAATATTCTGAGAGGTTGCAAGAGAACCAAGAGAAATAATGACACAGAAACCAAAAGAAGAGAGTTTCAGAAAAGTCCAGTCTTCAAGAAGAAATATGATTAGGAGGTGACTCGCCACCAAGAAGTCTTTGGCACAAATCACTGATGGAGAATTGGAGAACGTGGGATAGTACACACCCTATGGTACTCAGTCATGACCCCTTGGACATGTAACCATGTCCCTCACCCAAGCCCATGACCTCCACTTTTCTGAAAGCATTGGGACCCTCTTTTCTCCCCTTGGTGTGCATTCTTTCCTAAGAAACTCTTCCCCTCAAAAAACACATCTGACTTTTCCATCTCTCTGGACAAGAGCATAAATTTTGAATTCTGGTATAAATACTGCTTATTGATCAAGGATAATATTTTGCTGGTTATTCCAAAGAGTTGGTCTCTCATCCTATCTAAGAATTTTGCAAATCTGTGTGCATTTATCAAAATTAGTCTGCAGGATTAAAGAAGATGGAAGAGTGAGGAATAAATGGAAATTTTTCTTCTGGTCTGAGAGTTGAAAAGATAGCTTCAAATGTCGTATTACTGCTTTGACGTAGGACATAACTATGACTTTGTCTCATTGCTTTCATTCATCCCCATAATCATTATATATCAGGTACATTTGATTTTTTTTCTGTAAAATGTCTGTCCCGTGTGTTCAATCCTTTGTATTCTCACAGTTCTCCCCCATGACTTGGGCGTGATCCTCATTGAATCATGCAACAGCCTCAGGACAGGCACTCTACCTCACCTCTCCCATGCTGAGCATCACCACAAGGTGGGACACTCCATCCCTAAAATCATCAGTGCTTTCCCACCACATCAGGATGACTCCCACGGGCCAGATTCACAGCCCTGAAACTTGGATTTCCCACTGCATCACAACCGTAATCCTCTGCTCCAGCCACGCTAGACTGCCTTGACCTTCCCCAAATACACTGTGCCCTTCCAATCCATCATTCTTGTTCCTGCCATTTAGTATGTTTGTAACTCCCTCCCTGCATCCACAGTCCATCAGGTCCCATATCCTTCACCTTCCACTGCTCTGTCCAAACTCCCAGAACGGCAGCTCTTAGACTTTCTGGTTTCAGGACACTTTTACATACTTAACAAGTATGAAGGACCTCAAAGAGTTTTTACTTTATGGATCATCAATTTACCATTGTATAAATTAAACTGAGAATGTTTAAAAATATTTAGCAATTGTTTCTAAAAAACCATTACGTATTATCATAAAAAATATATTTTATGAAATAGCTATCTTCCCAAATGAAAACAAAAGAGCGAGAAGAGTGGCGATGCTTTATATGTTTGCAAATCTCTTTAATGTCTGGCTTTACTGGAAAGAAGGTTTCTCATATCTGCTTCCACATTCAATCTTTTATGATATGTTGTTTTGGTTGAAGCACACGAAGAAAATCCAGCCTCACAGGGATTGTACTGGGGTAACGGAGGGGAATTTTAATGGCCTTTGCAGATAATTGTGGACATTCCTTTTTCATAGTAACCAAAACTGTAAAACTCATAGTTTCTTAAAAGTTAACTCGCAGTGTGGAGTCTGAAACCTTATCAGTAAACTTTTCCTACTCTGTTATATTAAAATGTATTTGTTTATCTTGCACTTTGAATGGATCTTTTATCTAGTCATTATTAATAACGTCAAGCATTGACCATTTGGAAAATATTGGTTCTTGAACTTATGCAGAACTTCCAAATGTTGACACATTTCATTAAAGAATATATTTTAAAAATCCCACGCATTCACATCACCACCAGTCTCATCAGAAAAGCTTCACGTATTTAGAAACTGTCAAGCTCATGATGGTGAATACAAGTTTTCCAGAATTCTACTTTTTACTTGAAAGTTCAACTTTTCTAATTGGTAACAAAAATGCCAGTTGCTTCCTTTAAAGCCATAGGTTCACGCTGTTCATTTCCAAGAAAATGTTGGGCAAATACCCAAGTCTGAATAACCATAGTTTATCTGTCCGTCATTGCCATAGGCAGAAATAATGCCCTCCCCACACCAAAGGTATATTCCCTTCCCAATCTCTGGAACCTGTGATTATTCACCTTCTGCAAGCAAAGAATGTGATTAAGTTAAGGCTCTTGAGAAACAGGGCTCATCCTGGGTGATCCGGGGAGCGCATGCACCAAGGACAGGTCTCTTATAAGAGAGAGGGAGAGAGAGATTGGAGACAGGACAGGAGAAGACATAGAGACACAAAGAGGAGAAAGCGGTGTGAAGATGGAGGGGGCGATGGGAGAGATGCTGCCACCAGCCAAGGAACTCTAAGGCATCGGTCAAGGCACGCCACCAGAAGCTAGAAGAGGCAGGGGCAGATTCTCCTCCAGAGCCTCCAGAAGGAATGTGGCCCTGCCAACACCTTTGGACTTCTGGCCTCCAGAACTGTGAAAGAATATATTTCTGTCATTTTAAGCCACCAAGGCTACGGCAATTCGTTAAGGCAGCCCTAGCAAACTATTACAGTCATTCTTGCAATTAAAAATTGGTGTTCCATGAAGAAGGCTGCTAGTTTAGCTGGCAACTCAAACAATCACACAGGTGCTTTTCCTCCAGATAGTCATGGTATTTCAACACGGACCTCAGTGCCTTCCACACACTTCTCATTTTATCACTCCAGATACTAAAAAGATATGTACTCAAGAACTGAGATTTAACAAAACTAGTTATTTGTAATGCTTCATCAAGGATGCCCTTAACTGAAGCTGGCATTTTTTAGTGGGTGTCACTGCCTTAGCTCATGCCAAGGCACGAGAGTTTTACCTACTCTTACTTTTGCCCAATCAGTGCAAAATCAACACAGAAAAAAGAAAAAAAAAGAAAAGAAAAGACAGATAACATTGTAGCATTATTATGAAACTTGTTTTGACTGCCAGGTTGCCCTGAAAGTGGCCCCTCCTGGCCTGTGGTCAACACTCGTGAACTGTTGAAGCAAATTTAGCAAGGGACTAATTGTAAAACACAGGTGGTAGTGGCAATCACTGTACTTGCCTTTAAATTTTTCTTTTTTTCATTTTTGTAATGAAATGGTGCTGGGGTGGGGAGGGGAGTTTTGTGTACATGTAAAAAACTATAAAAAATTGTTAGCTCACTTTCCGTTGCCAAAACTAAAGGGTGAAGCGACTAGCCCTGACCTGCTGTGCTCTGGCTCAGGGCTCCCTGTCTGGCCCCATCACATCCTCTAACCACTCCGGCCACCCGATGACCTGCAAACACTGGACAGCTTGGAGTCATCCACACACACCACGGCCTTTCCCATCCCCACGTTTTTTCACATTCAACTCTTTGAGCCAGAATGCAATGTTCTCCCCCCTCCATCCCTCCTTGTGCTCCAGGAAAAATTTAATTTAGCCTTCAAATGCTGGCTCCAGCACTTCCTCCCCTGAGGAGCTTCCCTCCCCAAGGAAGAATGACTTTGGGGGCTTCCCTGGTGGCGCAGTGGTTGAGAGTCCGCCTGCCGATGCAGGGGACGCGGGTTCGTGCCCCGGTCCGGGAGGATTCCGCATGCCGCGGAGAGGCTGGGCCCGTAAGCCATGGCCGCTGGGCCTGTGCATCCGGGGCCTGTGCTCCGCAACGGGAGAGGCCGCAACAGTGAGAGGCCCGCGTACCGCAAAACAAACAAACAAACAAAAAAACAACGAATGACTTTGGGGTTTCTTTCTACTCCCAGAGTCAGATTAAAGAGCAGAGCAGCCAGGCATCTGCCCAGGACACTCACAAACATGGTTGGATAAACATCACTGGAATAAATTAGACAGATTATGTTAGTTAACTCAGGTTTCCACAGGCAACTCTTTATGGAACAGGTGAAATATAAATTAGTAACGACTGTTGAAGCACACGGTGATCCAACATGGAACCCCTCTGCCTCCACACCAGCCTGCCTCTCTAAGAGTGTCTGCCCTGGACAGAGAAGCCACCCCAAACACACACAGGCCATTTCTGAGACACCTGCCTTAAGTCATAATTGGAACTCGCAAAAACTCTGAAACAAAACAATGCAAGGTAGGGCAGTATTTACCGGAAATAGGTGGGTCATATCACTGTATAAAACTTAAAACACTTTAACATGCCTCTCCCAAAGTTGCCTGCTTTCAAAAATTGTAGTTCCAAAAAGGTTAGCTCTTCTGGTACATTCAGTGTCTGTCCTGAATCCCATACTTCGAACAAGAACAAAAAGGTGAACGGTTTTTATTGCTAGAGAATCCTCTCCACATCCACACTGATTATAGGTTGAATGTATATTAAAGGAATATCAGTTTGAAGCATGTCAAATTATTAGTGTCTGGGATGTTTTCAGCCAGTCCAAGCTTCTGGCTTCCTCTTACTTTACCCATTCGTCCATCACTGCATGATTTCATCGTAACTTAATTGTTTTGACTTCCATCTTCCCCCTTGACAACAAGCTCCTTGAAGGCAAGGACCACCTTTGTATCCCAGGGTCTAGCCCAACGGCTGGTACCTGAGACATGCTCAATAATCGTCTGTTAACTGGTGAATACATAATGGCGGGGGAGGCCTTGGCACATGCAAAATTTCAGACATCTGTTATACAAACCCCACATACAGTACCTGCATTGATAATAGAAGCAGAAGTCCCAAAGAGAAAACCCAGCTCCTCTGGTGATCCGCTTAATGAATCAAGTATTTGTTGAACGACAAACACCAGCAACTCGCCAGCCTCAGAGCTGAATGCTGGGGGAGCGCAGAACAAAGCAAGTTTCCTGCCCTTCTGGAGTGAATAATGCAAACTCTGTAGACAGCTGTGAAACAACTCGAGAAAGATGAAGTGTGTGGAGTACCATAAAACAAAAGCTGGCAGAGGCCCTTAAGGGGACCCAGAATTTGAATGTAGGATGCTGCAGAAACCTGTTCCTTCCTCTATTGTATAACAGTTATGCAGACAATGGAACTAGGGAATCTGAAGCCCAGAGGTCCAAGTAAGCTAACAGACCATGCAGTATGTGACCACCACCCACCCCCCAAAAAAATCAAGTTAACAAGAGAGGAAAGAATTCTAAAAGGCATTTATATATTGTGTATCCAAATGTCTATTCAAGAAAAAACAAATTTAAAAAAATCTCTTTCTGGGCCAACTGACTGTTTGTCGGGTTCTAAGGTAAATGTACCATTGCCCACAGCCAGGAGAGATTCACACTAAAAACAGTCACCCTTCGTCAGGTCACTTTACGTTTGTTACCTAATTTAATCGCCCTAACACCTCTAAGGATTACAGTCCTTAGACCTGGAACCGGGGCCCCTGTTCTGGGACCCACACCCTGGAGGTCCCATTCCTGCTCTCCTCCAGCCACGCCCTTCCCATGGGGTGAGAGGCCAAAGCAAGGTGCCACCCAGAGCCCTCCCCTCCGTCCGCACCCACATGGCGGCCAGATGTAGCACACACAGGATGCCCCGTTCAATTTGCATTTCAGGGAAACAGGGAAACATTTTTAATAACATCCCGCACTTGGTATATGCATGTCTCAGAAGAGTAGATTTCTACAACTCTCATGACTGAGCCAGATGCCCTCATCCCCGCCCACCCCTGCCCACAGGTGGAAGCAATCACTGCCTCCTCTGAACACCCGCTGGATTTATCTGTACTTGGGCACTTGGATTTATCTGTACTTTTCTACCCCACAGTACAGGACTGACCCTCCTGTCCACTCTCACCTGCTCTACTAAACAAAAGCTCTTCACTGACAGAGCCCTGTCTTAGGAGGGTTCCCGGCATCACACATTCGTCCACTAAGGTGTTTGAGCCTTGTCTGCCGAAGCCTCCACCTTCCTCACGTGCTGGGGTTCACGGCAAGCTGGAGTGAGGTCCGTGCATGGGACGCCATGCCCCTCGGTGGCGGGGAGTCACTGGGAGCCCCGGGGGCCTCCTCCCTCTGTCTCCATCCTGTCCCCGAGTAGGATGGTTTTCCAGAGCATCACTGAGGGAAGTGGACACACCACGGAGCTGCTTCCCTTCCCTCTTCCCCTCGTTCTGAAGGATCCTTAACTCTCATCGGGGAACATCTGTCCCATACAAATCTGTCTCATTTTTCTTTCTGAAATGATATCAAAAACCAAACTATTTAAATCAGCAAGAACAGTAAGAGCTGGCAAGTTGGAGTAGTTACAAGTCAATAAGAAAAAGACAAAAAATCCCCGGTAGGTCAGGCCATACTTCACATCATTCACAAAACGTACAAAGAGGCCAAAGGGCATTTGAAGAAAGTTCAAACTCATTATTCAAATAAATGGCAATTACTTTTCCTTTAAAATGGCAGAAAAAATATTTAAATGTTTAAGACGCGGCTTTGGCAAGAGTGCATTGAAACGGGCACTCTTTCGTGTGCTGCCAAAGGAAGTGTAAACTTGAAAAACGTCTCCAGAGAGAACTTTGTCAATTCGTATCCAGAGCTTTGAAAATATTCATAGTTTCTGACCAGACTCCATTTATAAAAATTTCCCGTGAGAACACAACAGATAAGCACTTGAGTTTTCACAGCTGTGCTTTTTAAAAAAGAAAAAAAAAAAGTGTGAAACAAATAAATGCCTAACAACAAGGAGATGACTCAATACAACTTAGAATACACGTATAATGAAAAATTGTTGCCGTCATTGGAAACCGAGTTCTCAAGCATATTCCTGACATCAGAAAGCACTGTATTAATTGGAACAGGCTAGGTTATGCTGCAGTAATAACTTCAAACTCTCAGTAACTAAACACAGCAGATAGTGTTCTTCTTGATCACGTTTCACGTCCAAATGAGATGAGGCAGGCGAGGTTGGGGGGAGAGGAGTTCTCAGTACAGTCAGCCAGGTCCCCAGCGCTCAGAGGACCATACGACCACCCTCTCAGCAGGGAAGGAGACCCCCAGATGGTCCCACACAGGCAGTACATGTTCAGTCCAGAAGCGACACCCTCACTTTTGCTGGCAGCCCATCTACCTGCAAAATGGGTGAAAAAATGTAATCCTACTATGTGCCTGGGAAGAGAAGTGAGCCAGATACGGGGCAGCACTGAACGTTGCTACCATTATACTTACGATACAGTAGTAAGAAAAATGGAATACAAAACTGCATTTTTAACACAATCTCATTTTAGAGAAATATTTATGATACTTTCATATATGCATGTATAAATGCAGAAGATCCTTATAATAAAACAGGGACCTGGGTTATGAAATTATAGATGGTTCTGATTTTCCTCTTTAAACATGTTTGAATTTTCCAGATTTTCTATAAAGAACACATTAATTACTAGGGGGAAAAAAATTTGTGCTTCAGTATTACTCAGGCTATCCTCTATTTTCTTTCCTTCGGAAAACAAATTTTTCTTTTCCCTAGTTCAGCAAATTCCTTCAGTCTCAGCTCCAGCTGTAAAATGGGAACAATATTACTTGCTCATCTTCTACCCAGAAGAGAGCTAAACAAGAAGTATAAATGTTCATCTAAAGACATTTGCTTTCAGGGGAAAAAAAATATGTTCATAAGACACAAAACATTACAATGCTTCCCTCAGAACTAGGAATACAATTGTGTCACTCTACAGAGGAGATTAAATAATCTCTCTCTGCCATTGAGCCAAAAGATATGCCTAATTCAGTTGCTTATTCCCTAAGGAAATAAGAACCCTACCAAATAGTTCAGACCTAGGGTGAAAAAATAGATCAGAATATTCATCCTCATGAATGAATTCAACGGCATGGATTTTATGACTTGGTTACCAAGTTCACTGTTGATATCCATTCCATACGCCTTCGTGGCTAACAAGGGCTCCAAGAGCGTCTGCCTTTCTCTGAATCTTCTTTGTTCACATAGTCTATCAGACAAACCAACCCAAAATTACTTTACACCCTGTTTCAAGTACTGATTTCCAGGGTTCTAGGAAAGCAGGGACTCCCCCCCACCCCTTGGTTCCTCTCTTGTAACCCCCTTAGGACCTAGCCTAGCACCAGCATAGCTCAGCACCGCTTAATAAAGAGTTGCCCATTTGAGCCAATCCCTTTAGAGGAAGAAGTCACTTATGGGTGCGATCCTGGTCCCTTCCTCACAAGCACCTAATGCCGTGTCTTTAGGCTCCCGCTGGCCACCGTCCATCAACTGACAGACTAAACCCAACCAAAGAGACACACAGATTAGACATGGGAGCAGAGTAGAGCATGACCCTCAGGAACCAAACTGAGATTCCATTATTAAAGAAAAAAAATCACATGCTGTATCTATTCAAAGAGAAAAGATGTCATTTTACAAGCCTGTCAGCCCATCTTCCAATGAAGAGTGAAAAGAAAATGTGACTGAAGAAAATCTCAGAGCATCAGGGACAGATGCAACGCTTGCGTTTGGGGTCTTTTTCATTTTGAATATGCCCCACTGGCCAAAGGTCTCCACAGATGTGAGGAAGAGTTAATTAGTGGCAGCATCACCATTGTGGCATAGTTTAACTGCTGATATGACAGAGATTGGGAAGAAAAAAGAGAAGGATTATCAGGAAACAGAAGAAGTTTTCATTAATGGTGTCTTGAGATGTCACTTCTCCTGGAACCAAGTAAGAATGACCTCGACAGGTAACTGATCCAATGCCACATTCACTGCACATCTGCTTAAGATAACTTGCTTTATCCAGGTGCTTCCCAACTTGAAGGGGAAAAGTGGAAAACATGGCTAAGGTGACAGGAACATTCTCTGAGCTTCATCACATACCATCTCTGCAGACCCAGGGACACAGAGCCCAGGTGGGGCCTTGCAGGGTGATAGGTGGATGCAGCAATTTTACTAATGCATTCACACTGGCCTCAGGCTGTGCAAAATTGCGTGTGTTTAACGCAGGAATCACAGCCCTACGTTAAAAATGATTACCAACCCCTTTTGACTTCCTGGTTGTAAGTACGAGAAATAATCATAACGTTTGGCTCTGTGACTGATGGATATCATAAATCACACTGTGCTTTCAGTCTAGTGGTGTCTGCCACAGTGCTAGGAGACCACAGCAACTGGCATCTTTGGAAGAGATAAAAACAAGACAGCTTATAAAGATATTTTGGAGGAAACGGCTTACCGGGAGCTGGAGGAAATGGTCCTAGCCACAAAAATCTTTCAACATCCTTCTCCACTGGGGTGTGTGGGCAGGGGGCTGTCACTGGTCTTCCTCCACCATCTTGAGATCCACCCTCCCCAACCACACAGCAGCACCACTCATCGCATCCTCCCTTGATAGGGACACAGCACCACTTATAAAATCAACATTACTCTGCTTTTGCCTAGCATGAATTATTACTCTCCAAAGATAGCAGGAAAAGTTGTGAAGGGAGGACTGATTTATACTGCCTCCTGGCACTGTACTGGTTTGGGGAAATCGTGGAGAAGAAAGTCCAAGTTCACTAAGCTAATCAAGTAGCATGTATCTGAGCTATCTCATAGCCCTACGGGGACCATTATTCAGCACACCCAGCCACTCTGTCCTACCACATTGCTTCCTTTGTTTCCGATCTACCTCATACCAATAACTCACTTCTGGACCTCTGCAACTGCTGGCTTCATCCTAATGCTTAATAATCCAGACAAGGTTTGTTTACTATATTAGTTTGCTAGGGCTGCTGTAACAAAACACCACTGACTGGGTGGCTTACACAACAGAAACCACTGTCTCATCGTTTATTTCCAGTTCTGGAGGCTGGAAGTCCAAAATGATGATGCCGGCCAGAGTTGGTTTCTTCTGTGACCTCTCTCCTTGGCTTGCAGACGGCTGTCTTCGCCCTGTGTCATCCACGGGGTGTGTTATCTATGTTATTCTATGTCCTCATCTCTTCTTAGAAGGACTCCAGTCATATTGGATAAGGGTCCACCCACATGACTCCGTTTTATCTTATCATCTCTTGAAAGACACTATTTCCAAGTAAACTCACACTCTAAGGAACTGGAGGGATAGGACTTCAACATATAAATTTGGGGGTGGACACAGTGCAGCCCATAACACTTGTTTTTCCCCTAGCATCACCAAGCTCAGCATTTACATGTGTGTACACAAACACACACACACACACACACACACACACACACACACACACAAACACACTTTATATTTTTCTGTATCTTGCTCAGAATTTCCAACTAGTATGGTGGGAGCTGGGAGGGATGAGGGAAGAACTCAGCTTCTTGTGGCTCAAAGGAGTCTCACTGGAGTAAACCAGTCTCTTCCAGTAACTGCTCAGCTTTCCAGAGTGTCTCCCCTTCCCTGAGGACTCACCCACCCCCTTGAGCCAGGCCTGGAGGGAAGGAGGGCCTGGGGTCATGCTCTCCTCCAGTTGGGCCACTGTCATCGCTGCTGCTGTTGCTGCAGTGCCCCAGGCCAGCATGACCCCATGTCTGTTCTCCTGGCGGGTTGCCACCCTGTCACTGCCCCGGGGCCCTCGGCCTTCCCGCTCTGCTGACTGGGCCCACCTCAGCTCTCCCTGCACCGAGGTCTGGCTACAGCTGCCATTAGATCCTCAGCTTCATCAATTTCCCAGCCCTCTTCTCCCCCATTGGTGACGCCCTCGGCAAGCTCACCGGCCAGCCCCTCTGCCACCGTCCCCATCTCCCGCTGAAATGCCCCCTTTCAGCAGCAGGAGGCCAGGGCCCAAGGCTCCCTGGACTAACACACCACATGCCCTTTTTCTTCTCCGTAGGGCCGGCAGCACCACAAGAGGGGCTCTTTCGAGCTCTGAGAGTGGAGTGGAAGTCCAGGCCCTCCACACTGACTTCCCCTCAGCTTATCTGGGGTGTGTTTTCTACCTGCCATCCCTTACCTCACACAGTTGCCCTCACCAAGAGGCTTGAACTCGAAGGAAGAAACAAGAACGTATCTCCTGTTATTCCCTTTCTTGCTCCCTCTCTCCTCAGCTCAGCTTCCCCAAACTGGAAGGACTTTCCATTTCCAGCTGAATGGGAACTTCACTTATGTCACAATCTCTCTTCTCAACATCATGGTTCGAAATAATAACACTCTATCTCAGGCGTCCAAGGTTCACTCTGGACATACAGACGGAAGCTTTTTGGAGTTTGGAAAACACTTCTCTCTCTCAGCAAAACATGGATTTAAGATTCTCTCACTTTTCACATAACAATTCTAACATGAAACCCAAAGCTGAGCCAACACTCTTTATTCTGGGTGGTCTGCCTCCCACTTCCCCCTGAACTGATAGATTCAACCCCATGACATCCCCATAGCAAGGAATGAAGATACATTGATATGTCGGGAATACAGTTCCTGTTGCACTAGAGACTGTGACACAAATATTCTAGTACATTGTCCAGAACAAGCTGATTTGTTCAGGGCATTTGTTGATCTGGTGATCACTGCCATTTTCCTTAGCAGACAGACAACTAGGGAAGTAATGCAAAGAACCATCGGATTTGTTCATTTAGAATTCATTGGCAGGGGCTTTCTCTGGTCCATAGATAGAAACCTTTGGCACCCAAAGAGCTAAGGCAACAACACATAGCAATTGTCTTCCCAGGAGCAGGAAGGTAACTGCTCTCCTTGCTATTTGCCCTTATCTCGTTTGGGACCACTAAGGGCTGTGGAAACTGGCAGAAGAAAAGCCTCGGAAAACTTCCAGTACAGAAGGATCAGACTGGCTGGATCCCTGACAATGACATTAAGACAGAAAATCTGACGTAGAGGCAATGCATGGTGGGTAACATGCGAACTAGAATCAGACTGCTTGGCTTCGTGTCCTGACTCACCACCTTTCTACCTTGGTCATTCCAACCAAGTTACTAAATCCCTATCGGTCTCCTCATCTGGTGTA
The DNA here is from genome assembly GCF_949774975.1 of Lagenorhynchus albirostris. NCBI lineage: Eukaryota > Metazoa > Chordata > Mammalia > Artiodactyla > Delphinidae > Lagenorhynchus > Lagenorhynchus albirostris. The sequence goes on along the minus strand of NC_083104.1, from coordinate 93,338,012 downwards.
GTGTTGTTGCGAAGCTTACAGGAGTTAATGGAAGTAAAATGCTGGAACCGTACTGACACATAGTGGACTCTCAGTAAATGCTCGTTGTGGGGAAATATCAGGTTGTAGGAAAGTGGTCATTATGAATAATATTAATAGCTAAAATTTATTGAGTGCTTATAATATGCCAGGCAATGTTATAAATTCCACACATGTGTAACAGGGGCTAAAACATTATTATTATATGAATATTTGTAAAGCCTTTTTTCCATCCCTTCCAACGTCTGTCCACCCCCGCTTCCACTAGTAAAATTCTGATTTGGTTCACTTGCCATTTCCCCATATCCTCAACTTGTGGGCTTTAATCCACAGATTGGGGGAAAATACTGTAGGGCAAGGAGATTCATATTTGAAATGAAGAGAAACGCTGGCAAAAAAAAAGACTAACTCTCAGAAAGTATGGCAGGGAAAGCAGGAGAAATTTTAGTTGGCAGTTGAGAGTGGAATAAAGAGAGATTTTCAAGTACAACTACTCTCTGTTGAAAGTGAGAGGTGGACAAGTTGAAGGCAGATAATTTTTTTTTTAAGTTTAGCTATTTCTTAGGCATATACTACCCTCTTGGAATTTTCTTAAGAAACTGCAGTAAGGGCTTCCCTGGTGGCGCAGTGGTTGAGAGTCCGCCTGCCGATGCAGGGGACGCAGGTTCGTGCCCCGGTCCGGGGGGATCCCGCATGCCGCAGAGTGGCTGTGCCTGTCGGCCATGGCCGCTGAGCCTGCGCGTCCGGAGCCTGTGCTCCGCAGCGAGAGAGGCCACAACAGTGAGAGGCCCGCGTACCGCAGAAAAAAAAAAAGAAAAAGAAAGAAACTGCAGTAAGCACTTGAATTGCTTTTGATTAAGCTTCTCTGTTAACTTGTTTTGTTTTTTAATCTGATTCTATGCAAAGACAGGACCACATAAGAAGCCACTTTTATGCAGGTTATACACACACTCTTTCATTTTATCCTCACAGCAACCCTGTGAGTTGGATACTATTATTATGCTTTGCTGGAAGAGAAAACCAAAGCGTAAAGAGATAGCTCACAGTCACACAGAAAGCACCAGAGCTTGAATTTGAATCTACATAGTTTGACCTCAGAGCGTACACACTGACCATTGTGCTACACTAACTGATCGATTATCCCTTTTAGCCTCTGCATTAAGTCGTGCTTCCTCAGTCGTCCTGAGATTGTTGTCAAAGAAAAATAACTCCAGGTTTCTTCCCAATACATAATGTTTCTGTTCAATTAAGAACAAAAGTCGAAGTGTGTGTGTATGCGCGTGCGTGCGTGTACCTTTGATTTAATTAAGTATTTACATTGTTTAAAATTCAAAAGGTATAAATGAGATAACACAATGTGTCCCTTCTAACCTTGTTCCCCAGCCATCTGGTTGCCCCTCCCAGAGGCAAACAATGTTGTCAGCTTCTATTGTTTATTTTCAGGTAAAAGCATTACCAGCAAATACATTTCTCTCTCTTTTTAAAATGATACCACAACATATTCAATGTTGAGCACTTTGTTTCTATTTATCAATATATCTTGGAGACAATTCCATATTGGTCTAGAAGGTGTGTCCTCATTTTTCTTTACAGCTAATGATAATGTTAGGATGCACCATCATTTACTAACAATTCTCTAACTGTTGGACATTAGAATATTTCTAAATGCATACTATTGTAAATGATGTGACAGTGAATACCCTTGTATCGTACATAATGTCATTCTGCATGTTAGTACAGGCATAGTATAAATTCCCAGAAACAGAATCATTGGGTCAAAAGCCATGTGCATATGTATTTTTAATAGATACTCCCAAATTGCCCTACGTAGATTTTTTTTTTAACAAAGTACATGCCTACCAGCAATGGGTGAGATTGTTTGTTTATTTTCCCTTACCCTCTCCAGCACAGTGGATTATTAAACTTTCTGGTCTTTGCCCATCTGATAGATGAAAATGGAAAATCCATTTCTTCTTTTGCCTCCGGTTACTTGAGTTTAAACTATAACTTGCTGCCCACAAACCCCTCCATTCATTCATTTAAATAGTATAAGGCATTTACCACACATAAGGCTCTATCCTAGTCATCCCTTTGCCCTATAGAGCAGAATCTCTCTCCAAAATCATCTGTGGCTTAAGATTCTTCCAGATAACTGGGATTTGAGTAACTCCTGATATCTTAAACATAGCATAGCAGAATGATTATTGGGGTTTTGGAGGAGCAAATAACACATAGTCCTGCCCCAGTTCTCTCCCCAGTCCCCATCCTACCCAGCTTCAAGTTGGGACCAATCAAGAGACAGCCACAGGACAGATGGAGATGAAAATATCTGCTTTGTGTCTGATAAAGCCGATTGGAGTCTAAAGCGTAGTCCCAGAAACAGATGGGTTTTCTAATATCTTCCCTGAACCAAAAAAAAACCATAATTAAACCCACATACCCAGTCACAGGCAGGCCTGGACAAGGGCAGGCTCTTCGGCAGTAATGGACACTTACTATAGGGCCTTGGAGGAGAGTGGGTTTCCTGAGGACAGCCTACAGAAGGCTTGGCCACATGGGCCAGCCAACCACAGCTGCCGCACGTGTTACCTGTAGCCACACAAGTGTCCCTCCCCTGTATCTCTCCTCCTGAGACAAGGAACTTCTCACACCCATGCAAATGTAAGGAGATGGGGATAAGAATTCTCCACCAACTGTATTTAACCTTCAGGGATGAGATTATCAAGAAAATGGAATCTTTATGGGGGGGGGGGAAAGTTTTTTAATGTGAGAAGAATGAATAATGTATTCATTATTTCATTCAACAAATATTGATTGAGAACTTACCTTGTGCCAGGCTCTGTGCTAGGATGTGGGATTATGAGGTAAATACAACTCAGATCCTACCTTCTATAGAGTTGATATTGTACAAGAGAGATAACCACATAAATAAATCATCCTTATACAAACTCTAATTGAAACATGGAAGAAGGATCTTCACAGGGAAGGTGCCTTGAGCTGGGCCAGGAAGGATGAGTAGGGCACATCAGCCTTGTACAGAATGTTATTCTGCGTAAGGTGTCTTTAGATCAGCACAAGGGAAGGCTGTATCAGGAAAAAGAAAAAGAAAAAAAAAAACAGTTGCAAAAGTAGAGAATGGAATCAGGTTGTATTTGGGGCCTGGAAAATATTTCTGTGTGTCTAGAGATCTGGGCAAGGAGGGAGACAGGGTCACAGGTGCTGTAAGATGAGGCTGAGAAGGTGCCCCAGGTTAGATTGAGAAGTTTTTGCCAGCCACACTCAGGAGCTCATGCTCGATTTTTAGGCCATGGAGAGCCTTTAATGCCTTTTGAGCAAAACTGCCATGATCCAATTTGTTTCAGAAAGATCACTCTGGCTGAAAATAAGGAGGATAGATGTGAGGGGGCGGCGGTGGAGAGAGAGAGAGATCAAAGGCGAGAGGGCCAGTTAAGAGTTAACCAACTGGCCCAGTAGAAGAGGCGATAGAACAAAATTCGCACGCAGGTGACAAAGAAAACTAAAGAGATTCAGCAGACATTTCACAGGTAGAATGGTCAAGATGTGGTGATTAACTAGACATAGGAGGTGGGTGGTAGGGAGCCCAGAGCAAATAGGTGTTCGATTTGAATGGTGAGGCCATAACTGAGACTGGAAACAAAAGAGGAACAGGTCTGGGGGGAAGAAGGAAAATGCGTTTAGTCTGGGATACATTACGGTAGAGCTGCCTGAAAGATATCTTGTAGGATGTATCCAGCAAGTGCCTGGAAATAAAAGTCTGCTCAGGAGAGAAAGCAGGGCCGCCAAGTCTATTGCTACATGAGCTGTAGAGGAAGCTGTGGGAACACTGTAAGAGCAGTCAGCCGAGAAACCAGTGAGGCCTGAGAGAGAAAGGGGACAGTACAGGAGAGCCAGACAGGCAACGGGCATCTGGAACAGAGAAGAGGTCAATGGAGGACGTTTCAGTGGGGAGTGAGGGGGCTGGGAGACAAGGAGAAGGGAGGCCCCCTTCAGCGTATCATGGAAAGGATCACATTCTTCCTCCTCCTAGATGCTCAAGGCCACACTGCATCTTCAGAGGGAGCAGTTTTCTCATCTGTGCTTGTCCTATAACATTCCCTCTTCTAATAGAGGCTCCCTGGAAAACTGGGTGACAGAGAGAAGGATGAGGATGACCACTCAGCAGAGGACCAGCTTTCCCCCACATCCCTCTCTGCAGGAAGTGTCTCCTCCTTTGCCATAGAGTGAAGGAGGAGAGAGCTGGCGTGTCTGCAGGAACACCTTCCGACAAAACCCTGCGAAAGCTCTGCATTTACAAACGTCAGAAGGAAATCTACTATCCTTGCTTACGGTTTCTCACCAGCGAAGCCCATTCTATCTGACAGTGATCCCTGCCAGGCTCCTTCCTGCCCACACCACCTGCCCCAGTCAACAACCTGGCCACCCTCTAGGCTCACCTTTCTCCAGTCATCAGATCTTGGCAAAAACTCGTCCACGTGCCTGGAACATCCCTGTTCCTTCTATAAAATTTCTACTGATTTCTTCAAAACCATGCTCAATCCTAATCAGTCCATGAAGCTTCCCTTTTTTTCTGAGTATGAACTCAACACATGTCCTTTGGCTAGAGAATTGGTCTGTTAATTTTGTTGGTGTTGTTACAGAAATCATTTCATTTGTCATAATTACTTAGGGGGGACCAAAATAACCAAAGCTAACCAAAAGCTCTGCCTGGGGAATTCCCTGGTGGTCCAGTGGTTAGGACTCCACACTTTCACTGCCAGAGCCTGTGTTTAATCCCTTGTCGGGGAACTAAGATCCCACGAGCTGTGCAGCGCAGCCAGGAAAAAAAAACAAAAAAACCCTCTACCTGTAAGTATCAAGATTTTATTCCACTCATTCAACGGAACCAATATTTACTGAGCTCTTACTTTTTATGTGCCAAGCACTGTGCTCCATGATGGAGATTTTTTTTTTCATTTTATTATTATTTTATATATATATATATTTATTTATTTTTTTTTTTTTTTTTTTTTGCGGTACGCGGGCCTCTCATTGTTGTGGCCTTTCCCGTTGCAGAGCACAGGCTCAGGCCGCGCAGGCTCAGCGGCCATGGCTCACGGGCCCATGCGGGATCTTCCCGGACCGGGGCACGAACCCGTGTCCCCTGCATCGGCAGGCGGACTCGCAACCACTGCGCCACCAGGGAAGCCCGATGACGGAGATTTTAAATAAAGGAAAGTAAACAAAGAGAAAGCATTCATTACACAGGCCAAGAAGCAAACCTGGGCCTCTTTTAGGAGGTGGAAAATTTACATCTTAACTACCCCCACTGCCTTTTTTGATAGATCTTGCTAAAGTAGATGATCCTCTTCCCTGCTTTTTAAACAGGAAGGAATGAATAAAACCTGAAATATTTTTATGTTGTTTTGGGTGCATCATATTGGACATCCTGTTTTAAAAGAATAGCTTTTCTTTTTTAATTAGAAAAATAATACGTTCCTTGTGAAGACTGAAAATGATTTTTCTAATCACCCATGGTCAAACCATCCTAAAGGCAACTGCTGCTAACATTTTTGTGTATCTCTTTCCAGGCTGTTATCCAATCCATTTGTAAGGAGTTTTGCCTTAATAACAATGCAATATATGGAACATAAAATTCATAGCTTGCTGTCTTACAAGGTCACGTTACAGTATAGACAGTTTCTAGTAAGATCCTTTGCTGAGCAGTGTCTTGTGGCAGAGTAAACTAAGACTCCTCCCCTCCCACTTGCCTTCTTCATTCTCCCAACACAGGAGTTCTAGATCAGAACTACTACACAGTGCTTTTTAAAAGCGTTTGAGGGCTTCCCTGGTGGCGCAGTGGCTGGGAGTCCGCCTGCCGATTCAGGGGACGCAGGTTCATGCCCCGGTGCAGGAAGATCCCACGTGCCGCGGAGCGGCTGGGCCCGAGAGCCATGGCCACTGAGCCTGCGCGTCCGGAGCCTGTGCTCCGCAACGGGAGAGGCCACAACAGTGAGAGGCCCGCGTATGGCAAAAAAATAAAAGCGTTTGAGGGGGACTTCCCCCGTGGCACAGTGGTTAAGAATCCACCTGCCAATGCAGGGGACACGGGTTTGATCCCTGGTCCGGGAAGATCCCACATGCCGCAGAGCGACTAAGCCCGTTCATCACAACTACTGAGCCTGCGCTCTAGAGCCCGCAAGCCACAACTACTGAGCCTGTGTGCTGCAACTACTGAAGCCCACGCACCTAGAGCCTGTGCTCCGCAACAAGAGAAGCCACTGCGACGAGAAGCCCGCACACCGCAACAAAGAGGAGCCGCCATTCGCCACAACTAGAGAAAATCCATGCACAGCAACAAAGACCCAATGCAGCCAAAAATAAATAAAATAAAATAAAAGTGACTTAAAAAAAAAGTGTTTAAGGAAACAATTTACAGACAGAAACCCTAAATGGAAAGACCTTATAGTTTTGTAGATAGTGACTCCAGTCTTTGCTGTATAAAGGTTGGGGGAGCTGACAAGGTTTTCGTACAGTATTTTCTCTGTCATTATACTGATTTTTGTATAAAAATGTAACTTCACATGTCTAACACATATTAAAAATATTAAATATTTTGATGCAAAAAAGAAAAAAGGGCTGCCACCAGGAGAGAAGTCCGGCCCTTACTGTTTCCCCCACTTCTCTGCCCCCTCCCACCTCTGTGCAGGGGAGTAAGGGCTCACCCCACCCTCTGTTATGACAGCAGAAGCTTGAAAGAGCAAATAAGTGATGGCCACTTAACAAATGCCTGAAGGTGTGAAATATGTAGGCCCCAAGAATTAAAAATTGAGACAGAGTCCTCCCCACTTCCGTAGAGAAGGATTCCAAGTCCCAGGGAGCAGAGTCTGGAACCAGGAAATCCTAGACAAGGAGACAGGAAAACATAAAAGGGAGAAGTTGTGGAAAGTGAAAAAGGATGCCCAAAGAGATGGGGGGCATCCGTGTGGGATACCCTCTGACTAGCGGGAGTGTCCATTGTCCTCCAGAATCACTGGCAGAAAGTGGTGATAGCCTCTTGGAGACGAGGCTGTACTAGCCGAGAGGGAACATCTCTGAAGGCTGTCATCCAAGTGCTGACTACAATGTGCCCCACCTTGAAGGCCCTCAAGTTCCCATCTTGCCCATTTCCAGACCATCCTTGGGGACAAACCCCGCAAGACATAAAAGGCACCTTTCGTGTGGGTTATATTTGTAATACAGTGACACCTCTCTGGACTACCATTAACCAGGAAAGCAAAGCACATCCCTGCTCCCTGCCCAGGACACTGTCTCACTTCCATGCACCCCAAGGAAGACACAGGCTGCTTATAGAAATGTGAAGGATAACTACTCCTACATGAAATAGCCCCAGAATGCCACACAATTAAACTCCCACTGCTCTTTCTTAACCATCAGTGCAGTGACTCCCAACCTTGTCTGCACATTGGAATCACCCAGGTAGCTTCCGAAACTACCAATGCCCGTGTACCCACCTCTGAAGATTGTGATTTTTCCATCTTGGGTGTGGCCTGGGTTTAGAAATTACTAAAGATGCCCAGGTGATGCTGATGTGTGTCAGGCAAGTTTGACAACTACTGCTTTAACGTCAGGTTCTGGAATATCACTTCTCCTTGTAGGTGGTCTATAGCCATTGCTTGGGACAGCCCATGTCCACAATTCTAATCCTGCATGCTCTGGAAATGCTCTCTAGAATATATCTAAAATAAGGAGAAACAAATTTGGAACAATGCAAGTATCATGCATGAACTGTAGAATCATAACTTTTTTTTTTTAAGCATCAATGTGTCTACTCAGAGAACCTCAGCTTTTTTTCAGGAGAGCTGAGCTGGCTGAAGAAGTGGCCACCTGGAGCTTCCCTGGTGGCGCAGTGGCTGAGAATTTGCCTGCCAATGCAGGGGACACAGGTTCGAGTCCTGGTCCGGGAAGATCCCACATGCCGCGGAGCAGCTAGGCCCGTGAGCCACAGCTACTGCGCCTTCACGTCTGGAGCCTGTGCTCCGCAACAAGAGAGGCCTCGACAGTGAGAGGCCCGCGCACCGCGATGAAGACTGGCCCCCACTCGCCGCAACTAGAGAAAGCCCTCGCACAGAAACGAAGACCCAACACAGCCAAAAATAAATTAATTAATTAATTTAAAAAAAACTCGCTCAAAAAAAAAAAAGAAGTGGCCGCCAGATAAGCACAGTTTTATAGTATCTCTGTGCGTGTGATGGGTCATGTACCTATATATGCATATGCTTATAGCTATTTAGCCTAAGAGTGATGAGTTCAAACTACAGTGGCTTCCCTGATTGTTTAGGCAGTTTGAGAGCAGGTATCATACCGTTACTGAGTCACTGTGTGGCATCTTGAAGAGAAACTTTACACTCAAGAAGTTCCCAGTAAATGTTCAGAGCGATCTTGAACACTCCTGTTGCTGCTGATCCTCCCAGAGCTGGCTAATGGGCCAAGGAAGAGCCACAACTCTTAAGTGACGAGGCACTCCTTTCCAAAGTGGTGTCTAGGGTCCTTATGGGGAGATCAAGTAAGATATCTTTCCAATTAAAATATTCCAGATGAGCACTATTACTCCTTCCTTAGGGAAAGCACTATTAGAAAAGCTAAAAGCAGTGAGTTCACCTCGCAACTGCCCTTTAAAGATGAAAACAATAATTTTGGTCATTCTGACCAAGAAGCCGCACAAGTTCTCTGAGCAATCTTGAGAGACCTGGACCAGGGAGAGAGCTGGTCCTCAGAGCTCCTGGCTGATGCAATCTGAGGCCATTCCCCAGAAGACATATCTCCTCGCTTCTCAGTTTAAGAAAATAAATTAAAAGTTCAGGAAAACAACCCTACACATTACACTAATTGACTTAAGAGACAAAAGACAGATCTAGCCCGTGATACCTCAGCTCAGAATCCAGCGAAGACCAAAGCATCCACGAGAGTCTGGACGCCACCAGTAGAGGGTAGGTATGTTCTTTTGGTGCCATTGCCACACGCGCAGGGCAAACCAAAGCATTCTTGCCCTCTGCCTTGTCTTTCTTTCTTTTTAACCTTCTTTAAAAACCGATTTTTCCTCTTATAGCAGAGCCCTTCGTAGAGACTCTCTAGTGATCTATTTAATCAACAGAGTACAGAATCCAATCTCAGTTGTTTCACCTCGGTGTGCTACAGGGGATCCCCCAAAACTCTTTATAAAGAAATAACTTAAAATGAATATTTGGGATTCACTTTGATCTTAAATAAAATACATCATTTGACATATCTGGGGAGATAGATCAATTGGTGGAGGACGGAATGTTCTTTGTTTGTTTGTTTTTAATGAAATAAATAAGGTAGAGCAAGACTCCAAAAGAATCGCAAGTGCTGTGGTGTCATGACACAAATGGCCCCTGTGAAAAGGGGGCCTCTCCACAGAAGGATTCCCACCTCCTGTGGAAAGATCACTCTGAGAACAGCCTTTTTGTAGAAGGAAGGAATCCTCTGGCCATTTTCCTTCCTGAACCCTCTTGTCTGTTTTCTTTCTTTCTTTTTCCTTTCTTTTGGCTGCACTGTGTGGCTTGCAGGATCTTGGTTCCCCGATCAGGGATTGAACTTGGGCCCTCGGCAGTAGAAGCCCGGAGTCCTAACCCCTGAACCCCCAGGGAATTCCCTCTCCTCTGTTTTTCGAAGTACTGTGTCTTTAGTAACCACTCTGTCCTCTGGACGTTCTTGATTTCCATGGTACCACTCTCTCCTGGCCCCTTCCTTTACTTTCTGTATGCTCCTTCACTGTCCAGCTCATGGGCATATTAATCTCAAGAGGTGGGCTCCTGGGGCCCTGTCCTTGGCCCTTTTCTCTTATGTTCTCCCTGGGTGACTAAAACACTTCCATGACATCAACTGTTATCTGTAAAGGGATGACTTCCAGATATATGTCTCCACTAGTCAAGGTCTACATGCCATTATTTCCTGGACATAGATTGGCCGTCGTAGAGATCCCTCAAACTCAATGCACACAAAGAGAAGTGCGTACTGGTTCCTAAATTCCCCTTCCATTCCTTGCCTTTGCAACTAGCACCATCATCTACCCCGTCTGCCAGCAACACATCAGAGCTCGTCCTCCAAGCCTTCTGCTCACCCCCTACACCCAATTTATCAACATTTGTCTCAGTCAGGAATTGCTTTTGGCCACTGGCTGGAAATGGATGGAAATCACAGTGGCTTAAACAAGAAAAGATGTATTTATTTGTCTCATGCAGCATGAGAGTCAGACCATCCAAAGTTGGTACGTTGGGTCCACCATGTCATCAGGGCCCTGGACTCCTGTCCTTCTTCTCTGCCATACTTTTCACAAGGCTCCCATCTTTAAGAGCACATCGTGGTTACAAGATGGTTATTCCCAAGTTCTAGGCAGAAAGAAAGATAGAGAATGAAGGGAATGAAGGCTCTTCATTTGGTTCATATCTCATTAGCCACAAAGAGAAGGGTAGAATGGCTATTAGTAAGGCAAGACAGAAATCCGCGCCACCTCTTCTACTTTCTTAACATCTTTCAAATTCATCTCCTCATATACTTGGTTCAGACCCTCATCACTTCTCCTGTAAATTTCTTCAATAGCCTCCTAATTAGACTCTTTGCCCACCATCTGTGCCCCTCACAGCCGTTCTTCACAGCACTGCCGTCACTATCTTTCTTGAATGTGAATCTGTGCCCTGCTTAAAATCTTCCAGGGGCTCCCCTTTAGCCTTCAAGGAAAAGCCCACACTCCTTGCTGCCTTTAAGCCCTTCCAGATCTGGCTCAAAACCACTTCTGAGCCTTCATTCTCTTCTCCCTTCCCCCAAGCTCTCAGCACACTTTTTCATCCCAGAACATCTCAGTTTTCTCTTGCCAACCCACCTTACAAGTGCTTCCACGCTGTCTGCATCAATTACACACGAAAACGAAGACATTTTCATGTGTAATCAACAATTAAAGATTTGAGGAAGTGGCTGCACAGCGAGACCACCTGTTCATATGGTGGAAAACAGTCAGCAAAATAGGTTTTCTTACACATGTATAAAGATCCTGTTTAAAACACAACACACCTGCCTCCTCGAAAGCTACCTCTCCGGGAAGAAAGATGTGGGAGGATTTTACCCATCACTTCCTCAATAGTCTAATTAGTCCAGACCTCCACACATCTAAGAGGAGAAGGGAGAAATGCAACTTCTTACTTGAAGAGTCCACCTTGTCAGCTGAGACGCCACTAGGGACATGAAAGCAGACCAAAGAAAAAGCGAATAATGATGAAAGAAAACGTGAAGAATGATGAAAGAAGAGCTGTACCCTAGATACATAGAAACTCCTGCAAAATACATTTACCACCCTGGATTGAGGCCCGAGATGTGTGGCTTGTGGGCTAGAACAGAGAGAATCAAAAAAAAGCAAGAGGCTAGCTGAAGCCCAGTGTGATGGTGCTTTGCCTGGTTTTTCTAAAAACTAAGCTGCTTCCTGCAGAAGCCGGGGGTGGGGGGTGGGGGGAAGAAAATCACAGTCAAAAGTTACCGCTGGGCAGACAGAGGTGAAGGTAACACAAGGTGACGTGTGTGCGTGTGTGTGTATGATGCCCTGGGCACAGTTCCTCTGGCTCCTGGGAAACCCCTATGGAAAGCGGGACCCTGAGTCTATTTTGCCATCTGCTGACTGGCTCCTTCCTGGGATCCTTCTGTGGACCTTGTTCATGTGAGTTCAATGGTGTCCCCTGTACTGGAAATAACTGCTGCCCACAGGGAGCTGGCCCATCGCCCCCACTAGTACTAACACTAGTACTAGTACTAACAACTAGTACTAACTAGTACGAACACTTGGCAGCTCTTTCCAGCACACACGTCACCAGGAATGAGGTTGGTAAATGAGTCCAGCATTCTGGAGAAAGAAATACAGTGACCACCAAGGCTGCCTAGTGACAGAGACTGCTGAGGACCCTTATCTGCTCTCTGTCTATTTATGGTACTGTAGCTCTGTGGGAACATTCTTCTTAGAGTGTTGGCAAACAAACAAACAATTAGGGATCTTTGTGTTTCAGTGACATTTCCTCTTGACCAGTTATTGCTTCTTCACTCTGTACTCTTCAAAGAAAAAAAAAAAAACAAAAAAACCATCTTTTAGGCACAAATGATTAAAAAGAAATACAAGGCAGAGCAGGAAAATTCCAAAATACTCTATTGCAACCCAAAGCAATTTTTATGGAAGAGATTGGATAAATTATGAAAGGAAAATGAAGTAAGTGTTTAGAAAAAGGGAGATTGAGTCACAATATGGGGGAAAAAAAAAGAAAAGAAAAGCACCACCCAGCCTTAAACTTCCCTGATATTCACATAGCCTTCGTAGTCACAGGTTGCAGCCATCTTTGTGGATACCTAGAAAACTGGCCATCAAGACTAGAATAGCTTGGTGCGATCTTGGGTGAGGGTCATCCTCAAAGGACCACCAGCAGAGCCCCTGATGGGTGGGTGCAGCCCTGGAATTGCCCATCCCTTTATACCCCCTTTATACCATTCTCAAGGCCTGGGATAGCTTGAAGTTGGCCAGCTCAGCTGGCCAAATGCACTGGCCACGTGATTGGCTTCACGCCCTTCTTTTCTTCTTGTCATGTCTAGCTCCCCAATATTCATCAATAAATAACACGGCAAGGAAGTCCAGCACCTTTAGAGAGAACTAGTGACCTGCTCTATCTAGCATACAACTGCCTCATTTGACATCTCTTATTTGACATCTCTTATTTGACTTCCTATGGTTATGAAGATAACTCGCCAATCCATTATCTTGTGCTTGGAGGCTCTTTGCTTAGCAGTAAGGACTTGGATCCATCTTCATTAATCTTTGGCTATGCCAAGGTCGTCAATGGAATTGCAGTAAAAAAAGACTTAGAGTAAGTAACGCAGCAGTCAGTGACACAGTTAATCATGTGTGCATCTAACAACAATTCTGGAACAAAACCACGTACAAATCAATAAAATACAGTAGATCTGGGAGGTTTTTCCTCTCCCTTCTGTAAGCTATCCCCTGCTACGTAGAGAAGAAAGGTAGAGATTGCACATGTTTGGGAGAAAAATATGAAGGCAAAGACAAACTTTGGTACCCTCAGGTACCAAACCCCCTTAGGTGTTTCTAAACTTTTAAGTTGCACTTTTGTCTCTCACACATTTTTAACCCAGTTAGGCGAACTAGGCAAATGCTACCGTCCCAAACTGGGCTAGACAAAAGGCCCTATGTCTGTTCTGAAGTTGAGGGGCTCATGGAAGGTCACCAGCTCTTGATTCCCAGCTCAAAAGTGACAGGCCAGAGTTGGGTGAAAGGCAGCTGCCTGGGAGCAGAGGCAGTGACCAGAGTAATAACTGTTCTCCCCTTATTCAATGGCAAACAGATAACTATCCTCTTAATTTCTTTGTGTCCCCTGGGAAGATTCTAATCTACTCACTAAAGTATCTGTGGTTTGGGCTGTTGTTTTAAAGCAAAGAGTTCATGGATGAAGGAAAACTGGGGAATTACGTCAGCCACACATTTTTCTTCCGAAATTGTTGGGAAGGAGAGTAGATAATCATCAATGAATATGGTATGTATATACACCATTCCAAGAATTTTACACTTCAATTTGTTTTCTAGTATGGGTTGCCCAAACCTCCCCCAGGGAGTCATTTATTAATACTTGACTCTCCAGAGAGAATAGGAACAAAGCAGGCAAAATTGCCATGCCTGAGGCAACTTCTTTTAGGATTGAACCAAGCACTGATGTAAAACTCCAGGGAGTCTCACAGTTAAAACCACCTAGGAAACTGAAAGAGGGGAGAAGCTCTTCCTTTTTGCTACCATTGACCACATTCAAATTAGAAAACCAAAGGAATTCTGTACAGCAAGGCCTAGAACACTTTGGGGACAAACGGACGTTTGCTGGAAGTAATCGCACGCTCGTCTCTTGAGCACCCATCGCTGAGGTTTGCGGTGACACCTCTGCGTCATTTCATGTGCGTTCCTGAGAGTTAGCTCTAGTACAGCACAGAAGGCACTTTCTTTGCAGGGGTGCAGTCAGGGATGGGGAAAGTAGACTCGGGGACCATACTCAGGGATATGAATTCCAACTCTTTGCAAATTGCTAAAGCTGACTTGCTTCCTTGCACAATCCAAAGAGAAGAGTTAGAGGCACGTCCACCCCCATTGGCTCTGACATGACTGCGGGAAGTTACGTAAAGACTTCTGAGATGACTGGACGCCAATTATGATGCTGCCAATGTTTTCCACAAAAGCTTTTCTCCCCCTGGTTCAGCCACAGTCACTCTGATGAAAAGGCTGAGACACAGAGAAACATCACCACTGCATAAAAAGGTCATTTGATCCTTGACGTCCCCAGTCTTCCTAGTGAGAAATGACAGCAGTAACCATTCATAATGAGTCCTGTTTTCACTCAGCTACATCCTCTAGGCTTTCCTGAAAGTGATGTGGACCCTAAGCATGGAAAGTTCCAGACTTAGGGCTTGTTTTCAAAAGAAATCAGATCTGCGGGCTAAGTAAGGAAGTGTTGGGCCGCAAAATACATCATCTCCCAGGAAAGCCCCTTAAACTCAGCCAAAATTTTCTCTTTATTCACCTGTGGTATTTCACCAGAACTTGTAATCATTCAGTGTTTCTAACCATTAGACAAATGTCAGGTGGACAGAAAAGAGAAAATATATAAAGCTACATGCCATGCCAGGTGAATAATGGGTTTTTTTTCTGTGGCTGTTTCCATAAATTTAGCCAACAGATTATATCTTCCTTTTCTTTTCCTTTTAAAAGCCAGTTCTGAGTTTTATCTCCATAGCATCCTGTCACCTAAGGAGTGATAAAGATTTAAGGGGAAAAAAATCCAGTTCAGATTGGTTTTCTAAATGCAAGTGATAATGACCAAAGACTTTAAAAAAAAGAACTCATTTCTAAATGATCTCATCTTTCTACCTTGCACACATATCACTTAATTCAATACTCTCCAACAAGCGCATACATTCGTTACCTTTCCCGCACTTCCTCTATTGATTACCATAGGTCATCCTATTAAAAGGAAATGGATGAGCCAGGATATCTCACTTTAATTTTTAAATCATACTAGTTTGTGGTGAGAGTGAAGTAGAGGCCCATCTAAGAAAGGAATAACCCCAGTAAGTGGCAATTAGGAGAGCAAAAGAGAAAACAAAGTAGAATTTCCCTTGCTGATCTTATCTGTATTCTGTTGGGAGATATTCTCTCTCTCTCTGTCTCTCTGTCTCTCTGTCTCTCTCTGTCTCTGTCTCTGTCTCTCTCTCTGTCTCTCTCTGTCTGTCTGTCTCTCTCTCTCTCTCCACCCAGCCTTAAAACCTAACAAGGCTGGTAGATGGAAAAGCTAAACAAACTTCACCTGCTCTTGAATATTCAAGTGAGGATACTTCCTTTCAGTAAGAGATGCATGGCAAGACTTGAAGGCCAAGGTGGCCCCACTCCCTCCCCATCCAGGTGTCCCCAGGGAGACATGAAGAAGCCCTTCAAAGGTCGCCCTGGGTGCCCTCCCGCCACATGGCACCAGCCTCCAAGGCAAGGCCATCCTGGGGTGACTCAGTCAGCTTTAGATGTTGAGATGTACAACCATTTTGTGCTTTTGAAAACTACAGATATGACAAACAGAGCACAGTCATTCTTTGACAAATTGTGTCATTTTCTACACAAATCAGGGCTTTAAAACCCTGGGAGGGTATAAATGGGAGCGCGGAGCAAGGGTGACAGGATGCAGTGAGTCATCGCAACTTCCTGCTAATCACAGGAACTGACAAAAGCTTGATGTGTCTCAGATTTGGCTGGGGGTTTCCTTCTCCGTTCAGCCTCAGACTTCTACGGCTTGCCCCTTCCTTCTTTGTATTTCTCCCTATGTATCACTTTTGTCTGAGATCCTTGATAGTCTATAAATAAAGTCATTGTGTTACACTGGACATGGGGTTTTTAAATGTCAGCATCCTGTGCGCAGCCTTCCATGATGAGATAACATCCAGTTTTTCTAACTGCATCCCTGTGACCCCGAACTAACTGAGATGTTCAGCTGCTAACAATTGTCTGAACGGTGCTATTTTCATAACTCTGCTATAGGAGATGGGAGAGCAGCGTTAAGGTAACGGGTAGAATACTCTTCAGGGTTTTCTTCAGATTTTACTTAAACTTGTAGTTTCTGTGACCTCTTAGACTAAAAGAAGAAGCAAGAAGGAAAATTGGGACAGAATGTTAATCTGCAATTCAAGAAGCAGGATAATAGGATTTTTTTTCTCTTTCTGAATCAAATTTATTGTTTCTGGTTCCCACCTGCCTGGCTGGTGGGAAATGCAGTCTCAGTTGTTACTGGGGCTTCTTTGCTGCCTCTGTGGCGTCATGAGTTCCACGTGGTACCAGGACCGGGAGGAGGGAGGAAGAGGGGGGAGGGAGGTGCCAGGAGGCTGAGCTGGGGAGGCCGCCATCACGACCAACAGACCTTCTCTTCCTGCTGCTGTCGTGAACTGGTGTTAAAACTTATTCTGACACTTGTTAAAAATGACAAGGAAAACTTTATTCAGGAGACAACTGCATTCAATAAAGAAACGTGGGGGGTTATAGCCAAGAAGAAGGAGGGGTGTGGAGGCAGATGGAAAATTACTAAGAGGAGACATCAGGTATAAGAGGGGATTCTGGCTAAACCAACTTGATAGGATTCTTGCTGAAGACAAACCAGGATGATCAGATACCAAGGATGGAGGATGAGGCATTTGATCAGATATGGAAGATGATCAGGTATTAAGGGTGAGGGTTCTCTCTAAACTGTCCTAACAGGATTCTTGCTAGAACTGGGCAATGCAGGCCCAACAAGGATAGACACTAAAGCCCAAGGTCAAGGTCTAGCTGGCTTAAAGGAGCTTGACTGTAGTTTAGTCAAGAAGAGAGACTATCACTGGTTGCCTGACAAGGTCTGGACAATCTATTCTGAAAGGACTTGGGAGATGCCCTCTTAGAGTCACTGTGTCCACAGACTTACCCATGGCTAGGTGAGACCCACCCCTAACCATTGCTCTATAGCAATCAGCCACAGTCCTTAGGAGGCCCTCGGCATGAGAGGGGCCCAGGCCCTTCCACACTTGGAAAACCCCAAAGTTGGCCTTTCCTCTTAGTTTTATGGAATTTCCCACTCCCCACACACCAACACTGAGCCAGTGCAACTCCTCAACTGCAAATACTTTCCTTCGCCCCCTTCTTCTCCTGGACTACCCAGTTCAGCACTTCTCAAAGGGTCTTTAAAACAAAGCATTGGGTAGGATTATCTTCTGGGTACCGATAAAACGTGCTTTGGCCTCGTAACACAAAGGCTTGGTTTTGCAGGATGGGGGAGGTGAAAATACAACAGGGAGAACAAAAATTAATCTCTCAATAAATTATCCCTCCCAGTTATCAGTGGAATGACCTAAAAACATAATGGCTCTGTTTTGGATACATGTGTTTTTCTATGGCAATATTTTATTGCACACCTGCAAATACCATCATCTCATCTAGATTGCTGGTAAAACTATTTCAAGTTCAGGATATTTTTTCCAAAAACATCAGATTTCCAAGTGTTGTATCCCCTGAAAAAGTTGCCAATACTGTACGTGTGAAAATGCCTTGTGTCCTGTCAGGGACGTGATGAGTGTGGAACAACCCCTGGTTGGCTCTGAATTACACCCATCATCTGATTCAATGGGAGGGAAGGAGGAAAGAGAATGAACTGTGTTTTGGGGACGGAGCCTCTCAGCTAAGAAAAGGAGTGAAGATGGCCCCCTTAGTGCTGAACTCAGACAATTCCTCAGAGGACAGAACTGCCAGATGAACTACAGTATACCTAGTTAAATCTGAATTCCATATCGACAGTAACAATTTTCTGATACGTATGTACATACCATACAACGTTGGGAACATACTTATACTAAAACTTTTTCTATTGTTTATCTGAAATTCAAACGTAACTGGGCATCCTCTATTTTTATTTGCTAGATCTGGCAACCCTAATTACAGAGTCCTTTTCTAAGCACCAGCTTAGGCAATTGATAATATGGACCTTAAGCCTGACAGAGGGCACCATGTTTAAAATCGTGCCCTGAACTAGACACCAAAACGTGTAGGTCAAATAATGCAGCAAATCACCCTCATCTCTTTGGCTTCCGGTCCTGCGTGGCTTGTCTCTAGCACTGGGGATGCCACTGTCAGGGATGCCACACCCCGAGCGACAGGCAGCAAGGCCTCGCACAGGACGAGCGTTGGCTGGGAACATTTGTTTGCTTCGTAGGTTCCTCTTCAACGTCCAGTCCCAGGCCCCGACTCGGACCCCCTGCTCTTCTTTCCTCACACTCCTTTAAGAGAACATTTTTCCACGTTCACAGGTTCAGTCATCTCCTCGGAGTAGATCTCTGTCTCCAAGGCTTTAGGAAGCAGCCTGCAGTTGAGTCCCACTTGGGTTTCTCAACCTTTCCTTAAACTCCAACAGCCAAAGCAAAACTCATCAGCCTTCTTCCCATCCAGCTCGTCCCCTCATCTTTGGCACCTGGGTCTCTATGGGCCCCAACCCTGCTGTCATGTTTAACACTTTCTTTCCCTTCCCATAACAATCAGTCTCCAAGTCTCAGTACTTTTTCTCTGTAAGTTGTCTTTTGCATGTAGTCCTTCCCACCGGGACCACATTCACTCAGGCCTAGCCCTCACGTCTCAAATTACCACATCCCCAAACCCGGGCTTTCCTCTCCAAATCTGTCTCGTTCTTGTTTCCATGGCTTCCAGCTTCCTGCAGCGTTAAATTTAAGCTTCTTTCCCTGGCTCTCATGGCCCTAGTGATACAGCCCTACCCTCCTAGGAACGTAGGCTCCTATTCCCAACACATCCCTTCTCCAAGAGCAAGGCCCCGACCCCGCTGTTTCACGTCCACCCCACTTCACTCATTCCCACCGAGAATGTACTTGCCCCTGGCTGGCTGACACCTGCCCATCCCTCAAACACAAGGGCAATTTCTTTTCTCCTTGTGGAGATTTCCTTGTCTAATCCAGCCTGCCTGGATCTCTTTCTACAATGTCTTGACCTTCCAACAAAGTGCTGTAGGGATAAAATGGTGACATTTTCTGATAACGAGAATGGAGGTGCCTGCCTCCCTTACCCAGATCCTGGCTTCCCTCTCTGAGTAACCTCCTCAGTGGTGGGGCTCAGAATGCGCTACCCCAAAACATGGCAGCTCGGCAGAGTGAATATTTTAAGCTGAAGGAGTTTGAGAAAACAGCAGAAGCAGGGAGATTACTCTGACAGCCCCCTGCCTTTCTCCCCTGAAGCAGGTCATAAAACCCTCATGTGAGAGGTGCCCCCCCGCCCCCCCTGCCCCCCCCCCACTGCATACCTGGAGGAGAGGAGCGGCCTTATCTCTAAAACAGAGGGACACTGAGAAGAATCTGAAAACATAGGCCTGGCTGAATGTCCCCAGTTTACTACCCTCACCTCATACCCTTTGTCCTATAACACTTCTCCACGACTGTCCACTTGTCATCAAACCTGGCATAAGAACACACGGTTTTAATTGCTTCTTTGAGTCTTCATTTCCTTACAAAGACTCCTGTATCACATAAAACTTACGTAAATCTCATTAATTTCTCTTTGTCGGTTTAACGTTCAGCCCCAGCCAGGGACCCTAAGAGGGTCGAGGAAAACATTTTCCTCCCCTACATCAGTTTCCTCTTGGTTTGACAGTAATTGACTCAGGAGAAATATCTTCCAGGTCCTCAGGCAAAGTCCCTTCCAGACCTAGGCCACCAGTATCTCCCACCTGAATCCCCATATCTTGTGTAACATATACTAAAAAAGAGCTTCCTGAAGTTCATTCTTCCCTTCAGAATGAAAACAAGAAAAATCTAGATTGTACGCATTATGGTAAAATCTTCCTAAGGGTTAATTTAATGCATAAGAAGTCCTTACGGCTCTTTTCTGGTCTTAGCAAAACATTTTTTAAACGTTCTTATTGTAGTTTTTTGCACTGGTCAATGCTAAAAGCCAACCCTTTGAGGAAGTCTCAGTTTCCTGATTTCTTACATCACAGTCTGATTCATACTCTGTCTAATTAACACCCTGATGTCCTGTACTCACTGCTCTGTTTGTCCAGTGGCTTCCATCAATACCTACACATGATATACCAGGGCAGGGTACATTCTGCAGAAAATCCATTTCAGATAGAGTCCTTAAAGCCCACCGTGAATAAGGTTATGGTTGGCCTAATTCCAATCTTCCTTTTTGAAATTTGGTAAGGATCAGCATCTCCATAAGAGTTCTAATCCTTTCCAATTTCATAGATATCCAGGTGGAACAAATAAAGATGTTGATTCTAAACGGCCATTTCCCTTGAGACTGATGGGTTGGGACTAACTAGAAAGATGAATGGAAACTGTTTCAAATTCTGTCTGAAAACGGGTAAAGTAAAAACCATATTTGTAAAAACATTTAATAGACCAATAACTAGCAATGTGATTTTAATGATATCCTGGGACCTTGCTCTAACCAGCACGAGGAATCCTGTAGAACGCCAATTCTGGCAGGACCCCATCCAAGGAGGGTCATTTATTGAAGTAACTCTGGGTACAGAATGGAGGGGGGCAGAGACCAGAGGCAGTGAAGCCAGTTAGGAAACTCTGGCAGAGGTCTAGGTGAGGTCACAAGGGCCCCAAATAAAAAGGAGGAAAGGAGGAGGGACCCCCAGATGTAACTGGTGAGGGTCTACGCCCTGGGGGAGGGGCAGAGGCCAGTGAAATTCGAGTTCCGACAGTGAATTTGACCTCATCTGTACCCACAGGCTGGCAGAGCCTGGAAACATTCATGTTACAAACAGACCCAGGCCCGCCGACCTAGCACCTTACATGACAATCGGCAGTTTACGTAAGTTCTCCCTCCCTGCTCCGAGAGCTCCTCGAACATAGGCTGCCATTCATGTCTCTGTTCTCGGTACAGAGCACATGAGCAGAGTAGGTGCTAGGTCTACATTAGCTGATAAACAGCTGATACGCCAAGAGGGCTCTCACTGTCACACAACCGTGGAACGCAGTCCCCTGCCCCTAAAGCAGCATGACTACAAAACTCCAGCCTGAGAAATAAAAATCCACATGCCTGCAGTGGGAGCCATGAACCCCAGGATGACGCTGGGGCCCACGGAGGGGCTGGGCCTTTCAGTTACGACCAGCAAAATGCCTCCGCGTCTCTGTTCCTCACAAAACAGATGCATTTAAACTTAGTAAAATGGGCTGCGTGGCCAAAAGCCGGCAAATTCAAAGAGGAAAAGAAAACTCTTTTCCTTTCAGGGATGAGGGCAGGGAACATGTTAATTAACTATTTTGGAGTCCAAAAATTTAAGCAACAGCCATGCTTGCACATACGTCCACCCCAAGAAAAAGGAAATCCAGCAATAGCCCACACTGGGAGATGTGGCAACTGATCCAGCTGACCCAAGAGCTCACTCTGTCCAGAGTCACTTGGACCAGAGATTTGTTTAAAATGAGGGTCTGAGAGGCACTGAGGGAGGAGCTAAGGAAGGAAGCACTGCGACAGAAAGGTCACATGGAAGCAAACAGAGCCACCAATTCAATCCGCTGCCTAAACTCCACGAGGAGAAGCAAAGTTTGCCAGGACAGGGAGAGGTGCAGGCAGCCCGGAGAAGCCACTCTTTCCTCCAGAAGGTCAGCCAACTGCCCTGAGTTAGGGATTCCCGGCGTCCCTGAGACAACACAAAAGCCATCATGTGATATGAAACCTTTGCAGCTGACAGAGCGCAGGACAACGTCACTGTCCCGGGCAAAGGCTGCAGAGACTGCTGCCCCGTCGGTTTGCTTGGCAGGCTCGCGACATAGGGGAATCCCTTTAATCCCAGTGCTGTACCTCCGGCCCCATGATTCGCGGTCACGCTGGAGCTGGGATCTCAGCAGTTAAAGCAATTCAGACCCACTCTTGGTGACGAAGCTGTGTGGGAGCTGGCCTGGGAACGGGAGGGAGGAAGAAGCAGTGAATTAGAGAGGCTTGCTTTTTTTTTTTCTTTTTTTTTTTTTTTGCGGTACGCAGGCCTCTCACTGTTGTGGCCTCTCCCATTGCGGAGCACAGGCTCCGGAAGCACAGGCTCAGCGGCCATGGCTCACGGGCCCAGCTGCTCCACGGCATGTGGGATCTTCCTGGACCGGGGCACGAACCCGCGTCCCCTGCATCGGCAGGCGGACTCTCAACCACTGCGCCACCAGGGAAGCCCCGAGGCTTGCATTTCTGATCCATACTGTCCTCCCTCCCTCCCCACACATTTTTTTTTTTCTGCCAGTCATTGATTTTTTTTTTCACCACTCTAAAGGAGGCCCATGCTTCCGGCCCCTGGTCCCTTGCCCCCCGCTACTGATGACCAGGAGCAGAACAGTTCCCAGACCCAGGCAGGGTGACTCTTCCAACATTCAAAGGCCACAGTGGCCTGAGTCCGCTGCCAGGATCAGAGGGGGCTCTTTACAAGATCTGCAGAGAATTGTTTCCAAAGCAAGAAGAATAAGAAATACCTGTTATAATGTTTAAAGAATTTTAAAGCAAGTGTTTTGCATTCCAGCTTACTTTTCTAGTCTCAGCATTTGCAAAAAACCATGTATTTCCAAATACTAAACTATTTGGCTTTTGACTTGAAAACGGCCTGGCAATATTTTTCTTAGGATCTATGTGGTACAACAAGTGGTGTATCTGCTCATCACAACTGCACAAAAAGATTCAATAGTCCATAGGAGCTGGGACAGGACAAAGAAGCACAGGAGTATCAATTCCAGGTCTAAGTGAGGCTGGCTCTACAGACAG
The DNA here is from genome assembly GCF_949774975.1 of Lagenorhynchus albirostris. NCBI lineage: Eukaryota > Metazoa > Chordata > Mammalia > Artiodactyla > Delphinidae > Lagenorhynchus > Lagenorhynchus albirostris. Next base: position 93,315,124 of record NC_083104.1, on the reverse strand, counting down.
ATATGGCTTTAAAGTACACCAACTTTCCAATCACCCACTGAGTAGGTATTTTCGAACACTATCGATGAAAATGATATAAAGATAGATGAGTCATGGTTCCCGCCCTCAAGGACAATTTATCCTAGCCTTTAAGATCTTACACGTGTATAAAGGACTAGGCTAGAAAGCAGAGAGGAGAAGTGTGGTAACAGACATTCAGGAGACAGACGTGCTTCAGGATGTGGAACGGCAGGAAGCTGCTCTAAGTAAGCGAGTTTCCAACAGGCAGGCCTAAGCTGAGGACAAGAGAAGCCTCTGGGGAAGGGCAAGGTCTGTCCATTGGACACCAGCCGCCAATCCCTGTACAAAGACCCTCTTGTGGCAAAACAGGGCCACACAGAGAATGGGAAATAAACTCTTCTAGTCCAGCTCCCTTTGGACCACTGCCAGCTTCCTAAAAGGAGAAGAGGAACTAAAAAGCAGTTGAAAAGCTCTGTCACTGTCCTGGCAGGGTGTGTCCTGGTATGGGGAGATGGGAGATTGGTAATTCCCCACCCACTCGCCCGCCCACTCTAAGCCAGGGCCTCAGTGAACAGAATGAAGAGGAAACCACACAGGCTCCTCATTCATGAGGCCTCCTTGAAGGAGACAGAATACACCTAGAGCAGCTAGATCAGCTGTGGAGGTGCTGGTTCTGGTAGCCGCATCACTGTCAAGGCCGTTGACAAACACTGAGGGACTCCCCATTGGTCCCCACCCCTCCTACCAGAAGAGCCCACAGCACTGGAGTCCCAGGTATGAGCTGCTGGGTGAATCAGGCAGCCACTGCGGGTCCTCCCCTGGGGAGAGCCTCACAGCCCCGCTGGATGGCTTGGAGAAACCCCGGTTACCCCTTAATCAGCGGGTTAACTACAGACTACGTGAAGGGTTGGGGAAGCACGGCGTTTGGACGCCTGGATCAAGGAGACGCATGCATCCAAAGGTTTCACACAAAAGCATTCAGCGAGGAAAAAAATCAAGGAGGAGAAGAAAAGGGGCATTTCTGGGAATAAAAACCAATTAGATCACAAATACACACACGCACCCTCATTGTTTTTTTGCCTTCCTTCCTGCAATTTTCCATACTTTTTATCAGCTCAGGGACAGAGCTTTGACGGCCCTCCAATTTTTTTTTCCACAGCCCAGCTCTCTAGGGCTCATTCATCACACATTTCAAAAGACTGATAAGTTCCTAAGTCATTCTAAATAGGTGTAGCAACCCTCACATACCTGCTCCTGTGGAATACCTGTTCCTGCGTCTGTCCCGTCCACCGTCCCTATTTTAAATTCACCGCCACACACAGCCGAGTTTCCTTTCTTCCTCTGCAAAGAGCTTCTCCTTGTTGTTAGTCTCCTGGGCTATGAAAGCTGGGGACAGATCTCCTGTCAGGGCAGGACGGAGAGGTGGGGAGGGCACACCAGGGGTCTCTGGCCTGAAGTAAGGGCCTCCTTCTGGGATAAGGCAGGTATTAGAGGCTGCAGGTGCTTAGAAGGGAGTCAATGTCATGTCCTGCTCTTCGAAGTGTGGTCTGGAGCCCAGCAGTGTCCGCATCACCTGTGAGTTGGTTAAACAGGCAGGATCCCAGGCCCAGCCCCAGAGTGACTGAACCAGAATCTGCATTTGAAGGACATCTGGGTGAGCGGGTCTGAGAGCATAGTATTAAATAACAGACCCTCCACCTAAGCTCTCTCTTTTAATCCTTAGAACAACCTGATGTCTTATCTCCTTTGTACAGATTAAGAAACTGTGGCTCAGAGAGGTTGAATAATTTGCCCAAGACCACACAGCTACTTTGTGACAAATCATATGTTTGAGCCCCAATCTGGTGGATTTCAGAGTCATTGTCTTTTCCTCCACCGCATACTTGAAGTTGAATTCAGAGGGAAGAAAGGGAAAATCTAGCAACAGGCCACACTGGGAGATGTGGGAAGGCATGCAGCTAGGCCATTATCTGACCACCTGTCAGCAGGTAACCAAGGCTGTGGGCTAGGGACCAGGGGCAGGAATCCGTTTCTGCAAGCCACAGAGAGACCGGCATGAACAAATCCAAACCCCAGTTCTCAGGGGTCTGGAGCGCTGAGCAGGGGGCCGCCGGGGACAGACCTGTTCCATCTAGCATCAGGAGAAAGCACAAGCCCAGTAACCAGTACTGGACCCAACGCAGCAGGCAGGAAGCAAACTGAGGTCTGGTGGCTTCGCGCCAGAGCATCAAACCAGAGCTCCTTAAATCCTTCCTGCCTTCAATCAACCTGGGCTCAGAAGGAAGAGGCAAGGGATGGATGCTCCCAATGGGGAAGGGGCTCTGAACAGATGCTGGTTGAAGTCACTTCCTTGCTGGGGTGAGCGGGGTGGTGACAGGTTCCCAAAGGCACGGGCAGCTACACTGTGGAAAACGGCCTCAGCATCTGCCCTCACAGGCCAGGAGGGCCGGGCAGAGGTTGCAGGGCTCTGCGAGGGGTGAACCCAAGGTGCTATGGGAGCACCCCCCTCATATAGTCTCCAGGGAGCCCCTAGCCCTCCCAATTTACCGCAAATGCACAGTCTCGGTTTTAAAGTGAGACCCTCCATGCATATCTGTTTGTGGTTGAGCAAAAGTTACTGAAAAACTATTTCTTCCTTTCTACTGAACACCCAGAAAGCAGCAGAGGGATGGTAGAAAGCCACATGACAGCCGTTTGGAAAAGCTTTTCAGAACTGCTTTTCTATTTTTCTGTTTTGCAGGCTCTGGGGGTCCACTGAGACTTCCACAAACAAGCAACGATCCCGTTTCTTAACCTTTGGCCAGTCTTCCTTTCAAATGCCAGAACACATGCCTCGGGCAGAGCCATCACGTTCTGAGGCTTTTCTAAGGCACGGGTTGCAATAGCCCCCAGCTGGTCTTCTGCCCCATGTGTCCCTCATGTTGTCACCAGACAGGTCTTCTTAAATCAGCACGTTCACCCTGTCACCCCCTTGCATAAGGACTTCCACTGCTGGTGGGAGCAAGTCCGAACTTGGATTTGCTTTTGAGCCCCTCCATCAGCGGGCCAGCAGGTCCACTTCACCTGGGAATGCTTGGCATTTTCCTCGCCCAGAGCAGATTTTAGCTTGGCCAAGCTCCTTGGTGCCCCTGAGCTTTTCTACCGCAATTGCTTCCACCAACAGTGCTCTTCTAGACAAGCCAAATCGACACAGTAGTGAAACCTAGCCAAGGCCAAAGTCATACGGCAACAAACCCACACACTGGGTGGCCTCTACTCAGCTGTGAGTGTTGCGTGGAGGTTGGGGGCACGGCGTGCTGGTAAATGTTCAACAACAGGCTCTCCAGGGGATATAGGTATGTGCATATGTATACAGACACAGGTCTGTTACACACAAGTAAATTCCCTATAGCCAACTGATTCTCACAGACGCTTCCACTGATTTTCCACAAACTCTCATGTCTGTTGCCAACCCTAAGGTTGTCACTGACGAACAAGGATATTCCTGACACATATGCTGAACAAGAGGAGAGCAAAATGACAAAGATCTATGTCAGAACTTCACTCATTTGTCCATGATAAGAGCAACTTCTCTGCAGAATCAGATAATAGTCTTCAAATACAGGAAGCATATTTTCTCGGTTTTCTGTGCTATCACAATGTAATGGCTACACAGAGGCACACTTTAAAGTTTTATCTGTGTTTTAACATTGTCCACATCACTTTCTTAACTGCAGGCCAAAGGTCAGCAGACTTTTCCTCTAAAGGGACAGATAATATTGCCAACTTTGTGAGCCCTTTCGCCCTTTTAGGGTGAAAGCGGCCACGGACAATACATAAAGGAGTGAGCACAGCCACGTTCCAATAAAACTTTTACAAAACCAAGAGGGGGCCCAGATTTGGCCCACAGGCTGTACTTTACCTACCCCTTGTCTAGACAACCAAGGAAATGATGAATCGAACCCTTATTTGTGGGGTGTGTTTACAAATCAGCCTACTCTGGTAGATTTCAAGCTCTCAACAGGAAGTCAAAGAAGGAGGAGCTAGGGGAGGGGGAGTGGCAGGGAGCGGTGGGAGGGGCACATGGTTCCACAGTACAGTGTTTCCACCTGGATTCGCTTCCTGGGGCTGTCTCACAGAGCACCACAGATGGGGAGCCTTCAATGACAGAAACTTAACTCTCTCAGAGTTCTGGAGGCTGGAAGTCTCAGACCAAGGTGTCAGTGGGGTGGGATCCTTCCAAGGGCTGGGAAGGGTAATCAGTTCCAGGCCTCTTTCCTACCTTCTGGGGATTTGCTGGCCACATCTTTGGCATTTCTTGGCTTCTGCAGCATTGCCCTGATCTCTCCACATTCACACGGTGTTCTCTCTCTGTATGTATGCCTGTGTCCAAATTTTCCCTTTTTATAAGGACATCAGGCGTACTGGATGAAGGGACCACCCTAATGACCTCATCTTAACTAATACATCTGCAAAACCCTACTTCTATATAAGGTCACATTCTGAGACTGGGGGATTAGAACATCACATATAAATTTGGGGGGACATAATTCAGCCCGTAAGACCACCAAACAGCTACAACAGTTGTAAGTAACCTGCAAAGCATAGATAATAGAAAACTGTAGCAAATACCAGGGAAGTGATGAGTTTCAGTTGTGATTACCTTTGTTTTAATGTAGTTTGTTAAATTGTAAGTTTATATAAGACTTACACCGTTTAATTTATAATCCTAATAGATGGGTTTAACAGCTGGCTACAACATTCCTGAAAATGTATCCATCAACCCTCTCAAGCCAATAGAGTTGACTGCAGCACACCACTGGTAGAGGGGAGTGTGTGCTATGGACAGAGACCCCAGAGGGGTTATGTCCCCTCCAAGGCCTAGAACAAGGGAAACCAACCCTCAGGCTCTTCCCTTTCCATCCTGCATTCATCTCCCAGGAGGAACCCAGTAAGAACACAGTGTAAATACCAGTCATTCTCCGCACCCCTCTGGCCTTCTCCAGTCACCCCAAATCCTCAGCTTTGCTTGGCCAAACCTAACTCCCTTGCTCCAGAGAGAAGAGGATGGGCTCTTTTCGTGCTAAGCAGGGCTTATGAGACTTCACATCACTCTGGTGCCCAGGCTCCCTTCTAGGCCACATAGAATCCTTCCATCGGCTAAAAGCTTCTCCGACCAAGCACAGTCAGTCCACACGAGTCTTTCCCTTTGCTGAATTCCTATAGAATATGTTTACATCTGGCATCATATTATCCTCTAGTTGATTTCTGTACGGATCTCTTGATTCTCTATTTAATTTATAAAATTTGAGAAGAAAAACTGGATTCTTTGCTATTTCTCTTAGTCCCGGCCCAGGGCTAGACAGACATAATTAACAGGGACTTAATTAACGTTCGTTACTTACATAGAGAACAGCAAATGGTAGTCAAAAAGCAAGTTTATCTTAGGCCCGGGTTGGAAAGAACCAGCCTTTGGTTCAGGGAAAGGCAGAAATGAAACTCAAGGGTATCAAGCATTTCTACTCACAAGCTTCAGCAAGTTTGAAAAGGAGTGAACAGCTGAGACCAATGAGAGGTCTCCTGACTTCTCCTCACCGTGGATATGCCCAAGGTGGAAGTAGTGGCCAGCAGCCCATGAAAGACTAGAAATTCCCTGAGTATGAGTTCAGCTAATACTCTCTGTCATAACCAACGTGCTACAATTTCTCAGAGGCTCAACAAAATATAGAGTTGTTGAATTTTTCTTACATAAGCTCCATGGTAGAACTAGTGGTGGGGGGCAGGGGACACAGTGGGGAACAGAGGAGTCAGACCTCGGCTCACACAGCCACCGTGGACACAGCTGGCAGGGGCTCTTCCACACCTGGGTCCCATCCCCTGGCCCTGGGAGTTGACATCAGCCGGCATTCTAGGAAAGAATGCACATACGGGATCACTCAGCAGGGGTTGAGGGACAGATCTGGAAGTGGTTTCATCACTTCTGCCCATATTCCATTGGCTAGAACTCAAATGGTCGGTCTGATGATTCCAGCTAGATCTATATGGACTGGGAAAGCAACAACGCTACACTGAAGGATGGGCACACAAATCATTGAGGGGCTGGTGCAAAATTTTCCCTAAAAATGGGCCTGGCTAGGGCTTCCCACAACCCCTAACAAGGAGAGACCAAGGTGGAGGCTTAATCAACTCTGATACACAGGGTTTGGCTTAGAGGTCAAAAAGGGGGCCAAAGTCAGAAATCATCCGTGGAAATTGTCCTAAGCCAGGAAAGAGCCTTATTTAGCTGGAAAAGGTCATTTAATAAATGAGAATAGAATTGATATCTCAGATTCCTTCCAGCCCTGGAAGAATCCATATCTTACTTCCATGTGGCTGGAACACCCTTCAGTTCAAGTGAAATGGCAAGAACTGTAAATAATCTCACAGCTTCACGTGATCTCCCTTCAGACGGTTCTCAGTTGCACGGAGCCAGAAACCAACACCCTACTGAGGAGTATACCGAGCAGTATACAGGCTCAGTCTTTAATGAACCCTCAGGAAATTCATCCTGCAGACCCAGAGATGCCAAAAGCTATCGGCATTCTCACGGCATTCTCCACGCTTCAGCATCTCAGAAAGGGAAACTGATATCCAATTTTGATTTTCTGGACGAGGATGGAAACTTGACTCACTCTTTGCAAACAGTCTGGAAATCCACTGGACGGAGCCATCATGTGACTTCAAAACATTTACCACCGAGAGTCCCCAGGAATGTGATGCTCTCAAATTGTTTCTTCTTTATGAGCCATGAAACCAGAGTTAGAGAAACAGCTAAAGTGGGGTGGACACATCAATAGAATAAGTTCCTCCAAAAATACCAAGCTAGGAGATAAAAGAGCAATGAGAGGAGATAATAAAATACGAAGCTTTAAACAGTATCCATATGTGGAAAGAAGTGGAACTGAATTAAGAAAACGGTTGCACCGTGTCCCTTGAAGGGAACCAGAGAATAAAAATAAACATTCTCACACACCCTCCAAAAACAAAAATGTATATGATGAGAATATTGGGCTTGACAAATCCTAACCCTGCCGTTTAGAAACTTGAATATATTCAAACTGGTTTCACATTAGAAGGGGAGAAGGAAAGAGACAGAATCAGGAAGACAAGCTTTATAGGAAAAAGATACCAATTTTAAAGCTGCTTTACTTACCAACAGAAGACGTGGAATGCCTGCAACCAGCTCAAAGCAGACAGATCACCCAGGTCCTGGGGAGAGCAGAGATTAGATATTTATTAGTTGAACAACACACAACAGCCTTACAGGAGACCACTGGGTGGGTGACAAATGGCCTCCCTTCTGAAATACTCTCCTCTTTTTGTCCCAGCAGAATGCCAAAAGTAAAACATAGGCATTGGGTGTCTGAAAAAGATGATGAACGGTATGGCATCCTACCATGGCTTTACTTTAGACATATGAAGCTCTCAAAACAAAACATAAGAGGGAGAAACCAAATCAAACAACTCAAAGTTCAGCCTATGCTTAAAAAATAAAACCAAATAAAAATAAAACTCCAGAGCTTCCCTGGTGGTGCAGTGGTTGAGAACCCGCCTGCCAATGCAGGGGACATGGGTTCGAGCACTGGTCCGGGAAGATCCCACATGCCACGGAGCAACTAAGCCCATGCACCACAACTACTGAGCCCGCGTGCTACAACTACTGAAGCCCGCGCACCTAGAGCCCATGCTCTACAACAAGAGACGCACTGCAACGAGAAGCCCGTACACCACAATGAAGAGTAGCCCCCGCTCGCTGCAACTAGAGAAAGCCCATGTGCAGCAATGAAGACCCAATGCAGCCAAAAATAAAGAAATAAATTTTAAAAATGAATAAACTAAAAAAAAAAAAAGAGGCTTCTGCTCCTTGCCTTAGGGCAGAATAGTTTCTACATTGGAAGGAGACAAAAGTACACCACTGAGGTCATTACATTGGTTGGTCTCCAATAACCTAAGCCTTCTGATATTCACAACCTTGTGTAGATTCTTCCCACATTGATGCTGGGCATGGCCACGTGACTTGTTTTGGCCAGTGAAAATGGGCAAGGATGGCATAAGCAGAGGCTTATCCTTTTGGAAGTGATGCCTTACTTATACTTGGAAGCCTGGGCCACCATGTGAAAAAGTCTATCTAGCCTACTGGTGAGCTCAGTGGAGAGAGAAATGCCTAAAAACACCCAGCTCTTCCAGCCACTCCAACAGAGGCACGAGACCTGTGAATGAAAAGCCATCTTGGATGATCCAGGCCCATGGAACAGAATAAATGCCCAGATGAGCTCAGCCCAGATTGCAGAATTGTGAGAAATCATAATTTGTTACTGTTTTAAGTACTGTTTGAAGTAGTGTGTAATGCAGCAACAGAGAACAGGGACAGCTTCATATGACAGGAATTCTAGTCAAATGCTCATGATCTTGGGGATTAAGTGGACTTTAGCTCACTTCAGCTCAAATCTTATAACTACCATTTACTAGGTGTGTGATCTGGGGTAATTTCTTTAACCTATCTTTGTCTTCTTAATGATAAAGTGGGTCCCTGTGGCTTGCTCCCCAACCCTAGCATCCATGCTTCTCTCTGCTAGGGCAGCCAACTCTCCCATAGCTCCAGAGGTGGACCAAGATCTAGGAAAAGCCAACTAGTGTATTCCACTTGACCACAACAAAATGGGCCAGGGCTAGACTTGTGACCTAACCCAGTCCAATCAGAATGAACCTTGGGACTTCAGTGGATGACATGAATATTTTTTTGTCCTGGAAGCTAGGCTGAGGACGAAACTAACACTCACAGCAGGAAATATCCAACAAAAGGAAATAACAGAAAAAAGGAGCTTGAATCTAATCAAAATGTTCCTGAAGCTAGGTTCCTTGAACCTAACCAAAATGTTGAAATTTTTAAGTCATGTGAGCCAACAAACTGCCCTCACTGTTAGGATTTGTTACTTGCAATCCAAAGCATCTTACCTGAAACCATGGATACCTAGTGGTTTTTCTGCCTGCCCCCCCCCCCGCATTGCTTCTTCCAGAAATACTACTCTCCTTCTTTGGGGGAACTGGTCCTCCCCCAAAAACACATATTTCTAAAGGAGGCTGCCAATTAAAGCATACCCTAGCATTCCTTCCCGAGCCACAAGGGGAAGTATAAGCCCCAACAAGACCAATCAGAGCCTCCCCCTAATTTTAGGGACTGAGGAAGTGAGATGGCCCCTCTCCGGTAGTGAAGCTGAGATGCCTACTTCTGCTTTGGGAAGAAAGTCTTCTGAGAGGAAAAAACCAACTAAGAGATGAGTGGAGAGTCCTGGAACATTCCAGACCAGGTTTCCAAATGATCCTAAGGCTATCTTCCACCTAACCTTCAACAAATCGACTTTGTAAACCAATGAATTCCCCCACCCCTCATCCCCGCCTCTTTGGGTGAGGTGTGCTTCTTTCTCTCCTTTGACCAGGACTCCTGGTTCTGCCTTTACAAGCTGAAGCAGTCACTCAGAGGCTCCCAGGGACAAGTCACAGAACTCTCTACCTTCTGTGTGCTAAATGAAGGGGTTGAATGGAACTTCCTAGGGTTCCTTTTGGCTGTATTCTGTGCCTGAAGCCCTCCCAGTCTGCTGTAGGCCTCTGTGGCCTCCAGGGAGGATGAAAACAGTACCCACTTGGACGATGTACAACTTTTCACACACCTTTCTCTTTCTTATTAGCATACCCCTTTTTTTGGTTTTGTTTTGTTTTTGTGGTACGCGGGCCTCTCACCGTCGTGGCCTCTCCCGTTGCAGAGCACAGGCTCCGGACGCACAAGCCCAGCGGCCATGGCTCACGGGCCCAGCCGCTCCGTGGCACATGGGATCCTCCCGGACCGGGGCACGAACCCGTGTCCCCTGCATCAGCAGGCGGACTCTCAACCACTGCGCCACCAGGGAAGCCCCAGCATATCCCATTTTTGTTACACATAAATATTGATTCATAGAGTTAACGGTGACTATTCAGTGTGTGCATAGTAATATCCACCGCTTCCGTTTATTGGGTGCCTATTTGGTGCCAGGTTAGGTGTTTCACGTATTGTTTCCAATCCTCATAACCCATGCATAACAGGCTTCTCCAGGTGTTGACCACAAATGAAGGCAAATGTCCAGGCAACCCCTCACATTTCAGAACTCAGGTCCCTGTTCATTCCTCATCTCCAAATATTTCTGAGAATCCCCTGTTGTGAGTCCTAAGACAATTACCATAAGAATTTGCCCCTAGTTCCCTCCCATGAAAGAGTCTCAAACTTCCCCCTTCTTGTGTCTCTCTATGGATCCTCAAAAGGGGAGGGGGCCCCCAATTGGAAACTATGCCCCAATGCCCATGAACAACAGAGTGGATGAAAATGTTGTGCTATTCAATACATGTACTCAACGGAATATTAAGCCACAATGAGAGTGAATGAGCAACTTGCACCCACAACAGTATGGATAAAGAGCACAGACACACAGCTGTGCAAAGAAGGAGGACACAAAAGAAAACACAGGAATGATCCCACTAATATAAAGATCAAAACTGATACGCTTTAGCAATCCCACTTCACTTCCAAAGGAAACGAAATTACTGTCTTGAAGATATACATGCACCCCTATGTTCATTGCAGCATTATTCACAATAGCCAAGACATGGGAACAACCTAACTGTCCATCAACGGATGCATGGATAAAGAAGATGTGGGGGGGGGAGGGGGTGTATACATATATATGTGTGTGTATATGTATATATATACATACATGTACACCATGGAATATTATTCAGCCATAAAAAAGAAGGGAATCCTGCCATCTGCAGCAACGTCTGATGAACCTTGAAGGCATTACACTTAGTGAAATAAGTCAGACAGAGAAAGACAAATACTGTATGATCTCTTTTAGATGTGGAATCTAAAAAAGCCAAAATCATAGAACAGAGAATAAATGGTAGTGGCCAGAGGCTGGGGGGGATTAGGGGGGTGGTAATGGGGCCACGTAGGGCAATGGGTACAAACTTCCCGTTACAGAGGAAGAAGTTCCCAGGATCTAATGTACAGCATGGTCACTACTTCTAACAATACTGTATCGTGTACTTGAAAGTTCTTATCAGAGTAGGTACCAAATCTCCTCACCCTAACAATAGCAACAAAATGGCACTTATGTGAGGGGAAGGATGGGTTAACCAACCTTACTGTGGTAAGCATTTCACAATATATATGTGTACCAAACCATCACATTGTACACCTTAAATTTACACAATGTTATATGTCAATTATATCTCAAAGCTAAGAGAGAAAAGAGCCCATTAAAGTGGAGAATCATTAAAAATGATACGCACATTAACATTTTAATTAAACCCTAAAAATGTACTTACATACACCAGTATTTTGATGTTGGGCTAAGCCTTATTTACTTTTTTAAATGTGGATCCCCTCATTGGTGCTCTAAGTTGGGTTTTTTGCTTCAACCATAACCATAATGCATTATCTATGATTTCTAGTGTTGGCTTCTTGAAAGCCAAACAAAAGTTTAAGGCTACTTGCAAAGCAATCTCAGTGTAGTATCCCTTGAGATTTTTATTCTTTTTCCCAATCTTTTATGCTTGTCTCACCCACACTAACTTTGACGGCAATTTTTTGCAACCACCTTTGTCTTTACCAAAGCAGTCAGTTTAAATTTCATTATACTATACATAGAAAATTGTAAAGATGCCACCAGAAAACTACTGGAGCTAATCAATGAATCTGGTAAAGTAGCAGGATACAAAATTAATGCACAGGAATCTCTTGCACTCCTATACACTAACAATGAAAAATCAGAAAGAGAAATCAAGGAAACACTGCCATTTACCACTGCAGCAAAAAGAATAAAATACCTAGGAATAAACCTACCTAAGGAGGTAAAAGACCTGTATGCAGAAAACTATAAGGCACTGATGAAAGAAATCAAAGACAATACAAACAGATGAAAGTTATACCATGTTCTTGGATTGGAAGAATCAACATTGTGAAAATGACAATATTACCCAAAGCAATCTACAGATTTGATGCAATCCCTATCAAATTACCAACGGCATTTTTCACAGAACTAGAACAAAAAATTTTACAATTTCTATGGAAACACAGAAGACCCTGAATAACAAAAGCAATCTTGAGAAAGAAAAACGGAGCTGGAGGAACCAGGCTCCCTGACTTCAGACTATACAACAAAGCTACAGTAATCAAGATAGTATGGTACTGGCACAAAAGCAGAAATATAGATCAATGGAACAGTATAGAAAGCCCAGAGAGAAATCCACGCACATATGGTCACCTTATCTTTGATAAAGAAGGCAAGAATATAATATACAATAGAGAAAAGACAGCCTCTTCAATAAATAGAGCTGGGAAAACTGGACAGCTACATGTAAAAAAAATGAAATTAACACTTCCTAACACCATACACAAAAATAAACTCAAAATGGATTAAAGACCTAAATGTAAGGCCAGACACTATAAAGCTCTTAGAGGAAAACATAGGCAGAACACTCTTTGACATAAATCACAGCAAGATCTTTTTTGAGCCACCTCCTAGAGTAAGGGAAATAATCAAAAATAAACAAATGGGACCTAATGAAAGTTAAAAGCTTTTGCACAGCAAAGGAAACCTTAAGCAAGACAAAAAGACAACTCTCAGAATGGGAGAAAATATTTGCAAACAAAGCAACTGACAAAGGATTAATCGCCAGAATATACAAGCAGCTCATGCAGCTCAATATGAAGACGACAACAACAACCCAATCCAAAAATGAGCACAAGACCTAAACAGACATTTCTCCAAAGAAGACATACAGATTGCCAACAAACACATGAAAGGATGCTCAACATCACTAATCATTAGAGAAATGCAAATCAAAACCACAGTGAGGTACCACCTCACACCAGTCAGAATGGCCATCATCAAAAAATCTAGAAACGATAAATGCTGGAGAGGGTGTGGATAAAAGGGAACCCTCTTGCACTTCTGGTGGGAATGTAAATTGATACAGCCACTATGGAGGACAGTATGGAGGTTCCTTAAAAAACTAAAAATAGAACTACCATATGACCCAGCAATCCCACTACTGGGCATATACCCTGAGAAGACCATAATTCAAACAGACACATGAACCCCAGTGTTCACTGTGGCACTATTTACAATAGCCAGGACATGGAAGCAACCTAAATGTCCATCAACAGATGAATGGATAAAGATGTGGCACATATATACAATGGAATATTACTCAGCCATAGAAAGGAACGAAATTGAGTTATTTGTAGTGAGGGTGGATGGACCTAGGGCCTGTCATACAGAGTGAAGTAAGTCAGAAAGAGAAAAACAAATGCCGTATGCTAATGCACATATATGGAATCTAAGAAACAGTATTGATGAACCTAGTGGCAGGGCAGGAATAAAGATGCAGACGTAGAGAATGGACTTGAGGACACAGGGTGGGAAGGGGAAGCTGGGATGAAGTGAGAGAGTGGCATGGATATATATACACTACCAAATGTAAAATGGATGGCTAGTGGGAAGCTGCTGCATAGCACTGGGAGAGCAGCTCAATGCTTTGTGATGACCTAGAGAAGTGGGATAGGGAGGGTGGGAGGAGGTGCAAGAGTGAGGAGATATGGGGATATATGCATACATAGAGCTGATTCACTTTGTTGTACAACAGAAACTAACACAACATTGTAAAGCAATTCTACTCCAACAAAGATATAAAAAAGAAAAAAAAACTACATCTCTCTTTTTTCACACATATTTCATCAGTTTACAAAAATTTTAACTCAATAAAGCAATTAGAATAAGAGGGAGGAAAAAAGATAAAAATTAGGCAAAATGAACCAAAGGCTTTAGATGTCAGGATGGTGGTGTCCTTGGGGGGGATGACGGGGGCTTGAAGTACCATTTGTACTTGAAGTACAAGTGGTACTTCTGGGTGTTGGTTACATTTTGATTCTTGATCCTGGTCACAGGCTGGGATCAGTCTATAAATGTTCATTGAACTGGATACATGGTGTGTGCATTTCCCGTTTCTTTCATATACTCCAATAAGAAGTCTCAAAAAGATGAAAAGGGAATGTGTTATTCTGGTATCTGGCTGTAGATCTGGGCTGCCAGCACCCTGATTCCTCACCGTCATGTACAGAGCTTTAATAAGGAGCCAACACTGCATTTGGGCCACCTGGTCTACCCAGCCCACAGAGGTCCTGGTTGCCATGCCTGGTCCCTCTGCTGCGGCTGCTTTCTGAAAGCCTTACACTCCCAGCCTGCCAGTCTCCAGGATTTACCTCTCTCTCTCAATAGGGAGAAGCCCTTTCCTCCTCAGATGTCTAACTCTTTTGATGCAGGGGCAGCGGACCTCTCATGCTATAGTGACTTCTGTTTTATCACCCAACTCTCTGAGAAAGCTTTCCCCAAGAGAGTTGATTATGTTTCCAGTAATAAAGAGCCCCTATTTTCACCACTGCTTCTCCTGCTCTGGGTGTGCTGGCGCTGTGGAAGGCAGTTAGTTCAATGAGAGCCATGCTGTGTAAAGTTTAAGAGCCTGGCTCTCAAGCCCAGCTCTGCCACTTACCAGCTGTGTCACCTTGGACAAGTTACTTACATTCTCTGGACCTCAGTTTCCAAATTCAAAAACTGAACTCCTTCATCGGGGTTAGGAAGATTAAAAGAGCCCTTACGCTTTAATTGCTTAGAGTGGAATCTGACATATAGTAAGATGCTTGCAGCCAGTCTTCAATAAGTAATCATTTGTCCCTACCTGCAAACTGCCTTTTATCGCTTGTCCTGCCCTGCAGTCCATCAGCAGTGTCTGTTTATTTCTGAGCCCTGGTTATAGGTGAAGTTCATGTTCGTTCATAAGAAACTCCAGGGGCCCATGCAAACCAGAGGATGGAGCTGAAACTCCATCTAAGGGTCCCCTAACATTCTATGCCAGTTAGAGAAGTTTTATCTACACAAAGTGCACAAACAACCTTCCTGAGTGGGCCACCTAACTCAAAATGCTGGTATTGCTGTCTTAGGTCTGAGCCAGGCAGGACACCATCAAACTCCTAATAACCCTGTGGAATAGGTAACGGTGCAAATGTATTGACCTCGGAGAGGTTGAACAACTTGTCCAAGTTGACGTGGCAGGTAAAGAGCTGAGTTGCATTTGAGCCCAGCTTTTTCTGACTCTAAAACCCAGCCTTCCCATTAGGCCATGCTGTCACCTCAGGCACCAGGCACTGTGCACAGCAAGGAAACGAAAAGCACTATTTACTTCCCATGAATTATAATCCAGTCGGGGAGGTAAGACATAGACCTGCATCAGAAGTTAACCACCAGCGCAGGCCATAGATTATTAGGCCTAAACGCGCAGGGACCCTTGTTTAGTAATATCGTCATCAGTCAACCATCTGAGGTTGGATATTTTCTTCGCCAGAACAAAGTCTCCAGAAAACAATCTTTAGATCAAGCAGAGAAAGCAACATCAGTCATTGGGTCCAAAGGGTCATAACAGGGCTGGAAAGGATGGACAAGCCACGCATCAGAAGTTGAGTAAAGATGGAACCAAATTGACTCTAAGCCAGGCGCCGAGCAAAGCACCTTCTATTCTTTATACCTGTTTTGGGGGTCCTCACAACCCCCCCAAGATTCAGTGATTTGCCAGAAGGACTCATACAATTTGGAAAACCTGTTTCAGTCATAGTTACCATTTATTCTAGAAAAAGGATACAGATTAAAATAAGCAAAGGTAAAAGGCATATAGGGCAGAGTGCAGGACAGACCAGGCATGAGCCTCCAGATGTCCTCCCCCATTGAGGCTGCACAGACAGTGCTTAATCATCCCAGCAACACCGTACGACATGCACAGAGTATCGTCAACCAGGGAAGTCACCGAGCCTTGGTGTCCAGGGTTTTATTGGTGGTCGATCATGTAGGCTGGCTCAACCTCGCTGCTCAGTCTCCAGCCCCTCCAGCATTCAAACTGCAATGGTGTGACCCACGGCCTCCATCATAAATCATACTGTTAGCCTGAACTATCTGGCGTGGCCTAAGGTCCCAAGTAAACAGACACTCTCAATTGCCAGGATATTCCAAGTGTTTAGGGGTCATCTCCCAGGAGCCCGTCAAGGGCCAGTTTCTTTGGAACAAGGTTTGAACACTCCAGACCTGCTGAGTGAACCTTTTACTGCAAGTCCCATTTCATCTTTACAGTAATCCTATATATCAGTACTATTATCCTCATTTGGCAGATGAGAAAACTGAGGCTTAGACAGTTGAACCCAATTGCAAGGTCACACACTAGTTAACGGAGGAGCCAGGGTTGCATTCCAAGTCCATCTGGCTTCAGAGCCCATGTCATGCGCTTTACTCTGCTGCTGCCCTGTTCATGTCTTACTGGTCTCAAGAGGGACTAAATAAAGCTTGTGAATAATTCTGTGCTCTCCCTTCCAGTGAAGAAAGAACTTAAAGCCAGGCTTAGTTCCATAGGTCTGGACTGTCTGCCTGGAACAAATCTCTGTCCTAGCACTCAGCACATGGCATCGCTTATCTGTCCCTCCCACCAAACTCTGGAGGCTCCAGAGGAAGGCTGTGGCAGGAGCCACTTACTTGCCTCAGTGTACCCTATACCTGGCACGTGTACTGTGAACACAACAATTATCTTCTAGCTAAACTAAATGTCTTCCTGATGATTACTTTGAAAAACTGTCTTCACAGGTTAAAGACAGAATATTTAATTCATATGATTGACAACTACAATTATAAAATAGCAAAATTTAGGATCAAAAGTCATCGATGTAAGAAAATAAATACGGCTAACTTTGGACCGCTAAAGAAAAAATAAGATAGATGATTTTCAAAAAGTGAAAGACATGCAACTTTGACGCATGTAAAACATGAATCAAAAACTTATGTAATCCACTAATGAGGGACGATTAGGATAGAAGAGCTAGTTCAGAGGAGAATTCAAGGAACAGAGGTTTACACAGTCAGTTTAAAAAAACCTGGCAAAATTACTTTCTTGAGTTAGAGGCCAAACTGGTTAATGACCTACAGGACAATAAAACTGTAAGCGTTGAGGTTGTCCTCTCTGCCATTCAGAAACCATTTGTACTCGAATGAACAAAAGTCTCTAGGTTAACATGTAACTTCACAATGTCTGAGCCCTAAGCAAGAGAAAGTAATAATTCAAGCAAAAGTACATTCTCTAGTGAACTAAATAACCCTCGGATGGGCTTGTTGGACAATGTCCCAGGATGACACTGAAAGTCTTAGATAATTTTTCTTAATAATTGATATAATTTTTAACACCAAAATAGCTTAGAGTTTCACATCAACAAACCACATTTAGATTGATATCTTCAGATTCTCTATCTTAGGTCTAAAGCAATTTGCAAACAACTATTTTGTCATTTCCCAAGCTTACCTGATGGCAAACAGAATTTCATATTCTGTACTGCGGGTATAATGTTAAAATGCAACACATTAAAAGACTATTGCCAAAGCAAACAGAGGCATCGACTGCCAAGGAAAAACAGGGATTATCAAAAGAATACCAGCTAAAGCTCTATCAAAAATAGAGCCCTCCAAAAATACTAATCCTCTAGTATTATAGTTAACTATTTGTTTAAACACATTTAATCCATCAAAGATACTGTTTTGATTGTCACTTGTCCTTGTGAATAAATGGTAATGGGCTTGAATTTCCACTACACTTTTTAGACTCTTTAGAGTCCAATAATTGCTATTTTTTGAAAATCCAGCAGAGGCTGTTCTGAAGTTTGTTTTTCACTATGCATGAAAAAATAGTTTGATAAGCAGCTCAGTAGTGGCAATCAAGTTTAGAGAGCAGGCTTAGGAAAGAGTCCTTTAACTACTTATTAACTTTTAAAATATTGCAAACCCTTAGAAGAATCTATTTACATAAAATCAATGCAGCAATTAGAGATTATCCTTATCTTTTCATTAAGATAAGTCCCTGAGAATCTCAATTCTTCACTTTGTGCCAGTCCCTCGTCTGGCTTCATCTGGAACACCTGGAAAATGCTTTAAAAATAGAAACACATAGAACTCAACCCACTCCTGAGATTCTGTTTCAGTAGAAGAGCCCAGGAACACACAGAGGAAAACTCCACCAACGAGTATGACGCACACCCAAGTATGGGGACAACTAACAAGAAAGGACATTTTCCTCTGGTGGCCTTTACCATATGAAAGGGCATCCTTGGCAATATTGGCTCCCGGAGACTAAAAATAACTTAGAAAACATGTAGCCTGATATACTTGTAGAAATTCTCTCTGTATGTTCTACAATTCTGACTTTTAAATGAAGTGGGCTGGACTTAGCCCCCAGATAGTTCTACTTAATGAGCTGTTACTCTGTATTTTAACCTTGCATTTCACAGAAGGAACTCAGGTTCAGTCAACCCTATCGAATGTTGGACACTGAATCCTAAGTCAAGGGTTGGAAAATGTTGGTCCATGGACCAAATTCATCCCTCTGCCTGTTTTTTGAAAATAAAGTTTTTGTTTTTGTTTTTTTTTGCGGTACGCGGGCCTCTCACTGTTGTGGCCTCTCCCGTTGTGGAGCACAGGCTCCGGACGTGCAGGCTCAGCGGCCATGGCTCACGGGCCCAGCCGCTCCGCGGCGTGTGGGATCTTCCTGGACCGGGGCACGAACCCGCGACCCCTGCATCGGCAGGCGGACTCGCAACAACTGTGCCACCAGGGAAGCCCGAAAATAAAGTTTTATTGGAACATAGCCATGCTCATTCATTTATATATCATTGTATACCTCCAATGTAAAACACTAAGAAGGACACAGTATCACTTCTGTGGTTTTCCCACCAGATATGCAGAATCCAAATGGAAGGATGAGAAAACACCAGATAAAAATTAAGAACATTCTATGAAATAACTGGCCTGTACTCTTCAAAAAATGTCAGAGTAGTAAAAGATTTTTTTTTTTTAATGAAAAACGATTCCAGATTAAAGGACATAAGACGACATGAGAACTTAATGCAATGAGCGATTCTGCACTACATCCTGAGCAGAAAAGGACATTATTGGAACAATTAGCAAATCTTGAATAAGATCAGTAGATTACATAGTAGTAGTATTAATGTTAATTTTCCAGTTTTGATGACTTACTACAGTTGTGTATGACAATGTCCTTATTTTTTAGGAAATTCATTCTGAGGTATTTAGTGATAATGGAGCAATATATTTGCACCTTATTCTCAGAAAAAAATAAAAACATGTATTCAATAGATGTAGTAGTGTGCTGGTGTTCAATAACCAGCTTGCCAAAAACGTGCAGTATACACAAAAGTTCAGTACACACTTTACTGATAAAGAACGTGTAGTATACAATTTACAAAAAAAAGTAAATATGCAGTACACTTTGTTGTAAATTCTATACAGCCAGTTGCTTCTCACAGAATGCTTTTGGTGATTTTTGCCAAACTCTTACGCCTGCACCCAACTTGAGGTTGCTACTCACATTCAGCTGCAGACACACTACACATTAACCTGCATTATCATCAGCATCTCGTCACTTTCTTAAATCTAGATAAACAACAAAAAAAGTAACTCAAGCCCTGATTTGTCTCTACAAGAGCTCACTAGATGCAGTTGGGATGAGATGAACAGTAACACTCCACGATATCATATTTCTACTATAAATAAAAGAAAATCACCTCCAGAACACAGACGGTAGTAAAATAATCAGAAAAAGATGTTTTGAGTATGGATCTATTGTGTATTTATTTGAGTTTGGAATGTGGAGGAGGCATTGGTCGCTACAACACCTGCCTCTTTACTTTTACTCGTTGTTTTTAATATTGAATTGTAAGCTAAAATAACTTAATGTTTAACAATGGCCATGTTAAACAACTAGCTCACGAAGGTCCAGAAATTTTATCGATGGGCTCTTTCAAGCCAGAAAAAACTGGCCCCAGAACACCACTGCGAGAGAGAGCGATGAAGCAAACATGGTAAAATTTCAATATTCCGGAGATATGGGTAGAGGGTATATAGGAATTCTTTCTACCATTCCTACAACTTTTCTAAAATCTGGAATCATTTCAAAACTCAAAAGCTTAGAAAATCAATCAACAGAACCAATTCATGGAGGTATGCTGGTTCTCTTCTTATATAGACATGACACAAATTACATCATTATGGCACTGCTAGAAAATGAAAGGGAAAAAGTGCCTTCAGGGAAAGGTGAGAACCGACTTTGCAGGGACCATCCTCAAGTCCCTCAGCCGCTTCGTTAATGGCCCATTATTTTACAGCGAGGTCAGTTCAATTTCTCTCTGTTTAAGTTTTCCCGCAATGCAAGCAAAGTGTGACAAAGCATGTATATACGAAGTACCATGGGAGCATGGTGATTTCTGACCTTTCCTCCCCTTCTCCTTCACATACCTTCACCTGTTCATCCCTGCCCTCTATTTATGAAAGAAGCAGAATGACAAGAAAGCATGTGTGATAAATGACAGTGGGTTAGCATGCAGCGAGCAGGTCTCATCGCCCTATGGGGCATCTGTGTTTCCTCTGTAAAATTGGAATGGTGGGTCTGGTCTCTTCCCAGTCTGACATTTTAATGTCCTGTTTTAGACATTCGTGTCCAGACAGCTTCTATACCACCTACGATAGTTGCCCCTACATCACGGTGGCACGCCAGACTTCACCCCTCCTTCCTCGGCTGGAACATGGCCATGCCTTGATGTGAAGCAGCTGTCCCATGGCGCAACAATGCAGGGCAGTTTGGGACAGGAAGTGAAAGATACCACATCCTCTTGAAACTGCAAGGAAAATTTATTAGGTCTATTATCATGGCTTCACAGTTGTTAAGAAGTAGCAGTTGGGCTCTCCTATTACGAGGCAGTTAGAGGGAGGCCTTGGTTTCTGTGGTGTCTGCCTCTTGACTTTCATCTGGAGAGGAATGTCATCACCCACCCCAAAGCTTGACCGGAAAACTTCTAAGACAATCACTCCAAAAGCCCCCAGAGGGTGGTCATTGTAAATATGTACTGAATGCTTGCTATGCCATTAGGGGCTTGGGTGCACATTAAGATGAAGTCACTAAGATTCTGCCAGAGCTCTTAAAGTACATAGAATCAGAGGACTTCCCTCGTGGCACAGTAGTTACGAATCCGCCTGACAATGCAGGGGACACGGGTTCGAGCCCTGGTCCGGGAAGATCCCACATGCCGCAGAGCAGCTAAGCCCATGCGCCACAACTACTGAACTTGCGCTGTAGAGCCCACGAGCCACAACTACTGAAGCCCACGCACCTAGAGCCCATGCTCCGCAACAAGAGAAGCCACCGCAGTGAGAAGCCCGCGCACCGCAACGAAGAGCAGCCCCTGCTCACCGCAACTTGAGAAAGCCCGCGCACAGCAATGAAGACCCAACGCAGCCAAAAATATATAAATAAATAAATAATTTTTAAAAAAAATAAATAAAATAAAATACATAGAATCAGAGAATTCTAGTAGCCTTGGAGCTCATTTCACCCAATCTGACAACTTGGTTGGAGACAAAATACACACACTGGCAAAGACCCCTTGCAGTTCAAGGCTATAAATTAAAGGCGTCAGATGCATGCTAGGGATAATAGTGCAGGAGGGCATAGGGAAGGGGTGATTATGGAAATCTTCAGGACACCCTGCTCTACCCAAAGAGAGGAAGCTGAGGAACCTTGCCTTCAAAACCTTAATTTCCAGAACAAGTCTTCCACCCGATGAAACAAGAATTAACAGGCAACAAAGATAAAAGGAGAAATGGGCTCAGGGTCTTAGGGCCAGGGAAGGAGAGGAACAGGTGGAAGTTAAGGGGGAAGGTTTAATAATATGAGATTCCATTGGTTCAGTGAAGAAGGTCCTCATCTTAGAGCTGACCCTCTACACATACAGGTTTATAATCAGAGGCCCCAAAACAGTAATCAATCTTCAGCCCGCAGCAACACAGACTTGGTGCATTGGAAGAAGGAAGTAGGGCAGAAGTGTCTGCCTTTGTTTTTGGTTTCTGGGTTTTGTTTCATTCTGGCCTCCCTACATCTGTTTGTGTGCTTAGTCCAGCGCCCACTGCCCGCCGGACTGTTGGCCCCTCTTCCTCCTCTGGTTTCTCCCCACTACACTCACCTTCCTTTTGCATCCAGAGCTCTAGATGTAGGGTTCAATAGGTGCATGGCAACCAACAGCACTTACACTACATCAGACATAAGGAGGAGAGCCTGTTTGGCAAGCCACCAAGCTTGGCTCTCTCGGAGGTTCTGGAAAGGGAGATAAAATGTGCCTTTGCAGTGAAATGTTTGCGGACTTTGTATCAAATTCAAGTCGCAGACAGCCGGACACAAAGCAGAATCCTGAGTCCTGCTCGCCGCCAAGGCTGGCCTCCCACTGTGGAGGTGAGGAATTGTGCAGCCCTGGCCTCCGGGGGTCTACAGAGAAAGAAGGAGTCGCCAGGAGGTCTGGAGATGGGGGCCTGTTACCCACCCACAGTGGTCACACAGATGACATCTGACAGAGGTCCACGGGCGCTGCCTGGCGGCACCCCGCCTCTGCACTAGCCTGTCCTGGGGTAACTGGCCAGTCCGAGCAGGTCAGGGCCCTCCAGTGTTCGGTTGGCAGTGACTTGTTTACAAATCTTCCCCATTTCTGAAGTTTAGTTAACAGACTCCCGCTGGAGCACCATGAGGGTCTCCCAACCCCATAGTCCAAGGTTAAAGCCCTCCCAAACTCAAGCTTGAAGGAAGCTCTCAAGTCAGAAATAAGTCATGGAGAGACCAATAGCAATTACAGCTCCAGGCTCCCTGAGACCTTGTGACAGTCCACTCAAAGGCAGGGCTGAGGCTGACCTCAGGCACCTCTAGTAGAGCAGCTGCTCGGCCTCAAAAGCCAGCATGTCATCTTGCCTCCAAGTCATCTGATGCTGGCTTCTCTGTCCCCTGTCAGATCAGGTCCAGGTCTAGACAAAACCCAAATATCCCTTTCCCTCCCAGTTTTTGAGCTCCTGTCGTTACCAGGGATTAAACCAATTCATGTCACCCTGCTCAGATTAAGATGTCACCCTGTAAAACTGCAAAGACGTTACCTGTTCTTGCTTTGCAAGTTAATTTTTCAGGAAGAGCTTGCTTATGCCCAGCAAAGAAAGATCTGAGGGAATCACAGTGGGACAGGTACGTTATGTTAAGAAAGCTGAGGAAAGGGAACTTCAGGAAAACAAGAGTGAGACAGGGAGACAACTGGATAACAGGGAAACAGGATAAAAGAAGAGAAAGATCAAAGCAGAATTAGCGTGAAAAAGTGGCACAGCTAAGGACATACTGTTTACCTCTTGCAATTTTTGCTGGAGTCAAACTTTAAAAACTGAATAGCCTCCCAATAGCTGCCACATCTCTCTTCCCTTTGCTTGAAGTAGCATTTGGAAGAGACTTATTCACACTGTGCTCTCAATAAAGCATATTAGGTGATGTATCTGTAAGGCTCAGACCTTGAACCGCCTCAGTCTACACTAAATCAGCCCTGACTCACTCCTTCTGCAGATTCAGAGTTGCAGCCACTTCCTAGGGCAAAGGTGACCCTCTGGGTGGCCTGCACTCTCATCCTAATTGGTATCAGCCGGCCTTTGGGGAAAGAGAGTGGAATGGAGGCATAGGAACACTATGGATGGCAAAAACTATCTGCTCTGATTAAGAAAACAATTCTCTTTACAATAGCCTCAAAAAGAATAAACTATTTAGGAAAAAGATTAACCGAAGAGGTGAATGACTTGTAAAACCACAAAATGTCACTGAAAGAAATTAAAGACACAAGTAGAAAGACATCTTGTGTTCATGAATTAGAAGACTTAGTATTGTCAAGGTGCCAATACTACCCAAAGCAGTCTGTAGATTCAATGCAATCCCTATCAAATCCCAATGACATTTTTTGCAGAAAAAGAAAACTCCACCCTAAAATATATACAGAATCTCAAAGGACCCCGAATAGTCAATCTTGAAAAAAAGAACAAAGCGGGAGGTCTCACAATTCCTGATTTCAAAATGTATTACAAAGCTACAAAATCAAAACAATGTGGTACTGGCATAAAGACAGACTTATAAACCAGTACAACAGAATAGAGAACCCAGAAGTAAACCTATATTGCTTCTGTGGTTAATTATCTTCAGCAAGGGTGCCAATACCATTCAAAAGGGAAAAGACAGCAATCGATGGGAAAACTGGATATCCACACGCAAAAGAATCAAGTTGAACCCTTACCTTATATCAAATACAAAAATGAACACAAAATGGATGAAACACTCAAATGTAGGACCTAAAACTATAAAACTCTTAGAAGAAAACATAGGAGAAAAACTTCATGACTTGATTTGGCAATGATTTCTTGAATACGACACCAAAGACAGACAAAATTTAAAAAAGACACATTGGACATATTTTTGCATCAAAGGACATTATCAAAAGACTAAAAAGGCAACGCCCAGAATGGGAGAAAATATTTACAAATCATATATCTGATAAAGATCTAGTTTCTAGAATGTATAAAGAACTCAGAACTCAACAACAGAAAACGTGATTCAAAAATGGGCAAAGGACTTGAATATTTGCAAATCACATAACTGATGAGATTAGTATCCAGAATATTTCCTCAAAACATAGAATTATCATTTTTAAGTTTAAAACTTTTCATTAAAAAAACTTTAACTGTCTGTCTTGCTACATTTGATTCAGGGGAATGAGTTTTAGCTCATCCTAAGAAACTTACTATAAGCTTGTCACTCCCTCCAAACCCGCAATCCATCACTCACAGCTTTATCAACTTTGCTTGATCCAAGTCTCATCAACAGCTGCTCTCCAATCCCTTCCACAGGTAATCTTGTCTCATCTCTTCCTGGTCCTCATACAGGGCATATCCTCTGGTCCAACCAAGGCACTGTTCCCTGGTCTTTCCTCCAGTTGTGCCAACTACCTAATATACCCTCCTTCTAACCCATTCAACCTCTTTCCACCCTCCTCCCAGACCGGGCTCATGTCCCCACCTCCTGCACAAAGACTACACCAACTACTGGCAACCCACATCTCCCCATTCTCTGAGGTCCAACTGCACCATCGTCTGAACGCCACTTTATTTGTCTAAGAGCGATCAAGTTCTTTTCACACTAGACTAGAGATTAGGTCCATCAGCTACTGCTCTCCAGTCGACTCATTCACAAATCTTGCCTGGACCACTAGAGGGTGAGTTTCTTACGGATGATTCTACACATATCTTTCCATGCTTCCACACATGAGATAGTACCAGGGCCAACATAAGGAATTCATTGGTTTTCATTGCAGATTTAATAGCAAAGTGGGTATACTAATGAAAGGACTTTAAAGTCTTAGAGTCTGAACAAAAGTTCAAGAGTTGGAAAGTTTGACAGATGTTAACTAGACATCGTTGTGGTCATTTCACAATATAATCAAATATCAAATCATTGTACACCTGAAACTAATATAATGTTATATGTCAATTATATCTCAATTTTTTTAAAAAAAGCTTTGGAGAATTTGAATGTAAGCATCTATTTATGCAAAATTCCTCCTGGTGCTCCTTCCATCCCCCATTCTAAAAAACAAAACAAAACCCCCATAAAGTGAGTAATAGAAAGGGAGAGGCATGGAATCAAGATAGGTGTTTTGAAGGAAAAACTGCTTGGAGTTTGTCATATTTCATTTGAATTTAGTCTGAAGGCAGTAATGTTAACAGTGTTAGCAAAGGAAGAGAGTTTAAGGACAGGAAAAATGGGCTAAGAATCCTTCCTTACAGTTTGGGTTAGCATACTTCAGCTTCATCTCCTGCGACAGTAACTAGACATGCTGGTTTTAATCCAGCCATCCTCCAAGCAGCTCAGAAGCACAACTGGGAAACCACACCCTGGACTCAGTGGGCTTCTACTTCTGACATGGCCCGTTCGGAACATCTGATTGAATTTGGGATTTCCAAATGGAGCAGTCCCCTCTCCGATCCAGTGGCTTCATACTGAGTAAATATAATTATGTGTGATTTAAGATTTCTTTTTTCAAAAGGAACCAACTCATGAAAATTTCATAGAAAGGAAATAGAAAATCAAGGGCAGGATGTAAAAAATGTGAACAATCATAGAAGCAAATGTGTTAAGTGGGAACTTCCTAGAGGGTTTTTACTGTCTCTGGTTACATATTCTACTTATCGCCAAAATTGAGACTAACAAGCTTCTGTTTTCCTCAGCAGATTTCCTGAAGGAAGCAACCAAAGGAAGTGGTGTTCAGCGTGTCCCTGTGGAAGTTGCTCCGGGCATATTTACCCCTGTCTAGCCCACCTCAAAGTACGGCTAATACTGGATCAATCCTGAAGGGTCTGGCAGCAACAAAAGGTGTTGACTACTGCAATGAAAGACCTACTTAACCCAAGCGCTCTGCACATAGACATGCTTTTGCCCCTGCTTCTGTTTGTCCAGCATCCATGCCAGGTCAGGCCCTTCAAACAAGCCCCTAATATCCCCAGGAAAAAGGCAGGGCAGGCCCAGGTGGGAAAGGGCCCACGTTTAGACATCCACAGTCTATCACGCCAAAGGGAAAGCAAGGAAAATCTTTAACCAACAACCAAACCAGGGCAACTGGGCCGGAAGGCAAGCAGCTGAGGTGTGCAAAGGGATCCGAGGGGCTTCCTCCACTCCAGTCGCTGCTGGAAGATTAACTTTCCTTTGCTGCCTTTCCTCCTTCAGAGTCCTGCCTCGCTAACACTGGCTCAGAGGGCTCTTCTGAAGGCTGTGGTACTGATGACACTGGGTCTGTACAGAGCTCAGAGCTGGTGTACACTGTTGAATGGCAAATGATCGGAACATGAGAGGTAGACCAGGCAGTTTTTACAGCACAGCCAGCTTCCGTGGTTTCTACTTTATCTCCCAGGATTTTTGTTTAATTAAAAGAAAAGATTTTTTTTTAACAGGATGCATGTTCCTATTTTATTTCCTAAAGATGAGTGAACTTTTCAACCATAAGAATCCCTTTTAGGTCAGATAATGTCCTCAACTACCACGTGCTAGTAATTGCATTTTAATTTCCTTTGATGGAGAAAACACGCTGACAAAGGCTATTGTAGATTATGTAACTCTATAAATACGTATAATATCACAACAGCCTCTACAGACATTTGAAAAACTCACGTAGAAGACATTTTCATTCGCCACCCCCGGTCTCCACCCTGCCAATGCTGCCCCTCTGTTCCTGTACCTCCTCTTCAAGGATTAACCTCACAGGTTGTCCTAGGCCAGAGCTCACAGATCCCTGAACTAGCTCTCAAGGAAGACAGAGATTTACGGGAGGAGAATATTATTTTGCCCGTAACTCATCTCCTCCCCTCTTCTTAACAGCAGAGACCAGAAATGCAGCAGACACTAGAGGTAGCAGGGCTGGGGCAGTCAGTCCCGAATGCACATGGTTTTCCAGTGCCCACCGAGAGAGCAACGGCTAAAAGGCCTAGGAGACTAAAGGGTTGAATTTTCAGTGTTGGTTTCTCAAGAAGAGAGTGACCAACTGAAATCCGAGACTCTCCATTTATAAAACTGGGAATAGATGGCATCATCTGTTGAAAAAGCCAAAGCCTGGAGCTGGATGTTAGCTACCCCAGTGGGTAAAGTAAGACCAAAAAAAAAAAAAAAAAAAAAGGTTCCCTTCTTTTCCCCAGAGCCAAGCATTCTTTCTGACATCTATCAACACAAATGTTGGCTATTGAAATAAAAAAGGCAAAAATGTTGGTGATGCAGTCTCTTGTCCGGTCTTAAGCAGGCAATCAATTAATATTTAACGACTGAATGAAGGAGAAAAAAGTAGCCGTGGCCGCCACACACAGGACAACACAGGCTGTCCGAGCGTCCTCACACAGGTTCTGTACCTCGGGGCCTCTGGACAAATTAGGTCTGCAGGTTGGGCGAGTCGGGGCCACGCCTACGCTCACTTCCCATCTTTCATCCAGGCAGGTCCCAAAACACTTGTCTGGCCTAGCTGATGGATGGGCCTGGAATGGCCTTGTTTGCCGTCCGGCTGAAGCGCGGCAGCTGTTTAACAGCCCTGCAAGTGACCCCGGTCAGGACTTTCAAGGCAGGAAGCGCAGAAGAATAGAGTGTCCACTTAACGTGACCACAAAGGCAGTGGGAGGAGGGACTTCCTCCCCTTGGAAGTGGCCGGCAGCCGGGCACTCTAATGACATACACACAAACTGGGGAGGGGGGAGCACGGGGAAGGGAGGGGGAAGGGACCAGAATTGCTCCCTGGGCATCCTAGCTTGGCCCTCGTTCCCCTAGAAGACATAGGAGCGTGGGGCCCCTGTGAGTTGCACGCAGATCAGGAACATCGAACCTCCACCGGTGAGGCATGTAACAACATCCCGGTCTTGACCACGCTCTGGCTCTTCCTCGTGGCTCCTTCACTTGTCCCTCTTCTGAGGAACTATCGTGTTATGTATCTCCATAGCCCATGGAAGCCTCACACAGCCTGGAGTCTCTTCTTGGGCCCTGCTCCCCCTGGATGCCCCACTACTCAGCGGCTTGTCACCCCACATCCCAGATGTCACCACTGAAGGAAGGAAAAAAAGGAAGTGAAAACACTGATTCTAAAACATACGTGCACCCCAGTGTTCATAGCAGCTTTATTTACCATTGCCAAGATGTGCAAGCAACCTAAGTGTTCGCCAACGGATGCATGGATAAAGATGTGGTGTGTTTATAGATACACATCAAACAGAAAGAAATTCTGCCATTTGCAACAGCGTGGATGGACTTGGAGGGCAGTGTGCTTAGTGAAATAAGTCAGGAAGAGAAAGACAAATACTGTATGATATCACTTATATGTGGAATCTAAAAAACAAAACAAGCTAGTGAATAAAACAAAAAAGAAACGGACTCACATATATAGAGAACAAACTAGTGGTTACTATTGGGAAGAGGGAATGGGGGAGAGGAAGACAGGGGTAGGGGATTAAGAGGTATAAACTATTATGTATAAAGTAAATAAGGATATATTGAACAACACAGGGAATATAGCCAACATTTTATAATAACTATAAGTGGCATATAACCTTTAAAAATTGTGAATCACTATATTGTACACCTGAAACTTATATAATATTGTACATCAACTATACCTCAAAAAATAAAACAAATTAAACATAACACACACACACACACACATAAAAAGAAAAAAAAAACGGAAGTCCACTTCCAGTGGACTCTCATTGCCCTCACTGGTAGCACTGACACTTGTGTAAGCGTGATGGGCAGCAGGAAGGTTCCACGTAGAACTTCTCCTATTGGTGCACATTTTCTGTTCCCTCTTCCTCCAGCCACCTGCGCCACGAGGCACCCCCGAGCTTTGTGCCTTTTCCCAGCCAGGTTTAATGAAAACCTAGGAGATACTGGTCTACCAAGGGCTATGGTTTCTTGTTGCAGAGGCAGATGGAGGAGGGTCCACGTTTTGCAAAACATATAGAAAATTATAAAAACATATTAGGTGAAGGGTCTGGAAAGAGGCTAATGCAAGTGATGGGCCCCAAAGCCTAAGTTTCCTTAGCTTCCTAGTAAATCTGCATCTGGGTAGATGTAAGTACATAAACGCTCTTCTCAAGTTTCAGCTTCCTGAGAAGGTGCCAAGTCAATCTAACCCAAATCCCAAGTAGGTACTAAGGAACCACTTACAGCAGTCAGGAGGAGGCGCCCTCTATGTATCTTTCTTCTTTATTTTGCTTCCTCCCTCCCACTTAAAAGCTGTACAAATGGACGCAGATATGTACTGAGTCTGAGCCCTCCTAGGAGAAGCTGTAATGGGTCCACCTTGACTGGTTGGCAAATGAACCCAGCCTCCTGATGAGCTCCTGGCTGGAGCAGGCAGCCTAACGCTGAGTCACCAGCCCAGGCAGCCTTGGACAAGCACGTATCCGGGGCCTCCTGAATGCACTGCGCCCAACGAGGAGCTATGAAAGGTCAGTGAAAGCGGAAATAGCAGTTAGCCCTTTCCTCCACATAGGAGTTAAAACTCTTGGCCCAGGGACCGTGGAACTTGGCAACGCTTGGTCATGCAGCACTGTGCTGGGATAATTTAGCATGGCCTAATGGGCTTAGGCCACAGAAGAACTCAGCGCCCGGTGCTGGAACTAACTGTGTGATGTGGATAAGTCCGAACCCTGTGCTCTGGGCCTTGACTGCTTCCTCTATGAAGCTACAGAAGCAAGCCTGCCTGAGGTCCCCTCTCACCCTGTGAATTCACAGGATTTCCATCTTGGGATTTGCTCTATGTATTTGAGCCATCATATTCCGCATACAGTCACCAAGACCTGTACCTCACCTGTCCCGGCTTCCCAGGCTACCCTTGCTCTGTCCCCACTCCTGCCCTAAACAAGACTTCTAGCCCATCAAATTGCAAACAAACAATTGTGTATGGAAGTGGGAAGACAGCTTTCAGTGCTCCAAGATGCAAAAGGGCATATGGAGACATGATAGAGAAGCAGGGACAAGGGAACAGGTGAGGAAAAAAAAGACCAAGAGCCCTCCTCTTTTGAGGAATATGTCCTGTTGGTTGCATGATAGCTATTGTACCAAAAAAAAAAAAAAAAAAAAGCAAAGGAGCCAACGCCCTTTGCAGAGGCCGGTGCCAAGGGTAAGAGGAGGTGCCCAGGGAGTGATGACTTCTACCAAACCGGATGGGAAGGCTCCTGTGATACCAACGGGCCAAGGGAAATAGTCCAGGGCACGGTCAGCCTTAGCTAGTTTCCTCCAAACTATAGTGAACTCAGGTTGTTCCCAGGCCCCCAGCAAGTCCCCATTTGCCCCTAGAATTGCATCCGTGCTTCACCACTGCTCATCAGTCGTAAACCAAGTAAGAAGGGCCCAGTTCATTTTTGCTTTAAGACCCCTACAATCAGGCTGCCTCCCAGCAGGCCTGGTCTTCCTCAAGCCCCCTTGCATCTCACGAGATCCTTTCCCCTCTTGCCCTCAGTTTCAGGACGACCCTTCTCTCTTATGGCCCAGTGGAAACCTTCCTGTCCCACAGCCGGAGCCTGTAACACTGTCCGGATGCAATCTCCTCTCCAGCATCCTCATTCTCAGGTTCCCTCTGGCTCCTTCTCTGGCTCTCCTCCCCTCGCCCCTACCCAGCCACCTCAAATAACGCAACTCCTTGCAGAGGGAACTTCAGGCTGTTTAATAAACAATATGGATCATGACCCTGTCCTGAGGCCCCTGGTGACCAAGCTTCATACAGAGCTGATTTCAGGGGCTAATATTAGGTTGAACCATATGAAATTGACGTTATTCAACCATGTTGACATCCAAAGAGAATGACAATTTCGTGAGCTTCAATCTAATAAAGGAGGCTGGTATTCAAATATTAAACACATCTTCTCTGACTTCCCACCTGCTCTCTTCCTGAACAGTACATACAAATTTGGAGGTGAGATGGGCAAGCGGTGTTTATTGCTCTCTGCGAAATGCAGTGCTTCCCAATGGCAGGTAATTCCGCCCCCGCGGGGGATGTCTGGCAAGGTCTGTTGTCACCATGGGGTGGGGGACTGTTAGTAGCATCTAGGAGGCAGAGGCCTGGGAAGCTGCTAAACAGCCTCTAATGCATAGAACAGCCGCCACCATAAAGAATGGTCCTGCCCAAATGTCAACAGCACTTACCGAGGTCGAGAAACTATGCCACCAAGTGTCACTGGGGACCCAGAGCCTTAGCTGTGCAGTTAAGTAACTGCGTTGAAAATATCGCTTTATATGCCATAATGGGCGGGGTCAGCATCCTCTGTTCTGAGGCGGTCAGAGCTGCAGCCTCCGGCTCCTACAACCTGCCTCTGATCTATAACTGCCCTCCCACCCCCTGGCCAGGACCAGCCACCTCTCAGAAAGTCCTTCCTCTAGTTCTGCTCCGTAGCCTGACATGATGGGCATTTTCTGAGGATCCCCAATCCATAGTCCAAGCCCCTGAGTTAGAAACTGGACTCAATTCCTAAGCTCTTGGAGTTTCCCTGCAAAGGACAGGCGGTCGACCCATTCCTCCCGTCGGCTTCACCCAGCAGCATGCAGAACTTACCACAGGGCTGCTGCAGCCGGGCTGCTGAAACCACTGCCCAACCTTCCAAACCAGAAGAGAAAGCTCCCCGTGGCCAGCTGTGGTGGGCTCACGTTGTTTCCTGGAAGAGATCGTGTGTCGCTCTCGGTGACAGAGAAGAGGCTCCCCAGCGCAGTATCACTTACCTACCCCAGCTGCCACTGCCCACCACTAGGCAATGCACTGAAGTCGAAAGAGGCTGAGTAAATACAGCTCGTTTTCACTGTTCGTGAGCTATATTTGCTCTTAATGTGCAACCACCCAGCTCTTTCCAGCTCTTTCTGCTTGCTGAAAGTCTATACAAGGCTGAAGCACACTCACATTTATTTATGAACTTGAACCCAAGGTACAGCCACAAAAGTCACCTACTCAAAAAATGGAAGGAATGTCGAGAGTCATCTAAACAAGGCTAAACCGGAATTTCCAAAAATAACACAGTCGGCATATTTTGCTCCAGAAGATTCCTGATGAAAGACATTCCTTAACCTCCCTGAAAAACCCACCCTGGCATCACGTGAAGCTCTGAGGCAGAGCCCTCTTCCTCCTGTCCCAGCCTCTGTGGCCAGCTGCAACTCAACACTCAGCAATAAAATGGGGGGAATATTTTTGAAAATAAAAACAGGGGACATATGATCCTGTTCCAATCCTTAGCCTGTTCTCTGCTTTTCGGAATTTAAACCCTGCCTGCCGTTCACCAAATGACAGAGAGTGCTGGCAGATGGGGCTCAGAGAGACGGCTGAATGTGTTTTAATGGAACCATTAGGATTATGTCAAAAGGTGAGGGAAAAAAGGCATTCACCAGCAGAGAAAATAAGCATATTCTGCCTAAAAGAAATATAATGTGTTCCATCTCTCTTCCCCCCACTCCCTTTTCTGCTTCCTATGAGAAACTCATTCAGCAGGAGAGTCCCTGTTTCGTGCATGACAGGCAAATGCACGGTATCTTAAACCAAGCGTTGTGGGCAGAAATATCTGTAGGCAGAAAGAGGATAGCCCATTGGAACAGGGGAAGCCAGACAGGATCAGTACAAGTTTCAGACAAATGCAGATTTACACTTCGACCTTACTTTTGACAAACAAACCAACCATCATATCCTCAATGCCAGCATTAATAAATAATCTTTTCTCCGTGCCTCCTAATTCTGGCTATTAAACCTTGGGACTACACTTAAAACTCAAGAGCAGAACAGAGACCTTCACTTGAACCAGAAAATGTTCTATTTCTGATTACTTTCTAAGACCTTGCTCAACACCGCTGAGGGAAAGACAGGACTAAATTTGCTCTGTGATTTTAGCAGGTACAGGTGATTTAGTCATCCATCCCAGGAAGAGACAGTTCCCAACAGCCTTTGCTTCTATTTGGGGCTTTGTCGTAATAACAGCAAAAGCAGCTGGCATTTGTATGGCTTTTCACAGCTTACATGGCAATTTAACACACGTTTCTTCCACGGGTTCCTCAAGGGGAGAAGAAAACCCACAATTTCAGTGAGCTTCCAAGCCCCATTTTACAGATAAGAAAACGATCCAAGAAATTAATGAGAAGAGCCTGCCCACGACTGGCTAGGCTGCACGAGTCGTGACAGCAATACTGTGAGGACACCAAGCCACCAGGAAAGTGGCTTCTCCTTCTCCCTCTGGGGGTCAGGGACCTGCAGCAACAGCTAAAACCCAGACATCTGCCTCTGCTGACGGTATTCCTCAATTCCAGACATATTACACTGCCTGTGTGGTGATTTACTCTAAAACATTTTAGTATCCACAGTGTGATATCTGTGTGTGTGCGTTCATTGTCAGCTAGCGGTGGTTAGATCAAGAGTCCACCAAAGTTGCTGCAAGTGTGCATCAAAGAGCCTCATGAAAATGTACACCAGAGGACTCACGATTAGCACCAAAGATTAAAATTTGTCTTTCTTTTTTTGTTGTTGTTGTTTTTATGTTTTGTTTTGTTTTTTTGCGGTACGCGGGCCTCTCACTGTTGTGGCCTCTCCCGTTGCGGAGCACAGGCTCCGGACGCGCAGGCTCAGCGGCCATGGCTCACGAGCCCAGCCACTCCGCGGCACGTGGTATCCTCCCGGACCGGGGTACGAACCCGTGTCCCCTGCATCGGCAGGCGGACTCTCAACCACTGCGCCACCGGGGAAGCACAAAATTTGTCTTTTGCTGAAGCATTTAGTGTGCAATATATTGCTTGAAAGGAAAACTGCTCAGATACTACCAACCAGTATGAAGAAGGCAAGAAAAACCTGTAAACCCTAATCTTAATGTTTTAGAGGCAGCACAATGAGTCCTCAACTCTGCTTTGGCCTGCATCTATCTATTCACTGGGGACACTGTCACCTGATCCCAAATCAGGGCAACTGTGTCACTTCACGGTGAACCTGTGATGTGACGTGCTTGTCCACGTGCCTGAGGACAGAGGGGACCACTTCACCCGCCTATGGGAACTTGCTATCAAGCGTTCAGTCTTAGACTTGGCTTTCAACTTGGCGATGAGGCCAAGGGGAACAAGCTATCCAACCCCGACCCGTCACTAATTCCAAAGGCAGCCAACAGCGCCCAAGTGAATCTGACAGTGGCTGAGCTTCCATACTGACCAGCTCACCTCCACTGTTAGGGACCATCCCGTGTGCTACCTGTGGGCCCAGGCTCTGTCCATGATGCAGAGATGAGTAGAACAGGCCCAAACCTGTATGGCCTGGCTCCCCCGGAGAGAGGATAAGGCAGATAGGTGATCAGTGCCTGAGGGGAGGTGCAAACACACGTTAAAAATGTTCAGATGCTGGAGAGAACACGCCTGCCCCCCACCTACATTCCTGGCCCCGGTGCCCCGTCCCAAACTCCAGGGCAAACTGCAGAGAGAGCAGGCATAGGCTGCGAAAGGAAGCAAGAGGAATTTTCTCATGAAGTAATAATTCATTACCTGAAGAAAGAATATCTCCCGGCCACAGAGACTGGTGGTGGAGGAGAAGCTGGTAGCAGCAGAAAATACCCCTCAAGAACAGAAGGGGTTAAGAGTCGATCGGGAAAGGAAAGAAACAACCGCAGCCACTGTTTCCCATCTACAGTGCCCCGCACACCTCCTCCAGAATTCACGTCACATCCAAGGGCTACCTGCCGCGTAATATCTTTCTTTAAAATCAAGTCACATTTTATCTTTATTCTCACGTTCAATAAAATTTTGACACCAACCATGAACTGAAAACCAGTATCACTTGCCATAAACAGAAGAGAACCATGAGAATAAACACAGCGAATACAATGTTATGAATTCCAGTTGATGATACGAAAGGCTGGGAGCCTGGGCCTTGCTCCCTCTTTGTTTCACACTGATAATGAAGAAGAGGAAGAGGAATAAAACTGAGGAGAAGAACTGGAGGGAGAGAGTGTTCAAGACATTTTAGGACCAAATTGAGATTCTTCTGCTGCATCAGTGGGCATTAAACAGCTATGAAAAGGTAATGCTTTCTGGCTATGCAATTCAATACATCATTTAATGCCAAGTGTGGGTACCACCTACAAACATCTCCCACTCTTCAGGAAACACGTTGTCCCCCCAGGGCTGTCAGGCAGGATGACCTTGAACTGATCTCAGAGGACCACCACTCAGAGAGGGAGAGTTCATCATCACCCACAATAACCACTATCAAGTTTTGTTTTCTTATGAAATGCAAGGACTATTTCGATATAATGGCATTTATTCTTTAAAATAAGTACGGGGGCTTCCCTGGTGGTGCAGTGGTTGAGAGTCCGCCTGCCGATGCAGGGGACACGGGTTCGTGCCCCAGTCTGGGAGGATCCCACATGCCGCGGAGCGGCTGGGCCCGTGAGCCATGGCCGCTGAGCCTGCGCGTCCGGAGCCTGTGCTCCGCAACGGGAGAGGCCACAGCAGTGAGAGGCCTGCGTACCGCAAAAAAAAATAAAATAAAATAAGTACGAAGTCAACTTTTAACCCCGGAAATCTCCCTTTAAGATGATCTCCAACCCCTTGCAGCTGTAAACTCTTTGATAATATATAAATTGATTAT
Organism: Lagenorhynchus albirostris; assembly: GCF_949774975.1. Classification (NCBI taxonomy): domain Eukaryota; kingdom Metazoa; phylum Chordata; class Mammalia; order Artiodactyla; family Delphinidae; genus Lagenorhynchus; species Lagenorhynchus albirostris. Next base: position 93,278,967 of record NC_083104.1, on the reverse strand, counting down.
ATATCCATGGGGGCAGGAGAGGAGAAACCCCCCTGAAAGTGTCATTTTTCAAAATACCTGAAAACAGGCATTATCAACAGGAGTTGACAGTGGCAGGCAGCTAAGCAGAACAAACCCATAAGGAAGAATTGGCAGAATGAGGACAAAAGCTTACCTTCTGGGCATGGCCAGTGGCAGAACCAATCACAGATCAGAAGTAAGATTCAAATCACAGTCTCCCAGAGGTAACTGGATGCCCAAACACTGGAAACTTTGCACTTGGCTTTGAAACCCCACAATTCCCTGGTGCCCACTACAGATAAGGGAAAGGTCTGATTGCCCTCTGGTCAGCCCGCTGAGTGCTGGGCCAGGAAACTCCACGTTAGAGGGAACACACCTAGAATTACAAAGTGAGGTGTGCCTCAGATAAATTGCTAACATAACGAAGAGGCACACAACCTCATCTCACATCCCATCTCATACCCAAACTCAGGACCTGCACACAGAGACTCACGCCCTCCCTCCAAACTGCATCTCACCCTCTTCAAAACCCCACCACTCAGACTTCCATGGTGACTCAGTGGTTAAGAATCCGCCTGCCAATGTAGGGGACACGGGTTCAAGCCCTGATCCGGGAAGATCCCACATGCCACGGAGCAACTAAGCCTGTAAGCCACAACTACTGAGCCCATGCACCACAACTACTGAAGCCCATGCGCCTACAGCCCATGCTCCACAACAAGAGAAGCCACCGCAATGAGAAGTCCGCTCGCCGCAACTAGAGAAAGCCTGCTCGCAGCAACAAAGACCCAACACAGCCAAAAATAAATAAATAAATAAATAAAATCCCACCCCACCCCCCCTGCAGTTCTCAACTGAGGTCCTGTGTGACTAAGACACAAATTGGTTAGGACCATTTGTATTTATTTAAATGCTTTTACTCAGAGTGACATATTCAGTTTTCATTTACCAGATCTTTTCGGCAGACCTAGTGGGAGCCAGGGGCTGTGTTTAGGGCTGCCTGGTGTCCTCAAAGACTTCCCAAGCTACAGAGAGGTCTTGGTAAGGTGAAGGGGTCTAGAATAAGCCACGGTGGCATAAAAAATTACTTTGAGCTGAAGTCATTTGAGTTCCTGAAATCCCTTATCTACCTAAAAGCAGAGCGTTCCAAAGAATTCAATTGTCATAAATTCCCTCCCCAGAGCAAAGCTAATCTTCTGTTCTCCAGAGAAGTCTGTATCACACCTAGACAGACACTCACAAACTATGATACCTCCTGCCTATTCTCCTAAGGGCTCGTTTATCTTTCCAAAAAGTCATTTGCTTTCCCATAAGTGATCTTTCTCCCCTCTCCCTTCCGAGAAGTCCTCCAGAAGTACTCCTCTGCCCCTCCCCATCCCCCATTAAGATGGTATGTAAGCCCCAAATTCTAACCTCCTCCTTAAGTCCCATTTCTTTGTGAATTCTCATGCTTATATATATAATTAAATGGCCTTTTTTCCCCTCTTGCTAATCTGTCTTTTGTCAGTTTAATTTGCAGGCCCCCAACCCTGAATATAACAGGGTAGAGGAAAAGTTTCTCCTCCCCAGCGCAGGCAATAACCACACAGGGCAGTTGGTGCAGGGAAGGCCGGACACTGGCCACCTTCAGCCTTCTCACAAACACCTCCGCGGCTATTGCACACGGGAGAGCACTGCACGTCACAGCACCTTACAGTAACTGCAGGCTCACGGGGGCCTCCAGGACCACAGCCTTAGCTAAACACAGGCAGGGAAGGCTGGACGCGACAGAAAGGAAACGGCTCCACTTGAAACAGATGGACAGCACGTTGGGAGCCTTCTCTCGCGAGAGGTGGTGCCACGCATTCACCTCGGAGGCGCACATGACCAGCCAGCCCAGTGGGCCGCTTGTCTGGGGCTGTAAACAGAGAATTTCTGCTCTCCAGTCTGTCAGGCCAGTACTTTTTGCCCACATGAGCTTAATAGACGTTAAAAAAGAAAAGAAAACCGGAAGGGGCCACATGTGTGCCCTCCCCGCCCGGCCTAGGAAAAGTGGGAGTCCCTTCTTCTCCTTATGCCAAAAGTTGTTTTGCTGGGAGAAGCTTCTTTTCACCAAGCCTCTAGGCTCTTAGCAGCCAGGGTCACACAAAGAGAACCACAGAACAAATAAACCAAAACAGCCCACAGAGAACAAGGATAGGAAAGCCCCCAGTTGCAGATGGAGCCAACTTCCCTCCTACCCCCCCATCCCTCCCCCACCGACCCGCCCTCCCCTGCTCAGCCCAGCGCAGCCCCTAGTGAAGCCGGTGAGGACAGCTTCCTCCACTACCAGCCCCTGCGTCAGAACGGCGAGTGTCAGGCAAAAGAATAAATCCAGAGAGCTTGTCTCTTTTCGCCCCTTCTTAAAATTACTAACATCCACTTAAAAGAAAGGGGGCGGGAGTGGGGTGCGGAGCTCGCCCTCTTTGCAAATTGCTTGTGAAGCGAGCATTGCTTATCACAACAGGTGCACCGGCCACTCACAAAAAACAGAGGCAGAGTGGAGCTGAAAGGCTAAGAAATTACTTGTTCCCTTTGTCAGCTGCTCCTACAGGCCGTGCAGAGCCTGCTTAGGAGGGAGATATTGTGTCCCTGTTTAAAAAAAAATAGGCGGGAGAAAGGTTTAAGGTTGCCAAGAGCTAAGAGAAGGGGAGAACAGTGTTGGAGGTGGGGGAGGCCATGGGGGTGGGGGAGGGCTCCTTTCGGAAAGGCAACGGCGCCTGAGGCTGGATTTTAAAAGTCTGTCCCAAACTTTCCGGAAAACTCTGGCAGCATATTCCAGACCCCCTAAGGAGGATGGAGACAAAAATGACACCCAGGCTGGTTAAAACACGTATCAGGGTGACCAGAGCGCAAGGTATGTAGATGATATATATAGTATGCCATAATATATTACATATATTAAATAAAATCAGATAAAAAGTATTGCTCAGAAACCACCTTATACAGCAGGCAAGACAGGGCTGGTTTAGTCATTCCTTAGGAGGGACTATGTCTTCGAAGCTATGCTCCTCAACCAACTCTTCAGACAAGCAATTTACTTTTAAATTAGAGAGTTGCCTGCGTGGCCCTGGCCAAGCGACCTCCAGCACCCAAGTCCTCTAGTGTTCTCGTCCTATGCTCCCAAGGCTGTAGAGAAGCCCCAGTCAGCTTCCCCCCAGCTGAGTCCTGATCGATCCAAGATCTGTAAGATTCGGATAAACTGAAATTTCTTCCCCTGGGGAAAGTTGCCATTATCATCTGGGAGATTTATTTGTTTTGCTTAAAAATAAAGATAGGGCAGTGGAGATTACGACAGAAGAATCTGTCGCATTGTTCCACATACGTGATCAGAAGACAGGGCCACAAAACCAGCTGGGCCTCTAAGTCTTGCAATGATTCTGCCATTAAGAGGAATGACGCAGATCTGAATATAGGACTTGAAAGGGCAGCCACGATAGATCATTAAGTTAAAAAGAAAGCAGGACTTCCCTGGTGGTGCAGTGGTTAAGAATCCGCCTGCCAATGTAGGGGACACGGGTTCTACCCCTGGTCCAGGAAGATCCCACATGCCACGGAGCAACTAAGCCCGTGCGCCACAACTACTGAGCCTGCACTCTAGAGCCCATGAGCCACAACTACTGAGCCCGCGTGCCACAACTACTGAAGCCCACGTGCCTAGAGCCCGTGCTCCGCAACAAGAGAAGCCACCACTTGCCGCAACTAGAGAAAGCCCGTGTGCAGAAATGAAGACCCAACACAGCCAAAAATTAATTAATTTTTTTTAAAAAGCAGCAGGAGCAAGCGTGAATCCCATTTTTGTTTACTGCATGTCAATCATATTTTCCTTTAATCTTGCGGTGAATTCTGAGAACCAGAACCCCTACACACAGGCTTTGGACACTGAGGATACACACCCACCAACACCTCCCGAACATTCTCCATTAACTTGCCCTGACTATTCCACCGTCTCCATTAGCATAATGTCACTATTCCTGCAGACTCTAGTCAGGAACTTCCTGAAAACCCCATTAACTCTTCAGTGGAAAACAGACAGTATGAGCCCTAAAGTGTCAGACCCCTCACCTCAAAATCCTCACCTTGCTGTTCCCACCAATCCTGGACTGTGGGATCATGAGCCTTAGCCAATCTTAACCAAGTCTCTGCACTGAAAGACGTGCCTTCAACTAAATTTCCAATTCTCTGTCCATTTCAACCTTGCCATTCCCTCTGGAGACACTGCCAAAGCTCTAAATGGTGTTTCGCTCACCTCGGGAAACACAGGATAGGTTGGTGACATTTGGGAAGCCTGCGTTCAACTGAAGGAATCTAGAATATAGCACTGAGAAGAGGGGTTTGGAGTTTTTGTTGTCCCACTCCCCCCACTCCCAACTCCAGTTATCTGCCTAAAAGCAGAGCCTCCCAAAAGAATTCAACTGTCTTAAATCCCCTCCTTGGGAGTTTCAAAACCAGTGAAAACTGACTCATCACTAGAGACAAGAAGCCCAACACTGGGATAAGAAATTACATGAATAGACATTATCACAAAACTATCGTATCTCCCATCTATTCTCTTAAGCGCCCATTTCTCTCTCCTAAAATTCATTTGTTTTCTCATAAATGCCTTTCTCCCCCCTCCCCTTCTCCTATTAAGATGGTATATAAGCCCCAAATTATAACTGCCATTTTGAGTCACATTTTTCTGTAAACACCCTCTTATGTGAATAAAAATCTGTCTTTTCTCTTGCTAGTCTGTCTTTTGTCAGTTTAATTTGCAGACCTCCAAGCACAGCACCTAAGAGGGTAGAGGAAATGTTTTTCCTGACAATGACAAATCAGAAAAACGACCTGCAGAAAAAGCCTCTATCCACGATGACAGTTAGTAAGATACTAGTACATATCAAATCACTAAAGTCAAACTTACTGAACTCTAACTGAAAACAGTAAACGCTTGACATTCAAAAGGGATGTATATTCCCAGATCTCCATGACCCAAATATAATTTCTCCCAGGAGAAGCTATGTCTGCTTAAGAACCATATTCCTTAGACCTACTGGTCTACCGCTACCACCCCGTTGGTAGCACAAGCAATTACATTTCTTTCCAGAAGCTTTCCTTCTAATTAACAGACTTCGTTTTAGAACAGTTTAGATTTATAGAAAAATTGAGCAAAGGTTACAAAGAATTCCATTTGTTCTCCACCCTCACCCCACACACAATTTCCCCTATTATTAACATCTTGCATTGGATGGTATATTTGTTACAATTAATGAATCAAGGTTGATACATTAATATTAACTGAAGTCCATACTTCAGTCAAAGTTCCTTAGTTTTTACCAAGTGTCCTTTATCTGCCCCAGGATTCCATCCAAGAAACTACATTACATTTAGTTGTCATGTCTCCTTAGGGTTCTCTTGGCTGTGACAGTTTCTCACATTTACCTTGTTTGTGATACCTTAATAGTTTTCGAGAGTGCCTGTCAGGTATTTTGTAAGACATCCTTTTGTGGGAATTTGTTGGCATTTTTGCTCAAGATGACTAGAGTTATGAGTTTTGTGGAAGAATATCACAAAGGTGAAGTTCCATTTTCATCACGTCACGTCCTGGTACATACGATCAACATCACTTAGCACTGTTGATGCTGACCTGGATCACCTGACTGAGGTGGTGTTTGTCAGGTTTCTCCACTGTAAAGTTACTCTTTTCTTCCCCTTTTCCAGACTGTACTGTTTGGAAGGAGGTCGCCACGTCCAGCCCACACTTACAGAGTGAGGAGTTAAGATCTTCTTCCTTGAAGGCACAGAACTTACATGAATTACTGGGAATTTTTCTGCACAGGAGATTTGTCCCTTCTCCCCCATTCATTGATTCAATCATGTACTTCATGTATTTATATCCAGATGGACTCATCGATATTTATTTTATCCTTTAGGTTAGAATCCAATACTCCTTGATGTATTTTGTGGCTCAAATGTTCCCACTTTGGCCATTGGGAGCTCCCTTGTCCCTCTCACACACCCCCATCGTTGTAGTGGGTTTTGGTGTTTTCTCGTGTGTTTTGTCGCGTTTTGTCTAGCACTTCCTTACTTACTGGCACTACAAGATGCTCCTGGTTAACCCTGTATATTTTCTGTTCCAGCCCTAGAACCAGCCCCTTCTCCAAGGAGCTCCAGGGCCATTTTTCACAAAGAAATTGAGTTTCTGTCACAATTCAAAAGAGTTAGAGTGCAAAGACGAGCAGAGAACAAAGCTGAATGGAGAGGCTGATGAAAGCTGGCTGATGGATCTGCAGGGCACCGTCCTTCGCGCGGCCTATTGCTGCCCACACCCCTGGCCCCACAGACTGATGACACGCGAGTCAAGTTCATGCCTCAATTTTTATCTTATGTTAGTATTTTTCAGATGAAAGCGTTTGTACGGAATTATTTTTTAAATTTATGCCTCAGTAAAACTACAACACGCTACGGGGTCATGGTTTGTCTAGAATTGTTTGGGAATAGCTAAAGCCACAAATGTTAAATTCAGAGACCCCCAAAAATCACGACCTCCCAGCCATTCTAGCCTATGGTCATGTCCTGCATCTCACTGAAGCAACATCCTTGGGCGTGAGGGCAGCACCATGTCTCTCCTCTGACAAACTGTTCAGTCTGCAGCACAGATATTGTCCTGCTCTCACTTATCTCATCTCCAAGTTCAAAGCCACTTTCCCAATTGATGGGTTTTCAACTTTTTAGCAGCAGAGCCCTTTTTCCATATGAAAGCATCATATAGAAAATTTTAACGCGTGAAAGTAACAAAGGTGATTTTGTTAATACGCTTTTCTTTCATAAACTCAAAATAACGATATTTACCTAGTATAAAGTCAGTAAGAACAACGGTGTTTTGATGAACATATTTTTAAATTGGGAGTCATGGAAAACAGTGGCAATCTTCCATCAACCTTATTATCCAGTTTATTTCTGTATTTTGTTTTAGATAGCAAATATCAAGAAATTTTTGATTAACGAGGATTTGTGTAAAAACAGACCACATTTGCAACTACTCCCCAGTTTGCCTTACGGTCTAAAGATATTCTTCAATTAAATAGAGGATGCAGAAGAAGCTGCATTATAAAGTCCACACAAAAATGCATTCATTTGAAAAGAATGCCCAGCATCACTAATCATTAGAGAAATGCAAATCAAAACTACAATGAGGTATCACCTCACACCACTCAGAATGGGCATCATCAAAAATTCTACAAACAGCAAATGCTGGAGAGGGTGTGGAGAAAAGGGAACCCTCTTGCACTGTTGGTGGGAATGTAAATTATACAGCCACTATGGAGAACAGTATGGAGGTTCCTTAAGAAATTAAAAATAGAACTACCATACGACCCAGCAATCCCACTACTGGGCATATACCCTGAGAAAACCGTAATTCAAAGAGTCATGCACCACAGTGTTCATTGCAGCTCTATTTACAATAGCCAGGACATGGAAGCAACCTAAGTATCCATCAACAGAGGAATGGATAAAGATGTGGCACATATATACCATGGAATATTACTAAGCCATAAAAAGAAACAAAATTGAGTTATTTGTAGTGAGGTGGATGGACCTAGAGTCTGTCATACAGAGTGAAGGAAGTCAGAAAGAGAAAAACAAATACTGTATGCTAACACATATATATGGAATCTAAAAAAAAAAAATGGTTCTGAAGAACCTAGGGGCAAGACAGGAATAAAGACACAGACATAGAGAATGGACTTGAGGGGGAAGGGTAAGCTGGGACGAAATGAGAGAGTGGCATGGACTTATATATACTACCAAATGTAAAATAGATAGCTAGTGGGAAGCAGCCGCATAGCACAGGGAGATCAGCTTGGTGCTTTGTGACCACCTAGAGGGGTGGGATAGGGAGAGTGGGAGGGAGACGCAAGAAGCAGTTGATATGGGGATATATGTATATGTATAGCTGATTCACTTCGTTATAAAGCAGAAACTAATACACCATTGTAAAGCAATTATACTCCAATAAAGATGTTAAAGAAAAAGTAAGAACATTGACAGCTACAAAAAGAAATGCATTCATTTGACAACAAATGATAACATGTTGGTACTCCATTTTTTTAATATTTGGCATTGTATACATATTGTTTTTCAGCACATATTTTTAATAGCTTTTTTTTTTTTTTTGCGATATGCGGGCCTCTCACTGTTGTGGCCTCTCCCGTTGCGGATCACAGGCTCCGGACGCGCGGGCTCAGCGGCCATGGCTCACGGGCCCAGCCGCTCCGCGGCATGTGGGATCTTCCCGGACCGGGGCACGAAGCTGTGTCCCCTGCATCGGCAGGCAGACTCTCAACCACTGCGCCACCAGAGAAGCCCTAGCTTATATTATTATTATTATTTTTAGCTTATATTATTTTTAAATGAAATATTATAATAAAACATTTATGGACCCCTTAAGTGCCTTCCCAGAACATTAAGTTTGTAAAATACTGCTAGACTCTGGTAACTGTATTTTCCACAAGTCCCTCCCCCTCCAGATAAGTGACTTAGCTGTACTATTACTGATTCTCCTTATTTGGCATTATACAGCCCATTTCCTCAGGCTCTATTAAGTGACGGAATTCTTGCTAAAGCGATAATGACTGGTATCCTACAATTGGCTTCGAATTACACCTGTGTTTTAGTAATGGCCTTTGAATTTTTAAAGAAAGCCTTATGGAAGAATTTCAGACAGTAGGGCATGCAATGGGAGACATTTTCGAAAAGACAGGCTTTTCCCTATTATGATGATATACAAAGCCAGTAATAATTATTATAATAACAAATAATTAAGAAATATAGTGCTAACTACAAAACAGGCACTACTCTAAATTATTAGTGTCTTGCATATGTTAACCCACCTAATTTAATCATTGTAACAAACGTGTGAGGTAGGTATTATTATCATCTACATTTTGCAGATAAGAAAATTGAGGTCCAGGAGAAGTTAAAAACCTTTCCCAGGCTGCACAGCTTGTATGTAGGAAAGCTAGGATTTGAACCAAATCCATGCTCTTATTAAACAATATACCGCCTCTGGACACCATAATTTCTGTAGTCAGTGGACCCACAGCACACTTACGAATTTATTCTACAAATTTATTCTGCCTGTTTGCAGAGTGCCTGTTCACGGCCAGGCACTGGCCGTGATGGTAGAGGAATGCATCAAAGCACCGCTCCATACGTGACCAAAGCCCTCTACCTTCCTTTTCAACCTTAAGCCTCCCATCTGCAGCTCCCACGTTTCAGCTGCAGCGGCCTGTGGGCCGTTTCTCGTCACACCCTTATGCTCTCCAGCCTCTCCGTGTTCACTCAAGCTGCAGCTAACACGCCTCTCCCCCTCCCGCTACTCTGGTGAAGTTCTTCTTCTTTAAGGCCCAGCCCCAACCCTATTTTGTCCATAAAGTTTCCAGAGCCCCTGGATGAATTTCTCTCTCCTTCCCTTGCATGTATATATACTTTTCTCAGTACTTCTATTACAGCAGCTCTCATGGATGGTGAGCTTCTTAAGAAAAGAAGGTATGTCTTTTTCATCTTCTACATCCCCAGCATTTACTTATATGTATATATTTTTAAGTAAATATATATTTAAATTCATATATATCATGATATTCACATATATATGTAAAATATAACACTCGAATATGATGAGTGCTCTAAAAACGTCTGTTGAAATGCATGAACAACATATGCTGGCTGCCCACTGGGAAACTAACCACAGCCTAGAGAAGACATGGTTCCTGTCTTCAAGGAGCTTATGGTCTAACTGCAGAGTCTCTGGAGAAAAGGACAGCCACAAATCACTGATAGGTACACAGTGAGATGGGGTTAAAACATAGCAACTAGACTTCAGAAGACCCGAAATGTAGTCCTGGCTCCAACACCACCTGTGTGAACTTGGGCATGTCGTTTTATTCTTCTGACCTTCAGTTTCATCCTCAGAAAAAGGCAGATGGGATGGTGTAAAGGTTCCTCCTGGTTCTAGGAGCTATAGTGAGTCTACGAGCAGACTGGTGATCACCAGAAATGCTTTCTGAAGGAGGGCATCCTATAAGAGAGGTGGCAAACCCTAATCTGCGAAATGAAGGTGCCTCTCTCTTTGGCATCAGGAAGCAGCCAACTGCGATACACAATGAAATCAATAAAATTCGGAAGAGGACCCTCTTGGGAAAGTATTGAAGTAACAAAGTGTTGTGATGACAGATCAAAGAAAGACGGGAAGGTCCGAATGGAGCGCAGAGGGAGAGCTGGGAAGGAAGAGATGGTTAGGGTTTACCCATCTATGAATCTGGCCACAGTCACATCATCATTAGAATGACACACTCCCGCACAGCAGAAAGACTGCCAGGCCTGCCTTTCACTTAGACTGAAATCTCGCCCAGAGCCATCCAACTGCTTTCACTCTGATTCCCTGAATACTGGCTGAGCAACGTTCTAATGACTGGTTTTGCTTTCCAGTTTCTGGTGTAATGAGATGGAGGAAATTTTCCTTCTTTAGCCGCTGGAATCAGGCTTCCTCCTGGGGACGGTCCTATATTTACCAGGAAGAAATGCACTGATTAACCACATGGGTTGAGGTATGAGACCACAAGCAGTAACGATAGTGCTGATCTGCCTTCTAAAGAAGTTGGGTCTTACCACCTTAAGGTCCTTTATTTTGTGAGCATTTCAATGGGTTTGGGTCCTAAACGCGACTGTGAGTTTGGTTACAAGTGAATTGCTCTGCTTGATAAAAAATGTGAAGAATTTGAAAATTACAGGAATATCCAGGTGAGGGGCTGGGAGACCAGCCAAAGAGCTTGGGCAGTGGGTGGATTAAAGGGACTTCGGAGAGAACAGAATATTTAACGGGAATTTTAGGTTGTTTGCTGTTGAGTGTACGATGTAAGCCTCCTCCTTCATCTCCCTTACAGAGAATTCACTGAAGTCTTTGCTGCTCTTTTGAAGAAACCTGAAGAGGTTCTAAACTCTGCATCCAGCCTGGTGCAGAGGCTGCGTATAGAGCCATGCAATCGAGAGCAGAGGGGAAGAGTAGACGTCTGTGTTTCCCCAGGAGGAGAGAGGCTGGGGCAGAGAAGCCCTGGGTCATCGTCATAAATATAGCCCCAACGTAGAGTAGCTCCTCAGCTGTCTGTGGCATACATCACCCTGGTGGGAGTGAGGTTAAATTGCATCAGCCTCTCAGAGGGTGATCACCACTGGTGAAGTCATGAAACAGAGTTTCTACACTCACCCAGCTGGGGGAAAACCAGAAAAGGCAGAAAAACCCCATGGCCTTACCATCTTCAGTGCAGTCTTATTCATTATCCCCTGAACGACTCCAGGGATCTAAAGTCTTGTCGACAGGTGCCACACTCATACTCCTGAATCGTGACCTTGGTATACTGAACCACAAGGCTAGTAGAAGACGGTAACTGACATGACACCCCGTAACAACACCCCATAACACCCCGTTCAAAACTTGTACATTCCCCCAACACGATTCTTCTCATAAAACTTGCCCATCTTTTTCAGAGCAAGTCCCCTACTGTAGCTTTCTAACTGGTACTAAATTGATCAGTTCAACAATCCCCTCCCCCCGCCCCAGCATCACCAGCAGCAGAAGGAGAGTAATCGCTCCCAAAGCAATCGATCTGTCCCCAGAAGTCACCTCAGAATCCAGGAGTCTGCTCTCTAGTTTTACACGTAGACAAGAACATCAAAGCACAGAAGACAGAGAAAGAGATCAGAGCTGGAATGCCCCCACCTGCACACCCTCACATCCTGTCCCATCTAAATTACTAATTACTTTAAGAGAGTAAATGAAATGGCACAGGGGAGGGAGTAAAGGCCAAGAGAAGACGGTAGACACTGGATACCTCAGAAGATCTAAGCCTCTGGCTTTGTGTGTCCCTTTGGCAAGGGAGGACCACACCAGCCCAGGCCAACAGCAACAGCAGCTGTAAAGAGAGGAGCCGACTTCAAGGAACTACAACAGGAAAGAAAAAAAGGGAAACATAAATCAAAAAATCCCCAGGAAGGATCAGATAGTGCTTTCCTGAGCATGCTCACAGTCCCCTGCCCGACTGCCTGCAAACTAGCCTTAAAGACAAGTCATGATAATATAAACCAGGTGTTTTAACTTCCTACCATAACGGCTGGCAAGACCATCAGTGGAGAATAATAATAACAACAACAACATCTGAAGTGCATCTGGGTTTAAACACATAGCAGGCATCTTTTTTTCTTTCTTCTCCAAGTAGGTGTCTGTTCTGCATTTATATTGTGATAGCATCAAGGACACAAGGGACCAAAGGACCAAGGGACCTTCTTAGAAACAGCTCCCCCAGACTTGAGAGTAACACTGATGTTTTGTTTTTTGTTTTAAAAGAAAGAAAATACTGATGACAGGAGATGCTGCTTCAGGGAGGCAACTGGAAGTCTTAAATTCTGGGAGACAGGGATGCTCGGAGGTGACCCCAGGCAAACATAAAAACTAGAAACTTAGGAAGCACCAAAAATAACCTTCCCCTGATACATCCTCTCAGGCTGCCCTCTTCCATAAAAATAGAGCCCCCCGGAATGTCCTTGGGAACACAGGCAACATTTTTTCAGAAGCAATACCTCAGGATTGAATAAAAACCCCTTCTCTTTTTTGGAGCAGTGTCTCCAATTAACCTGTTTGAGGCTGCAAACTGAGATTCTTCAAAGAAAAGAGGAAAGGGTATGGTAAGAATTCACCAGTGAGTCACAGCGCCTCACACAATTCAACTAAGGCTCAATCAGGCTTCAGAGGGACCCAAACTGGGAACTGGAGAATAGAGTCACACTTTTAGTCCCTCAGCCCACCTCTGTCTCTTTCCATGTCTCTCTCTCTGCATTTCTGCTCTCGTCTCTTCTCTGCAAACAAGTTTCCTCTGCTCGCTCACCTGAATCCTAATCCAGAATGCCGACCCCTGGCCTGTGTCTCCAGGACCTCAGTCCCAGGCCCTAGAGCCAACGGGAACATCTCAGCACAAATTTCCAGGAGACGACCTGACTATGGCTTGGTTCACTTGTTTGGACCAAGCCATACAAGTCACAGGGCGCAGGCCAAGCCTTCCAGCCAGGGGTGCCCCCCGGATCCAATCAGCCGTGGCCTGTTCCAGTCGAGTGGTCCTGGGTAGGGAAGGCTTCCTCAGAAGCAGACATGAGAGGAGGAAAAAGATTACACTGAGCAAGTGCCTTCGTTTTCATTTACTTGACCACTTCCCTATTTATATCATCTGCGTGATACTATCTCGTCCCTAGTTACAAGCCCCATAACAAGACCACAGGACATAGCGCTGGGTTGCGTTTTTGAAAGAGACCCTTTTGTAATTTCAAGGCCTAGGACACAAGCCTGAGACCCACAGCCCCGAGCTTACCTGGCCATAACGCAGGAACACTTTCTGCCAGAGTGGGAACCTCTACCCCATCTCCTGAGGGTGCCCACAAAGCTGAAAGCACTTCTGGGTAAGAGGCCCAACGGCTCTGGGGAACTGAAAAGACTCAAGGGGTTCCACAGCCCAGAGACAGAGCGGTATGGCGAAGTGTTGTTCACGAGGGCTGTTCCTGGCCCGTGGGGTGGAACCACATTTCGTGGACTGGGACAGAACCGCACAGTGTTAGCAGCCGCAGCCTAGGAAGTGCCCACAGCGCCCAGACACTGCGACGATGACAACAAATGACAACCTCCCCCATGTGCTTCTAAATGCCCTCCTGTGGGAGCACCACCCCTGGAAGAAGCCTGGAACCAGATTCTCTAGTTTGAGAATAGCTGTGCTCTGGGAGAAAGAAAAGGAACAGATTTACACCCATCAAAAAAATTCAGGTTTGACCTGGGCAGAAAGCTTTTTGGAGTCAACTGTAAAACACTATAGCAAATTGCAGAACATGGCTATAGACTTTTTGGAGTTACGAGGGGGTGTGTGTGTCTGGGTATGTCTTTAATAAATAAGACAACCATCTTTCTAAAACAGTTTAAGTACAACCCCGCACAGACATAAGAGAATAGATGAATTGACTTCTGGGGGCTTAAGATTCTACCCGGAGAATTGTTAGGGAAGAGTCTAAGAGACCAGAATTAATGTCCCATATTCTGTTAAAAGACACGTAATAATATCATTACTGACAGACACAATTACACATTCTAATGAGGCACTGTCACATGTTAATAGTAGTTATGGTCATTTTAAAATAATTAGTAGTAAGGCATAGACAATACATAATTACCGTATGCAAATACATTACTGTCCCGTAAGCAGGCATGCAGTTTTGCTGCAGACTTGCTTAGAGGAACCTCACGTTCAGAGCCAGCTTTGCCCACAGCATTCCTCAGCTCCTTATTGATTTTTCCTTCCGCGTAGTCCAAGCCACAATTCCCCATGATAAGAATAACCAGTAGCCTTCTAAATTTCCCCAGAAACATGGTCAGTTGGATTTTGCACAGCTACCAGGAGGAAATTAATACAGGAGCCAAACAGGTCTCGTTCTGTCTGCTCACCCACTCCATCCCCACCTGACACTTTAATCAACTCAACCTGTTTAAAAATAAATTTGATTATATCAGGAAAGAGAAGCAGCCCAAGGCTCCATGGTCACTCAGAGCAGAAACTCCAAGGCACTGCCTCATTTTTCAGGAGTTTGGTTCTTGCATGTATTATTTCTCTTTATTCCCAGTCCCAAAACAAAGCCCAGGGGGTAGCGGGAAGTACCTTGCCACTAGCCGAGTGGGTTTGCTTCCTAATTCCTTCAACGGCTAGTTTGTGAATTGGGGCAAATATTTAACTTTCCTGAGGCTTCTGCAAGGCAGTAGAATGGGCCTAGTAAAACTTTGCTTGAGTACTTTGTGAAGCTGTAATGAGGAGATCAAAAGAGCGTATGTATGAGACACAAAGGGTGCTGATCACTGGAAACATAAAACGCAATAAGATGGCTGCTGGTGACACAGCAACACTGAGCCCACAGTTTTACTGAGGGCACCCCGAAGGTGAGGCTGCTTCCTGGGTTTGAGGAAGCTGGGATCTTTGGGGCAATATGGTGATTCTGACCTAAATCCTCCCACATTTATCAAGCACTCATTATATGCACTCAGTCAGGCCTGGGGGAACACAGCAATGATTGGATGCAAATGGAGGGGTCCCAGCATATGCCAACCCAAAATATGCCCAAATATGTCTCTTTGGCATATGGGTTCTTTTGAGCTAAAGGCCCTTGAGAACTAACAGACTCAGAAAAAGCTCTAAAAACAGGGCATAGTTTTCCTTTTGCAAAGGAAATTTACATTTATGAAGGAATTTTCCTTCTGTAAAGATGCCTACCTCTCCTATACCAGGAAGAGGACTCTGATCAAATTTTATGATGAAGAAGGAACCAACTTAAACCTGCACAGCAAACCTCACTAAACAACCTTGTTTAGGGGACTTCCCTGGTGGTCCAGTGGCTAAGACTCTGGGCTCCCAATGCAGGGGGCCCAGGTTCGGTCCCTGGTCAGGGAACTAGATCCTGCATGCCACAACTAAGACCCGGTGCAGACAAGTAAATAAATAAATATTTTTTAAAAAGAGAGACAAATCTGATTACAAAAAATTTTTTAAAAAAGCAACCTTGTTTACCTTACTTCTCCTGGTCACCTTCCCATAACTTGCCTCTCCCACCCAGAAACCCAAAACCACTTTGTCTTTGTTTTAGCATAGAAACCTCCCCTTTGGGTTACTCATCCCCGGGTGCTCCTATGTGTACATGCACACTGCAAATGTTAATAAACTTCAGTTTGTTTTTCTCTTGTTCATCTGTCTTTGGCCAGTGTCATTTACGGAAACCCAGCTGGAGAATCTCTAGAAATTCTAATCTGAAGCACTCTGACTGCTGCAGTTTGGGGTGTTTAGTCTGACCATTCAGGGAATCCTAGAAAACCATAATACTTGCCACTGCTGGGATACTAGCTGTTCTGAGTCATTCATATGGATGCACAGACTGTCAGAGCTAGAAAAAGAATCCAGATTTCTCATTTTAGAGATAATAAAACTGAGGCCCAGATAAGTGAAGAATCTCATTCCTCAAATAAGAAAGCTTTCTCCTGAAAATTGCCTCCTTTATAAATCCTCAAATGAGTAGGTGATATTCGAATGCCGAATGATACTGCAAGACAGATGAGCATTGATTTAAACGCTGCTATCTGACAGATCTGGCCATCAATCATAACATGACATCTCAGGAGAGCCATCCTTTAGAAAAGGACTTGGGAATAACATGACCAGAATTGGCAGCTGAACCAACGGTGCATCATAGCTGTCCTTTCCCCAAGTGCTAAGGTACTGGGTCTCAATCCGAAGCCTCTGTCAGAATCACCTGAAGGGTTTACTGGGTCCATCCCACAGTTTCTAACTGAGAAGGGTCTGGGGTGGGGAGCGAGAATTTGCATTTCTAACCAGTTCATGCTGGTGCTGGGGAGCTGGTGCTCCCAGCTCCTACACGTGGCCCCTACACGTTTAATTTATAGCAATTTTAAGAAAATGGTCATTGCATTCGTCAGTCTTTTATATAATGCTATGGGCTGAATAGTTCCTCCTACCCACCTGCCACCCCAAAAATTTCACATGTTGAAACCCTCACCCCTAGTACCTCAGAATGGGACTCTATTTGGAGATAGAGCCTTTACAGAGAAAATTAAATTAAAATGAAGCTATTTGGTATGCCCTAATCTGATACGACTGGTGTCATCACAAAAAGAGATTAGGACACAGACACAAGAGCGTGTGAGGACCCAGCAAGAAGGCAGCATCTACAGGCCAAGGAGAGAGGCTTCGGAAGAAAGCAGCCCTGCCGAGAACTTGATCTTGGACTTCTAGCATCCAGAACTGTCGGGGGATACACTTCTGTTGTTGAAGCCCCCCAGTCTGCAATATTTTGTTATGGCAGCCCTAGCAAACTAATACACACGAGAGGCAGGATGGCATGAAGGCATATATCATACTAGGAACCGAGAGGTGTGGGTTCCGGTGTCAGTCCTGCCTTTAGGTAGAAAGATTCTTCCCCTAGACTCTCCGGACCTCCACCTCAGCTAGTAAACACGCTGTCGAACGGGGATAGTGACCTGTGCCCTTTCTCCCACACGGGGTTTTTGTGAAGATTAAAAAATGGGAACTTATGAGAAAGCGTTTTCTAAACTGCAAAATGTTAGGCTCTGGCTCTGCACAATTAACAAAAAAAATCCAGAAACTAATTATCTGTTTGCAGACACTGGAGAGCTGCTAAACTCTCCAGAAGTGCCAGGATCCAGAGGGGAGAGAAGCTCGTAGAAGTGAACCAACACTTCATTTGCTGGGTTTTAAGTAGTTTTGAGCCAGAGGCTGAGAATCATTGCAGAGCTTTTGGCAACCCCTCAGGACTAGGGAAACACAAAGTGGAGTTGGAGCCAAAATGCCAGAGAGAAGAGAGGGGCAGAGAGCAGTGCGCCTGAGGCTCTGCACTGGTTTTGCCCTCCAGTCGTTTGATAATTCTTAAACTGTGAAGGCAAGAAGCTCAGAGACCCAGCTAAAAGCAGCTGGAAAGCTCAGCGGAGCTTTCAAGTCTCCAGGTGCTGGGAAGACAAAGATTCGAGTTTGGGATCCACCAAGAGGGGGGCACTGACAAAACTCCAGGCTGTCAGCGGGATCTGTGTGTGCCGGGAGGACCCAGAAGCAGGATGAACCTTGCAAAGAATGCAGCCCAGCCCGAAATCTGTTTGGACACTGACTGACTAAAGTAACATGACACCTCTAGCTGCCTCCAAGAGGAATGGGTGAATCCTCTTTGGAAGAAGGGAATATCATTCAGAACCTCTACAGTTTTTTTTTTTTTTTTTTTTTTGCAGTACGCGGGCCTTTCACTGTTGCGGCCTCTCCCGTTGCGGAGCACAGGCTCCGGACGCGCAGGCTCAGTCAGCGGCCGTGGCTCACGGGCCTAGTCGCTCCGCGGCATGTGGTATCTTCCCGGACCGGGTCACAGAACCCGCGTCCCCTGCATCGGCAGGCGGACTCCCAACCACTGCGCCACCAGGGAAGCCCCGCCTCTACAGTATTTTATCCATACTGTCTGTCAATCAAAAGATGACCAGGTGAAACCGTGGGTAATTATTAGTCACGTCCATTTCACCTACCTTCGCTAATCAAGGTCGTTTTATGGCTTGCACTTGGCCTGAACAATCAATAAGATGTTTGCCGGAGGTGTTTTCCAGGAACTTGGAGTTAGCTGTGTCCTGTTCCAGCGAGCTGGTCAAGACTGAGTAGGACCGCCCACCCTCCAACTGGGCATGCGTGAGTGTCCGCCCGGTGACGTGGTGACGTCAGAGGGCCCCCGCACTCTGCCCTCAGCTCGTACTAAAGCCTACATATTCCAACGTGGGGAGGCCCGAAGCTCTCTACGCCTGCGCAGAAGTGGATTACACACCTTTTCCAATCACCTTTCCTCACGCTCCCATCGCTCGCCTAGCCTCAGAGCGCCCTGCTTCTTTGTTCTTTATCCCAAAATACCTGCAGCCCCTTGCCTAGCGAGAGGCGGCAGAAGGTATATCTGAGACTTGTTTTCCCGTCTCCTTGGTTGGCTGCCCTGTGAGTAAACCCTCTCTTTGCTGCGAACCTCGGCATCTCAGCATTTTGGCTTGCTGCGCATCGGGCAAAAGGAACCTGGTTCCGTAACAAAATTCAGGACCAAGAGCGAAAAACAGACAATAGAAGCAGTCCCACAGGTGGCTCGTTTATGACCCTGTTCATCTGTGTGATGACCAGACACAAACTTTTAAAGAGCTGTGGTAATATATTCAAGAAAAGACAGGCGTAAACCAACTCTACTTCAGTGATTTTTTAAAAAGAGAGACTTTAGTCAAAGAACTGGACTCAATAAAAAAGAAACTAATGGAAATTATAGAACTAAAAGATACAACGGAAGTTAGGAACTCGATAGATAAGTTTAACAGCAGATTGTACACAGCTCTAGAGGGTACTAGTGAACAGGAATATGTCAGTAGAAAACATCTAGCCTCAAGTTTAGGGGGCAGAAGGGGTGGAAACACAGAAAAAGAGCATACAAGACATATGGGGCATACGTCCCCTAAAAAGATTTAACCACCAATGTAAGGTGGTTAAGGTCAATGTCATTGGAATCCCAAAAAGGACGATAATGGGTTAGCAGCAATAGTGGAAGAGATAATGGCAAAGAATTCTCCAAAACTATCAATAAACATCAAGTCACAGAATCCAAAAAATAAAAGCACTACAAATCCTGGCAAGGATGTGGAGAAAAGGGAACCCATGTGCACTGTTGGTGGGAATGTAAATTGGTGCAGCCATTGTGGAGAACAGCATGGACGTTTCTCAAAAAACTAAAAATAGAACTACCATATGACTTAGCAACTCCACTCCTGGGTATATATACTCAAAAAAAAAAATTAATTCAAAAAGATATACACAGCCCAATATTCATAGCAGCATTATTTACAAATGCCAGGGTATGGAAATGACCAAAGTGTCCATCAGCAGATGAAGGGATAAAGAAGATGTGGTATATATATATATACGCACACACAATGGAATACTACTTAGCCATAAAAAGAATAAAGTAATGCCACTTGCAGCAACATGGATGGACTTGGAGGGCGTTATTCTAAGTGAAATAAGTCAGACAGAGAAAGACAAATGCTATATGATATCACTTAACGTGAAATCTAAAAATTACAATAAACTAGTGAATAAAACAAAAAAGCAGACTCACAGATATAGAGAACAGACTAGTGATTATGGGGGTAAGTGGGAAAGGGGGGAGAGGGGAAGGGAAAGAGGGAGGGGGAGAGGGGAAAGGGAGAGGGGAAGAAGGGTTATTATGGGATTAAATGCAATCATGTCTGTGAAACTTTTGAAGATTGTGAAGCACTATAGAATTTAAAGAATCATTCAGTTAAAAAAAAATTTTTAAGGACTATGAATCCCAAGCAGAATATAACACAAAGAAAATAGTGAAAAGCTATACAAGTACATATAAAGTTTTGTTGTGTCCTAATTACACATACAGACTGGTGAAAAAAGAAGAAAGTGTTGGGATTGTTTGTTAAATCCAAAGGGTAAAAAAGAGCCAAGGAGTAACAGCCCCCAAGAAAAGGATGTCACAACCAATTGAGTAACAAGCTAATACTAAGTTATTCTTTGAAGACATTAATTCCGTTTTACTGGTAAATAGTTGTAAACAATTAATTAGTATACATAAGGTACTTGGAACAGTACCTAATACATAGTAAAAGATATATGTCTTTTTTAAAAAAATAGTAAAAGTAAAGTAAATAAATATTGAGTACAATGTATGTTTAGGACACTCTGCTTAGGACCTCAGTTAGAGAAATACCAAGATAAGAAAGCAGATATTTTAATCAAAACAGGGATTAAAAATCTAAAATTTTCTAAAGCAAGGGTTCTCAACCAGGGTCCTTGGACCCTCAAGGGACCCATAGACAGAGCTCAGGGGATTCAAAAATTGGCGGAAAAGATTTTTTATTCTTATTTTCCCTCGCTTCTAACTGAAATTTAGCATTTTCTTCTATTCTGAATGTAAGCAACAGACCACAGTAGTATGAGCAGTAATGATGACTTTGTCACCAATAAAAATCACATACAGTTTTTTTAGATATCACAAAATATTGTTTACACATTACTATTTTGGAATCATGGTGGGTGTTAGATCTGCCGCTAGGTCTTGTCTGATGCGCTAATAGAGGAGCACATATATCACTATGTGGTAAATTTGGTTTTTAAAAATATTTTTATAAATGTAGTTTAATATAATTGGTTTCCTTTGTAATTCAGTATATTTTTTCCATTTTAGGCACTTAAAGACATTATACTGAGAAGGGGTGCAAACATTTCAATCACCTGGCAAAGGGTCCATGACGTTTAAAAAAAAAGTTTAACAACCCGGATCTAAAGGAACATTGATCAGTTTCTCAAATTCTCAAAATCAGTTCCTCAGAGTCATTTTACTTTATGGAATGTGAAAAAGGAGAGACTTTAATTCCATAGAAGGGAGAGGGTCAAAAGCCCCCCAAATAATTAGGAGTGATTGTACTGACCAATTAGCCTAAAGGATCAAGACAAGGTAAATGTAAAAGAAGGTTTTGTTTTTCGGCTCGTAATTCTGAATAATTCATGAAACTGGGTCCCTTGATTTACACTGTTAATGCTATTTCCCCCTCTCATTTCCCCTTTCCTCCTCCTTGGTGTGCCTTTTGTGGAAAGCACCTCCTGCAAGCAGCCACCAAGACAAGCTTCAGCAATCAAAACCAGGTGTTTCCAGCTCTCAACGCCGCCCCCTTGTCCGAGGATCCTCACACTGAAGAATGTTATCCAACCAGGAAGACCCACTGATAGGCATATACTTGGGCTTTTCCAACATCTTATCAGTCCCTCACGCCCACCCCAACCAAGCCTAACTAAGACCTCAGGATAATTACCCAGTTCAAAGCAAAGAGCTCATCCACCCTATAACTGAGGCTTCTCTGCTTTACGTACCTCGAGTTGGCTTCAACTTTGGGCTCTAAAATGTGTATATGTATATATATGTAATTTCTAATCAGGAAAACTTCAACTGATCAAAAAAATGTATGAGGAATAGAAAGAAAGCAATGCCTTTTCACCACTGTCCCTTTATGTCAGCTTCTGAATATGAAGGTTGTATTAAAATTAAAATTTTCCTCATAAATGAAATAAGCTCTTCTGCATCCAATAAGACACTAATTCCTAATTCCTAAGTACACACAGATTCGTAGCCATGTTTAAAGTGTCTATATGAAGAGATTAAACTGTGACATAGAGAATAAAATATAATGGAATAGTAAGATTTATTTGAGTTGAAGATTCGATTGTATGTGTTATTATGTGAGGAAGAGGGAAGAACTGACCTTTTATGAACACATCAACCTAAGGCCAAAGAAGCCCAGAAGCATGCTGAATTTGGGGAAAAATCAGCCAAAAACCATCCTCTGAGATGTAGCCATCCATCCTTCTTTGGTGGTGGCCCTCAAAATTGTCCCCTCTCCATTCCCTTACCATTGCCATGGTGTATGCTCATCGCTTCAGCCGTGGACCCCAGCATCAGGCTCCTACACAGTCTTCCTGCCACATCCCTCCTCAAAATCATCCTTCGCCAGAAGGAGAAGTGCTGTCTGCACCCAGTGACAGGGCCTCCCAGAAGTGAAGAGAAGCCTGGGCTGCTTCCATTCTTTGCAACTTCCAATATATTATTAAAAAGAGGAAGAACAAGAAGGAGGAGATAAGAAAGAAAAGGAGGAGAACGTACAGCAGAAAGTTAACAAAGAAAGTTTGACTGCTGTCTTTTTATAAACTATTGAGGTTTTTTTTAAATTAATTAATTAATTTGTTAGCTGCGTTGGGTCTTCATTGCTGTGCACGGGCTTTCTCTAGTTGCAGCGAGCGGAGGCTACTCTTCATCAAGGTGCACGGGCTTCTCATTGTGGTGGCTTCTCTTTGTTGCAGACACAGGCTCTAGGCACACTGGCTTCAGTAGCTGTGGGATGCAGGCTCAGTAGTTGCGGCGCACGGGCTTAGTTTTTCCGTGGCATATGAGATCTTCCCAAACCAGGGCTCGAACCAGTGTCTCCTGCATTGGCAGGCATGTTCTTAACCACTGTACCACCAGGGAAGTCCCTTGACTGCTATCTTTAGAAAGACCTGCTTGCAGGGTTGGTGCCTGGCTGGCATCTGGGAACTTGGATTTCTGGGGATTCCCACCATTCCCTGAGAAGAGTGGCTCATTATGCCTGAATCAGTTATACAGTCAACATGGTTTATGCTTTCCTTCTGGGGGTCTGGAATTTGGGAACATACCAGTCAAAGGGGCCTACATGACCAGCCCCCAATGAAGACCCTGGACGCTGGGTCTCTAATGAGCTTCCCTGACAGATGCCATTTCACACGTGTTGTCATGACTTTTTGCTGGAGGAATTAAGTGCATCCTGTGTGACTCCACTGGGAGAGGACTCTTGGAAGCTGGCGCCTGGTTTCCCCCAGACTTCATTCCATGCACCTTTTCCTTTTGCCAAGTTTGCTTTGTATCCTTTCACTGAAATAAACCATAGCCATGAGTATGACTATATGCTGAGTCCCGTGAGTCCTCTTAGGGAATCACTGAACCTGGGGTGGTCTTGGGTACCCCTGGCACAGAGAAGAAGCAGGAAAGTAATACTAAAAAAGGGAAGCCACATTGCGGGTTATCTTCAAATGTTTGTTAATGGTTTTTAAATATCATTTTACAAATCAATTCATAGATCATATATATAAAATAATTGTGTTATTCATGCGATAATTATAACATTTATAAAACATACACATTAATTCATGGTGCACTAGAAGCAGTGTGGTCCCGTGATGAGCCCAGAGGGCCTCTGGTGCCTGGTTTGCAAGCCTTTCTCAGCTGGGGAGCCTTTCATGAAACTCAGGAGAGTAAAGTTCCTCCAGTTAAAGACTTGCTCAGCTTCTGCCTTTGAGGCCCCCAGGGAACTCCTCAGAACCCCAGAACCTAGAGAAGGACAGACTGAAAATAGCTGATCTGACTTAACCCTTTCATTTGGAGGTGAGAGAGCCCAGGCTCAGAGCAGAATGAAGATTTGGCAATGAATTCAACCTTTCCTAAAGCATTTTTGATACCAACAAAGAAATGAATGAAAGCCTTCTTTATAACCTCTCCTTTTTTACCTTCTCTTAGTTTTTTTCTAGCCTTGCCTGTGCCCCTGGGCTCTCTCCCTGCTCTTTCTCCTGCAGGATCTCAAAGAATGTGCTGCCACACACAGCCGACATATTCAGTGGGCAAACTTCAGGGCCAGCCAAGTGGCTGCCACTCCCACCCTTGGGGTGCCCAAGCCACAGAAAGCTAGAACTTGCAGAGGGGAAGATCGAGTGCCACGGAGCATGGTATGACCGTGTGAGTGACCAAAGGGTGACCATGGGAGGGACGTGAGACCCATGACTCAGACCTAACCAGCCCGTGACCACAAAACAGTGTCATACAGTCAGCCCTCTGTATCTGCGGGTTCCACATCTGCGGATTCAACCAATCGCAGATCGAAAATACTCACAGAGAAAAAAATTTCGGAAAGTTCCAGAAAGCAAAATTTGAACACACCAGCAGCTCTTTACATCACATTGACATTGTATCAGGTACTGTAGGTAACCTAGAGATGATCTGAAGTATATGGATGTTGTCAGTAGGTTATATGCAAATACTACCCCATTTCATATAAGAGACGAGTATCCAGGGGGTTTGATATCCACCAATACCCCAAAGATATGGAAGAATGACTAGACTTCCTTCTTATACCCAAACCATCCCAGCAGGAGCCTCACTGTGCTTCACTGCAGGAAAGCACACCTTTCACCAAGTTCCCATTCCCAGATCTCCTTGGGAATCCTCAGGGACTGCCCACTTGGGCCACAAACTTGTCCTGGTTGTCCCTTGCCATCCTAACCACCGTCTGGCTCTAGGAGGGCCCTGAGCGACCTCTCTGCCCTTCTTGCTGTCCCGAAACCTACTCTCCAGGCAGCTGCTGCTGCCCTAACCTCACCCCAAACCTGGCTCCTCTTAATTCCCCCCAGTGTCAGTTAATAACGACTGTAACACTTGAGACTTTATCAAGGGCCAGGGCATGACCAGAGAATTATAACTACAAAAATCTAAAACTAGATTCTCCATATGGCTACTGTTCAAGTCCATGGGCCCTGGGCCCAGAACTGTGATCTTAACTGCTGGTCTGGGGCTTATTTTTCAGGAGTCAGTTCTCCCCGTCCCCCGCAAGGAGTCCCGACCTCCCGGAGATCAAGTAGAGAAAAGATTTTCCTACAAAAAAAAAAGTCTGCAGAAATTTATTTTCACCTACAAAGAAGACAAACTTTTAGATCATTAGCCTGTCTTGTCTCACGTTTCTCCATTTCTGGAGGAGCATAGAATTACTATATGATCCAACAATCCCACCTCTGGGTACGTATGTATCCAAAGACACTGAAAGCAGTGTCCTGAAGAGACCCCTGCACTCCCGTGTTCACTGCAGCATTATTCACAATAGCCAATGGATAAACAAAATGTGGTATATCCACGACATGGAATATTATTCAGCCTTAAAAAGGGAGGACATCCTGACATGAGCTACAACATGGATCAACCTTGAAGACTTTATGGTATGCAAATAAGCCAGTCACGAAAGGACAAATGCTGTGTGATTCCACTTATGTGAGGGACCTAGAACACATTCAAAGAGACAGAAAATAGAATGGCGGTAGCCGGGGGGAGGGGGAGGGGAATGGGGAGCTACTGTTTAGTGGGTATGGAGCTTCCGTTTGGGAAGATGACAAAGTTCTGGAATGGACAGTGGTGATGGCTGCACAATCATGTGAATGTACTTAATACTGCTGAACTGCACACTGAGAAATTGTTAAGGTGGTAAATTTTATGTGCTTTGCTACAATTTTTTAATTAAAAAAATAAATAGGGCTTCCCTGGTGGCACAATGGTTGAGAGTCTGCCTGCCGATGCAGGGGACACAGGTTCATGCCCCAGTCCGGGAAGATCCCACATGCCATGGAGCGGCTGGGCCCGTGAGCCATGTCTGCTGAGCCTGTGCGTCTGGAGCCTGTGCTCCACAACGGGAGAGGCCACAATAGTGAGAGGCCCGCGTACCGCAAAACAAAAGCAAAAACAAAACAAAAAAACAAAAATAAATAAATACAGGGCAGGGGGTGGGGACGTCAAAGTGGAGGGGAGGACCGCCTTGAGGCCGGGTCTCAGACAGAAACCTCGTACCAAATACATCTATCCTTCTCATAGAACATGAGGTTTGGGGGGAACTTTAAGTCACGGTACTGGGGAGACTCTTTCCAATGGCAAAAAAGAGAGGCAAGTCAGGTTATCTCAGTAAAGACACATGGGGAAGGAATGAGTGTGGAAAGCTATAGATCAGCACCGTCCAGCAGAACTTTCTGCCACGCTGGAAATGTTCCCTGCGCTCTGCAACACGGGGGCCACGTGCCACCTGTGGCCACTGAACACGTCACGTGACAAGTCTAACGAGGAGCTGAAGTTTTCATTTCATTTTAGTGATTTCAAGTTTCAGTAGCTACACGTGCCTGGTGGTTACACAGGACAGCACAGATCTGCACAGACCTCAGGCCCTGTTTGGAGCACACAGAAGCTCTGGCGGGTCAGTAACAACCGCAGGGGCTCAGTTCCAGGCCAGCCCCTAGGGCCAGGCTCCACCAATGTGGTGGCTCAGCCCTGCCCCAGCTGCTCTGCTCCCACCTCTATGAGCTCAACACACCCTCGCTTGTGTGTCACATGGCTTTGTCTACGTCCTTCTGCCCAGTGTTTTCCCTGGAGAACCCTCTAAAGTAGGCCACCCCACCGTCTCCCAGCATCTAGTCAAAGCCATCTCAGTACCCAGCAACGCGTCACTTAAGAAGCATCTTGTTTAAGCCTTTGGACTGTTCTATTGCGAAGGTTTTTCTTCATGAGAGACTAAAATCCGTCAAAGAGGAAGATCTCGGGGCTTCCCCGGTGGCTCAGTGGTTGAGAGTCCGCCTGCCGATGCAGGGGACACGGGTTTGTGCCCCGGTCCGGGAGGATCCCACATGCCGCGGAGCGGCTGGGCCCGTGAGCCATGGCCGCTGAGCCTGCGCGTCCGGAGCCTGTGCTCCGCAACGGGAGAGGCCACAGCAGCGAGAGGCCCGCGTACCGCAAAAAAAAAAAAAAAAAAAAAAAGAGGAAGATATTGGACAAATGCCTAAAAGTGAAAAGACTAGCAAAGTTTCCGGTCTTTCCATCATTCTCTGCAACACGAGGTGAGCCAATGGGTCACTCCAACGCAGACCTGGCTTGCAGATGTATTGGGGGTTGGCCCGTAGAGTCTCCAACATTGAAAAACTAGGATATTTCACATAAAAATCCAGATCGCAGACTCCCTTTCAGAGATGGGAAGTCCTGGCAATGTTGGGGCTTTGGGCCTACGTTCTGGTCCAGCAGCCTCTGGAACTGAGTCACTGCCCCCAGGAACCACTGAGCACATGATCTCCATGTGTCATGGTTCCCCACAGGCCTGTCCACTCATCCCCAAGATGGGCCTGGCTCCCAGAAGCATCTGCATTTGAGACCTTCCTTGGAGAGGAAGAACTGAGCACTCACATTGAAAGGATCCATCATATGTCTCTCTCCCACCCACAGCCCACCTGAGGTCAGAGAAAGCCTTATTCCTCTTTATCTTCCTGACACCTAGAGTAAAATCTTGAACGTAGTAGGTGCTCGTGATATATTCATTAAACCTGAGATCTGAAAAAAGAAAGAGAGAATTCTGAATCACACAATGTGCCTAACTGGGTATCTAACCTAGAGAGGATTAATGGCCCAGATGTCATGGTTGGAACAAGAATCACGTCCCTGAAACATTGCTTTCCTCTAAACTGTAGCTTACCTGTGGTCTCAAAGGACATTGTTACGACAGGGTCATACATCCAGGGTGGTCCTGCAGCCTGGACCCCCTAAGGTCAACATGCTAGCAAGGTTCCAACACAGCAGCCTTCCCTGCAGGGGGCCCAGCCTTCTCCAGAGCCCACAGCCACAGCCCATGCGAGAGAAGCCATAAAAGGTTGTGAAAGCTATTTTTAAACTTCCAAAGACCAGACTGTACATTGATAATGGGAGCGTCTAAGTGCCCTGGTGTTATGGCCCCAGTCAGCACGCCATCTAAATGCTGAAGATAATAATCTTGCCTTTAATAGTAGCCCCTTGAAAAGAGCCCCGTTCAATGCAGTGCTGCATTAAATGGAAGTGCTTTTGAATAGGCTAGGCTTTATTTCTTTATGAAGAAAATCTCTGTGAATCACCATCTTCCTGCAGTGACACATTCGCGTATCAACTGGATGCTTCACTGGTTTTTTTGTGTAAGCTGAAGCTGAAAATATTTCACTAAATATAAATATCCCTATATGGTTGTAGGTTATTTTCTGTCTATTTTCTCCCTCTTATTCATTCCCTTTCTCTGGCCGAGCTCTTACACCTACCATTTAGGAGCTATCTCTTCTTTTTTGTACCTTGTCTAGTTTTCAGCGTTTGTTGAAGACTTAGTGTAACCACTGAGTGCTCTTAATGGTTTGGGGATCCTGGCCGTAAATCTCAAATAATAATAATTACCATTGACTGAGCAGGTACTGGGTGCCAGGTTCTAGATCAGGAACATACTCTTTTATGCACGAAAATATTCCATTTTTAATCGTAGAATTAAAATGTCAGCAGAATGGAAGCTGTGGCCAAATTATCAGACAATTATCAAATACTGAGGCAAAGCCAAGAGATAGGCAGAAAGAAGTCACATTATTTTAACACTGTAAGAGTTGCTTGGTCCTAAGAGATAAGCATTTTGTGAAAAAGAATGCAGTTCTTATTTTCAGTTCAAAGGTCCTTTGGAATTGGACGGAAGAAACATTTCTGTTACTGTAAGAGCTAAAGATATACAAAATCCGATCAATTGATCACCATGGTGGGGTCCATGGACTGTAAATAGGCCTCGATGTGTTCCATCAGGGTCATAAACAATAATGTACTCAGTGTTCCACCTGAAGTCTCTCATCTTCATGAATCAAGGGTCTGAGACTGTTTCCCCAAAATGGCTTGAAGTGCACAACTGTTTCTTTAGTGGGTCAGCACCTTCTAAATCTTCTTAGGAAGATTTAGAATTTAGCATAGAAACTGCTAATATTTTTCTGTTAGGGAGTAAGTTATAGATATTTTTGGTGTTTGTCTTATTCTGTTCAGGTTACTATAAAAGATTACCCCAGACAGAGTGGCATATCAGCCAGAGAAATTTATTTCTCACAGTTCTGGAAGCTGAGAAGTCCAAGATCAAGGTACTGGCAGATTCGGTGTCTGAAGAGAACCTGCTTCCTAAGGTTCACATACAGCTGTCTTCTGGCTGTGTCTTCCCAGGTAGAAGGGGTGAGTGAGCTCTGTGGTGTCTCTTTTATATGGACACTAATCCCACTGATGAGGGCTTTACCCTCCCAATCACCTCCCAAAACCCCACCTGCTAATACCATCATATTGGGGTTGGGCTTCAACAGATAGATTTTGGGGGACACAATGTTCATATACACCTTAGCAGTGTTTTAAAATTTTGCAAAGTTTAAGATAACATGGCCAATAAGAGTGACAGTTCAGCTTTGTAACTGCGATTTAGAATGTGTAGTTGAATAATTGATTCAGGTTTGTGATTTTAAGTTGAAATCTTACTGTTTATACAATATTGGAACATTTAAGAGTACTTCAGTTCCACTATATACATTTATTAGATTTACAAACATTACTTAAATGTTTGAAAATTTTTTCAGTCAGATAATTTAAGGACTTAAGAAATGTGACATGTTAAATTTATAAATGCAGTTTAAAATACATAACTGATATTCAATTAATTGAGCTTATGATATAGAACAAACATAATTCAAAGGCCATTTTAAAATGACTGTTAAAACATTCTAGGATAACTCGAATACTAAGACTCTTAAAAACTTAAGAAGGTGGGACAGAGTGAGAGAGTGGCATGGACATATATACACTACCAGATGTAAAATAGATAGCTAGTGGGAAGCAGCCGCATAGCAGAGGGAGATCAGCTCGGTGCTTTGTGTCCACCTAGAGGGGTGGGATAGGAAGGGTGGGAGGGAGACACAAGAGGGAGGAGATATGGGGATATATGTATATGTATAGCTGATCCACTGTTATAAAGCAGAAACTAACACACCCTTGTAAAGCAATTATACCCCAATAAAGATGTTAAAAAATAAAAACACTTAAGAAGGATCTAGATTTCTGAATTTGTAACTTCAGTAAATAAAATGTTAATTCATAACACTGAAATAAACTACAGAATTATCTTTCATACACAAAATAAATAGCCCTTGAAGACATCCAAAAACTTAAATGCAAAAGATCGATATTTGGGGCCCAGCTCCTGCCATCTAAGACGGAGCCTACGGATTCGCCAGATACTATTCCAACAGCGTGAGAAATTCCTTTTTCCACACATCAGTGTCACACCAAAATCCTCCCCCTCCGACCCCCTGAGGGCGCTCAGGGCCGTGGATCTGAGAGTGAGCCTTCCACACAGAAAACCTGTCAGAGGCTCCAGCCCCAGCATTGCAAGTTCCCAACACCTTTCTGGAAGGAGAATTCCTTCTCCAGTGCTCAGGAATCAAAAGTTTTCCTAAAGGCTGGGGGATGCTTAAGGCTCCTGGAGATGAAAAAGACTAAGGAGATAAGCAGGTTTATATACCTGCCTGTATCAGGAAGGAAAAGCTTTTCCTCTACCCTCTTAAGTTCATATCCTGGAGGCCTGCAAATTAACTCACAAAAGACAGATTCCCAGGAGGGAAGGAATACAGATTTTATTAATATTTTATGTGCACGGGAGTTCACAAAACAGAAGTGAAACTCAAAGAAGTGAGGCGACCCAGGGGCTTCCATACCATTTTAACAAAGGAAAGGGGGTTTGGGCTTCAAGGGATGATAAACTGTGGGAAGGTGACTGGGAAATATAAGGGGGAACTAATGGGAGATAAGGATTATTTTAGTAAGGTATGTTTGTACAGACTCTTCTCAGAGCCAACTCTGTCTCCCCTGATAAGTTGCTCTCCTCTTCCTGGTATGAGAGAGGGGGACACCTTCACAAAGGAAAATTCATGCTGCTTTTAGGCAGAAAAGGGGAGGGAAGAGAAATCTTCCTGCATCTGCTGATTCTCAATTGCTTTCCGCTCAAAATAATCCTTACGTCAAAGTGGCATATTTGGGGTGGCATGTCCTGATCCCCTTCACCTGGTACATTGTAAGGGTCTAATGGGTATTTATTGAATGTATGAAAGACCTAAAAACTCCTTCGCCAACGCCCAACAAATATTAAGCACGATACGGAAACCTGACTCACGTCGTGGTTATTGACACAGAGTATGGGGAAGGCCACAGTGCCTTCGTGTGGATCTCTGCAAGGGTTAATGACTGCTTCTTTGAATCTCAGTGTAGCAGCTGCAAATGACATCAGATTTTCTGCCACAATGGCTTAAATCAAAACAATGAATCCATCAAGAGAAAGGCCAAAGCGACCATTTGGGGCTCACAGGGAAAAAACCAGGCAGAGGGGTCCAAACAAATGAGATTGGGAGAGATTTTCACTGGTGTATGAGAATACCTGAAAATGTGAACGTTTCAGGCATTTTCACAAAAGAGTAACTGCCTGTCTCACTGGGAAAAAGACATCCAGGGCAGACGTCAAGAGGCACAGGTTGACTGCACTTCGGCCCAATGAGGGGCCCTGACAGAAGGTTGGGAATTTGCTTAATTAGTTTGAGCAGCAAATGCACGTGTACTTCCTGAGGTCTTTGTCCTCCAAGGTCCTCTCATCAGGTAAAAGAACTGCCACATGGTTGCAATCATCACATTCCTAATAAAACACACGTTCTGGAATATTCAATAGTCCTTTTCCTAGAGACACCCAAAGCCTAGGAAACAAGCTGAGCCTTCAGACTTGCAGCGGGAACCATCCTGACATGTTGATTCTTCAGTGAAGCTCGCTGAGGAGCAGCTGACAGGTTGTAGGAATGTTTCTGCCTCTCGGTACCCTCCATGCATACGGATGCGGGTGTAGCCTAGCGCATGACCACATTTCCACCGGCTGTCTCAGCAGTCCCACAGACCAAAACCCGAGCGAAAGAATGGCAATGTAGAGTGTTCTTTTCCAGAAAATCTCAGCACAGGTATTTTCTTAACTACTCTGGGCTTATCATATTCAATTAATTCCCTACGGCCAGCGAGTTCACTTTCTGTAATAACTCTGAAGAGACCAAGGAAGTGATGCAATCCTACCGCCTTCTCTATCAACCACCTACAAAGCTTTCAGCTGCTGCACTCAGCAGCCATTCCCCAGACTCCAGAAAGCGTGAGCAGCCCATGGGTGGGTCCCAAGGGCAGGAAGGAAAGTGATGGAGGGAGGGAGCAAGGGTGGTAAGGGAAAAAAAAATCACATTTCTCTTGCAGAGCGAAACAGATGCCCAGGTGGTAAACATAACTTCCAATGATTTGCCTTAAACCAGCCCTGAAATTTAAAGTTACTGTATTTCCTCAACAGACAAACAGGAAGAAGATCCAGCCTGTAAATAACAAGGACTTTAGGCTCTTAAATTTGGGATTTTTATGTGAAATTCTACCTTTATCCCAGCATTTCCTCTTTGTTGTGAAATAAGCAGGCTCTTATCCTGAATGCTCTGCAGCCCCTCCCATAAAACGCAGCACCGGGCTAGAACGCACTTAAGGACTAGGGTTCTCAAAATGTGAAACTAGGACCACTTGTTTTGGAACCACCCGAGCAGCTTGTGAAAAATGCAAATTCCTGGACCACACCCCACACCCACTGAATCTGACTCTCTGGGCCTCTGCAATTTTCACTGGTGCCCTCAGAGGAGTCTACTGCACAATAAAATTTGAAAACTACTGATATAAAAAGTATATCATGCTAGGGCAAGGGTCATGGAGTTCTCACAAGGAGGAATCAAGACATTGATTGTTTTCACCTGTGGGAGTCCCGCCTCCGATGCCCCTGCGGAAGATACAGATTGCTTCTCAAAGTGGAGTGGAAATGCAGATTCTGATTAGGTTGATTCTGCTCCTGTAGCCCGAGGTGAGCTGGAGGGTCCATATTGCTAATAAATGGACCAGGAGCTGCTACCACCACCACTGCTTTGAGTACCTCTGGAAGATTCATTTATAATCCCAGGAGCCTGAATTAGATCAAGAGCATCAAGAGGTCCCTCAAACTCAAAACCCCTCTTACCAACAGCCTACCAAGCAGAGAATTTTAGACCACCAAACTGCCTTTTTATTTATTTATCTTTTAAATTTTATTTATTTATTTATTTTTGGCTACGTTGGGGCTTCGTTGCTGCGCCCGGGTCTTCTCTAGTTGTGGCGAGCAGGGGCTACTCTTCATTGCAGTGCACGGGCTTCTCATTACGGTGGCTTCTCTTGTTGTGGAGCACGGGTTCTAGGCGTGGGCTCAGTAGTTGTGGCACGTGGGCTCAGTAGTTGTGACTTGCGGGCGCTAGAGCGCGGGCTCAGTAGCTGTGGCGCACGGGCTTAGGTGCTCCGCGGCATGTGGGATTTTCCTGGACCAGGGCTCGAACCCGTGTCCCCTACATTGGCAGGCGGGTTCTTAACCACTGTGCCACCAGGGAAGTCCCCAAACTCCCTTTTAAAATGCAAATATTCCCCCAGAAGCTTTTCAGTGTGACTTATTTTAATCAGACTGCTATCTCCTTGGCCTGAACACAGGCCCACACAGACACTGGAAATTTTAACTAGAGGGGAGGAAATAACGGTAAGGGGGCCTGAATAGGATCTGCCCTGAGGACCTCGGAGAGAAATAGGGCAGCAGAGGGTTTTCTGCTCCCACAGGAGAAAGAACAACAGGTGTGAGTGGGCTGCTGGGTAGAAGAGAGTCAAATTCAAATTTGCCCCAGTTGCAACAGTACAAATCTTAATAATAGGAAGCCTGCTGTCTGCCAAGCACTGGGCAAGGCCCTGGGGATGGTCACATGGACAAGAGGCAGCCCTGCTCCTGCAGCATTGGAGGCCCAGCAAGTTGGCCTCCAGATGGGATTGAGGAAACCGCCCCCTGCCACGGTCTCAAGCTTCTGGAATGGTGCCATTGGTTGCTGATACCAGCCCCAAGCCATGGTAGGGCAAGATCTTAGTCAGTACTGGAATGTTCGAAAACAATGAAGAATATAATAAATGCACAAGAGCCAGCCTAGGTTACTGTCCATTTGACTCCCATTGATAAAGCCTTTGAAAATTACAATTGCTACCTGCCAGCTAACACTTTGGGGTCTGCAGGCTCCATTTTAGTCATGAGAGTTCATCAAATATCCAGTCCTTCTTTAAGAAAAATTTCACACATGGAATTCCCCATAGAATGATGACAGTAAAAGAATTTAAGGCAATTAATTTGGGCCATTTACGTTAAGATTTTAAATTAAGAAAAAGTCATGTCAGGGAGGGACAAAAGCTTTTCCTCTACCTTCTTAGGTTCAGTATATGGGGGCTGTGAATTACATTGACAACTAACAGATTCACAGAAGAAAAGGCATGCAATTTTTATTGATGATATTTTTATGCACACACGGGCCTCAGAGAAAAGAAGTGAAAACCCCATTTTCACAAAGAATGATAATTGTGGAGAATGGAATAGAAAAAGGAAAGGGTGTTTCGGCTTCTAGTTGTGATAAATTGTGGGAAGGTGACTAGGAAATATATGGGGGAAACTAATGGAAGATAAGGGTTATTTTAGTAAGGTCTGTTTATGCGGATTCACCTCAGCCTTGACACTCCTCCTCCAGGGCTGAGTTGCTCTCCCCTTTCTGGTACAAGGAGGGCACCGTTCTCACAGGAAATTTATGTCTTGCTTTCAGGCAGATGGGGGAGGGCAAAGAGCTTTTCCTGTGTCTGTTGTTTCTCAATTGCCTTCTGCTCAAAATAATCCTTCTCCCCAAGTGACATATTTGGGGGTGGCATATTCTAATCCCCTTCAGTCATTAAAATCTTCTCTGTACCGTATAACTCAAGTTCAAAACCCTCAAGCCATTACCCGGGTTATGAGGGTGACTCAGCCTCCCTCCTTCACTCCCAGACAGAATCAATTTGTCCAGCCACCCTGCTCCAAGCCCCGGCTTTCTCCCACAGTGCACCTGGGCCTTCAACAGCCTTCCCCAGCTCAGCCAGTGCCTTCCCTGTCTTGTGATTTGTTGCATATCCAATAACCACACCACGTTTTTCTTAACTTGATGAGTTATAAGGTGACGTCTCCACTCCTGACCCCCTCTTTTCCCTCCCCACCATCATGACTCGGCGAACTTGCCTTATAACAGCTTCATCCTCCCCAAACGCGCTACAGCCCTTGCTGCTTTGGAATAAGTTCAAGTCCTCCCTCATCCACGGACCTTATGGAAGTCATTTAAACTTGCTACATCTAGTTCAACTTACAAATGGGAATAAGAATATCTACCTCATAGAGTAGATATCAGGAATGGATCAGCTAGTATTGCAAAGTGTTATGTAGTTATGTATAAGGCTTAGTTAATTTGGTATGATGGAATCTGTTTAAGGTTTTAGATGTCTTTCTTAACGCCCTGCTATGTTTCTGGTGCTGTTTGAAAGGATTTAGAGCGCTTACTATGTTCAAGACAGTGACCTAGACCAGGAGTCAGCAAAATCAGCCAGTTACTTTTTTTTTTTTTTTTTTTTTTTTTTTGCGGTACGCGGGCCTCTCGCTGTTGTGGCCTCTCCCGCTGCGGAGCACAGGCTCCGGACGCGCAGGCTCAGCGGCCATGGCTCACGGGCCCAGCCGCTCCGCGGCATGTGGGATCCTCCCGGACCGGACACGAACCCGTGTCCCCTGCATCGGCAGGCAGACTCCCAACCACTGCGCCACCAGGGAAGCCCAGCCAGCTACTTTAGTATAGCCGAGAGCTAGGAATGGTTTTTACACTTTGTAGTGGGTTGGATTGTTTCCACCTAAAATTCATGCTCATCAGGGGCTTCTGAATACAACCTAAGAAATAGGGTCTTTGCAGACGTAATTTGTTAAAGATCTTGATATAAAATCATCCTATGACCCCTAAATCCCATAACTGGTATCCTTTTAAGAAGAGGAGAGGGCACAGGGATACACAGGGAAAAGATCACATGAAAACAAAGGCAGAGATTGGAGTGATGCAGCTGTAGAACAAGAACATCGAGGATTGCTGGGAGTCACCAGAAACTAGTTGTCTTTGTTTTAATAATTTTGATTTGTAAACTTTTAGACACCCCCCCTTTTTTTCTTTTTGGCCACACCAGGGACTGAACCCCAGCCCTCGGCAGTGAAAGCACGGAGTCCTAACCCCTGGACCACCAGGGAATTCCCATAGACACTTTTATTATAATCCGTATTTTTGCCTTTTGCTTTTAATAATTTTGAATGTGGGGGTAGGGAACCTAGGTCCAGAGAAATCCTGGAGAGGCCAGTGGACCAATGTGGGGGACATAGCAGGATGTTGGGGACACAGAACTTGATGGGTCACCATAGGACCATGGCTCGGGGGCCCAGACTTTAGCACTGTCAGCCCTCGGTGGTGGACTCAACCTTCCTTGCAGATCCCAGCTGCGGGAAGGAAAAAGCCCCCATCTCTAGAGCGGGAAACAGGGTTCAGGAATTAATGCTCCCTTTCAAGCCCCCTTCCAGTCCTGCCCTCTCCCTACACCCACCCCTCCTCTGACCTTTCCCTGCCCTGGGCCCAGAGCTCAGCCTCCACCATTCACCCCCGAGGGCATGTATCTGATGGTTCCATCTGTCTCTCTACTCTCCTTCAGAAGACGTTCTTGTTACCGGGGTGCTGACCTCTAGGAGGTAGGGGAGCCCACCTTGTTCCTGGACACATTGGACAACCACTGACTAATGCTCTGAACTTGGCAAGTCTTTTAACCTCGCTGAGACTCAGAGTCCCTGCAGGCAGCGTGGGCATGATAAGGCCAGTCCTAACAGCTCCGGAGCTGTTTTGAGGACCATGTCGGATGACCTGGGTTAAAACCTCTTACAAATCATAGAGCCCAATAATGAAAGAGACTAAGAATATAAACTGGGCCCGGCCAGACCTGTGGATTCAACTCTATTGATGGTTGCAAGTGTCGGGGAGCACATGCACTGAACCAGCCCAACATGGCACCTGTAAGAGGTGGGCGTGTTAATGCTGTTGACAACAATGAACGTGTTAGTGGAGATCACGGCTAATCTACCCGGAGGCCATAGACTACAGCTATGGCTACCTGGCCCACCCATCTATTCCCAAAGCCTCCCACTCGCCTATGGATTTAGATTGCTCTTTGAAAAATGGATTTTTTTCTCATTTACCACCAAATGAAATCAAATACCCCTCCCCCTTTAGTCTGACAGCAAGCGATCCTGGCTTTGCCGGTCATGGCGGCAGGGTCTGTAATTTGTGTGGAGCACCTGGACGGCTAGCTCACACCTGTGCCATCGGGGCAGAGAGCACACTTGTAACGTAAGAACACAGCTCTCTTCTAAATGAGACAACGTGCACGGGTATAAGGGGAGGTGTACCGGCAAGAGAGCGGCTGTAAGGAGGAAAGAAGATGTGCCTGTCAATTTCTCTCAGCTTCTTGGAACCTGAGAAACAAATCATTCAACTTCCAGATCCATTTCAATGATGCCAGCTCAAATAACACCCATTTCCCTCACGTTTTTCTGTGATGAGAACGGCCAAGTAAAGCTTCTGAAGTAAATCCTTTCGATTTTCAAACAAATCCTGTTGGCATTAGGGCTCGCCAAGACAGCCTCCCCTGGGAGTCAATTCTCATTTCTCTGTGTTGCTAATTATTATCATAATTGGCATTAATAACTTGCATTTATTGAGTGATTATTACACACCAGGCAGTATGTTAAGAATTTATGTTTGGGGCTTCCCTGGTGGCGCAGTGGTTAAGAATCCGCCTGCCGATGCAGGGGACATTCGTTCGAGCCCTGGTTCGGGAAGATCCCACATGCCGAGGAGCAACTAAGCCCATGCACCACAACTACTCAGCCTGTGCTCTAGAGCCCGCGAACCACAACTACCGAGCCCGCGTGCCACAGCTACTGAAGCCTGAGTGCCTAGAGCCCGTGCTCTGCAACAAGAGAAGCCACCCTAATGAGAAGCCCGTGCACCGCAATGAAGAGTAGCCCCTGCTCACCACAACTAGAGAAAGCCCGTGAGCAGCAACGAAGACCCAACGCAGCCAAAAATAAATAAATAAAATAAATTTATTTTAAAAAAAAAAAGAATTTATGTTTGATCTTCCCAATGACCTGATAAGGTATGTACCATTACCTCCGTTTTACAATTAGGAAACAGGGGCTCAGATAAGCTGTCAGTTACCCAAGTTCTCACAAATAAGACGCAGCAGAGCTAGGATTTAAACCTAGGTCATCTGTACTAGTTTCCTGTGGCTGTTATAACAAATTATCACAAACTAGGTGGCTTTAAACAACAGAAGTTTATTCTCTCACAGTGCTGGAAGCAAGAAATCCAAAAACAAGACGTTCGCACAGTTGTTCCCTCGTGGAAGCCTGAGGAGAATGGGCCCCATGCCTCTCTCCTGGCTCCTGGTGGCAACGTTGTTGTTCCCTGGCTGGTAGATGCGTCACTCCAGTCTCAGTCTCTGCCCTCACATGGGTGTTCTCTCCATGTGTCTCTCTGCCTCTTCCTGTAATGACACCACTGATTGGACTTAAGGCCCACCCTCATCCAGCATAACCTCATTTTTTTTTTAATTGTGGTAAAATATGTATATAACGAAATTTGCCATTTTAGTCTTTTTTTTTTTTTTTTTTTTTTTTTGCGGTACGCGGGCCTCTCACTGCTGTGGCCTCTCCCGTTGTGGAGCACAGGTTCCGGACGCGCAGGCTCAGCGGCCATGGCTCACGGGCCCAGCCGCTCCGCGGCATGTAGGATCTTCCCGGACCGGGGCAAGAACCCGTGTCCCCTGCATCGGTAGGCGGACTCTCAACCACTGCGCCACCAGGGAAGCCCCATTTTAGTCATTTTTAAGTGTACAGTTCAACAGCATTAATTACATTGACCATCACCACTGTCTATTTCCAAAGCTCTTTCATCACCGCAAATAAAAACTCTGTACCCATTAAGCAACAACTTGTTTCCCTCTCCTCCTAGCCCGTGGTAAGCTCTATTCTACTTTCTGTCTCTATGACTTTGCCTATTCTAGGTCCCTCATATAATAGAATCATGCAATTCTTGCTCCCTTTGTGTCTAGCTTATGTCACCTAGCATAATGCTTTCAAGGTTCATCCGTGTTGCCGCATGTATCAAAACTACATTCCTTTTTATTGCAGAATAGTGTTCCATTGTCTGGAGAAAGACATGTTGTTTATCCATTCATCTGTTGATGGACACTTGGGTTGTTTCCACCTTTTGCCTATTGCGAATAATTCTGTTAGGAACAATGGGGTACAAGTATCAGTTTATTTTTTCAGTTCTTTTGGGATATATACCTAAGAGTGGAATTGCTGGGACAAATGGTAATTATACGTTTAACTTTTTGAGGAACCACTATACCATTTTTTGCAGCAGCTGTACCATTTTACATTCCTACCAGCAATCCATAAAGGTTTTAATTTCTCCACATCCTGGTCATTTATTATGTCCAGTTTTATTAGTATTATTAATATAGAGTACAACCTCATTTTAACTCAACAAATTATATCTGCAAAGATCCTATATCCAGATAAGGTCACATTCTGAGGTTTGAGTAGACATGAAGTTTGGAGGGATGCTATTTAACCCAGTACATCATCTGTTTCCAGAGTCCACCCTCATGAACCCTAACAATAATATCTCAGAAATATATTTAGTCTTCACAACCCTCCAATGAGCTAGGTACTCTCATCCCCATTTTACAGACGGGTAATTAAAGCTGACTGGTGAGGTAATCTGCTCAAGATCATATATTCGAAACAGCTGCTTTATCTACCACGCCATCCTACTATCCTCCTCCTATTTTGTATGAAAACTGCAGCCACCCTTTAATCAAATGACACTTTCTCACTAATACCTTCATTGGCCCCACTCTGGGGTGGGTTAGGAACTCTACTATGTCCTTTTCTAATAACTGGATACCTTTGCTGTTATTGCATTTAGCACATATCCATATAATTTTATGTTATTTTTGTCTGTTCCTCTTGGTTAGGAGCAATTAGCTTTATGATTATTATTATTCAACGTGGAAAAGGCGGAGGGGGGGTGGCCTTGAACCCTTTCCAAATGTGGTGACTAGCATTTCCCAGGTTTTATTTCCATTTTTATTTAAAGATACCACTGCCTGGCATCTGATCAAAGAAAAATCTAGGAAACTTATCGAAGTTATCAATTTTTCTGTACTGTCCAGCGTGAAGGAAGCCCAGGTGAAGAATTTGCTTCATATCTTTAGCCTTTACGTAGTCCTCAGTTGAGGGCCACGTGACGTTAGTCCTCTGATTCTGTGCCTTTGTAACGTGCTCAAAGTAATGTTTAATCCTCCAGATTATGAGGTTTGTAATAAACCTAAATGAATTTTTCTAAAAAAGTAAAAAGCATTTTCTCAGCATCCTCCTCCTTCTTGTGCATGCTATTGGGAAGAACTTGAAGAGAGGGCAGTGCTGAAATTTTTAATTTCAGAGATCCAAAATAATGAATGAGCCACCCTCTTGGTTGTATAACATACTCAGAGTTATCATCAAACCAGTAATATTATAAATATAATTTCCCTTCTCTCCCTCCTTTATTACCTAATGTACAGCTTCAACTCCTATTAAGGTCTATAATTTTTT
This sequence comes from Lagenorhynchus albirostris, assembly GCF_949774975.1. NCBI lineage: Eukaryota > Metazoa > Chordata > Mammalia > Artiodactyla > Delphinidae > Lagenorhynchus > Lagenorhynchus albirostris. Next base: position 93,238,460 of record NC_083104.1, on the reverse strand, counting down.
CACCTTTATATGATTCTAAGAAGTAGCCAACTGCCTCAGCAACCTTGAGGCTATTCCCAAAGCCCTTAATCAGTCCATGAATAATAAAGGCATTATCGGTATGTATATACACAGAAAAACTCAAATATACTAATAACAATGAAACTATCATCATACAAAGCAGAATGAGGAGTTACTAGACAAAAACTATGACTCAGTTCTATTTCTAGCATTGGTATAGAAGAGACGCTTTCTAAACTAAAGCAAGGCAATTTTGATCAAATCACTTAAAATCCTTCCTTAATTCTCCTTCACCTAAAGGAATCAAGTCCAAAATCCTTAGTGTGGCTCTATTGTCATCTCCCATAGGGCAGTCCAGTCTTAGAGCCCCCTAATTACCACATGAAATTCAGTGCCTATAATGTCCTGCTTTGTCCAACCGGTGACCTCCTATTTATGCTTTGAGACCTAATTCAGAATTATCATCCCCCTAGGAACTTTAATTGCATAGTCCTCCATTTCTGGATAAAGTTATCTGTGCTTTATTCGTATTTCTATCGCAATTTTCATCATGTTCTATAATCCACTCACCTGAGAACTTGAGGGCAGGAATTCTGTTTTATTCATCTCCATGCTCCCAGTGCCGGACTCATAGTAACTGCCTGATAAATGTTTATCATTATGAGTCGTTCATTTGACTGCCTCCCCCCAACCCCTTTCTTGATGTTCATTTTGTCTGTTTGGAAGTTATTTTTAAACATAGCTCAGGGAACTTGCAAATTTGTAAGCCCAAATTCTTTACGTTCTCAAATCTTTTAAAACCTCATAGCAATACTGGGTATTCTAGAGGGAGTAACCTCACATTTAATCCCCTGTTCAGGCGCGACAGGACGGTGTCCCTGTGCTTTTGCAAAAAGCAAGAATTGCATTTATTTCTCCAACCCATCTTGCTACCAACCATTCACCTGTCATTCTCTGAATGTTCACCTTTGTCCTTGGAGTTTGCTCTTGAGTAGCTTAAAGGAAACCACTCTTCAGAGAGAAAAATAAATAAGACCAAACAATTCAAAGACCCTGACATTCTTGGTGAAAGATATTGATCAACTCTCCTAACCAAAGCTGGATAATCTTCAGAAAATGGAAACATCAATGGAAAAATAGACACTGCAAGGCACCAAGGGGATATGGCAGCGACGGGGGAAAGGTTAAGGCAAGGAGGGGCCAGAGCCCTTCATCAGGCATTTCAGGTACACAGGCTGATAGGTTTGCCTGGAGGACAAGGACCGGCTTATATTCCTTCTGTCCCTCTCATCAGCAACAGACCGTCACAGGAGCTAAGACATGTTACTCACTAAAAACCCACTAGTCAAATGGAAGTAGTAAGTCTCTAAACTAAGCTTTTGGTAGTGAGAGAGAAAAATCAAAGATGAATAAGAAGAGCAAATATTGCTAAAGGAAAAACTTCACTACTCAAAAAAACTGAACGGGGCTTCCCTGGTGGCGCCGTGGTTGAGATTCTGCCTGCCAATGCAGGGGACACAGGTTCGTGCCCCGGTCCGGGAAGATCCCACATGCCGCGGAGCAACTGGGCCCGTGAGCCACAACTACTGAGCCTGCGCGTCTGGAGCCTGTGCTCCGCAGCAAGAGAGGCCGCGACAGTGAGAGGCCCGCGCACCACGATGAAGAGTGGCCCCCGCTTGCCACAACTAGAGAAAGCCCTCGCACAGAAACGAAGACCCAACACAGCCAAAAATAAATTAATTAATTAATTAATTTTTTTAAAAAAATCATTGATTCTAGAAAATGTTTTAAAAAAAAACTGAATAGCAGAAACTACAGAAAGAGACTTAAAATTTTTTTGTATATTAGTGGCATGTGGATGAAGCTAAAAGATAGTCTCTGAACTGAACGTTCCTGGCAAATAATTTGATTGTGATACGAACATTAAATTTTGTTAAAGTAGAGACCAATACCTTGACACTGCATAGGTGGGAGGGAGCAGAGAGAAAGGGTGCATAAGTCCACGTGCAGACTTGTGCAAGGTTCTGAGAAACGGGGGCTGGCGGGGCTGAAGATCTGGAGGGAGGGTGCTAGAATGGACGGGCATCTGGGGAGCAATGCGTGGGTCCTTCTGACTTCAGAGGGACAAAGTGATTTTCTTATAAAATGGGTTAATTCTATGAAAGAAGGGGGAAATCTAATCTAGTTATTTTGCCCAAACGGCTGGGTCAACATCTGAGCCATGGCCAAGTTCACTCAAAGTGACCTCAGACAGTGGACCTCAACTACTTGGGATAACTTTCCTTAGAATCAATATGGAGGTTCAAAATCCTAAGGTTTTAGGGCCAGTAATATGAACATTTCTCCCCTAATTTCACCAAGTGAGGAAGAGCAGTTCTAGCAGACACTTACTTCGGGAATCCTTTCCCAAACATCCCTTGATCTCCACTGATGCCCCCTGAGCAGTGAGAAGTAACAGGCTACTGCAAACTTAGCGCAGAACCGTGATGTGAAAAGGGACATGAAAAAGGACAGGATCGCGGTTCCCTGACCAGGTCTGTGTGACCTTGGGCAAATCTCTGGGTTTCAGCCAGCTCCCCACTCTGCAAAAATAAGTAAATAAATAAAGAGGAGAAAAGAGTAGGACCTAGCAGGGGAGGAGGAATGAATAAATGATTGCTAAGCACCTTGGAAACCGAAGTGCTATTTAAATGCAAAAGAAACTGCAGGATAACAACTTCACTTTGGCAAGAACTGTCAACTACAGGAGCCATTAAAAGTCACAGGCTGTAAAACAGGCAGTAAAGTGGGCTTTGTTCAGCTTTGCCCTGCAGAATCATATAACCTTGCCTGAAATTCACTGTTTATCTCAGCTCAAGAGCGATCAGACAACCCACAGTTCATCCACGACCAGAAAAGCCCAGGCAACTCAAGAAGAGAACTCTGCCTGCCCTTCAGCCCTTACCTACCCTCAGTCCCACGACGGTCCCGCCATCCCCTGGGCACCCACGCGGTCCCAGGTACTCTTGTGTGTGACATCGTTCCAACTAAACAGCCCAGTGAAGGAGGTATCATTATTACCCTTTCAGAGGCAGACTCTAACGCTTAGTCCAGTTAAATAACTTGCCCAATATCAAACAGTTAGTTAAGGGCGGGGGCAGGAAATGAAGGAGGTCTGGTCCTGTTGACTGTCTTTCTGTGACAATGACAACCTTGTGTCCCTGCCCCCAGTCCAACCCCCACTAATCCACTCTGGTCACGTCAAAACACCAATGCAGCATATGGTCGTTGGGTTACTGGAGCACTTAGAGCAAACTCCTGCCAAAAAAGCAAAAGAGAACATCAACTTCTTTCATTTCCACAGCTCCTTCTGGAACTTTCTGGTTTGCTTGAAAGTCTCTGGACTAGAATTTAGGGAAGGGGGGATGGGGGAGTAGATACATATTTCGTGCTCTGTGATGTCATCCTGAACTTCTAATCCTGTGGAGAATGTATTGAAAAAGGAAAAGGTATATATTCCTGAAGCCAGTCTGAAATGTTAGCAGGTCAGGGATGAGCTCCTCCAATCAATTGGATAGAAAGGACCAGGTTCCCAAGTAATTAGCAAACGAGTGAGAAAATTCAGAAGGGGTCAGATGTGTCCTTCAGGCTGCCCCTGAGGACTTCAGAGGGCTTCTTGCCGCCATAATGCAAAGCCCGGATAGATTAGAACTTTGAAATTTCTGTCATTGCACAGGACTGCGGTTGGCGTGTCTTCAGAAGGGCGTGCACACTGATGAGCTAGTCAGAGGTATCCCTTTCCTCCCAAAGTGGGGTGGGGGGAAGAGTTTGGAGGAGTCATCCGCAGGAGTCAGAGTTGTTTTAAATCATCAATGTCAAGTATTTTTAAGAGGTGGAAGAGGCGTCTGCAGGAGTTCCTTGCAAAATACGGCCATTTGTTGGTTACCTGGGAAGGGAATGATGTAAAAGGATTAGGTGACCTAAAAACAGCTGGGCCAGGTGAGGGCAGATGGCAGAAGGGTTCATGGCCCTTGGGGAGGGCAATGAAAACCTAGACAAGAGGACAGACAAAACCGAAAGGTAGGAGGGGGTAGTTTGATGCTGAGTGGCTGGGGAGATGAGCAGAAAAGGAAGCTGAATCTCAGACGGCAGATCTAAAATGCAGCAGCTGCTACAGTACAAAGGGGAAAAAATAAAAAAAGAAGAAGGAAGAAGCAATTTCAGACCAAACGACAAATAGAGTAGGATCTCTGTAAATGGGCTAAGAGAGGATTATCCTACTGTCAACAGAGTTCCTAGTGGAAGGGGAAGAAACACTGTCCTGATAAAGGCTCTCATTTATGAATACTGACCCTGTGTCCTATCTTTTAGCCTTCAGAACAGCCTTGCTAGATACGTATCCTTATATCCATTACACAGGTAAGTAAACTGATCTTTGAGGAGAAGGGGCTGACTTCCCAAGAACACAATGTAGCCTAAAACAGGAGCCAGTCAATGAAGCACAGGAACAAGAAGGAGAGAAACATGAAGGAAAGAGAAGGGATGTCAACACCGCGACCCAACCTCAGTGAAAACAGAGCGGGCGGGGCGCTCTAGACATAGGGCACGAAGACAAAGGGAGTGCTTGTCAGGGATGCTTCCAAGCCTCAGCGGAGCAGCCTGAGCACTCTGATCCCACACAGATGATCCTTCTCAGCTACAGAAAGCTGTCATGAAATTAGCTCACCCTGAAATGAAGTTTAATTGTTCTACAGAAACGTTGGCATGTTCCAGCCAGGAGCAAGAGAGCTTTGTTATCAAACGATTGACTGGGGTGGAGAAGACTCCAGAAAAGCAAGAAAGCAAGATAAGGGCCAAGGAGATCAGGACCAAAAAAAGGAAGCTGGTTTTTTTTTTTAATTGGATAAAGTTTCCAATGACTCTTTTTTCCAAAGGACTCTTTGGAGGTCAATAATGAGGAGGGGACCCAAGACCCAGCCCAAGATGCAAAACCCAGAGTAGCAACGCTGTGAGACTGCTGCGTGGTACCATTCCAGAGGGACCCTTACAGTGAGGGGCCAGAACACACTCCCCCAGAGCCCGGTATTCCTCTGTCTAAGGTCACGTAGACTAGGAGTTTACAGCTGTGTATTTGAGACTCAGTACTTCCACTTACTAGCCGTGTGATCCAGAGCAGCTTACCTCATTTCTACAAGCATCAACTTGACTATCTGAAAGGGGGAGTGTATTATTTATCCATTGCTGTGTCACAAATCACCCCAAAACTGAGCAGCTTAAAACAACACTAGATATTTATTATCTCTCAGGGTTGCTCTGGGTCAGAAATTTGAGAGCTGGGCAGTTCTGGCTCAGGATGGTTTCTAGGACAGGAGACAGATGCTGACTGGGGCTGCAGTCATCTGAAGGCTTGCCCAGGGCTGGAGGATTGAGGATCCACATCTAAGAGGACTCGCCCCTGGCTGTTAAGGGGAGGCCTCAGTTCCTCTACACGTGGCCGCTTCATAGGCCTGTTCAGTGGTGATCCAAACGAGAAAGCCACGCAGACACTAAAACTGTTTGATGACCCAGCCTCAGAAGTCACGTGGCATAACTTCCGCCACATTCTATGTGTTAGAAGAGAGTGGCAAGCCTGACCCACGTTGAAGAGGAGGGAAATCTGGCACCATCATTTGAAGGGAACAGTGACAAAGAATTTGCAGACATATTTTAATTTCAGGGGAAACACCTTCCTTCACGCTACACATATTTACTGTGCACACACTGTATAGCATCATATTAATGCTGGAGTTACCACAAACGATAAGAATGATTTCTGTCCTCAAGGGCTTTATAGGCCGTTTGAGGAATACACGTGAAACAAGAGTGAAACCCCTCACACTGATTAGGATGCTACTCACAAAAAGATCTGGAAATAAAAGTGCTGGCGAGGATGTGGAAAAATCGGAACACTTGTGCACTGTTGGCGGGAACGTACAATGGTGTAACTGCTATGGAAAACAGTATGGAGGTTCCTCCAAAAAGTAAACAAAGAATAATCCCAGGATTCAGCAATCTCACTTCTGGATATGTAACCAAAAGAATTGAAAGCAGGGTCTCGAAGAGGTACTTGCACACCTATTCGTATTCATAGCAGCACTACTCAAGATACCCAAGAGGTGGAAGCAGCCCAAATGTTCACTGATGAACAAAAAATCAAACTGTGGTAATACAATGAAACATTATCAGCCTTTAAAAGGAAGGGAATCCTGTTACATGCTACAGCATGGATGAACCTTGAGGACACTATGCTAAGTGAAACAAGCCAGTCACAAAAAGACAAATACTGTATGATTCCACTTATCTGAGTGATCAAAGGTGGTCAAATTCATCGAAACAGAAAGTAGAATGGTGGTTGCCAGGGGCTGGGGGAAGGGAGGAAGGGGGAGTTAGCATTCAGTGGGTCTAGAATTTCAGATTTGCAAGAAGAAAGAGTTCAGGAGATCTATTTCACAACAATGTGAATATACTGACTACGGAACTGCACACTCAAGAAAGGTTAAGATTGTAAATTTTATGTGATGTGTTTTTTATTAAAAATTTTCTTGAAAAAGAAAAAAAGAGCAAAGTACAAAATAGTACATCCAAGTACAAAACTGGATGCTGTGGGGTCTCGTCGGCCACCTACAGTAGTAAGAGTTTTCCTAGAAGAGGTCCCTTCCTAGCAGAGCCCTGAAAAACATACTAGGAGCCTGTAAAGGGAAGTGAGGTTTTCAAGCGGGTGGACCAATGTCGTCCAAACATAGTCATGACTCATTAACGAGTCACAAAATCAACTTAGGGGGTCCTGTCCAGCATTTTTACCTAAATGGAATAGAACAGCATGTATCAGAGTGAATAGCACGCAAAAAGGATCTTTTTGTAGAGCTTTTGTTTAATTTATGCGTGTATCTCTGTATATCTATGAGGTGAGGAACAAGTTATGATGTAAAATATATTTCTTATTGTGGGTGGATTAAAAACACGCTTGAAAGCCACTGGATTAGAGTACAAGATGAAAAGAGGCAATGGCAAGAGATAAGGTTGCAAAGGTATATCAGTCAGGATAGAGGAGGTTCTATTGCAGTGACAAATGGCCCCCAAATCTCAGTGGCTTAGAACAAGGGTTGATATTTCCCTAATGTGACTCATCCACTGAGAATCAGCGGGTGTTCTGCTTTTTTTTTTTTTTGCAGTACGCGGGCCTCTCACTGTTGTGGCCTCTCTCGCCGTGGAGCACAGGCTCCGGACGCGCAGGCCCAGCGGCCATGGCTCACGGGCACAGCCGCTCCGCGGCATGTGGGATCTTCCCGGACCAGGGCACGAACCCGCGTCCCCTGCATTGGCAGGCGGACTCCCAGCCACTGCGCCACCAGGGAAGCCCATTGGAAAGTTTTAAGCGAGGTGATCATACTGGTTCTTTTGAGAGCTCCCTGTGTCAGCAGGGTGCTGAGTGGATTGGGAACCAGTGAGGTTGGTCTTCTCAGCCAAACCAACTGTCTTGCTAAACAGGCAAAGGACCAGCACTTCCCTCCCCAGGAGCAATAAACCTCAAAGCCCCATCTCAGAAATTAAAGGTAAGAAACACGACCTAAGAGAGAAATGTAAGGGCCTCCATTTATCATTAGCTGAGACAGCAGCCCCTTTACGAAGTGAAATGTTCAGGTGCTGTGTGATGAGGTGATCATATTTGTGCATTAGCGGAAAATCATATATGTATATACACACACACACGTATACTTTGTGTGTATATATATACGCATACATAGGCATGTATATATATGTAATTTTTGAAACTTGGCTAGTAGCTTGGAGGTAACTTGGGAGAAAATCTTTGAAGGGAGTGGGGACCTTGTAGAGGACACAGGAGGAGTTCTGCTTGGCACTGAGGGCCCGTTGAAGAGACGGCCTGGGGACACCCTCCTCAGCGGTCGGCATGGGACGTCCACCTGGACAGCCTGGCCCTCCCCTCTCCTCCTTCGTTTCACCCGCCTTTCATCCAAGGAACCCGTGGAGAGTTATCCATCCAGACAATACTTCCAAAAGGGAGAGGAGGGAAGGGAATTGCTAGTGCAGACAAAAATGGAACCCTAGCTTTAATTTTGACAAGATAAGAGCGGAGGGAAGGACTAATAGCGAGCAAAGACACACAGTCTCCCATTGTAAAGGGCTGCAGGAACCAAGCTGAGAAGGGCTGGAACAGATGAGCGGGTCTCAGGCACTTTAGAGGAAGGGTAAGGCCAAGAGCTTCGGACTCAGACTGACCATTTACTAAATGACAAAGGCAGGACTAGAACCCACTCCCCCATTCACACAGCAAATAATAATGGAGTCTCTACTCTGTGTTAGAAACCGCTGCAGGGGCTAGAGCCACAGCAATGAGCAAAATAAAGACAGAGCCCGTCTGGGGCTCATATTCTAGGCGGAGGAACAGACACTAAACAAATCAATATACAGTAAGGTAGATGGTGGTAAGTGCTATAGAGAAAACAAGCGGAGGGGGATGTGGGAGCAGGAAGGGGGTGGCTTTTTAATGTAGGACGATCTGGGAAGGCCTCGAGATGAGATGACCCAGATTTCCAGGCTTCATACTATGCATGTTCTTAGTTTTTCAATCTTATATAACTACAGCCCTTTTCTTCGGTGCGTTTCTTCTTTTCTTTTCTTCTCTTTTAGCATTTGGAGCAAAGTGTGTGCAGAACGGTGGTTAGACTGTGCATTTTGACATCGGTTGTCTGCTTGCTTGTGAGTTACAGCTCCACCTCCTAGTTCCTGTGTGACACTGGGCAAGTTGTTCGATCTCTCTAGCCCTGGGGTTTCTCTGTCTGCAAAGAGGGGGAAATGATAAATTCCCCACGGGTTTGTTGTGAAGATACAATGAGATCGTGTATGCAAAGTGGCTTTTACTACACTAGCAGGAACAGGAGTGGCCAAATTAAGGCTCACAAGCGGTACCTCTTCTTAGGAGCACATTCTGTGTGTTTAGGTTTTAAGAGTGGGTATTCCCAGGCCCTGTCCCCAGGAGCACCGGCTCTCTGAGGGCTACTCCAGTGAAACTCACTGATTTGCCTCTCTTCACCCACACTTTGCCCTGCTCCTCCTATAATTCTGGCGATACACGAAGCCTCATCAAATTAAAAAGGTGCAATATTTTCAAATTTTTTGCATCTCTGATATCACCATGCATCCTAGAGTTGATGGCATCTTATAATTGACAGACTATTTTCTTTTGTAGTCGTATATTAAAAAAAAAAAAGTGATCTGAGAATCGATGGTGCTTTGTTATGACAAGTATTAACCTGCAATAAACCACAGCCAACTGGTACCGCCAGAGTTCCCATTGTGACCTAGGCATCAATTGTTTTAAGGAACAGAATCAGCAGGGCACATCAGAATGAAGAAAGGTTACTGGATCCAGAGTCTATGAAATCCTCTGAGTTTTTTCGAGTGGTGACACACAGTATGCCCAGTAGTGAAAGGTCCAAGTGGTGCTGGAAACTTGGAGAAAGTTCCATTGATGGGATATATCACCATGCCAGAGACCTGAGCTTTTTATTCTACTCACTCCTAAGTGTTAACTTTAAAAACTTTTGAACTTACAGTTCCAAAAATAGTATAACAAACACCCACATGTTCCTCATTCAGATTCACCAATTGTTACAAGTTTGCATATTTGCTTCCTTCCTCTCTCTCCTCTCTCTCTTTCTGTCTCTCTCTGTCTCTCTCTCTATACATACACACACATCGTTTCAATTATTTCTATTTACTTTAAATTGTTTCTTATTTTCAGCTGAGTCATTTAAGAGTTTCTTGCAGGCGTCATGACTCTTTATTCATAAAAACTTCAGCACTTCCAAGAACAAGGGCCTCCTGCTACAAAACCGTAGTGCAATGATCATATCAGGAAAGTTAACACAAATACAACACTACTATGTAATATCCAGCCCACACTTAAATTTCTCCAGTTATTTCAAGAATGGCCTTTCTAGCTGGACCAGTGCTCTTGAAATGAGAGGACATTCCTGCAGGGGTTTTTTGTCTGTTGGCTTTTTGCAGTTTTCTACACTCAAGTAAATAAAAATGTTCGCCTGCCAACTAATTCATTTGATGAGAGAAAAATAAATTCAAGTGCCACTAGAAATGACAAAAAGGTAACAAGAATTTTAAAAAAGGATAATTTATAATTTCTCAAGATATATATACTGATTCATCCATTTTCAACTGATCTAGATCTATACGTATCTACTCTCTAGCTAACCATGTTCAGTTTTACTAACTGGTACAAGACAAGCTTTCTAAGAAGTGGATAGCAGTATCCTTAGATTTCTTTCTGAATTACTTTTAAATTAGTTAAAGAAATGAACTTTCTTTTTAGATTCGTAGTCTGATTCCTCAGAAATACCACCATGTTTAGACTGTGGGCTCCTTTAGGTTAAGCTTACGGATCATGTCACAATCATCTTTTCATCCTTAGTAATTATATCGCAGCTGGTACATAGTAGAAGCTCAATAAACGATGATGTGAATGAGCAAGTGAATGCTTTTTCTGGCCATTCAGAGCAGGTTCTGCCCCCCTCCACATCTCTGCCAGTTTGCAGATATGAACTCTGTGCCCTTTTCCAGTTTGGCTTCAGTCATATAGAGAAGACAGTTTAATAAGATGATACAGAGAAAGAAGACCAGACCTTGGTCCTTCCTCGGCAGAGGCAAGATATTATTGGAATCACAACAAATCTGAATCATGGCGGGTTTTAACTGCAAATAAGATACACAGGGAGACTGGGAATCCACAGGAAGTGAGATTATTTGACCTGCACACCTCCATGCTTCTTTGAAATACTAGAAACTTTGTGTTAGGCAGCAGGTGGTGAAAGCTAGGGCTGGCTATAAACCCTTCTTTAAGAAAAATAGTCCACTCACTTTCCTTCTGGGCTTGAGGGAAACCCTCATTCTTGGACCTGTCCCGCTAGATGAGTGAGGAAGTAAAATGCCTTCTCTCAACGTGAGATGAATGCCTTTCACTATAAAGTCTCAAACATCCTTGGCTCAGGGTCTGCCTGTTGTCAAATGTGGCTTCTTATTGATTAAGGGAAGAGGAAAGAAGAGCAAGGGAGTTTTTGTTAAAGGCACCTTCAATCTGGTATCAGCTTATCCTTGAAAGAATCACACTAGGTCGACACATATAAATAAATCAGAACTATATGGATCAAATATCTCAAAGCTACTAAAGATATACCATGTGCATATATATACGTAAGGAGTAACTTCTTGTTTGATCCACCAAATATACTCCCCCAACATGCTCTGAGCTGATAACTGAAATTCTCTCATTATAGACATACAGGCTTTCAGAGGGTCTTTTTTAATTCCTTCTTTTCCATTTATTTTATTTTATTTTTGACTTATTTTGTTTATTTATGTACTTCAATTTATTCAGTAATATCTAAGTTCATGAATACTGGGGAAAAAAATTCAAGCAGCTCAAGATGAAAGCCTTCCTGTTTTCTTCTCTCTAATTCCTCTGCCTTTCCTACAAGTGTCTGTTCTCACAGGTACTGCAGTTCCTCTAGTTCTTTCTCTGGACGTTTACATACACATGAAGCAATAGAAACATGACAAGTATAGGGGACCATACATACCACGTGCACTATTCTGTCCCTTACTTTTTGCTCTTAATGTGTCTTAGAAATCTTTCTTCATGCAAGGAATTTCAAAGGTGACCTGAGCCAATGCCTTGTAACAGGGCTCCCCAGGGCCCTAGGGGTCCTGTAGGGGGTCCTCACGGGCTGCCCCAAAGAGGAGCAAACAGAACAGCTCCAGGCTCCTGACCCTGCTCTGGCCAAGGGGCCTCCCATTCAATCTTCTTGTCTTTGTTGATTTCCAAATAAATTTTAAATTAAAAAAAATTTTTTTTAATTTATTTATTTTTGGCTGCTTTGGTTCTTTGTTGCTACGCGCGGGGTTTCTCTAGCTGCAGCGAGCAGGGGCTACTCTTTGTAGCAGTGAGCAGGCTTCTCATTGCGGTGACTTCTCTTGTTTCGGAGCTCGGGCTCTAGGCACGTGGGCTTCAGTAGTTGTGGCACACGGGCTCAGCAGTTGTGCCTTGTAGACTCTAGAGCTCAGTAGTTATGGCACATGGGCTTAGTTGCTCCATGGCATGTGGGATCTTCCCGGACCAGGGCTCGAACCCGTGTCCCCTGCACTGGCAGGTGGATTCTTAACCACTGCGCCACCAGGGAAGCCCTCCAAATAAATTTTAACTTAAATTTTTTTTAATGTGTTGCTTTAAGAAAGGGGGTGAGGGCTTCCCTGGTGGCGCAGTGGTTGGGAATCCGCCTGCCAATGCAGGGGACACGGGTTCGAGCCCTGTCTGGGAGGATCCCACATGCCGCGGAGCAACGAAGCCCGTGCGCCACAACTACTGAAGCCCGCGTGCCTATAGCCCACAAGCCGCAGCTGGAGAAAGCCCGCGCGCAGCAACGGGGACACAATGCAGCCAAAAATAAATAAATAAAATAAATAATAAATTTTAAAAATTTAAAAAAAAAAAAAGAAAGGGGGTGAGAAGAACTGATCTAGTTCAGTTCTGCTGTCTGTGCCTTCTGCTAAGATGTAAATGCTTCTGAACAGAGTCAGGCAGTCTCAGATTTCATTGGCTTATTTGGTTTTTTTCTGAAAGCAATTTTAAGGCAAAAGTGGAGAGTAACACTGAATTGCCTCCATTTTCCCAATGTGATCAGTCTTTAGAAGGCTAGAGACAGAGAGGATTGGGAAAGGCCAGGGATGGAAGCAGACAGATTCCCTGGCCACTTTCTCCCTCCTCCAGGAAGGAAAATAGCCCATGTGTTCATCTTGGGTCTTACATATTTCTGTGTATATGTCACTATGTATCATCTGTACAACCAGAAAATCACTACCCATGTGCCCCTTGAATCTTCTCCGGCTTTTCTCTCTAAATCTTAGATTCTAGACCTTTCTGTTCTGCTGGGTCCAAACCCAAAACCCCTTGAATGGTCAACATTGTACTCATATCCGGAAGGACTGGGAAAAAAATCTGACCAGACAGGCCTGCTCCAGCCTATGGGAAACGTTCTTTCTGACCCAGGTAACCTGATCCTCTGAGAAATCTCTGAATCAAACAGAAGTGTAATAAAAACCATCGCTAAAAAGCTAACATGCAAGAGGGACCAGGAAGTAAAGTCCCCCCTCTAATCGTCAAAGTACCTGGTTACTTGCAAAGGCAAGAGGTTGGAGCACGTCTCCTCAGTTGGAAAACCCAAGCAAGTTGCTGAATTCCTCTGAAGCTCAGCGTTCTTTTTTTTTTTTTTTTTTTGGCCACGCTGTGCAGCATGCAGGATCTTAGTTCTCTGACCAGCGATCAAACCAGTGCCCCCTGCATTGGGAGCACTGAGTCTTAACCACTGAACTGCCAGGGAAGTCCCTTGAAGATAATAACTATTAATCTCATAAGAGATTAAGTAGAGTAAAGAGTAATTAGATGCTGAAATTCTAGCTCAGTGCCTGACACAAACTATTATGGGTTGAACTGTGTACTCCCTAAACACATATATTGAAGCCCTAGTCCCCAGAATCTCTGAATGTAACCTTATTTGGAAATCAGGTCATTGCAGATATAATTAGTTAGGTTAAGATGAAGTCATACTGGAGCAGGGTGAGCCCTTAATCTAATATGACTGGTGTCCTTACAAGAAGTGGAGAGGAACACACAGAGGGAAGACAGCCCTGTGATAACAGAGGCAGAGTTTCTTCAACAAATGGTGTTGGGAAAACTTGATATTCACATGCAAAAGACTGAAGCTGGACTTAATTAACTCAAAATGGATTAAAGACTTATACATTAGAACTTAAGCTATAAAACTCCTATAAGAGAACAAAGGGGGAAAGCTTTATGACATTGGACTTGGCAATGACTTCTTGGATGTGACACAAGAAGCGCAAGCAACAAAAGCAAACATAGACAGGACTACACCAAACTTAAAAGCTTCTGCACAGCACAGGAAACAGTCCACAGTGAAAAGGCCAGAATGGGAGAAAATAATTGCAGATCATTTATCTGATATGGGGTTAATAGCCAGAATTTATAATTAAAAAAACAACAACAAGTAACTCAATCCAAAAATGGGCAAAGGACTTGAACAGACATTTCTCCAGAGAAGATATACTAACGACGAACAAGCATATAAAAGATGGTCAACATTACTAATCATTAGAGAAATATACACCAAAATCAAAATGAGATATTACCTCATACCCTTTGGTTAGGGCACTTTCAAAAAAACAGAAATTATAATAAGTGTTAGCAAGGATGTAGAGAAATTGGAACTCTTGGGCACTGTTGATGGGAATGTAAAATGCATTAAATGCAGCCACTACGGAAAACAGTATGAAGGTTCTTTGAAAATCCAAAAACAGGATTATCATATGATCCAGCAATCCCACTTCTGGATAGATCCAGAAAAACTGAAAGAAGTTTCTCGAAAAGATATTTGCACCCCAGTGTTCATTGCAACATTATTCACAATAGCCAGAAGGTGGAAGCAGCCCTGATGTCTGTTGACAGATGAGTGGATAAAGAAAATATGTTATATACATATAATGGAATATTAGTCAGCCTTTAAAAAAGGAAATCCTGTCATATGCTACAATATAGATGAATCTTGAAGGCATGATGCTAAGTGAAATGTGCGAGTCACAAAAGGACAAATACTACATGATTTCATTTATATGAGGTATCCAAAGTGGTCATACTCATAGAAACAGGAAGCAGAATGGTGGTTGCCAGGGTCTGGGGGAGGGAGATATGGGGAGGGGTTGCCCGATGAAAAAGTTGATGAAAAAGTTCTAGAGATCTATTACACAACAACATGAATACAGTCAGCACTACTGAACTGCACATTTAAAAATGGTTAAGATGGTAAACTTTATCATCTTTATCATTTACGTGCTTTTTACCATAATGCAAACGTATGTACATATATAAATGCATATATCTATGTTCTGTGAATCCACCATGATTCCTTAACAATAGTATTAAATATAGCCATTTAAATGAAAATTACTGGAGATTTTTTTTTTTTTTTTTTTTTTGCGGTACGCAGGCCTCTCACTGCTGTGGCCTCTCCCGTTGCAGAGCACAGTCTCCGGACGCGCAGGCTCAGCGGCCATGGCTCACGGGCCCAGCCGCTCCGCGGCATGTGGGATCTTCCCGGACCGGGGCACGAACCCGTGTCCCTTGCATCGGCAGGCAGACTCTCAACCA
The DNA here is from genome assembly GCF_949774975.1 of Lagenorhynchus albirostris. Classification (NCBI taxonomy): domain Eukaryota; kingdom Metazoa; phylum Chordata; class Mammalia; order Artiodactyla; family Delphinidae; genus Lagenorhynchus; species Lagenorhynchus albirostris. Next base: position 93,223,186 of record NC_083104.1, on the reverse strand, counting down.
CTGCGCCACCAGGGAAGCCCATTACTGGAGATTTGATGCTTAATTTTTTAACTTAATAAATCAGAATTTTAATAAACAATAACATTTAATGTCTAGTCATATGCCTTTAAAATACGTAAACAAGCATATTAACATAGTTGATTCTTACAGTATCTGATTTAAAAAAAAAAACAAAACCTATGAGAAACTATACACCCTGACCATGTTTTCATAATAGTATTAGCTAGTATTCCCTGGAAGCTTACTCTGTTCCAGGTACTATTCATCTTTTTATATCAATTAATTCTCACATCCATCCTGTGACATGGGTATGAAACTAAGGGACTGAGTGTTATAGTGATTTTCCCAAGGTTACACAAGTACTGGACCCAGGCTTTGAACCCAGGCCGACTAAAACCAGCATCTAATCTTGTCCCCCAGGCTGTTCAGCCTCTATCATAAGCTCTGTCCCTGGCTTTCTCTGTATGTCACTGTAGACACGGCAGTGTGAGCCTGGGTTTAGAGTTATCCATCCACCATCCCCAGGCGAGGGGAGTTGAGAAGAATGATGTGGTCAAGTTACCATTTCACTATGTGGTGTCACAATCCAATAAACCCTAAATCTGCTGCTCCCCTGGCCCCTCCTTTCCTGGTAAGTAGCTCCCCAGTGGGCTTGCCTGTGGGACATACTGGCCTTACTTCAGACCCCGGAGAAGGCACGCTCCCTCAAGAAAGGCTTCGAACAAAAATGTAGCTCCTGCCACTTCAGAAGGAGAAGGAAAGTGCATAAATGAACATATTTACAGATTTGATTTGAACGTTCAATTTCATCTGTATGTAGCATGCGTTTCATTATACAGGCAACTGAGTTCTGCTAAAACCAAGGCTCCAGGATGCCATTCCTGTCTGCGTAATTCTGTGAAAGAAGTTCCAGAGCTCTGTTCCTCCATGCATCGCCACAAAAATAGCGGTATGTATACATACATATGTATAGACATGTATAAGTACAAGGTAACACAGCATGAATATAGAAGTGGAATAGGCAAGCACATGTTTAGCCAGGCTTCTACTCTGGCTTCACCATGTGCCAGTGAGGGGGCGCATAGGCAAAGTCCTAACACGCTGACACAGACACACAGAGCCCGAAACAGAGCGGCCCCTCTCTGACTACAGGATAATGGTGACGAGGACACATGCATCCACAACCAGGAATGCATTCTTCCATCTTTTCTGAACACTTGGCCCAAAGGAAGGGTCACCATTTTTCTAACTACCTTCCAAGATCCCAGCCCAAGAGAACCTGACAGTTTTGTCCACCACCGTTCCTCCAAGTAGCTCAGCTAAGCAGCCTTCCCTCTGTCTCTGTCCTGCGGCAGATTTTTTGACCTCTCCCCCTCCCCTGGCTGAGGGCTTCCTGCAGACCAACAGCAAAGCCGTCCCAGAGAATCAGTGGAGAGACTGTCTGCAAAGCAGCACCATTCAGCCCAAGGAAGGGTCCCTTTGAGAAATAGGAAACTGTCAGGAAGGTGGATAGAATGAATCTGATTTCCCAATATTTTTTCAAATAAATGGAGTCCAGTTTGCCTCAGCTATAATCCAGGCATAACATTTATATGAGAACATAAAATACTACACAGCTGTAAGTAAAACAATATGTGTGTTCCTGAATAATAGTGATACCACTTGCCAGTAAGCCTATATTTTGACCAAATAAAAGATGACCTAAATTTGACTCAGTGGGATGGGATTTACTACATGATTGCTTCTTGAAAATGAAGGAATAGATAGAGGGGATTTCCTGAGGGTAGAAGGAAATGGACAAGGGGAACAACAGAAAAATAGGATGGAAAGTTGTATGATTAGGACTTGATTTGAGAGCTCCGATTGTATGAAGAATGAAGGGCATTTAACTTTAAACGTGCAGTGTGTCCCTCCCAAATAAAACCTCCTTTTGTATCAGACATCCATATTGCAAAGTCCCACGTGGGCCAACATCGAACACAGAGAGAAGCGAGTTTTCAGCCATAACGGGAGACCATCATTATAAACACCCCGCTTTACACTGGTTTTTATGTATTCCTCCACTTCTTCCTTCATTCACATGTATGATCACTTAACATATGTGCCTGTGGACTTAATATGGAACAGACTCAGCAGGAGACAGCTCTGCCCTGAGGGAGTTCATAGCCCTGCGGGGAGGAGGAATGGGGCCACTCCAGTCCCGCGTGGTAAGGGCCATTTTAGGGAAGAAACTCTCCACACAGGGTGCTGTTCCGGTGCAAAGACATTCACAAGGGGTCCTAAGATCACACACAACAGGGCACTGAGTGAACCAGAGGGACCAAAGTGAGTAACGCTGGAGCTGAGTTCTTAACAAGGAAGAGGAGAGTAAGTCAGAGAAACTGGGAAAAAGCAGAGCAGCAAGTTTCATCCAAATCACGAACAATAACAGGTCAAGGTCCATGTGCACGGCTTTTACACACACTGTCACAGCTGAGCAACACGCAGACTGTTCCCAGATGCTTCAGTAAGTAGATGCATTAGCCAGGATTTAGGTATGGCTGATGTAACAAATCTGAAATAAGAGTGACTTAAGCAGGTAGAAGTTTGTTCGTTCTCACGGAACAGTCCAGGCTTGAGAGCCATCAAAGCTGTCTGGCAGCTACGAGCTCGATAACAACAGTCCTTCTGGTTCATGGCTCCACCATCTTTAGGATGTTGTATTCAGACCATTCGGTCCATTCGCATCTCAATTCCAGCTGGAGAGGAGGGGAGAGGAAAAAGGGGAGGACACAACATTCTGCTTTAAGAGCACTGCCCAGAACTTCACTTCTCTCCACATGCTATTGGCCAGAACTCGGTCACATGACCACACCTGGCTACAAGGAAGCTGGACGTATAGTCTTTATTCAGGGCAACCATGAACACAGCTATAGATGCATATTGCATAGAAGAAAGAGAAATGGATACGAGGCAGAAACTAGACATCTCTGCCACCCCAAATGAGCCCTCTTCTTCCCATCCTGAGGCAGCCACGGATTTTATTTCATTATTATTATTTTTTTCTTTCTTTGCAGTACGCGGGCCACTCACTGCTGTGGCCTCTCCCGTTGAGGAGCACAGGCTCCAGACACGCAGGCTCAGCGGCCATGGCTCACGGGCCCAGCCGCTCCGTGGCACGTGGGATCCTCCCGGACCGGGGCACGAACCCACGTCCCCTGCATCAGCAGGCGGACTCCCAACAACTGCGCCGCCAGGGGCGCCCAGCCACAGATTTTAAAAGACTTCCCAGGAAACCACTGGAAAATTTTGTACACAACCATGTGCACACACACACACACACACACACACACAAATGTATTACACAGCTAACAATAAGTTTTTCATTTAAAGAAGGAAGATAAAAACTGTAGAACTTTATATCAGAAGATACTGTAGATTAGACCCAAGACTGTGGCCCAGAGGTTGGGGCAGGTTCTCTCTACAGGGACACACAGAGTGGAGGAATCACATGAAGAGGTGGGTGATGTCCTCCGTCACCTCCCCCTCTCCTGACTTCTTCCCCTGCAACATTCTCCCCCTTAGTCTCACCTCCCCCATTGAACCAAACATGGTAGAACGCATTGCCCTGGTCAGGAGAGTGTGCGTGAGCAAATCAGGATGTGCAGGCTGTGACAGAACCAAAGGTACATCACTATAAGGGTCAAAAGAACCAAGCTACTCCCAGCTCTGATTAATGAGCTAAATAAACTGCAGCAAGTTGTTTAATCTATTCATGCCTCAATTTCCTCAATATCAAAAGGAAATAAAAATACTTGCCACACCTGAAGACAGTTTATAGAGAGAACCAGCAAAATGGAATATATATATATTATTTGTATTATTTTCTGTTGCTGTGTAACAAGTCACCACAACTTAGGGGTTTAAAACAACACCCACTTGTTATAGTTTCTGTAATTCAGAAGTCTGGGCACAGAGTAACTAGATTCTCTGCTCAGGGTCTCACTGGGTTAAAATCAAGCTGTCAACCAGGGCTACATTCCCATCTAGGGTTCAATCTTCTTCCAAGCTCACAGGTTGTTGGCAGAATTCATTTCCTCGTGGGTGCAGGACTGAGGTCCCTGTTTTCCTCCTAGCTGTCAGCCAGGGACCACTGTCAGGTGCTGGAGGCTGTCCATAGTTGCTTGCATCTGGCCCCCATCAGCCAGCATCAGCCCTCATAGGCATTTCACATCACGCTTGTTTGTTTCTTCCAAGTCAGCCAGAGCAAATCTCTCTGACTTCCTCATTTACAACCAACCAGAGAAAACCCTGCTTTTTTTTTTTTTTTAAAAAACCCTGCTTTTTGAAAGGGCTCGTACGATTAAGTCAAGCCTCCCTGAAAACCTACCTATCTTAAGGTCAACTGATTTGGCACCTTAATTATACTTGCATAATCCCTTTTCTGGAGCACCTAGATTTGTCTTTGATTGAATAAGTGGGAGATGGTGTATATATACCAAGGACCAGAATCCTGAAGGGCCATCTTAGGATCCTGTCCTTTGGCCCCCGAAGATTCACATCCTTCCCAAATGCAAAATACGTTCACCCTCTCCCAAGGTTCCCAATAGCCTCATCCCATTAAAACATTTTCTTTGGGACTTGCCTGGTGGTCCAGTGGCTAAGACTCCACACTCCCAATGCAGGGGACCCGGGTTCGATCCCTGGTCGGGGAACCAGATCCCACATGCATGCTACAACTAAAGATCCTGCATGCCGCAACTAAAGATCCTGTGTGCTGCAACTAAGATCAAGTACAGCCAAATAAACAAACATTAAAAAAAAATGTTTTTTTCTTTTTTTTTAATAAGCATAAATCCTGTTGCTTTGTGAATCTAGGTATTCCGCTAAGGATCTCCTGCATTTTCCAAGCTGACATCACAGTACTCTACCTGCTTGACTCTTTTCTCTAACTCAAGGATTCTTGCTGTGCTATTGTATTCTTACATCTGGTTTTCTCCAGGGACGTTGCAAGGTACTCCACATTCTCTCTCCTTTTTCTGTCTAAATTGACTGTATTCCAAGTGACGTCCTTCTGTCGGCATATGTTTAAGCTGGCTGAGATAACGGGCTCCACTGTCTGTATGCTTTTCCGTCCCCTGGCACATTTTCCACTCACCAGAAAGATAGTATGGGCTCGTGGCAAGAGGAAAGACTTCGGAGTCAAGTCAGTATAGATTCAGATTTTCTCACCAAGCACTTTTAAACTAAATATGCTTGTTACTTAGCCTCTCCCCATACCCACTTCCTCCTCTGTACATTTGGGATGATACCTACCACACAGGGCTGTTGTGAGAATTCAGTGACATCATATTCTTGAGAATTAAATGATACAACGTTCATAGCATAGAGCAGGTGTAAATTAGAGACCCTTCGTCTCTCTCCCATCTACCCCACATCATTACACCCCTTCCTTTCTCCTTTCCTTCTTTATCTTCTTTCCACCACCATCTCAAAGAACATCTAAAACTGGTGAAGCAGTAATGACCACAGTATATCACATTAAAGGATAACTGCCTTGTAATTTTATCCAAACATTCCATTTGAATGCCAACATGGTAAGTGGGTTTTGATGCCGATTTTCTCCATGCAAGACTATTGTGGAGACAGTGCTATTCTCTCATTTTCCTGACACCCATTTTTGTACTTTACTTTAAAAATGTGCCAGGGGCTTCCCTGGTGGCGCAGTGGTTGAGAGTCCGCCTGCCGATGCAGGGGACACGGGTTCGTGCCCCGGTCCGGGAGGATCCCACGTGCCGCGGAGCGGCTGGGCCCGTGAGCCATGGCCGCTGAGCCTGCGCGTCCAGAGCTTGTGCTCCGCAACAGGAGAGGCCACAACAGTGAGAGGCCCGCGTACCACAAAAAAAAAAAAAAACGTGCTTGGACTGTGTTCTCATACTATTACCACACTCTAACAGATTTGTGCTCCTTAGGAAAGGAGGTCTGGTCTTGAAAGTGTTCCAGATCTCTCCCTTATCAAGATGCTTAGGATAAAAGAAGGATTAATGGTCAGAAGTAACTTAACGGAAGAGCTGAGGCTGACCAGAGGGAAATGTTAAGGACTGCCTGGCACAAGTGAGCACTTTCTGGCAAACTTCTGAAAGTACTGAAACAAAGGGTCAAGAGTCATCTGCTAAGTGACATGGACTTAACACAGGAATTGTCACGAGGCTGTTTGTTTTTTTTTTAATGCCACTGCGTGATTCTAGCTTGGTGGTGTTTTGTGCAAACGTGATGTTGGTCATATGAGAAGGGTTTCAGAAGCAAGTCTCCTTGTTAACATTTCTAGGCTCCAGCAATCACCAGAGCATAGATACAAGCATCACTTCTGGAAAAAGAATAGAACTGTCAACCAGTGGCCTCCAGTCCCCTGCTCCATAGGTCAGATGCCTTCTTCATCATGGGGCTGTGAAGCAAGGATGTAAGGGAAAGGATAACACTTGCACTGAGTTCTCAAGATCAAGACAGAGAGAGCTCATCGGCACAGGCAGATCACGCCAAAGTCAAGCCCCCTTCAGTGGAAAGGCACATCTATAAATCATTAGAGATTCAGGGTGCCTGGAAAGCTAGTCTATCCGCTCAGTATTATAGGCAGAAGGCTTGCATTTACCAGATGCTTTACAACTATTTTTATGAAGTATTACTCATAATACCCCGGGAGATAAATGAACACTATAATCTCCATTCTATAACTAAGGAAGCAAAGAGCCATGGAGGCATTCTGGAAGTGAGTAGCAAGCTAATGTTGGAAACATGGGCCAAACTCGCCAGGTCAATGATCTTTCTAGTGAATAAGTTTGCCTGGTAGCAAGAATGGTCTTAAGTTGATGTAAAACTAGCATATAAGTTTAGAATCTGATCCAGAGCAAAACTGAGCTTGGTGAATTGTCGCTTGGAATTTAAAAGGAGATGATCTACTCCCCACTACAGTACAGGACCGTTTGGGCAACATCAAGTATATCAGGTGAGGGTACAGTCACAGTTGCTGTAACGAGGGGACCCTAAAACACAGTGCTGTAAACAAAGACATAATTTTATTTTTGCCACTTATAATAGTCCAGAGGTGGACCATGCAAAGCCAGAAGGGCAACTCTGCCATGCTCAGTACATGGTTTCCATCATTTGAGTCCGAGGTGTCTGCTCCAGTCTCACCATTCCCAACCAGCGGGAAGAGGATGGGGACCAGGGCATGACACAGAAGCTATACCCGCTCACACCCCATTGGCCAGAGCAGTCACTTGGCCATACCACGCTGCAAGGGGGGCTGGGAAATGTAGTCTGGCTGGGTAGCTAAATGCCCAGCACAAACTTTAGAGTTATCAAAAGAAGAGAAGAACAGATACTGATAGAGAAGCAGTGGTCATGGTCTCACTACACCTAAGAGGCAAAGATACAATCCTCAGACCCAGTGTTCCATCTTCCCTGCCCCAGCAGGGGGGAACAGAGCAAGGTCAACCATGAGGTGATTAAGAAGAAATCTGGTGTAGTGACAGAGGCCTGATATTAGGACCCAGAAGAGCTGAGTTCTGCTACCTGCTCTGTCATAGGTAAGCTATGAGATCTTGGGCAAGTCATTTGAATTCTGGGTCTCAGTTTCCTCATCTATAAAATAAGAAATTGGACGAGGTAATATCTGAGGTTACCTCTAGATCCTACACTTAATGATGTCAGAGTAGAAACTTAACAGGGTACATTTTCTAATGTAACATATCCCCTCAAGTTGACTAATAAATGACCAGAACTTACATCATGACAAGTTTTTAGTCTTAAATGGAATATAGAAAATGAGTCCACTTTATGAAAATCATGGCATGATTTAGTATGTAAATGAGTTTTATGTGTTCGTAAAGTTTTTTGTTTTTTGTTTTTTTTTTTTTTTGCGGTACGCGGGCCTCTCACTGCTGTGGCCTCCCCGGCTGCAGAGCACAGGCTCCGGACGCGCAGGCTCAGCGGCCATGGCTCACAGGCCCAGCCGCTCCGCGGCATGTGGGATCTTCCCGGACCGGGGTACGAACCCGCGTCCTCTGCATTGGCAGGCAGACTCCCAACCACTGCGCCACCAGGGAAGCCCCGTAAAGTTTTTTATCTGACCAAAAGAGTTACCAGTCCTACTCATAGGTAACACACACACACATACACACACACACACACACGAACAACAAAACCAAAAAAACCCTCCATTTTATCTATAAGCGTACATTACCATGAATACCTTACCAAAGTTAATTCAAAGCACTTTAGCTTGCACTAATCTTCACAGTTAGTGCAGATATGTTTTACGTGTACTTTCCTCAGTTATGTTCATATAAATATCTCCCATTAGTGTGACAGTTTGGAAGTTTGGCTTCTGGAAATAGGAGATAACTGAACTAGAATTCCCTATAGAGTCTGCTGAACACTTTAAACATATTCTTACCAGTCAACAACCATCATCCTTTGAGTGTCCTTTGAAGCTAATTTTATTGAATACCATAGATGAAAAAGGTGATGGTAGTGAGATGTAACCAATAAAGTTGTTGTTCTTGTATAAATAGTAAATGGCTCTGAAACTATTTCTGACAATAGTGATAGAAAATTAATGGAGGGCTTCCCTGGTGGCGCAGTGGTTGAGAGTCTGCCTGCCGATGCAGGGGACACGAGCTCGTGCCCCGGTCCGGGAAGATCCCACATGCCGCGGAGCGGCTGGGCCCGTGAGCCATGGCCGCTGAGCCTGCGCGTCTGGAGCCTGTGCTCCACAACGGGAGAGGCCACAACAGCGAGAGGCCCGCGTACCGCAAAAAAAAAAAAAAGAAAGAAAATTAATGGAAATGATATGTTGCCTTCCAAGATCTTGAAGGCAAAAGCATATAAATGTTATTTTATGAGATTATTTTTATAAAAGTCTCACTGTTTATCATTAGATAATAATCACGTATTGTGTGCCATGAATGTTTCCCAAGTGCCAGCCATTTTGCGAAACGCTTTTATGTGGATTTATCACCAGCTTCAGGAAGGTGTGTCTGTCTCCGTCTCCTCTGGCAGAATCTGAAAGTTGCCTGCCCAAGAGCTATTCTCCCTTTCTTCCCTAGAAGTGAGCCCCCATTTTACGTGAAGCTTCAATGTACCCAACTAAAGCACTAATTTACCAGCTAACTTTGCAACTAACAGTGACCAATGGGATGAAAAACAGAAGATGTTGAGTCAAGCTTGCAGAAAGGCAGGGAGACAAACTAAAGGCATGTGCCCCTTTGTCCTTTCCTATTTCCCCTGCTGCCTGGAATTTAGAAGAGATGGCTGGAGCATCAACTGCCTTCTTGTAAGTTACAGAGGGAAACCACAAACCAGAAATGACAAAGGAAAAAGTTAAAAGAAACCTGGGTCTGTGGTAAAATCATGGAGCTGCCATCCCAGCCATGCCTGTCTACCACCAGATTTATTCTATACAAGAGAAAAATAAACTCATATGTGGCTGAGCCACTATTATTTGGGATTTTTGGTTTACACTTTTGAACCTAACCCTAACCAATATACCTTTCCTCATTCTTATATATAAGAGAATTGAGGCTTAGAGGCTTGCCTGAGATCTAAGAGCTAGGCAAATGGAGAGCCAGGATTCAAGCCCAGGCAATCTGATTCCAGAAACTCATACCTCTCAGAGTCCACATTTTCTTTAGCTTACTGACTAAGAAAGAAAGACACAGCATTTGTCCATTCACTTTTATCTCACCCAACACAATACTGTAAAATCATGGAAGTGACAGAAGGTAAAGTAAGGTAGATGGTCTAATAATCCAATATACTAAGACTATTGGATGGCTGAGTAAGCATATAATTTATCTGCTACATAAGTTAATGAAACCGATGTAAAGACCAATACTTAATAGTGAAAGTCAACTTCCCTCGCACACCAGACTTCATAAAAGACCTCTCAGGACGCCAGTGATGCCATACAACTAGGCCCTGTATCCCCCTCCAAGGACATGCATATCTGCAGGTATGAAGCCGTCTTGCCAACACAGGCCTTCTTTACAACAGACTCAGTCTCGTTTCCTGGACTGTGTGACTCATGAGAAAAGAAAGGCATAAGTTAGCAGTGATACATAGAAGATATTCTGTACCTGCAATTAAATAATGGTCATGCATGTAAGAGCTATGTTTCGCCCACAGGAAAATACCAGGGAAGCACAGTTTTTCCATTTGAAACCACACTCTCCCATGACCTCAGATGAGAGCCAAGAGCAGCCAAAGTCTCATGTATGGTTTCAACGCCCAAAACCAAAGTGAAATTCTACAGTATCCACCACATTTCACTGTACTGATTACAATGAACCCCAAATAGTTTCATTAAAATTAAGGCCTTTAATGATACAGGAAATGTGGCCAGATGGCAACATGAGCCATCCTGTCTTCCCAGAAATTGTGGTAATTGACATAGGCTACCACCTAATCAGGAGAGTCAGCCTGATCCTGAAATCGCTGAAAGAGACCATGACCAGTTCAGAGCTTTGTGCAGAAAGACCAAAATTCAGGGGCCTGCTCATATGAAAACAAAACAACCATGGACCGAAGACCTCAGAAACTGAATCTGGGCTTGGGAGCTACGGAAGACTACACATCTAGATTTTTCTCTTTTTCCCTGAGCAGTTTGAATTGCACTTCTCAACTTTTGTGCCGAGTATATGTTTTACCCCTCTAGATCCACTCTTTTCTATCCTAGAGGCTGATCTGTAAGGACCACATCAAACTCTGGCTTCTGGGTGGGTCTGGCCAGTGGGGAGCCCAGCAGATGATGGCAGGAGGAAGCCAGTGTCGCAGTCAGCTCAGGCTGCCGTAGCAAAATACCACGGACTGGGTGGCTTAACCGAAAGAAATGCATTTCTCACAGTTCTAGAGGCTAGAAGTCCAAATCCAGGTGCCAGCCAGTTCAGTCCCTGGTGAGAGGTCTCTTCCTGGCTTGAAGAAGGACACCTTCCTTGCTGTCCCCACTTGGCAGAAAGAGAAAGACCCAGCTCTCTGGTGTCTCTTAGAAGGACATTAATCACATCAGATCAGGGCCCTCCCTTGTGACCTCATTTAACTTTAAATAGCTCTTTATAGACCCTATTCTAAATACAGTCACATTGGGGGTTTGGGCTTCAACATATGAATTTGGAGGAAGCACAATTCAGTCCACGTCAGTCATCCTAGCGGGACACTGAGACAGAGACGGCTGAGCCCCTCAGCCGAAGTTCACAGCTCCTATCAGGCGGGCCTCTTCCTAGAGCTGTCTCTCTCCAGGTTTCCGTAACTTCTTCCTTATCTCACTCCTTCCACCCTATGGGTCACAATGGCTCCCCACAGGTATCTACCCCGGCGTCCTGCACTCTCCCTTAAGGTTTCCTACATCTCTCCACCCCGCCCTGCGATTACAAACTCTCTTCGCACAACCCAGTTGGAGTGTACTTTTCTTTCCCTGTCCAGGTACCAAAATAACTTTTGAGCCAGTGCAAATAGGTATGTGGAAGTCCGGAGAGGCCTGGAATGGGAGTGCGGGGACCTTGGAATTTCAGCAGCACCCCAGCACTCACACACTGCATGGCAGGACTATAGCACCAGCTTCTCTGCCTCTTGACCTTCTTGATGAAATGAAGGGCTTAGATGGTCCCTAAGATCCCTTTTAGCTATAAGATCATTCTACAAATCTCCTTCCTTCCCTGCCCTTCTTTCCTCCTCTTCCTCTTACGACCTCTTTTCCTTTCCACATATATAGTACCCGCCCGCCTCAACCCATACCACACAAATCCCAGTGTCAACTGATGAAGAATAGACGACGATAAGGTTAGAAAGTAAACAAGGAAACCATTTCTTTTCTCCTCACACATCACAAAGTGAGAACCACTATGAAAACAGACTCAGGAAAATTCCATTTAAAATATTAATATTGACTTAAAACTATTTGGCAATGTGATAGTTGGCATAAATTACAACTTCATAGTTAAACAACCCAGGCTAAAACTGTTTGTGAATATTGACATGCCCAAGGTTAAGGAACTATAAATAGGTCCCTGGTCAGCTAATTCTAAAACAATCCACCCTGGACTTCTGTTAGCATTTAATTAACACAAAACTACAACAAATGCAGAGCAATGTTGCAATCTGGTGTCCAGAAAAGAATTCAGCCAACTTATGGTTGTCAGGCACTTGTGTAACTTGAGCCTCTGATGAAACCGAGCTCCAAGCCTTCTCCATTTCCAATTTTGTAAACTACAAAATCAGCTGCTGCCCAGTGTGTGCATAAATTAATCCCCAATTTTCCATACAAACTGGGTGTGTACTTCAATGACCGCAGTTAAGGTTGATCCTCAGGATGGGGTGGAAATGGACATAGGCTCTGCCGCCTTCTGCCAATGGGAATTTGGGCAAGTTACAGGAGTTCCCTGGGTCTCAGTTTCCTCATTCATAAATCAGGGATAAAAATGCCTACCTAATCCAGCAATTCCACTTCTGGACATCTAACCAAAAGAAATGAAAGCAGGGTTTCAAAGAGGTATTTGTACACTCCTGTTCATAGCAGCATTATTCACAATAGCCAAGAGGTGGAAGCACCCCAAGTATCCATCAGTGGTTGAAGGGAGAGACAACATATGGTATGTCCATATAATGGGATATTATTCAGCCTTTTAGGAAGATAATCCTGCCGCCTGCTACAACATGGATAAAACTTGAGGACGTTATGCAAAGTGAAATAAGCTAATCATAAGAAGACAAATACTGTACTTAGAGGAGGTACTTAGAATAGTCAAATTCATAGAGACAGAAAGTAGAATGGTGCTTTCCAGGGGCTGAGGAAGAAAGAGTTTTGTAAGAAGAAAAAGTTCTGCAGATCTTTTTCACAGTAATGTGAATATACTTGACACTACTGAACTGCACGCTGAGAAATGGCCAAGATGGTAAATTTTATGTTATGTTTTTTACCACGATTTTAAAAATGCTTACTTCATTTAATCTTTGAGAGAATTAAATGATGTAAGTGACAAGGCCTGGCACACAGTAGATGCTCAATGTTCCATCTTTCTTCGCCTCATTTGACTGGCTTATAAATTATTTCAAACACTAAAGAGACTCCTAGCATCCAAAACACATGGACACGAGTAGGAAAGGGGGATCAGGCCCCATCTTACTTTCCTTACCTCCCTTTTCCTTCTTCGATTCTTTGAAGCTGGGCCAGGTCACCATCCAACTCAAAACCTCAACGTACCAGCTCGAGGCACAATTTGTCACCCACTAAGGAGGTGCCTGTCACCTGTCACCTACTACCTCCAAGCTGATCTCTGGGACCCCAGAAGCATGCCCTGCCTCTCTTTGTTCCAGAGAGAAAGGTCCTGAGACAAGTCCTTCTGTGTTCTGCTGAAGTTTTTAAAAAGTAGCAGTATATTCATTCATTCACAAAGCTAACAGTAGATGCCTCCAATGTGCCAGGCACTGTTCTAGGCCCTGGGGTATGGCAGGAAACAAGAAAGACAAGGTACTTGCTTTCACAGTAGTGCTTATCTTCTACTGGCTTCTTTTGGGGGCGCATACAATTTGTCAGTTCCCACCCCTGTGCCCCTGCCGATACTGCCTGGAATTCTCTGCCTGCTTCTCCTTTCCATTCAAATAATAACCCATCTTTTTAGAGTCCAGCTCAAGTCCTCCTTCAAGTTCCTGATCTTGCTCCTGCATTCTCCTTTCCCTAACAGCTCTTGCACCTAGATCCTACCCCGCATCATTCAGTACTGGGTCGTACTGCTCTCTCAACATGGCTTGGGATTTGATCTTGTTTCCTAACTAGATTATGGCCCCCCCGATGGTCAAGGCCATATTCATATGTCCCCTCGCACCCCTCCCCCATAGGACATAGCACAGAGTATTTGCCAAGAGAGGGTCACACTTCTTAGCTTCTCGGATCTCTGGGTGTGATGTGGAACAGTTCTTCTTGGTGCCAGGTGGGCACAGAAATCTGTTTCCTGCAGCCGTGTCTATAAATCCCTGCCTTCCTTAAATTACATCTAACTCAATATGCTAAAATAACTTCTATCAGAAGTATAATTTATGGGATAGGGTTAAATACATATGTTTAAAAGAACATCTATATTGATTTTTCCAAAAAGTCCAATATATATTCACAGGGGAAGAAAACTTTCCTCTACCCTCTTAGGTTCTACAATTAGGGCCTGAAAATTAAACTGACAAAAGACAGATTAATAGGAGAAAATGTTTATTTTGTAGGTATACGGGATGTCTTACAGAAAAGAAATGAAAACCCCAAAGAAGTAGTTAGACCTGGGGGCTTATATACCACTTTAACATAGGGCAGTAAATTGTGGAAAATTAACTAGACAAAGAAAGGGGGGTGATTGGGGTTTCTAGGGGTTGTAAATTGTAGGAAGCTAAATATATAAAGGGAAATAATTAAAGATAAGTGTTGTTGAGGAAGTTTTGTTATACAGACTCAGCTTAGTGCCTTTCCATTGATGAGAGTCATCTCTGGTGATTCAGGGTCCCCCTCCTCTTCCATGTATGGGAAAAGAAGACAGGTTTATAGATGAAATTTATGTTACCTTTTACAAAGGGAAATTTATGTCCTGCTTTTGGACAGAAAGAGGGAGCACAGAGAGTTTATTGCCTTCAACTCAAAACAATCCTGTGGCATATTGTGGGGTGGCATGCTTTAATTCCCTCCACGTGTAAATGGCAAGGGAGGATGGGGACTGGCAGTGACAAGAGAAAAGATTAGGCAAGACAACAGGCTTGTCAAAAGATTTAGGAAATGTTTGCATAACTTCATGGAGAGTTGAAAAGCATTACTTAAAACTAACCTCCCTCAGTTCTTGAAGTTTGATTTTAGTACCCATATTTTCTTGTTGTTATTTTTGTTGTTCTGGGTCTTTCTTAGGAGGAGACAAGAAGGACAACTTGACCCATAGTGGTAATGATGCATAACAGCAAAAAAATAACTCCAAGGAAGCACCTCAGGCATAAATATCTGTGCACAATTATGCAGCAAACAATCCTCTGTTAGCTATGGAAGACACAGACTATATGTCTTCAATGAAACAAGATTATCAAATCAATAATAATACTGTCGCTTTAGTAATGTGTTACTACCTAATTCTAGAAAAGGAGAAGTAAATTTACCTTTAGACATTCTCCATTTCAAAGTACTAGTGTGCAGAGAGAACACTGGATTGAGAATCAAGACTTGTATTCTAGGGACTTCCCTGGTAGCACAGTGCATAAGACTCCACGCTCCCAGTGCAGGGGGCCCAGGTTCGATCCCTGGTCAGGGAACTAGATCCCATGTGCATGCCGCAACTGAGAGTTCACAGGCCACAACTAAGGAGCCCACGAGCTGCAACTAAGACCCAGCACAACCAAATAAAAATAAATAAATAAATATTTTAAAACAACAACAACAACCCAAAGACTTGTATTCTAGACTGTGGTGTTCCAAGGACAATGGTGCTTCAAGGACAAAGGACGACCCTGCCTGAAAAAGTGTCAGCGTTACACCTCCTACCGGACTCCCCAGCATGTTGCCATGGTTACGAAATTCCTGAGCCCAACTGGGTGACGGGACCTGTCCCAAATAAGGAAAGGCCTCTGCCTTGTACCACTCCCACGCTATAGGAAGAAGGCATATGTGCCTCGACCAATCGAAATTTTCACCTCAGACCATTCCTTTGTTTTCTGGCTGTAAAAACTGACTAATAGCACATGTTCAGGCTCGACTCTCTCAGACTACTAGGAAGTTAGCCCGCTGTTCAGGCAGCGGCCCTTCCCCCTAATAAATTCTATCTTCTTTACATTCTGCCTTGTGTCTGGAGATTCTTTTTTTGTTTTTCCTTATTAGTTATCTATTTTATACATATTAGTGTATATATGTCAATCCCAATCTCCTAGATTTTTTTCCAACCCGCATTCGGACCACAACATACACCAGTGTTGTCCAGTAGGAACATAAAGGGAGACATATATGTCATTTTTAATTTTCTAATAGCCACACTAAAATGAAGCAGGCTAAATTAATTTTAGCCCAATATATCCAAAATTCATCATTTCCACATGTCATCAATATAATTATTGAGATCTTTTACATATTTTCATATCTGGAGAAAAAGATTGTCCAAAATCCAATGTCTGTTTTACACGTACAACACATCTCAGTTTAGCCACACATCAAGTGCTCAACACCAGCGTGTGTCTGGTGGCTACAGGACTGGAAAGCTCTTCTCTAGACTCTGATTCCTTCAGACTGGCTACATGACCTTTGTTTTAACCTCCCTGTTCCTAAGTAACCTCACTTCAAATTGAGAGGGAGAAATAAATGTCACCCGAAGTTTTTTCTAGTTTAAATTCTGTTGTGTCCATAACTTGTATACTAATAGAAATACAGCCATTTCCCAAATTCCAAATGTAGTCCATGACATTTATTAATAACATGCTACTTTTTAATGTCAAATTAATACATGTCCATTGTAGAAAAAGTTTGAAAAATACAAAACAGTAAAAAAAAAAATCTATAATCTCCAAACGTATCTACTATTAATATTTTGATAAATTTCCTTCCTGATTTATTTATTTTTTTAACTCAAGAAACAAAGTTGAAACTTTGGGAAGCAATTAATATATTGCTATACTCTTCCTTACATATTTTAGGAACTTTTTAAAAGTCATGTAATTTAGCTTCCAAGAAGACAGATCTACCTTGTATATACTTTTTTTCTCTGCCTCTTTTTTCTTTTCTTATTGATATAATGGACATATAGCATTGTATGTTTCAGATACACAACATAATATATATGTATATATGGCGAAATGATCCCCACAATAAATTAACATCCATCACCACATATAGTTACAAAAATTCTTTTTCTTGTGATGGGAATTTTTAAGATCTCCTCTCTTAGCAAACTGCAAATATACACTACAAATTTGTTCACTATAGTCATCACGCTGTACATTAGGACTTAATTTATCTTATAACTGGAAGTTTGTACCTTTTGACCACCTTCACCCATTTCATGTTTTTTCTAATATAAATTTATTTGTTTATTCATTCATTTATTTATTTATTTTTGGCTGCATTGGTTCTTTGTTGCTGCACACAGGCTTTCTCTAATTGCAGCAAGAGGGGGCTACTCTGTTGCCGTGCGCGGGCTTCTCCTTGCAGTGGCTTCTCTTGTTGCGGAGCGCAGGCTCTAGGCGCGTGGGCTTCAGTAGTTGTGGCTCACAGGCTCAGTAGTTGTGGCACGTGAGCTCTAGAGTGCAGGCTCAGTAGTTGTGGCACACGGGCTTAGTTGTTCTGTGGCATGTGGGATCTTCCCGGACCAGGGATCGAACCTGTGTCCCCTTCACTGGCAGGTGGATTCTTAACCACTGCACCACCGGGGAAGCCCTTCGTGTATTTTTATTTATTTTTTTTGCAGTACGCGGGCCTCTCAGTGTTGTGGCATCTCCCGTTGCGGAGCACAGGCTGCGGACACACAGGCTCAGCGGCCATGGCTCACGGGCCCAGCCGCTCCGCGGCATGTGGGATCTTCCCGGACCGGGGCACGAACCCGTGTGCCCTGCATCGGCAGGCGGACTCCCAACCACTGCGCCACCAGGGAAGCCCTCCCTTCGTGTTTATTTTTGACGTGAAAAGCATCCAAATCATTTTCTTTCAAAATCAGTTCGTTACAGGGATCTTTCTTTGATCCCTCATGTCATTTTTGTAGCCTTTTGTTTATTTCCATGATGTATCTTGGGAGTCTTTAGTTTCCATCAATTTTCTCTCCTTTCTTGTCATCTGTAGGCAAGATCACCTGGGTCTACATGTCTATCTGGGGTCCTCTCTGGTCAAACTGCAGAGGCAATCCTCTCCAAAGGATGATTTCCTAGGCAATGCCAGAGTCTCTCCTTAGGTAAGAGTAACCAGGCCATCGATGGGTCAGCTTGACAGCTTGACTATCAAGGGTTGCAAGGACTTTGGATTAGCACCTCAGGGCAATGGTAATATTTAGTCTGAATTGCTTCCCCATCCTTTCTGAAGGTTTTTTTTTTTTTTAACCCAGCAATTAGTCAAAATGTAGGCACTAAAATAACGATTGAATACTTAGAATATTTATCTGTGGGAGTTGTTGGATTTTATAAAGCCATGAGAAGAAAATAGGGTTTATCTCCCTTAAAATGGCTCCCTTTTTTTTCACTTCTGATTCCTTTCTGTCTTTCAGGAAGGAGTGTGTGTGTGTGTGTGTGTGTGTGTGTGTGTGTGTGTGTGTGTGTGTAATTGTCAACGTGCACAGCCGGAAGAGGAGAAGAAATGGAATTAGAGGTGAAATGAGTAACCACCCTGGCAGCAGGGCGCGTGTTAGCGCCCCACACGTGGGCCCAAGCGCCCCTCCTACAGCCCCCATCAGGACAACCCCCCACTCTTTGATATGCTAATCGTGGCTGTGGGTCGGTTCTAGCTGGCAGGAGAGCAGAAGCTTTCAGAAGGCTGACACGTTACAAAGCTGCAAACTTCAAAGCCCGCTTTAAAAGGGTCTGTTCTCATCCAGCAAAATAAGTTTGCTTTTTACAATGCCTAAGAGAAAATCCCAACAAATTAGAATGGAATCTTAAACAATGAAGCAGGCCCAACTCAGAAATAAGGAACCAATTAATGCTATCAACATGGCTTCTATCTGTCCTTAGGACTTTAATCACTTCAAGATGAGTGCATGCATCTGATTAGGGTCCTCTGGCAGCTCTCTCCTCCGTCAGGGCTCAGTGAAAAAAAATGAACAGGGGGCTCGGAGGCTGGAGTCCAAGATTTGGACTCGTCAGCGGGTCCCACTCTACCTTGAACCAGGTTGACGTGGTTTCTGGCGGAAAGTCCAACAGAGTGTAGGACTTCAAGGAATGCAATTCCTGTCTTTTAGAAACACATATATGATTTGTTGGGGTTATTTCAATTCCCAACAAAAATCGAGGTACCTCACCAGGGTTGGCCCTAGAAGTTCATAAAGTACCTGCTTTCTCCCATCATCTTATTTTGTGACGTGTCAATCCAGGTTCTGTTACCAAAGGCGAGTTCACGTCCCTGATGCACAATGAGGCCAAACCAACCGAAACGTCGGAGTTCGGAGCAGAGAAAGGTTTATTGCAGGGCCCAGCAAGGAGAATAGGTGGCTTGTGCTCAAAAACCCCAAACTCTCCAATGGTTTTTGGGGAAATTTTTTGACAGGCAAAATTTGGAGTGAGGGCTGCAGGGTGTGTGACTTTGTTCTGATTGGTTGGTGGTGAGGTAACAGGGTGGTGCTCCAGGGATCTTGTGCTCAGCCTGAAGTTACCATCCTCCACCTGCGTGGGGCCTTAGTTCCTGCAGAAGAACTCAAAGATGTTGTTATGTATATCCCTTGAGGAGGAACCAGGACCCTGCTTTAATCGCTTCACTATAGTTTCTTGATCGTTCCTCCTTTGTTTCTGCATTCCCTTACCCCTCTGATTAGCAACTGTTTGACTCTGCCTTTGGAGCTCAAGGAAGGTCTAAGAGGCAGAAGCCTATTTCCTACAAAGTGGTGGGGGGGAGGGATGACACAGAAATGATTTGTACCTGGGAGGGCCCCACAGGGTCCTGCTCGGTTTCAGTTCTGACCCCAGTCTACAATTCTACCATTTTTTTAACTTTATCGCTTAGGCTCTTGAAGACTATTTTAGTCTTTGTCCTAGCTGGTTTGGGCTACCATAACAAAATACCACAGACCAGGTGGCTTAAACCGCAGAATCTATTTTTCTCACAGTTTTGGAGGCTGGAAGTCAAAGATCAAGGTGCTGGCAGGATTGGTGTCTGATGAGGACTCTCTCTTTGGATTGTAGGTGGCCACCACCTTGCTGTAGCTCATAGGACCTCTTCGCTGAGTGCATTGGTGGGGGTTCCGGGGGTCTCTGGTATCTCTTCCTTCTTTTATAAGGACAATAATCCTACTGAATTAGGGCCCCACCCTTATGACCTCATTTAACCTTAATTATCTCCTTACGGGGCCCTGTCTCCAAATACAGTCACATTGGGGTTAGAGCTTAAAAGGGATCAGAGTATGCCACTCCAAAATATACCACTTTGTCATAAGGATTATTTTGAGCTGAAGGTGACTGGGAATCAACAGATGCAGAAAGAAGCCTTCCCTTATCGGACTAAAAGCAGCAAGTTCTGGGAAATAAGGGGTGAATCTACTCCCGGAAGGGAAATAAAACCTACCCCAAATCCCTTCTCTACAGGAGTTTAATGGCCCTGAAAGAGACAGAAATATCACTCAGACCTGTATAGACAAACATCACAAACTTTCTTACCTGTCCTTTGTTCTCCTAAAAACCCATTTGTCTCTCCTAAAGAAACCTATTAGTTCTTTCCATATAAGCCTTTTCTCCCCCATCCCTTTCACCTACTAAGTTAGGTATCTAAGCCTCTAGCTTTAACCGTTTAACCAGCCAGCTACCTGTTTTGTTAACTCCCCTATGCAGAAGAATAATCTTTTTGTCGTGTTTATCTTTGTTCATTTAATGTGCAGGCCTCCATTTTTCAGAACATAAGAGGGTAGAGAAAAAATTATTTTCTCCCTTACAGGCTTCAACTTATGAATCTGGGTTGTAGGTGATGGGGGACAAAATTCAGTCCACAGCAGTCTTCAAGCTTCCTCAGCTACCCTTATGCATACTTTTGAGGCATGAACACAGCAAGCCAGGGGAAGAGCTGTGTCCTTGAGGAGAGAAGGGGAGGGTGATGCGGGGTGATGAACTCTGACCAAGATGGCACGTGCCTGCCTTCCTCCCTCGGCTGTACCTGGGGTCTCTACTACCTCCAGGCTTTCCGTTTTGATCTTAAAAGGACCGTCTTTTCCCACTGGCTAATGGGTATGACATGTGTGTTGACCTGTATGAGTTGGGGGTGGTGGAGGAGGGTGAAGAGGAGTTGTCCCGGCTTTGAATGGGAGCAGAACATGCCACCCCAAAACATGCCTCTTTGGCATATGGACTATTTGGAGCTGATTATTCTTGAGAGGCTGCAGACACAGGAGAATCTCTGAAAACAGTAGTATTTACCCTTTTGTAAGGGATATTTACATTTACAAAGGAATTCTCCTCTTTTCAGGGTCTCCCTCATTCTACCAGGAAGAGAAGGATGACTCCAAATCACAAGAAACTTTCATCAATGGGGAAGGCCCCGACCTAATTCTGCATAACCACTTTCATTCTGCATAACAACCTTACCCTTGTTTACTGGGCTTAACGCCTTAGCTGGTCTCTACCCACAACATCTTTCTTTTGTCTTTGGCTGAAGACAGTTTTTAAGGTGGTGGCAGGTGGGGGAGTTTTATTCAGTTTTCCTGGGTCTCTCTTATGTACACATGTTTTTAAATTTCTGTTTGTTTTTCTCTTGTTAATCTGTCTTTTTTACAAGAGGTCTCAGCTACGGAACCCAGAAGAGTAGAAGGAAAATTATCCCCCCCCCCACAGTTGAAACAGTTCAGGACAGCCCCACCCTCCAGGAACCCAACAGCTCTAGAGGCACCAGGCAGCTGCAGTTCCACAACTTGGTCTCTGCCTGGCACTGGCACTAGATGGTGGCGCTGGCAGCAACAGAAAATGGTTTCCACCTCCTCCGAGGTCTGATGCGGCCATCAGAGGGGAGCAGAATATGCCACCCCAGTCCCTCTTTGGTATTGGGATTATTTTGAGCTGGTTATTTTTTTAAAAAAACAGCAGACACAGGGGAAGCTCTGAAAACCAAACAGAAGGGTAGCCCTTTGTAAGAGACATTTTTTACATATGTAAGAAAAATCTCCATTTGTGAAGGCAGGCGTCTCCCTCTCTGCACGCGGAAGAGGATTACTAAATCTCTAGAAATCCTTATCAATGGCGCAGGCAACGACTTAAATGTGCGTGACAGCCTTCCCCTTGTTTACTCTGCTTTTCCTGGGACCCTCCCATAACAAGTCTCCCCTCCCCACCCGTATCTTCTTTTGTCTTTAGCTGGAGGTGGTGACTTGGGCCATTTCCGGGAGTTACTCAGTTTTCCTGGGTCTCTCCCAGGTCTACAGGAGGGACACATGAGATTACACTTGTTTATTTTTCTCCTGTTAATCTGTCTTTTATTACAGGGGGGATCTAGCCAAGAACCTAGAAGGGTAGAGGGAAAACTCTTTTCCACCCCTATACTATATACAGCAAGATTAACTGCATTTTTAAAACGCACAGAAAAAAATACTGGAAGGAAACAGAGCAAATGGTTTTCTTTCCTATGTAGACAGCAGCCTAAATAATTGCATCCTCTGAGATTTACATAAATCCCACTCAAGCCCCCACTCCCAGGTCCAGAAGGAAGTCTGGGATGCTTCCCCAGGTCTCCTGAATTCCGGAACGCTCGGCCTCTAAGACGTGCGGCTCGGATGGCCCGTCCCCCTTCACTTTCAGTCCCACCAAGTCTCACCACCCTCAGCTCTTCTCCCCGCCTGGCCCATGGCTTTGGGGGTAACAGCCTTCACTAGAGGTGTGGGGAATGGGGGTGGGGACGAGGGCACAGAGGAGGGCGCCCGTCTCCTCGTACCGCTTCAAAGTCCTCCAGCACCCCCACCCCGCCCCCCCGCCCCGGTGAATTTCTCCCCCGCCCACATCAACACAGTCCTCCGCCACCGCCTGTCACACCGCAGCTCCGCCCACCGATCCCTCCTCGTTCTCCGGCCGAGCTACCGGCGTGGGGGACCGACCCCCTTGCCCTTCACCCTCGGGGTGTCTGGTCCAGGGCTCTTACCAAACGAAAGGCCACCTACTCCAGAGAGGAGTTCTGACGCTCTCCGACAGGCAGAAGCAGCTGCCCGTGGGCTTTGGTTTAAAGTCGCATTTTTACCTTTACTACAAGTATTTTCCAAACTTTCCCGACACATTAATTTCAAAAAATGTTTGACATTTTTGTTATGAAACACGGGAGGAAATAATCCACAACGGATGATAGCACACACGCAAAATAAAAGGATTAGAACCAAAAATATATATATATTTTTTTAAAGTGAGAGTTCACATATGGACCCGTGGTTCTCAATCCGGGATGATTTTGCGCCCCTAGGGGGACATATGACAACGTCCGGAGACCTTTTTGATTGTCCTAACAGTGGGGTTGAGGGTGCTGCCTGCAGTGGGTACTGACAACCCCCCAGCAAAGAACTTTCTGGCTCAAAATGTCAATAGTGCCAAGGATGAGAAACCCTGCTGTAGGTTAACAAGCATCTAAAGAGAGGAACAGAGTGACTCTCTCTTCTCTGTTTAAAGTGGGATCAATTAAAGGAAACCATTCCCTTTGTTGACAGAAATAACAACAGCTAGGAATTACTGAGCGTTTGCTCTGTCTACAGCCAGACCACCCCGAGCACGCCACATCCCAGGAAGCTAAGCAGGGCGGGGCCTGGTTAGTACTTGGATTGGAGAATTTCCTCTGCCCCTAACAACCCTATAAAGCAAGTAGCTGTTCAGTTATCATCCCCTTTCTAAGCATAAGGGAACCAAACTGTGGCCAGGAGGGGGTAAATAACTGGCCAAGGTCACACAGACAGTGTGATAGACCCAGGAGAACCCGAGACAGAGTAGTGCAGGCACGGAGGAAATGTGCTAACATTCACACTTTGGTCCTAAACTTGCCACACAGAGATATTTCCTGCATTTCTACCCCACTGCTGAGCAAACAGAGAAGGTGTTAAAGGAAACATGAAGCTTTGGGCGCTAAACTTCATCCCAAAATTGTGAATGGCAATTTTGTGTTTTGTAAATGGAACTTCCAAAGTGTGTTTCATTCAAGAGGCTTGATTTTTGGCCTTTAAAATTAATCAATCAGGGAGTTCCCTGGTGGTCCAGTGCCATGGGCCAGGGGTTCTATCCCTGGTCAGGGATCTAAGAATCCAGAAGCCATGCGGCGTGGCCAAAATTATTTTTTATTAATTAATTAATTAATCATATTATCAGTACATTGTATATACATATGTATGTATCTATTTTTTAAATACTTTTAGATGTGCATTTTTAAATATGGTGCGAGAAAGGGAGGAAGGCCCAGATGGCTTCACTGGAGAATTCTACCAAATGTTTAAAGAAGAATTAACATCAGTTCTACACAATCTCTTCCAGAAAAATAGAAGAGGGAACACTTCCCAATTCATTTTATGAAGCTAGTATTACCCTAATACCCAAACTAGACGAAGATAGTACA
Organism: Lagenorhynchus albirostris; assembly: GCF_949774975.1. Taxonomy (NCBI): domain Eukaryota; kingdom Metazoa; phylum Chordata; class Mammalia; order Artiodactyla; family Delphinidae; genus Lagenorhynchus; species Lagenorhynchus albirostris. The sequence goes on along the minus strand of NC_083104.1, from coordinate 93,198,954 downwards.
GAAAATGAAAACCACAGACCAATATCCCTCATGAATATACATGCAAAAAATCCTTAGCAAGATATTAGCAAATAGAATTCAGCAATATATAAGAATTATTTACCATGACCAAGTGGGCTTTATTTCAGGGATACAAGGCTCATTCATATTTGAAAGTCAATCAATATAATCTTCACATGATCAGATCCTTCAATGAAAAAAAAGCTTTTGACAAAATTCAACATCCATTCGTGATAAGAAATAACAGAAAAATAAGAACAGAGGGAAATTCCTCAACTTGACAAAAAAAGTAACCACAAGAAACCCCCTACAGCTAATGTCTTACTTAATGGTGAAAGGCTGAACGCTCTCTCCCTATAGTAAGGAACAAGGCAAGTATGTCTGCTCTCATCACTCTCATTCAACATAGTGCTGGAAGTTCCAGCCTGTGCAGAAAGCCAAGAAAAGGAAGTAAAAGCATACATTTCAGAAAGTAAGAAATAAAACTCTCCCTGTATGCAGATGACATATAATAATTGTCTGTATAGAAAATCCCAAGGAATCTATTTATAAAGGAAAGAAAAAATAAATAAATTCAGCAAGGTTGTATGATATATAAAATAAATAAACAAAAATCAATTGTATTTCTATATATTACTAATGAACATGTGAACACAACATTTTTAAATATAATGCATTTACAGTCACTCAAAAAAAGGGTGTAAATCTATTTTACACGCAGCTGTATCTGAAAATTAACACCGATATTTTTAAAAATCAAAGAAGATCTAAATCAATGGAGAGAATTATATTCATGAATTAAAAGACTCAATATAGTGAAGATGCTAATTCTCTCAAAATTGATATACAGGTTTAATGTAATTTTTATTAAAATCTCAGATAATTTTGTGGATATAAGCAAGATTATTCTAAAATTTATATAGAAAGGCAAAGGAACTAGATTTTGGGGGAAAAAAGAGAGAGAGAAATCTGTCTACTTGAATTTGAGGCTTATTATATAGCTATAGTAATCAAAACTGTGTGGAATTGGAGGAGGGATAGACATAAAGAGCAGTGGAACAGAATAGAGACTCAGAAATAGACCCATACAAATACACCAAACTGATTTCTGACAAAGATGCAAAAGCAATTCAATAAAGGAAAGATAGACTTTTCCCAAATGGTTGCTCCAAGGCAACTGGACACCCAAAGCAAAAAACAGAACAAACAAACAAGAGCCTTCACTTAAGTCCCACACCTTTCTTATACAAAAATTAAATCAAAATGGACCATGCTTTAATGTAAAAATGTAAAGCTATAAAACTTTTAGAAAATAACATAGGAAAATAGTCTTTAGGGCCTAGGGTTATGGAAAGAGTTCTTAGATTTGATACCCAAAGCATGATTCATAAAAGGAAAAATTAATAAACTGTACTTCATCAAAATTGAAAACTTCTGCTCTGTGAAAGACCCTCTTAAGAAAATGAAAACGGGGACTTCCCTGGTTGTCCAATGGTTAGGACTCCACACTTCCATTGCAGAGGGCACGGGTTTGATCCCTGGTCAGGGAAATAAGATCCCGCATGCTGCAAGGTGTGGTCAAATAAATTTTTTTTTTTTTTAATGAAAGATGAGGATTTTATTTTTTTAATGATGGTGATAACTCCCAGCATTTCATTTAAATTTATTTATTATTTATTTATGATTTATTTTTGGCTGTGTTGGGTCTTCATTTCTGTGTGAGGGCTCTCTCTAGTTGTGGCAAGCGGGGACCACTCTTCATCGCGATGCGCGGGCCTCTCACTATCGCAGCCTCTCCTGTTGCAGAGCACAGGCTCCAGACGCGCAGGCTCAGTAGTTGTGGCTCACGGGCCTAGTTGCTCCGCGGCATGTGGGATCCTCCCAGACTAGGGCTCGAACCCATGTCCCCTGCACTGGCAGGCAGATTCTCAACCACTGCGCCACCAGGGAAGCCCCAAATAAATTTTTTTAAAAAAGAAAAGAAAAAGAAAATTTAAAAACTAGCTATAGAGTGGAAGAAACTATCTGCAAACCACGTGTCTGCCAAAGGACTAGTATCTAGAAAATATAAAGAACACTCAAAACTCAAGAGTAAAAAAACAAACAGTCCAATTAGAATGTGGGAAAAAGACCACAAAGAGACATTTGACCAAAGAAGCTATGCAGATAGCAAATGAGTATATGAAAAAAATGTTCAACATCATTATCCATTAGGGAAATACAAATTAAAACCACAGTGAGATATCACTATCTCAACCCATCAAAATGGCTAAAATAAAAAATAGCGACAACACTGAATTCTTCTGAGGATGTGGAAAAACTAGATCATTCATATAATACAATGCTGGTGGGAATGTAAAATAGCACAGCCACTCTAGAAGATAGTTTAATGGTTTCTTTAGAAACTAAACACAGGGGCTTCCCTGGTGGCGCAGTGGTTGAGAGTCCGCCTGCCAATGCAGGGGACACGCCGGCGGGGAAGATCCCACATGCCGCGGAGCAGCTGGGCCCGTGAGCCTGCGCGTCCGGAGCCTGTGCTCCGCAGCGGGAGAGACCACAACAGGGAGAGGCCCGCGTACCGCAAAAAACAAACAAACAAACAAACAAAAAACTAAACACAGACTTATCATATAACCCAGAATTGCACTCCTGCTCATTTATCCCAGAGAAATAAAGATTTATGTTCACACAAAAGCCTGTACACAAATGTGTATAGCAGCCTTATTTGCAATAGCCAAAACCTGGAAACAACCCAGGTGTCCTTCAATGGGTGAATGGTTAAGCAAATTGTGGTACATCTATGCCATAGATATGATTCAGCACTAAAAATAACAGACTATTGATACAGGCAACAACCTGGATGAATCTCCAGAGAATTATGCTGAATGCCAAAAGCCAATCCCAAAGGTTACAAATTATATGATTCCATTTATATAACATTCTTGAAATGAAAAAAATTATAGAAATGAAGAACAGATTAGGGGTTACCAGTGGTTAAAGAAGGGTTAGGGGCGGAAGGGAAATGGGTATGGCTATAAAAGGGCAACCTGAGGGATTCTTGTGATGGAAATGTACTCTATCTATCTCAACTTTCAATGTCAGCATCTTGGTTATACCCTGTGTTACCATGCAGGGGAAACTAGGTAAAAGGTATAGGGGATTCCTCTGTATTATTTCTTACAACTCAACTGCATGTGAAACTATAATGATCTCAAAATAGAAAGTTCATTTAAATAAACTATATTTTAATTATAATATAATAAACTATATCATAACTATATAACCATATTATATATAACCTTTTTAAATAACTGGATATCTTTATGGAATTCACCTTAAGCTTTTCAGAGAGCCGTAATTTGAAAGATAAGCTTTAATATGGTCTTTAGGAAAAGTTACGAACAATACAAGCCCAGAACAGACTAGCTCCTTGATTAAGGCTAAAAAGTACTCATTGACTGGAGGAGCACCCCTAAAATGTGACCAGGAGACAAGTCGCCCACTGTCCTGAAGAGCAGGCACCTGTAATCCATGTAAGATAAGCTGTAGACGTAGAAATTGTAACATGAGAAGAGAGTGGAAATGGAGGAGGGGATGTCATAATGACAAGTGCAAACAGAGTCACCATGGAGTCTAGAAAGAGCTGGAGGGTGAGACACGAGGTGTTTTTCCAGCACTGACCAGGACAGAATGCAGCTGGCCAACACAAACATCCAGTCCACTGGGCAAACATATTCCTGGCTGAAAGCAGATTTTTCAATCGGGGCAGTCACCATGGGATGAAAATACACCCTCTAGGAAATCCAATTTCCTTTGCTTGGGTTCTATAGTCATCAAGCAACCTTCTGATCTTAATTTGATTTTTGATGGTTTCCTCACTAGAAGAGAAGGAGCTAATGGGATCCAATCTGTTAAATGATGATGTGTTTTCTTCCCTTATGACCCTCCCATGGTTTTTTGGCATTGAGTATTTCGTTCCAAATTGTTTTCTCTCTCAGGCATGATAGTATTTTCCCTCCAACACGAATATAACCCCCTTGAGCAAAGGGACTGAGTCAACAATCATTTATTAAGCACCTGCTGTGTGCTTGGAACTGTGCAAGGAACAAAAGCAAAATGCAGCCGAGATAGGATTTGCACCCCAGCGATGGCTAATTTCCTGGTGGTCCTTTACCAGCTGAGCTGTTAGTTGTGCCATTATGGCTAAGAATGTGGGCTTCAGAATCAAACCAATGGAATTCGAATTCTGGCTCCAACATTTACCGTCTGTGTGAGCCTGAGCAAGTTATGTAACCACTCTGACCCTCAGTTTCCTCGTCTATAAATCAGGTAGATTTCACAAGTTGTTGTGAGGATTAAATGAGTTAATCTGAACAAATCATAGTACCAGAGGCATAGTAAGCATTCATTAAGTGGGAATTATTATGACTCTGCAATCATTCCCAGAGTAATAATTTTCACTTCTGTGAGATTACACCTCCCTCTACTGCCCACCTAACTTGCCTGGCCACCCAAGGTCCAATTATTTCCAGGCATCTGGGAACATCAGGGAATGCAGAGAGTTCTATAAATCTACCTTGGCTGTCACTTGCCACCAGCCAGCAACTGACTCATACCATTGCTCTGTCTTTTAGGTGCCTTCACACCGGCTCCTCCTACCCTCGCAATGCTGCCTCCCCTCCTCCTGAAAATGGTCCACGGCCTGCCCTCATTCCTCACAGTGCTGGCTGGGGCCTTGACATTCATGACTCGACCTTCAGAAGGCTGGGGGTAACCAAAGGGACCTACACCCAACTCTGAGTCTGGGCTTATCACTAAGTTTCAGAGGCTGCCTCTCTTCCACTCTAAAAAACCGCACCATCTCCAGGCCCATAGAAAAGGGGGGGCCGGAGGGGTTTTGTCCTGTTTTGTTTCATTTTAAACAGAAACTTGATCTCAGAGATGCAGCCCTGCCCACCAAGAAGACAGTCCTGTTCATTCTTCTGCAGAGCTGTTGAGCCGCACGTCTCCAGCTCCCCACGCCCAAACAGGCTTTGCTTTACCTGTTTAGGACCACGAGGCCCAATGTAAGGGGAGTCAGCCCTCCAGGGACCCCCGGCCCCCCTGTAGCAGAAATAGCCTGTTGCAGCATCCATGCCCATCGTGATCCTCCTCCAGCCACCGAGGTTTCAAGGAACCTTGAGCTGCTTTGTTGATGGAGATGTCCTACCACACCTATCTTACATCATTTTGCCCAGCATAAAGCACAACGGCTGCATTGGGGGCAAGAATGGAGAGACAACCTTTCCACGTGTCACAGCCGTGTCACTCTGCCAAGTGTCTGAACAGAGTCCTAAGCAGGACAAATACCAATCGGACCTCCCAAAATAATCGAAAAGCAATTCAAATCTGCTGTTAGGCTTCTTTTTTAAAAAAGTAAACACTAACAGAAAATACAGCAAAACCTATTTAAATCCTCTTTGCCCTCCTTTCCTGGGCCACTGCCCCAGGATTTGCCCCTTCAGCTATTCTTTTTCTCCCCCTTATGTAGCTCTTTCTAGAATAAATCTGTCAAGTCTTCCTCTATTCATCGGCCTGGATGCCGGCAGCCAAGCTGGCAGAAAGAAACAGCATCTTGGGACTTCCCTGGTGGTGTAGTGGTTAAGAATCTGCCTTCCAGTGCAGGGGATGTGGGTTCAATCCCTGGTCAGGGAACTAAGATCCCACACGCATGCCGCAACTAAGGAGCCCGCCTGCTGCAACTAAGACCTGGTGCAACCAAAAATAAATAAATGAAATTTTAAAAAGTAAAATAAAAATTTAAAAATAACTATATATATAAAATAATTCCATATCTTTAAAAAAGAAAGAAAGAAAGAAACAGAATCTTTCCACAAAGTTCAGAGGAAACATACGCCTGCAGAGCTGTGTATGTTCCTGCTTTAATTTTTGTTGTTGTTGTCTCTCCCACATATTAGGTTCAACAGTTTTCCCAACAGTTATCATTAAGCACATCTTGTCTCCCACCGACATGGCTATATATTCACCCTTGAACTTGACCAACAACTCAACAATTGCTTCGTTTTACAAAAGGAAAATAAAACGATTTTAAGAAGGTAAAGGAGGCGAAGAGAATGAAGAAGAGAAGACAAAGAGATAAAAGAAAGCAGGTGAGGGAAAGTGAGACAGGAGAGGACAGAGCCACCAGCCCGGCGGAGAGGGGGCCTGGCAGACAGTCTGCTGCTTCCCCAGCACGTGCTGGTGATCCCAAATAAGATCAGCTGTGGATGACAGGGCGCTTTCTCAAAACACCTTTCTGAGAACACCTCCCACAATGCGTCAAAACAAATGAAATCTACCCTGACAGTATCTTCTTAACACTAGGGGCGAACGCACATTTACGTAATTCAGTTCAACAAATACTGGTTGAATATACATAGTATTATATAAATATGTATCAACACATATGAGAACTAAATGAAGAGAAGCTGGTCAGGATCAGGCAGTGGGGGGGGCCCTGATGGCAGGCCCCCTCAATTCCTGCCTCAGGACTGTGACATCTGACTTTGGGGAACAGATGTTACTGGAGTGCCTGCCATCACATTATCCACCTAGCACTCGCCTGTGCCCGGTCCTGATCCCACAGTGCAGGGGATAAATACAATCTGTGCTCATGCATTAAATCAACATGCATTACACACCACGGAAAATACTTATACGATGTAGGAATTGCATCTTTATTTCCAAACACATGTGTTATGAAAGTCTCTTAAGGAGACTGGGGAACCAGAGGGCAAGGTTAGCATTTTTGACGAAGGAAGAAAAGGTTTTGAGGTGCGCGGTATGTGAATACTTAGGTTGAGTGAGTGACTTTTCAGATATTAGCAAATACCTTTCTAAACTCAATGACTTTTGCAGAGAAAAAGACATGCTGTGAATTTATTTATTTCTAAATCTGCACTGACGGAAAAATTAAAAAGTGCTCGATATTAGCATGCTCATGCTGCCAGAACAAAATGCCACAGACTGGCTGTGGCTTAAATAACAAATTTATTTTCTCACAGTTCGGGAGCCTGGAAGTCCAAAATCAAGGTGTCAGCTGAGTTAGTTTCTGGTGCGAACTCTCCTTCCGGTTTGCAGATGGCCACCTTCACACCATGTCCTCACATGGTATTTGCTCTGTGTGATCATAGAGAAATTGCTGGTCTCTCTTTCTCTTCTTATAAGGACCCCAGTCCTATTGGATTAGCGCCCCATCCTTATGACCTCATTTAACCCTAATTACTTCCTTAAAGGTCCTGTCTCCAAATACAGTCACACTGGGCATTAGAGCTTCAACATACAAATTTTGTGGGGTGGGGGTGGTGTGGGGGGGTGGAGAGGAGATGCAGGGGGGAGGGCGGGACACACAATTCAATCCCTAACGTACTCCTAAGTGCTTTCAACTAAAAATATTGCTTACTTAAAAAAAAATAAATAAATAAAAATAAAAATATTGCTTACTTAAATACCTTCTGAAGCTAACGTCTATAGATACATTTTAGGAGTACCAAAGTTGAGAGTGACAAGCACAGAATGAACTTAATACGTGTTGCTACTCTGACTGTAGGTTGGTGGTGGTGAGGATTGTTTTGCTTTGGTTTTTTCTTCCCCCATTACTTTACACTGACTCTCTTAACTTCTCAACATCCGAAGTTCATTCATGCTAGGCTGGGAGCCCGCTGAGAACAGAAGGCATTTCTTTTCAGCTCCCTGCAGAGTCTGGCACATACCAGGAGCTCCATAAACGCTTGCTGCAAGAACGCACGGCTCCTTGGCTTGTAGACGTGGGGTTGGGAGGGGGAAGTTCATGAGAAGGTGATAATTATCACTATCCCTGTCATCCACAGCTGATCTTATTTGGGATCACCAGCACGTGCTGGGGAAGCAGCAGACTGTCTGCCGAGTGGGTGGAGGCAGGCTGAGAGGGACCCTTCTCTTGATCTCCCCACCTCTCTGGAAGCTGAGGAAGAGAACCCTCTAAAATGAGCAGCCACCATGTCCTAGGGAGAGAAGACATGATACCCTAAGTCAATTCTCTGAGCACTGTATGCTCGGAGGATGTTGACGCATCAGTTGGGATGCATGCTCGGAGGATGTTGACGCATCAGTTGGGTAGTTAGTACAACCCAACTACCCTTTGGTTCCCCCTGCCACACACCCAAAAGGTGCCAGGACCCAGGTCAGAGGTCATAAGAAACAACCAGCAAACATTACCAAGTACCTGCTCTTCAGTAGATCCATAAATACTTATTGATGACATATTTTGCGCCAGACGCTGTTCTTGGCACTGCAGACACAGAAGGTGAATAAGACACTCTGGTCCTCTAGGAATAAGTATGGAGGTATCAAGAGACATGACAATGCTGAAACTGCTAGGCTGCTGTGCCAGGCTTCTTCCTACCTTCTTACCTTCTTACCTGACAAAGCATCATGCAATAGCTGGTGGTCCCCAGTGTCTGGAAGTAAAGACCTATCCTATGTGTGTTCCCCTGAGCCAAAGAAAAAGTTTTTCATTTAAATTTGACTTATTTTTTACGGCTGCCCATTGATTTGCCTGAACTAAGAGGTACAGGTCTGGACTGTTCCTGCAATTAGCCAGAGGAAGGACTGAACGAGATATCCAGCTCACAGTGGTATTTTAACACTCCTGCTCATAAGGCTTAAGGTGACAAACGACAAGGTTAGTATGAAGATCTGCCCCCAGTGAGAGGCCATCAGGCAGCCGACAGGGAGCACAGACAAAGGATTAGGTACTCGAGTGGCAGCTCAGCTTGGTGACCTGGCCTCCCGCCAGGGCCACCCTCTCTGGTGTTTAAACTGTCCAGGACATCCCCCTTCTCCCACCTCCCCCCAGGCACAGCATCATCACTACCCTGTATGTGAGATTATACTGGGCAGGACGTTGTGACGACTTCCTTGCTTACCCTGTCACTAAACTGGCCCAAGTAAAAGTGACTCTGTCCTTGATCTTACCATGGACGTCACATGGGAACAGCAGAAGCACACAGACCCTCCCACGGAGCCAACAGATTTTACCAGCAACCCCAATGTGGGAGATAAGCCTTAAGCAAAGAGTTGCAGCAGAGTGGGGCAAGTATCAGGTTGAACTCAATGCGGTTATCAGTGCTGGATTGGTTTTGCCCTACAAAGACAGACATTTCAAAGGGAGGCACAAACTATTGGGCGTAAGATAGGCTACAAGTACGTATTGTACAGCACAGGGAATATAGCCGATATTTTGTAATAACTTTAAATAAAGTATAACATTTAACAACTGTATAAAAAATAAATTTTAAAAATAAAAATTCTTTCAATTTAAAACATTTTGAAAAACGAATTTCTTGTGGTTCAACCTAATGTCATAATACCTAACTCTTACATAGCACCTCCAAGCTCTTTACACACAAACTCACTTCATCCTCATAGCAGCCCCGCGAGAAGGGGGCTGAGTAAGTGGCAGCTAGGAAGTGTCAAGGATACAAATGCAGGCAGCCCAGCCCCAGAATCCACACAGGATGAGCCAAGATGCTCAAGAAAAGGCTTCCAGAAGGAAGTCAACCCAAGAAGACTTGTGCCCTCTGACACCCAGCATTGCAACAAAAGGCCTTCATGTTGTTTTAACAGGGTCGAGTTTGCCCGGCCAGACGTTATCCCTAAGGGTTCAATTCACACCACCCAAACTCACATCGGGTTCACCTAATAAACATCTGTTACATAAATGCCTGAGGGAGGAAAAGGATGAATGAACAATAGCAGAGAGCAAGCGTGTTCATTTCCATGGAGAAGTAACAATGCCCAAGCACCCGGAAGCTCAGGTGTGCAGAGTTGGGGCAGGCAGGAGCTTCCGAATACATTACCTGGTGTCATTTCAAAGAGGCAGAAAATTATGGAAAATGTTATCATTTTCATTTTACAGGTGAGGAAATGAGCTGGGAGAGTTGACTGAAGCCCCCTGCCCCCCGATTCTGACCACACTCTTCTCATCCCTGCTTCTGCCTTCCAAGATGCCCAGCAGTCCCTCTTCCCAGGGGAAAAGTTCACTTGGGAAATCCAATTAAGAGGATTCAACTGCAGAAGGAGTCCAGGTGCAGTTTAAGAGGAGTGGAGGCCTTTAGGAACCACTTCCAGCCGTAATATCCTGGTCCAGCTTTCTCCACAACGCAGCCATACACCTACCCACGAGAAAAGAACACCGAAGTCGGTGGTCAGGGCATCTGCGCCCTAGGTCACCACTGGAGAAGCTAGAAATTGTCATTCCCTCACTGTGGCACCTTTTTCAATATTCCTTATCAGCCACCAAAAGCTACTGCCATTACAACATTACCTCATGATGGGCATATTACAATTTCCTAGATTACATCTTACCTGACGTGAGTTACATCTTAGGGTTGTTGCTTCCTGGCACTTTAATTTCATAAGTACGCTATCTCCAGATCACAGAGGAGGATGAGTTACAGCCACTTCTATCCATTCTCTAAGCCTCATTTCCAGAAACTAACATTTTCTTCCCTTGGCCTGGATCCCGGGGTGTACTATGTGCCGGTTCTATTGCTTTCTATCCATTAACCATAATAAGTAATGATGATGTTCTTTACCTCGCTTATTTTGTTTTCTTTTTTTGGTGTTTGGCATGAGAGGAACTACAGGCAGAATCTGATTGTGTAAAATTGTCATCTTTTTGCAAAGAATCCTTTTCTGAGAGACGGTCATGAAGCTGCTAAGGAATTTTTCTCCTTATTGTTCTTCATTTTAATTACAGGGATTAGTTAGCCTATAGAGAGATACCAAAGATAGAACTCTACGCAACATTACCAGATAATCATCAAGGGTTAATAAATATAAAGGGAAAAGAAGGTGTTCTTACCAAATGTAATAACTTACCCACATTTTATATCCTACCCCTGATGAGTCAGACAAAAAAACTTCAAATAGAGCACATGATGGGTGGATAAGGCACTTAAAACACTGTCTATTTGACTTCCCTCCACTGCCAGATGGTAAGATTCAGGAGTGGAAGAAAGGGAAGGAGATGGGACTTAACTCCTCAGGAACTCCTCGGTTTCTCAGGAAACACCTCCTTGTAGTACATGGCAAACCATAAAGGAAAAAGAACAAAGTGAAAGAATGGGCAAGTTGAGATGATTTAAAACCATGAGTGTAAAAGCATAATTGTGTTGAGTCTCTTCGTAGGGCAAACAGCTATTTTCCCTGGGGGAGGACCTTCTGTAGAATCATCTTTCCAGTCCTATGGCCTTCGTTTCTGCTGTGCCTCTATTGGCCCCCAATTTAAGCCCTTTTGCAGTTGACTGCATAGAAGTCACCATTCCGTTCTTCATACATAAAGAAGATGTGTTAAATGATGGAAAGGGTGTAGAGAAAGGGAACCCTCCTACACTACTGGTGGGACTGTAATCCGGTGCAGCCACTATGGAGAACAGTATGGAGGTTCCTTAAAAAACTAAAAATAGAGTTGCTATATGATTCTGCAATCCCACTCCTGGGCATATATCCAGAAAAAGCTCTAATTTGAAAAGATACATGCACCCCAATGTTCATAGCCGCACTATTTACAATAGCCAAGATATGGAAGCAACGTAAGTGTCCATCGACAGATGAATGGATAAAGAAGATGTGGTACACATATACAATGGAATATTAGCCATAAAAAAGCATGAAATAATGCCATTTGCAGCAACAGGGATGGATTTAGAGATTATCATACTAAGTGAAGCAATTCAGACAGAGAAAGACAAATATCATATGATGTCACTTATATATGGAATCTTAAATATGATACAAATGAACTTATTTACAAAATAGAAACAGACTCACAGACATAGAAAACAAATTTATGGTTACCAAGCGGGGAAGGGGGTGGGGAGGGACAAATTAGGAGTTTGGGATTAGCAGATACAAATTACCATATATAAAATAAACAGAAAGTTCCTACTGTATAGCACAGGAAACTATATTCAATATCCTGTAATAAACCAATAAACCATAATGGGAAAGATTATGAAAAAGAATATATATATGCATAACTGAATCACTTTGCTGTACACCAGATATTAACACAACATTATAAATCAACTATACTTCAATAACAACAACAACAAAAGAGGATGTGTTACCTCCCACGCCTTGGGAAAACTAGCAGTCTTCGATGCCTATTTTCCTGAATGGATTTGCAAAGTTTCCTTTAGCAATCTATCTTTACATATACATCCTAGGAGTTAGCTACTGAAAATAAAGTTATGATGGCTAGATTGCGTCTATTATTTAACGTCCTCAAGCTTTTGTGGCTGAATTTGGATGAAGGGATTAAATGCTAAAAATTACAAATCATAGCTTTAAAAAATAATAATAAGACTGGATTTAAAACAAAGCAAAAACACCCTCCAGACATACAAAATCTAGTGCAGGAAATTTGAGAGAACAGTGAGTAGAGTATAGTCATGATTGGAGATGGCCTGGCAGCACTGAGGACCCAGCTGAACGTGGGAGACCATGCACTTGAGGCGACCAGGCCCCTGCGTTCTGCGTTGTTTGCACGCAGCATCCATTCTCACCTCCTTCCTTCTCTCCCACAGGACAGGGCTGAAGACTAACAGCCGCATTTCTCAGACTTCCTTGTAAGTAGAACTCTGGATGTGACTGAGGCTCTGCCAATGAGATGCCCCTGTGTGGTGCTGGGAAGGTGGGGGGAAGGCAGAGGATGAGCCAGCTCGGCAGATGTGGGTGTTTCCAGCACTCTCTACCATCCAGTCACCAGCTTGCTGGGTGTGAGGTGGCAATGCATGTGACAACAAAGGTAGCAATTCCTTCCAATTGAATCCCAAGTATGACTGTGAGTCCAAAAGCCCAGTGGTGCCCCGACCTCTACTCCTTCACATCTTCACAGTTTTATAAGAACCCAACATTAAATCCACTTCTGCTAGAGAAGAAGTGAGTAAGTGGCAGCTAGGAAGTGTCAAGGATACCAATGCAGGCAGCCCATCTCCTGCATCAAATCCTGATTAATATGTGTGTTTCCTCTAGGGCCAAAGCAGTCAAAGATTACGAGGCTGAATAGTTGGACTGATCTTGGATTAGTATTTTGCAGGGCAAGTTTAAAGGAAGGAAAGGGGAGAAAGCATGATTTGAACAGCATTTCCCAAACTATGCCATAAATAGCTTTGGGGATTTAAGAGGTACAAGCACATGGCATTAAATAACATTGAAACATGTAATAAGAGAGTTATTCCCTTTTCAATTCTCTTTTAATCATTTAGGGAGAATTCTTAGGTTGGGACTTGATTTCTTTAACACCTCTCTAATACCTACTAATCCCCTTTACTTGCAAAGAGAATAGGCACAGAGCCTTTGATCAGGCAACAATCCTTAGCTAGAATAGAAAGACTCTGTTTTATTTTCAATATACTTATTTACAGAGTTGTCCTCCGAGTATGGTAAGCAATAGAAGTTTCCCATTTATGTTAGTGAGAAAAGTGTCTTTCTAATTTCTACCTTTTATTTTGAAATCTTTAACAAAAGACAGAGGGCTTCCCTGGTGGTGCAGTGGTTGAGAGTCTGCCTGCCGATGCAGAGGACACGGGTTCATGCCCCAGTCCGGGGAGATCCCACATGCCACGGAGCGGCTGGGCCCGTGAGCCATGGCCGCTGAGCCTGCGTGTCCGGAGCCTGTGCTCCACAACGGGAGAGGCCGCAACAGTGAGAGGCCCGCATACCGCAAAAAATTAAAAAAAATAAAAAAGGACAGAATAGCACAGTGAACATCCATATGCCCACCACAGGGATTGTACCACTGCTTTCTGTTTTTGTTTTTAATTTTTGGCCTTGCCGCTCGTCCTGTGGGTTCTTAGTCCCGGAAGCCCCACCCGCTGCAGTGGAAGCGCTGTGTCCTAACCACTGGACTGCCAGGGAATTCTCTACCACCGCTGACATTTTCCAGATCTCCTTCATCTATAATGTCTTTCTTGTTCAACAATGTAAAAGTAAATTACAGACTTTGAGGCACTTGACCCCTAAAATATCAATACTTCAGCATGCAATTCCAGAAAACAAGAATATTCTTCTACAAAATTATAGCCCTTATCACGCAAAACAACATTAATAATTCCCTCAAGTTGTCCAGCCCATGTTCAATTAGGAGCGTGTTTTTTTCTTAAATAAATTCACTTCTAAAATGTGAAATGATTTAAAGAAGAAACAGACAACTAATAGTAAACAATAATATAGGTATATATAATATAATAATATAGGTATACCTAAAATATAATATAGGTATGTGGTTATGGAGAAAAGTGTCATGATGGGGAAAGTGGGGTGATGGTAACAATAGTAAATAATAATATGGGTGTTATGTGGATATGGGGAAACATGATGATGGTGGGTTTTAAAACTTTAGGTTGAAAACTAATTCCTGGGGAATGGTAAAAATGATGGAACATGAGATTTAGGCTTTGTAGGAAAAGGAAATAGAACAAGAAAGATGCTAATAGGTTGGGAAAAAAGTAAGTGGGCCAAAGAAATAGAAGTTACTCCTGGTCAGAGAGTAAGTGTGCTAGAAGAAAAGAAAATGTAGGGGCTTCCCTGGTGGCACAGTGGTTAAGAATCCACCTGCCAATGCGGGGGACACGGGTTCGAGCCCTGGTCCAGGAAGATCCCACATGCCGTGGAGCGGCTGCGCCCATGCACCACAGCTGCTGAGCCTGCGCTCTGAGGCCCGCGAGCCACGGCTACTGAGCCCACGTGCCACAACTTCTGAGCTCACGAACACAACTGCTGCAGCCCATGCGCCTAGAGCCCGTGCTCTGCAACGGGAGGGGCCACCGCAAGGGGAAGCCCACGCACCACAACAGAGAATAGCCCCCACTCACCACAACTGGAGGGAGCCCGCGTGCAGCGGCGGAGACCCAACGCAGCCAAAAATAAATAAATAAATAAATTTAGAAAAAGAAAAGAAAAAGTAAAGTGAAGGCATAATGAACACCAGTGTAATTAGGGGTTACTCCTGGGAGTTGTGACAAGTGGTGACTTGTACGCTCTATGACATAGTAGATGACCCTACAAGCTCTAGAGTCAGCCTACCTGGTTTGAATCCCAGTTATGCCACTATTTGCTGTTGAACCTTGATATAATTACTCAAAATCTCTTTGCCTCAGTTAACTCATATACAAAATGGGAGGGAAATAGTAGTTCTTAGCTTGTATGCTCTTGTAAGGATCAAATGAATTAATACACTGTAAACCCTCCCTAACACACAAGTGACAAGCATTACCCCCAAAATTCAGTGGTGTAAAATGCGGGTTTCTGTTATGGCAAAGTTAACGAAAAACAGTATTTTTCAGTGGGTCTGTGTGGTCATGAAAACTACAAAAGTAAAGCTAATAAAATATGTAATGTATACAAGTAACCAGAAATGGTGCCTCAAGTAATGTATACAAGTAACCAGAAATGGTGCCTCAAGTACTGGGGCAGGGAGAGGGGAGGAAGTGACGCAGTGGTGGGCAATCAGAAGTGGACAGGAGGGGGGGACTTCCCTGGTGGTCCAGTGGCTAAGACTCTGTGCTCCCAATGCAAGGGGCCCAGGTTCAATCCCTGGTCAGGGAACTAGATACTACATGC
The DNA here is from genome assembly GCF_949774975.1 of Lagenorhynchus albirostris. Lineage (NCBI taxonomy): Eukaryota > Metazoa > Chordata > Mammalia > Artiodactyla > Delphinidae > Lagenorhynchus > Lagenorhynchus albirostris. Next base: position 93,183,306 of record NC_083104.1, on the reverse strand, counting down.
TGCGACTAAAAAAGAAAAAAGAAAAAGATTCTGCACGTTGCAACTAAAGATCCTGCACACTGTCAACTAAGACCCGGCGCAGCCAAATAAACAAATAAAGTAGATTTTTAAAAAGTGGGCAGGAGGGCAGGAAATTTGAATTTCAAAGTCAGCAGAAAGGGGGAAGGGGAGGAGCCAGAAAAAGGGCGGGATTAAGGTCAAGGTTAACATCAGGACTGTGGCCTATAAAGGGCTCTCCTCCCCAAAAGAATAAAATTTTAATCAACTTCCATAGGAGAACAAGGGTCAGGCAGAGAACAGGAGATAATTACCAATAGCCAATTGTGTTTTGTGGGATACTGATTTATCAGTTGGTTTTACTATATATGTCCAGTGCTGAGAACAGGCCCTGGCATATCAAAAGCACTGAATAAATGTTCAGTATCATTATTATCATCTCTCTCTTCTCTATTCCCACTATCTCACCCTATTTCAGGTCCATGGTACCACTGGGCTGGTTTAGGTTAGTTCTTCCTAACTAGTCTCCTGTCCTGGGCAGGGAACTCATAGAACCCACCAGGAACTCCCCCGCTTCGTTTCCAAGTGTCTTCCACATCCCAGCCCTTCCTAGAGCTTCTTCACACAAGTTAATATGCTTGGTACCGTGGTGACCACCGCTGACTGGACCAGGTGGGCATCTGACACAAAGGGAACTGTTGACAGGCTAGTCAACAGCCAGTGAAGTTATATCTGCACAACAGGGGTCTCTATACTAGCCTGTGGTTGACTGGTCCAAACATATTCTTCAATCTAGAGAACTGAATGCAGGATGGAGAGAGGGCCAGTGGGCACAAAGGAAACAGATACAAAACAACACAGAGACAAGGCAGTAAGCAGAACTTCTGAGGCAGGAGAAGCCGTGAGTAAGCAGAGTATTTACCACCTCGTCTCTGGTACCTACTGAATCTTTAATTAAGAAATTTAACACCTTGGTCATAGCACTCTTCTCTGGTCCTGCTCCCAACATTATCTAGGGCAATGTCAAGGTCCATGTGGATATTCAAGGTCTTTGGGTCTTAGAGTTTTCCAAATCCAATGACTTTCTCTTTAAGTCTCTTTTTTCCTCCAGCACAGCATTAATACTTCCTAAATCTAGGAATCCCAGAATCCCAGAATTTTAAAGGCTGGAACAGACCTTATAGATGTCACTCCTCTCAACAAACAAAATATTAATTGTCTTCCCATGGTTATGACTGTTCAGATCACTTTTCTGAAAATAACTATCTTGGAATTCCCTGGCAGTCCAGTGGTTAGGACTCAGCACTCTCACTGGCAAGGGCCTGGGTTCAAACCCTGGTTTGGGAACTGAGATCCCACAAGCCACATGGTGCGGCCAAAAAATGAAAGAAAATAACTATCAAAAGCCATATGAATATGGCTTCCCTAGTGGCACCGTGGTTGGGAATCCACCTGCCAATGCAGGGGACACGGGTTCAAGCCCCGGTCCTGGAAGATCCCACATGCCACGGAGCAACTAAGCCCGCGAGCCACAACTACTGAGCCCACGTGCCACAACTACTGAATCCCACGCGCCTAGAGCCCGTGCTCTACAACAAGAGAAGCCACCGCGATGAGAAGCCCGCGCACCACAACGAAGAGAACCCCCCACTCGCCACAACTAGAGAAAGCCCTCGCGCAGCAACAGTCAAAAATAAAATAAATTAAAAAAAAAAAAAAAAGGCCGTGTAAGTATATACCTTTGCAACCAGCAATTCCACTTCTAGTAACTTATCCCATAGAAAATAATCGGACAAGCACACAAAAATGATATGACGGAATATTCACTGCAGCATGCTTCAAAACAGCAAAAGTTTGGAAACTACTTACATGCGTAACAAGAGCTTTGGTTAAGTGTTACATACAGCCATTTGGTGGGACACTGGTGACTGAAAATTGGAATAGGGATTATAAATTTATTAACATAGAAACATGTTCTTGCATTATTATTGGGTCACAAAATGGGGTGTTGTGATTTCATTGATTGGAAAATATTTTAAATATGTTTACATAAACAGAAAAAAAATGTGGAAGGATTTTATAGAACTTATATTTACATGGCGAGAATGTGGCAATTTTGCTCCTTTGCTTACGTGTAACATCTAAATTTCTTCATTGAAAATACATTTCTAACGAAATAAAAACAAAACAAAAATCCTACCGAAGGCCCAGAACTGGTGACATCCCTCCTATAAATTATGTAGAGAGAAGCCCATCAGAAATGTCAGCCCCCTGCTCCTGCGCGTGGATGTGTTTATATCTGTCTTCACAGCAAGCACACACTCACATTCGTGTCTCCTTGCTCTCCCTACGTGATGGGAAAGACCCTGGAAAGCATAGCTGCCTTTCCCTCTACAGTACCAGACTTGGGGTCTTACACCTTGTAGTGGGTTATATGTCCATGTCCCAGAACCTGTGACCGTGACCTTATTTGGGAAAAGGGTCTTTGCACGTGTAATTAAGTTAAGCACATCGATATGAGATCATCCTGGATTATCCGGGTGGGCCGTAAATCCAATAAGAAATGTCCCCATAAGAGATAGGCGAGGAGACAACACAGACACAGAGGAAGAGGCCACATATAGATGGAGACAGACACTGGACTCAGGCAGCCACAGCTAAGGGACCCCTGGGGCCACCAGAAGCTCCAGAAAAGGTGAGGAAGCATTATCCTTTAGAGCCTCCCTTAGAGCAGAGCACGGCCCCGCTGACACTTTGATTTTGGACTTCTGCCCTCCAGAACTGCGAGAGAATACATGTTTGTTATTTTAAGGCACCCAGTTTTTGGTGATTTGTTACAGCACACATAGGAAACTAAGACACACATAGTAGGCATTTTGTCAATATTTGTGGGAGGACAAAAAAGAATTGTTTGAAGGGCTATGTCCCTGGTTCTAATAACTTTGATTCAGAAAGAAAGACAATCTCATTAAAATACTTTTCTAAACCCTAGTTTCTTATGATCAAATGTGAATTCTTCCTCCCACCATGTATTTTAAAGGTAACCAAAATGGCAAGTGTTACTTGGTGATCTCCTAGCCTTGATGTGAAATGTGGAAATAAAAATAATTGACTCAAAAAAAAAATAATAATAATTGACTCATCCTTACAACATGGAGACCCAGGGTTCCCCCATAATTCCTCAAATGCTAAGCTTCTTATTTTACTGGAGTGTGACTTCCGTATCCATGGCTTTGCTCCAACTTCACCAAACACTGACGGTAAAGGCTTTAAAGGGACAATGACAGAGTTGAGAGGTTGAAAAATTTGACCTACTTTTCTCTTCTGTCTGTTCTAAAAAATCCATGTCATTTTCTTCCTGTGATTCAACTCGATTCTTTAATCCACATTCACAGTTCCTTTCCACGGAGGGCATAATTTGGCCTCATGTGTTTGCTTTATGTTTTGTTTTTGAATCAAACGCTTCTGTGCTTTGATAACCAACAGTGAGGAGGAGAAGAAAATGCGTTTTTCTTCAGGTTTTAAAACAAATAGTGTTGAACACTCCAGGGATTATCATGTAAAACATGGTGCAAAGAAATGTGAGTGGAGGGGGACTTTGAAACCTCATAAATTGCTCGTAGGATGATATCTGCTCTGGATGACAGAAAGCATCAGTCTTCAAGGTCGCTTCTCATCCATGTGATGTACAACTGCGTATGGTTCCAAATATAAGACAGCCCCTGCGTCAGATGCCAGCGTGGGGAAGGAACACACAGAATGAATCCACACGGAAGTGCACGCAGGGCCGGTGCTGGACAAGATTGCAGATAACGAGGGATTTGCCCACGCCTCTCCACCCACCCCCGCATCCCTCTCCCTGCCCTGTTGGTTTAAATAGGGGCTTCTCTCTGACCCAGAGATGATCGGTGACTTCAGGCTAGACCTTCTGAGATGGAGAGACGTTCTTCCTCCCCCTCCCCCTTCCCAAGCCAACCCCTCCAGGTTCCTGTCCCTCTGAGCCTGCACTGTGTTGGGGGCTGGTCTGCAGAGGGCCCGGCACAGTTCTGAAGAAGAGGTTGCAGGAAGCATTTCTCACTGGGCTTGACCTGTCCATTGGAGTCTGCTAAACTAGAGAGCAAGTCCCTTTCTTCCCCTCAGGTGAAGTGAAGCCTTGGCCTTCTCGCCGCAGAGAGCACACGGAAGGGCCTAGAAAAAAGGGAAGCCTTTGACTCTTGTACCAACCAGAACTGAAGGAATGCCTACAGCCCGGGGAGGACACATGTGGGTAGCCAGCCTACTCAAGGGAAGAGAGACCAAGCAGATACCCGCATTCAACCTGGATGATAATGGCAGGAGAAGGTATGGATTCTTCTTCTAAGGCATAAATTACATTTTAATGGTGGCTTTCAATGCCTGAAAAGAAGAAAGACTAACATGGGAATGTTGACCAGTGGTCAGTGTGGGAAATATTCTTTAAAAGAAGGGCTGTAAAAATGCTTGTTTAAAATCACATCAACCCGTAGCTCTTACTCACTATGCACTAAAGGGTTTAATGAATGGATGGCTCTGAAAAATATTTCTCATACTAATTGGAAAATTGGAATACACTTCCCAATTTGCCTCCCTCAGAAGGACAGCAATGCCACAGGACTGTCAGTATTACAAATCAGCTGGGGTCACGCAAAAGGATGGTATCCCATAGGCTGACTTGATCAAATGGCATAATCGATCAGAAAAGGGGAAAGGACTATCTGAGTCCAACAGGAACACAACTTTTGTCCAGACGTGGAAAACCAAACTGGCAGATTGGAAAGACTAGAATTAGCCCTCCCCTGGTGTGGCAGGATGCCTGGATCTGATGACAGCTGTTATCCTGAAAGAGTGGCAGGTACACTGCAGAAAGAGGGGCTTTCCCTCACTCTATGGAGAGCAAGTTTTTCTGTGGATTCATCAGGACCAAAAATATTTCAGGAGAAAGCACACCCCAGCGCCTTGAGTCCCTGCCTACCGTGGGCCTGTAGGTCTCGCCCTTGACGCTCAGTAGGGTCTGAATGGCAACTGGATGTGGTCCAATGTTTTCTTCCAAGGGAACATAATTACAAGATACATGGTATAAACCTCTGACCCATACCTCAGATCTCAGCACATCCAAGTTACAGGCCCTTTACTGGTGTTTGAAATAGCGTGCTGTATCGCCCCCGTCAGAAAAATTCTCACCTTTCTTTTAGGCCGCCTTGGAGCTGAAATCAGCTTTATATTTCACCATATGGACCTAGAAGCCAGCCGATTTTCGGGCGGGGGTGCGGGGAGGTGAGAAGGGAGCAGACACACGAAGGTGAGAGGCCAAGGACAAAGGAGAGCTCTGAGAGTGGGTTCCTGCTTGTGCCGCTCCTGGCGGTTGATCCCCATCCTGCCACTGGGGGCCAAGAGGTACCCCATCAACTCCCACTCTCGCTAATGCTGGGTTTCTGCTACGTGCCGCCCCAGGGGTCCTATGGCCAAGTCCCCACTTGCACTGAGTCCTGTGAACACAAGGGCAGTGTCTGCCTCGTTCACACTTACGCGCTGAACAAAGTGATGTACAAAAAAGAGCAAACATCTGAAAATCCTCAGAAGACATGGAAAACAGGAGGCTTGTTGGAGTCTTGGATTGGGAGTCAAAACCCTGTGTAATCATTTTGTCTCTACCACTATATAACTGTGACCATAGATAACTTACTGAACCTCTCTGGGCCTCTGTTTGGTCCTAGAAAGGCCATAACATAACACAACATAACATAACCTAAAACCTAACATTAAGTGTTTGGCACACGTTAGAAAGACATTTTTATTATTTCCCTTGTGTTCCCCATATTTTCGTAAAACATGTAAAAATTTGTAATTTTAAATCTGAAACAAACTGCATATGCTAATCCCTTTTCCCGTAAGATAGCCAGTATTACCATTACCATTCTAGTAAAAGCAAAAAAAAAAACCCTTAGCATTTCAGTTACGCTGTGCCCTCTTCCCCCCAGATAAATGATGCCGTTTCTGTTAGACATCCTGAAGTATTGAAAAGAGCTTGAGGACTCCCATCACTACACTCAGGCACTCCAGCCCTCTGGATATCCCGGGTGGAAACCATTTCACTTGATGACTAATAAACTCTAAAATTCAATTATTCTGATAACTTAATAGATGCCTGCAAATTAGTACAACCTGAAGGAAGCAGGCTGGACACCTACGGGAAAGTTTAGATTCCCCTTATACGTGGAATCTAAAAATTTGCTACAAATTTACTTATTTGCAAAACAGAAACAGACTCACAGACGTAGAAAACAAACTTACGGTTACCAAAGGGGAAAGGGGGTGGGGGGATAAATTCGGAGTATGGGATTAACAGATGCACACTACTATATATAAAATAGATAAGCAACAAGGATTTACTGTATAGCACAGGGAACTATATTCAGTACCCTGTAATGAACTTTGTATAATGGAAAACAATCTTTAAAAAAGAATATAGATATATCCAAATATATACGTATACCTGAATCATTTTGCTGTGCATCTGAAACTGACACAATATTGTAAATCAACCATACTTCAATTAAAAAAAGAAAAGAAGAGAAGGGCACTTTCAGTTCTCAGCAGTTTGAACGTTGAATACCACTTTCAAATACATTACTTTTGTCGTGCTGATAACATTTGCAGGCCAGTAAACTATTCCTCCATCTAATAATTGACTAATAACATTTACTGAGTGCCTCCTACGTGCATACTAAGTACTTTTCTTCTATTGTCTCAATTACCCTTCCCCCTTCAATGCCAGAGCCTTACATGGTAGGCACTAATATTTCATCACCCCCATTTTCCAGATGAGGGAATTGAGGCACTAAGGGTAGAGCTGGGATGACACCCAGACTGCCTGACCCCTAACCTTTTTCTGTTATTGTTCCCCGACCAGGGATCGAACCCGTGCCCCCTGCATTGGGAGAGCAGAGTCTTAACAACTGGACCGCCATGGAAGTCCCTGACTCCTAACCTTTATGCTACACTGCTTCTTGACATCCCTGTTGGCTGTTAGATTACCCTGTTTGAAATCCTCAGTAGCATCTGTATTACCTTCCCAGGGTTGCTCTGACAAATCACCACAGACATGAAATTTATTCTCTCACAGTTCAGGAGGCCAGAAGTTCAAAATCAAGGGATCTGCAAAGTCGATTCCTTCTGGAGGCTCTGATGGAGACTCCCGTTCCATGCCTCTCCCCTCACTTCCGGTGGCTGCCAGCAATCCTAGAGTTCCTTGGCCTGTGGCTGCATCCCTCCAGTCTCTGCCTCCCTCTTCACAGCTCCTTCTCCCCTCTGTGACTCTGGATCTCCTTTTCTGCCTCTTAGAAGGACACCTGTTGTTGGATTTAGGACCCTCCCAATCCAGGATGATCTCACCATGGGATCCTTTCCTCAATTACAAAGGAATTCCTCAATCTACAAAGACCCTTTGCTAAACAAGGTCACATTCACAGGTGCAGGAGTTTGGCACTTGGACATATCTTTTGGGGGACAGCCACTATAGCATCCAACAATCTTCGCCTCAGTCTTTTCATGAGTCTTATTTGCATACAATCCTGTGGTTCTTTTTTTTTTTTTTTTTTTGCGGTACGCGGGCCTCTCGCTGCTGTGGCCTCTCCCGTTGCGGAGCACAGGCTCCAGACGCGCAGGCTCAGCGGCCATGGCTCACGGGCCCAGCCGCTCCGCGGCGTGTGGGATCCTCCCGGACCGGGGCACGAACCCGCGTCCCCTGCATCGGCAGGCGGACTCTCAACCACTGCGCCACCAGGGAAGCCCCTGTGGTTCTTTTTTGAAGGATGGTGGTAACTCCTATGTCCCAAAACGTAAACCATACAAGATTTATCACTCTGATCACATAGATGTGACAAATTTAAAAAAGAGAAAGAAAACAAGAACAGAGAATATGTAGAAATGATAGAAGACATAAAAGCATTTATTCAATTAACAATTGTTTAGAACTCTGGGTCAGGCACAGTGCCAGATGCCAGTCCAAAGAAAGAAAGACATGGCGCCCTCCCCGGGGAAGCCTGAGGTTCAACTTGGGGGACAAGGACTCAAGGGCAATTGCAGTGCAATTAGAGAAGTGGCGTCAGGTGCATGGAGAGGCTTGTGGGATCACAGAGAAAGGAGGAGTTAGCGTCCCCCGGGTCAGGGTGAGGCTTCCACAGAGCAGGTGACATTTGAGCTGCGCCCTGAGAAACGAGTGGGAGTGTGCCTGGGTGGGAAGGAGCCCAGGAAGGGCATTTCAGGCAAAGGACTGAGCAGAAGGCGAGCTGCAGGTGCTGGAAGAGATTGACAAGTTCAGCACACAATGTGCAGTTCGTCACCAGGCCCCATTTTCATCCCGTCAGCCTTGGCACCAAACCCCTCAGTGACCTTACATCATCTAAGACATACAACCCGAATCCGGCCCCCGATAACGCAGCTCAAATCACTTCTTCCCAACATGAAGCCCGTGCTGCAGTCCTCCTGTCCCCAGTCTGTCCCTTATAAGGAGTGACGGCTCCTGCCCAGTGGCTCCTAGGATCCTGCTGGAACTGCCACATGAGGGACGCTCCCAAGTCCCATCCGTCTACAAAACAACCACTCTTGGAGATCCTTCCCATTGGCCCAAATTCCATATAAACCAGCTTTCATTAGTAACATCTAAAGGCAATTCTTCAAGCTCAAAAAAATTGGCCTTCACATATGGAGCTGTGTCCAGAGGGTGATGACACAGCATCTTTCTAAGGAAACAAAAGTTGGCCATTGTCAACCCCAGCAAGCCAAAAAATATGTTTTGTCTTTGAGATGAACAAGGAGAAAATGCGGGTGGTGATGGTACAAAGAGGATAAGGGTCTGTTATCTTTTACCCACAATTCTGAAATTCAAGGTGCTCCCCAAACCACTAGTTAAGTCCTAACTCACTGGGTGTCCAGGGCTGACCTGAATGGATGTGAGCCTATTAATAGTCTGTCTCTTTCACCGTGCAGTCTGTGCCTTTGGCTTCAGAGTTAATAAGATGCTTGATTACACAATGCTGCCGGACCTCTACCAGGGGTGTTAGGTAATATTCTGTGTCCTGAAACTCACTTGGCTCCAGGGATTTGGGATGTGAGACTGTGGGCCTGTGCTTGCTACATCCTGCCGCAGGTGGTTTTAATGATCGTGTTCCCTGGGGCTGTGTTTATTCTTAGCTGGAGCTCACTTGAGGGATAGCCTGGTTAGGGTCACTGACAAATCTTTGTCAGGGGCAGGTAAGATAGACAGCCTCGGGCGAGCGAAACAAGCAAAGCCAGCTGGAGAAGAGAGCCGGCAGCAACAAGCCTAACTCCACCCCTTCTCTGGGTCTCAGTCTTATCACCACGAGGCCATATATCAGCAAGTGGTCTTGACCAGTGCAGATTGAATTACACAAGATGTAAATAACACAAGATGTTGAAGGACTTGGAACCTCCACCTCCTGGCCCTGCCTCACATCACACCCCCAGATGTCTTGGGTCCACACATACCCTCACAGCTTCACTAGAATGACCGCAGCTCTCTGAAGGTCAGCCACTTAAGACATAAGCAGTTGGCTTCCCTATGCATGAGGGCCAACACACACACACACACGCGCACACACACACACACACAAACACACAGTAGGATTTTTTAACATAGGCACGTGGGCTTATGTCCCAATTCTTCTACCTGGCAGATTTGTGAATGGGAACAATTTAACTCATTCTCACCTGCTGCATCATTTAAATGGTTATAATTATAATAATTGCCTCTGACTCTTCTTTTCAGTGTCAAATAATAAACTAGACGTGATAGTCCCTGTAAGCAGTAAAACGATATACAAAATGTCATCACTGTGTTCATTATTATTTTTAAGGTTAGAATATTAATTATACTGGAATACTTATTCGTTAAGGCAATACTTCTCAAATGTATTATCAGGGGGCACTGATGTTCCAAAAGATGTTCTGCTATTAAAATTGAACAATGACGGTCTTTCTCACCCTCCAGGGGAAAAAAAAAACCCACTCAATCAATGACAGAATTTTCTCAATACTAAATTTACCATCAATTAGGTTTTTCTTAAACATTAGGGTCCAATTCTACTTGTCTTAAAAGTCCTATGAATCAGATGAGACTCATGTGTTTAAAGAATAACTTGTGCTTAAAGAATTACTCTCCGGTGCCATTTTACAAAGAACACCTTGCCAGGCAAGATGCTGAGTGCCGAGGACGCACATATGAATACAAGGGTACAATTCCTGTATTCTAGAAGCTGAGTGGTAGGAGAGAGGTGGTGTGAGTGTAGAGAGGCGAACAAGCAGTTGTATTAAAATAGAAATAAAATCAGAGACACTCTGATACCTGTGTGTAAAGGTCTTACCTGGGCACAAAGGAGGGAGTGTTGTTCGATTCTTGGGGATAGAGGGTGGATTCAGGAAATGCTTCACAGGAAAAAAAATGACACCCAGGGCCAAGACTTAGGAAATGTTGAGCAGTATCACACTCTCCCACGGCCCCATCGCGTGGGCTCCCTACGGTGAGGCTAGTTAGTGGACTTACCAAAGGACGTTTTCTTCAGCAAGATTCACACTCTGGATGCTGCTTTGAAATTCAACATTTTCTAAGTAGAAACCCCGTTACCGCAGAGCCTAGCAGTCTGAGTTACAGCCGGAGTGCAACATGGAGTGGCTAGACAAAGATTAATTAAGGCAGTGGGTTTGAAAGGACAAATGAATCTTGACGTACAAACATAACAAATGTGTGTGTCTAACACTAATTAGCAATAAAAAAATACTTATCTTCTAAATACACAAAGCACATATTTTCAGTGACAACTCATTCTACGCTTAATCCCCACATAAACATATAGGTCAAAGAATGCTTGGGTCAAATCTGTGCTTTCATTCCCTGGGTCCACATGGGCTTCACTAACTAGCCCACAGTGAGGGGAAGAGAGTCCGTATGGGCCCATTTCGGGGAAATGCTCATTTGCAAACGGGCAGATGAACGCCAAGGACCACCTCTCCACTCATAAAGCAATCTGTAAATGTGCAAAGACTTCAAAGGCAAATTAGTATTTATATGCCTACTCCTCTGCATTTTTGCTCTTTCCGTTTTAAGGTAGAATGGCTTGTGTAATCCCTCTACTGAAGACCAAAGAGTTTGTACTCAATCTAAATTGAACTAAACAGTCCTGATTCTGCAGAAAGAGTTAAGAGAGCCCCAACTCTGAGTTTAGTGAACCAGTTACCTAATTAATTAATTATTCAGGGAGTCCCCCGTGTCCTGAACACCGCTAGGTATTGTGTGCTGGTCCTTCCTCAGAGAGGACTTCCCTCACCACCTTATCAAAGGTACAACCCCACACACACATTCTTTGCCCTCCTCCTGCTTTATTTTTCTGCATCACATTTGCCATTTCCTGACTTTGTATATAAATGTGTTTTTTTTTTTTCCTATCTTCTCCACATGCAAAGCTCCATGTGATGGAGACTTTGAGAGTTTTATTTAATTCTGTAAATCCAGTCATAGAGTAATTCTTAGTACATGGTAGGCCCTCAGTAAGTACTTGTAAGATGAGTGGACGAATGAAGTTGAATGAATAACTCAAGAACAAAACAGCCCTGGGCTCCCTGGGATTGGTCTCTCTGTTTGCAGGCCAGTCCCCTCACTGTTGAGGACCGAGTCTCCTCAATGGGGAGTCTTCCAAAGAAAGTGTTTCAGGGAGATGCCACCCCTCACTGTGTGGGGAGGTATAGCCAGTGGCTAGAGCTGCAGATAAACATAGAAAAAATATACTGAGTCTGAGGCTCTCAGAGAGGCTTGGAAGAGAATGCCCAACCAGTGGGGAGAAGAGAGGAGGCTTTGCGGGTGGGGATGACTCAGCGACCTTTGTCAGGACATGATTTTTAACTTTCCACCCACAGACACTCTGGGTTGGCCAGAGAACGCTTGCTAAACTCTGACAAACTGTGCCTACAACTTGACGATTGTTCTCTTTCTCCCCACTCTCTCACTGCCTTCTCCTTATGCCATTGTGTGCATTGTTTCTGAGAAGTCTGTGAGGAATAGCTGAGCAACGGAGGCAAACACTTATCGCTGTAAGCTAGTGCAGCAGTCGACCTTTGTGGATTACATTCCCAGCATCATTTCTCCTTCCCTTTCCTATAGGCCCTGGGTCTGGGTTGGCCATTGGGATCGACTCTAGAGGTGAGATATATGATGTAGGGTAAGGGAATCAGCATTATTCCTTCCCCCTGGCCACACAGATTGGTTCAAGCCAATGAGCTTCAAGAAAACATTGCTGGGGATTTGTGAGAATGAAGTTTCTTAGTTCTTTCAGTGACACCGTTGTCCACAGATGGGAAGAGGGAAGCGTGCAGTCCAGGATTTATAGGCAGCCATCTTGTGACCCCGAGGTAAGCTAGCCTTGAGATGAAGCATAACCACAGAAGACAGATAGGAGAGAATGAAATAAACAGGACCTTTGGTGACATTACTGAGCTAAAGGAAAATTGCTTAGCTCTGGGTTTTTCAGTAGATGCACGTCAACATATTCCATTTATTATTTGAGTCAGTTTGAGCTGTTGGCGAAGCTGATAACTGCCCAACTCACACATAGGTTCTGATTCTTTTTCCCAATTTAAGGTCAACTGGGGGAGTTTGTCTTAAAAAGTGAACTCAGGGGAAGATAAATTTTTCATTTCCCCAGCTTTTATTATGGATAAACCATTTGATTTTATGACTTGTTTGGGATGAAATCCTGTACACTTGCATATTTTGGACTCAGAAAGAGATCTGGAACTTTGAAACTGAAATATCCCACTCATAAACTGACAATCAAATATCTTATGCCAAAAGATTCTTCAACATTAACTGGTACTTATAAAATATCCTTTGAAATACGGCTATCTAGAGAAGTTAAATGTGTCTGGGGATTAGAACAGCATTTATTCACAGTCTCTTCTTATGCTGGCTGAAGTGTTTCTAATTGATTTAGACGTGTGGAATGTTTGAGATGGGGGGAACAGGGTGCCGTGGTTAAGAACAAGGCTAATTTGACCAAGTTCAATCTCAGGCACGTTAGTTAACCTCGTTTTAGTGGATATTGTTGGTGGCCCACCCAGCATCCATGTCCCCCCTTCCGCTTTCCTGGCAGAGCCCTGATTTTTTCTCTGCCATGCAGCCAGTGTGACTCGGGGGAAGCTAACGACTTCTCTAGCTCTGGAAGTGGGTCTTGATGTATCTAAACCAATCACAATGTTTTTACCCTCCTCTTCAGCTCATGATACATGACACAGATCAGGCCAACAAAATACAAGGGGATTTGCCCCCAGAGTTTCTAGGACAGTTCCTCTAAAAGAATTTCCAGAAGCAATTCCCTCCCTGAGGTATAACGTAGAGAAGAAGAAAGCCAGGTGCCCTGACTGCTGCTGACGGCCAACCCTTAACCACGAGGAGACACAGCCTTAGGGATAAAGTCCACACTGCTGATGGCAAGGTGGAGAGATGGAAAGAACATGGATCCTTGAAGTCAGTCTTCTGGACGAATGATCACCCAACTCTAAAGTCCATTCTGCCTTTGGACTTCCTGTGAGCTGTGTGAGCCAAGAAATGTCCTTATTGTTTAAACCACCTTGAGTTGGATTTTCCATTACTTGCAGCCCAAAGCACCCTCACTGTTAAGCTCATTAAACCCTACTGCATAGAAATGTTGGGTGGAGTAAATTTGACAGTTCATGTGAAGTGCTTAGCAGAATGCCTGGCTCATATAAGTGCTCGATAAATGGTCACTACTATTATCTAACCTCTCTTTTTACAGATTACTTGCCCAAGTTACTATAGATTTCCTATAAATTTTGTGAGATTAGTCCAAATGCATCAAACCAGGAAGAGGGCCAACTCAACAGTCAGATGGTTAAGTCAAGAAGGTTGATGGAACTTCCCTGGTGGCGCAGTGGTTAAGAATCTGCCTGCCAATGCAGGGGACACGGGTTTGAACCCTGGTCCTGGAAGATCCCACATGCCTCGGAGCAACAAAGCTTGTGTGCCACAACTACTAAGCCTGTGCTCTAGAGACCGCGTGCCACAACTACTGAAGCCCATGTTCCATAACAAGAGAAGCCACTTCAATGAGAAGCCCGCGCACCACAACAAAGAGTACCCCCGCTCGCTGCAACTAGAAGAAGCCTATGCGCAATAACAAAGACCCACTGCAGCCAAAAATAAATAAATGAAGAAATTTATAAGAAGGCTGATAACCCAAGTGCCAAGATCCTAGAGGCAGAAAAATGTCAAAAACCAAAAAGAAGGGCTTCCCTGTTGGTGCAGTGGTTGAGAGTCCACCTGCCAATGCAGGGGACACGGGTTCGTGTCCCGGTCCGGGAAGATCCCACGTGCCGCAAAGCGGCTGGGCCCGTGAGCCATGGCTGCTCAGCCTGCGCGTCCGGAGCCTGCGCTCCGCAGCGGGACAGGCCACAACAGTGAGAGTCCCGCGTACAGCAAAAGAAAAAAAAAAAAAATGAAGTCTCGGGCTTCCCTGATGGCGCAGTGGTTAAGAATCCTCCTGCCAATGCAGGGGACACGGGTTCAAGCCCTGGTCCAGGAAGATCCCACATGCCGCAGAGCAACTAAGCCCGTGAGCCACAACTACTGAGCCCATGTGCCACAATTACTGAAACCCGCGCGCCTAGAGCCTGCGCTCCGCAACAAGAGAAGCCACCACAATGAGAAGCCTGCATACCACAATGAAAGAGTAGCCACTGCTCGCCACAATTAGAGAAAGCCCACACACAGCAACGAAGACCCAACACAGCCAAAAATGAATAAATAAATAAATAAATTTATTTAAAAAAAAAAGGCTGGTTAGACAAGACTGGAATCAAATACCTTGCAAATGGAGTGAGGTAGGGACAGAGTGGATCTCCAGGGTACCAGGCTCCCAAATGACAATTCCACCCTGTCCTAATAGGTCCAGCTGGGGGCTTAAATGGAAGACCCTGCAAGACAGCATGTTAGCAGCAGAATCTAGTTAAGCACGAAGATCTTATTCTTGTGCCCTTTCCACTACATTAAATTCAATTCCAGCCCATGGGCATTTATTTTTGTTACATTCAGAAGAATCGTCCTAAGTTACTTATAGTTATGGAGTGCAAGAGGCAAAGTGCCCACTTCCAACTTCAAAGTGAGTTAGTGGTTATCCTGGGGCGGAGGGGAGATAAACTGGGGTGTTACATCTACATTGCATATTCCTATAATGACTGAAGTATCTACAAACATGGCAAATTTTCTTTTTGTGCATCAAGGAAACTGGTCCATTTGTTTAATAAGCATTCATCAGTCCCTGCTCCTGCCCCTTTGAATTAGGATGAGTGATTGATTGGTGAAGAGCTACTCCTTCTTCACACACAGTTTTCTGGACCACTCCAAAGCCCAGGCAGCATTCCTAGGCCTGGCCCCTTTGTGTGGCCTTCCCAATGCTCCCACCTCAGAACACTCTGCATTGCCCTCCTGAGCAGCTAGGCCACTCCAGGAAAAGCGGGCAAAGTGGCAGCCCGCATAGACAGTGTTCTGAGCTACCCAAGGACACGTGTGGCAGGAAGGCTGATCCCGCCGCACCTGTGGAAGGCTCGGGTGCACACGTGCTGTTCTCTGGGCACACTCCCCTTCGGTCAGGTGCCTTCGGCTCACTGACGTTACAGCCACACAGGCCAGCCCTGGTCACTAGGGCGATGGCGGAAAGCAGCTTTCCTCCCTGTCCCGGGCCCTGCTCCTTGACTGGTGGGACATTGTTCCTATCTCCCGCTCACCCCGGCACACCCTATCATTGGGCACTTCCCCATCTCCCAGCCTCTCTCTTCTCACACCTGCTCTAGGGAAGGATCTGACAAGTTCAATCCCATTCAGGACACCTCAACAGCCTCATCCATTGTTTCCTTTTTCTATTTTTTATTTTTTTTCGGCTGCGACTCACAGATGGCAGGATCTTTGTTCCCCGACCAGGGACTGAACCCACACCCTGGGCAGTGAAAGCGAGGAGTCCTAACCATTGGACCACCAGGGAATTCCCTCCGTTGTTTCTTATATGTCTCTGGAGGAAACTGCAGCTAGACCCAGTCACCAGCCACAGTACAGGATTATGATGGGAATCATGCAAGCCTCCTGGCATATTAAGGTGTCTTAATTTCCACCAATAAGACTCATTCCCAACTCTGGGTGTTGTTTTGATCTTCCCAGTCACCCTGGTGACAGGAAGTCTCCTAGAAGGGTCACCCACTAAGCTGACTCAGCTCATACTTTACAAACCATAAGAAAGAGAATCTAAGTGATAGAGTTATTATAAAGATTAATTGAAATAATTCATGGAAAGAGAAAAAAGAATGTCCCAAGTCTGGTGGCTCAAAGCCAAATGTATCATTCTATCCCCTGCTCGAACTGGGGAGTTTTCCTGGGTTACCCTCGCTCTGCAGAGGATGGCAGTCGCATCCACCCAGTCACTCCACTCACTTCTGCTTCCTTGCTCTCCCTTCTTCCTCACCCCGAACCCACTATTGATGACAATAGTAGCGACAGCGACACAACTGAACATAATGTCAAGCACTGTGCCACCACAGGCTTTGGAGCTGGGCAGACCAGAAACCATTTAAACCCCAGCTTCATCACTTAGAAGTGGCATGACTTCCTGTGAGTCTGTTTCCTGTAAAATCAGAATAAAAATAGCACCTACCTCATAAGGTGTCATAACGATTAAATTTGTCATTGATATAAAGGTGCTTAGCCCGGGACCTGGCACACGAGTGCTTAAAAATGGTAGTTATTAGCATTATTTTCTCCAGTCCTCACAAGAACCCTATAGAGTAATGATCGTTATTCTCATTTTAAGGACGAGGAAATTGAGGAGGCCAGGAAGTGACGTGACTTGCTGAAAATCCTTGTAGCCTATAAGAGACACAGCGGGGATTTTCAAACCCAGTGTGTCTAGTTCTAAAACCCAAGTCCGGGATCAGTTACACAATTTGTAGAATCAGGTACAAAATGAAAAGGCGGGGGGCCCTTGTTCAAAAATGACCAAGAATTTCAGGACACAAGAGCAGAGCATCGAACCCAGTGGGGGGCCCCTCCCAGTCATGCCCATGAGGCTGGCCCTGCTCTAGCCTCCCAGTCGGCCCAGTCCTGTTGATTCGAGCTTCGCTGGATTCCGTCCCTTCCTTTTACTCCCTCTGCCCTGGTTCCAGCAGCTCACACCTTCCTGCTGCATTAGCCTCTTACCTGGTTTTTCTGGCCTCAGCCTTGCCCCTGCCAACCCATCAACCACCGACCATCAAAATGATCTTCCCAGAGAACAGCTCTAATGATACCCTTCTCTTTAGATATTCTCTAATCACTACCCTTTGCTTAACAAAATAAAATCCAAGTCCCTTAGAATGGCATTCAAGGTCCTTGACAGTATGACCTTTGTCACATGTCTCCCCTGTACATTTTTCAGACCTGTCACACCAGATTATTCCCACTTGCCTCCTTGGGAACTTTTGCTGGGCTCTTTCCTCTCCGCTGACAACACCCCTCAATCATCTTTGCCTATTACGATCGCACAGTCTTTGAAGGACCTGCTCAAATGCTATCTCCATCACAGAATCTTACCTGACTTTCCCAAGGGGCATCCCTTTCTCCCTCCCCTGGGCTTTCTTGGGATAGTTTTATGCCAGTGATCACTGTATACCTTGTATCAGGGTTAATATGTGTCCAGGCCTTGGGAATTAAGCTGATTCAAAAAACAACCTGGGCCTTTCTGGCTGGGTGAATTCAGCAAGTTGCTCCATGGCTCTGGGTGGGAATAGCAAGGATTCAGTAAGATAATACAGGTCGACTATTGTCTGTGCCTAAGGGACACACCACAAAAGTCGTTATTGGTCCCTTGTCCTTACTAAGAACGATTTCTCATTCATCTCCCTCAATGCCCGACACAAGGCCTCACCCATTGTAGCCAAGTGAATTATTTTGCCCAATTAATTAACCTACCCCTAAGTTTCCCAGCCCTACTTGTGCCTCCACTTAACATTTTAAATGCTCACACCAGCCAAAACCTATGCAGGCTGCCTGTTCTAAATAAAATCTTTATCTACCTACGTTCATTAATAATTATGTTTTGTTTTTAACATAGGGACTGGTTTATATTAGCATCCACAGGCCCTG
Source organism: Lagenorhynchus albirostris (assembly GCF_949774975.1). NCBI lineage: Eukaryota > Metazoa > Chordata > Mammalia > Artiodactyla > Delphinidae > Lagenorhynchus > Lagenorhynchus albirostris. The sequence continues at coordinate 93,165,098 of NC_083104.1, read as the reverse complement.
AGAACATTTTTTAATAGCCAGGAGTCATAAGCTGGGACAATTCTGCCTTCAGCAGGCCAAATTTAAAAAAGAATTATTCCCACAAAAGTTTCTGAATCTCTTTTTTTTTTTTAATTTTTTTTATTTTTTTAACATCTTTATTGGAGTATAATTGCTTTACAATGGTATGTTAGCTGCAGCTTCACAACAAAATGAATCAGTTATATACATACATATATTCCCATATCTCTTCCCGCTTGCGTCTCCCTCCCTCCCACCCTCCCTATCCCACCCCTCCAGGCGGTCACAAAGCACCGAGCTGATCTCCCTGTGCTATGCGGCTGCTTCCCACTAGCTATCTACCTTACGTTTGGTAGTGTATATATGTCCATGCCTCTTTATCGCTTTGTCACCGTTTAGCCTTCCCCCTCCCCATAACCTCAAGTCCATTCTCTAGTAAGTCTGTGTCTTTATTCCTGTTTCACCCCTAGGTTTTTCATGACATTTTTTTTTTAAATTCCATATATATGTGTTAGCATACGGTATTTGTCTCTCTCTTTCTGACTTACTTCACTCTGTATGACAGACTCTAGGTCTATCCACCTCGTTACAAATAGCTCAATTTCGTCTCTTTTTATGGCTGAGTAATATTCCATTGTATATATGTGCCACATCTTCTTTATCCATTCATCCGATGATGGACACTTAGGTTGTTTCCATCTCCGGGCTATTGTAAATAGAGCTGCAATGAACATTTTGGTACATGACTCTTTTTGAATTATGGTTTTCTCAGGGTATATGCCCAGTAGTGGGATTGCTGGGTCATATGGTAGTTCTATTTGTAGCTTTTTAAGGAACCTCCATACTGTTCTCCACAGTGGCTGTATCAATTTACATTCCCACCAACAGTGTAAGAGGGTTCCCTTTTCTCCACACCCTCTCCAGCATTTATTGTTTCTAGATTTTTTGATGATGGCCATTCTGACTGGTGTGAGATGATATCTCATTGTAGTTTTGATTTGCATTTCTCTCATGATTAGTGATGTTGAGCATTCTTTCATGTGTTTGTTGGCACTCTGTATATCTTCTTTGGAGAAATGTCTATTTAGGTCTTCTGCCCATTTTTGGATTGGGTTGTTTGTTCTTTTGTCATTAAGCTGCATGAGCTGCTTATAAATTTTGGAGATCAATCCTTTGTCAGTTGCTTCATTTGCAAATATTTTCTCCCATTCTGAGGGTTGTCTATTGGTCTTCTTTATGGTTTCCTTTGCTGCGCAAAAGCTTTTAAGTTTCATTAGGTCCCATTTGTTTACTCTTGTTTTTATTTCCATTTCTCTAGGAGGTGGGTCAAAAAGGACCTTGCTGTGATTTATGTCATAGAGTGTTCTGCCTATGTTTTCCTCTAAGAGTTTGATAGTTTCTGGCCTTACATTTAGGTCTTTAATCCATTTTGAGCTTATTTTTGTGTATGGTGTTAGGGAGTGATCTAATTTCATACCCTTACATGTAGCTGTCCAGTTTTCCCAGCACCACTTATTGAATAGGCTGTCCTTTCTCCACTGTACATTTCTGCCTCCTTTGTCAAAGATAAGGTGACCATATGTGCGTGGGTTTATCTCTGGGCTTTCTATCCTGTTCCATTGATCTATCTTTCTGTTTTTGTGCCAGTACCATACCGTCTTGATAACTGTAGCTTTGTAGTATAGTCTGAAGTCTGGGAGCCTGATTCCTCCAGTTCCTTCTTTCGTTCTCAAGATTGCTTTGGCTATTCGGGGTCTTTTGTGTTTCCATACAAATTGCAAAATTTTTTGTTCTAGTTCTGTGAAAAATGCCAGTGGTAGTTTGATAGGGATTGCATTGAATCTATAGATTGCTTTGGGTAGTAGAGTCATTTTCACAATGTTGATTCTTCCAATCCAAGAACATGGTATATCTCTCCATCTATTTGTATCATCTTTAATTTCTTTCATCAGTGTTTTATAATTTTCTGCATACAGATCTTTTGTCTCCTTAGGTAGGTTTATTCCTAGATATTTTATTCTTTTTGTTGCAATGGTAAATGGGAGTGTTTTCTTGATTTCACTTTCAGATTTTTCATCATTAGTATATAGGAATGCCAGAGATTTCTGTGCATTAATTTTGTATCCTGCCACTTTACCAAATTCATTGATTAGCTCTAGTAGTTTTCTGGTAGCATCTTTAGGGTTCTCTATGTATAGGATCATGTCATCTGCAAACAGTGACAGCTTTACTTCTTCTTTTCCGATTTGGATTCCTTTTATTTCCTTTTCTTCTCTGATTGCTGTGGCTAAAACTTCCAAAACTATGTTGAATAAGAGTGGTGAGAGTGGGCAACCTTGTCTTGTTCCTGATCTTAGTGGAAATGCTTTCAGTTTTTCACCATTGAGGATGATGTTTGCTGTGGGCTTGTCATATATGGCCTTTATTATGTTGAGGAAAGTTCCCTCTATGCCTACTTTCTGCAGGGTTTTTATCATAAATGGGTGTTGAATTTTGTCAAAAGCTTTCTCTGCATCTATTGAGATGATCATATGGTTTTTCTCCTTCAGTTTGTTAATATGGTTTATCACATTGATAGATTTGCATATATTGAAGAATCCTTGCATTCCTGGAATAAACCCCACTTGATCATGGTGTATGATCCTTTTAATGTGCTGTTGGATTCTGTTTGCTAGTATTTTGTTGAGGATTTTTGCATCTATGTTCATCAGTGATATTGGCCTGTAGTTTTCTTTCTTTGTGACATCCTTGTCTGGTTTTGGTATCAAGGTGATGGTGGCCTCGTAGAAGGAGTTTGGGAGTGTTCCTCCCTCTGCTATATTTTGGAAGAGTTTGAGAAGGATAGGTGTTAGCTCTTCTCTAAATGTTTGATAGAATTCGCCTGTGAAGCCATCTGGTCCTGGGCTTTTCTTTGTTGGAAGATTTTTAATCACAGTTTCAATTTCAGTGCTTGTGATTGGTCTGCTCATATTTTCTATTTCTTCCTGATTCAGTCTTGGCAGGTTGTGCATTTCCAAGAATTTGTCCATTTCTTCCAGATTGTCCATTTTATTGGCATAGAGTTGCTTGTAGTAATCTCTCATGATCTCTTTTATTTCTGCAGTGTCAGTTGTTACCTCTCCTTTTTCATTTCTAATTCTATTGATTTGAGTCTTCTCCCTTTTTTTCTTGATGAGTCTGGCTAGTGGTTTATCTATTTTGTTTATCTTCTCAAAGAACCAGCTTTTAGTTTTATTGATCTTTGCTATTGTTTCCTTCATTTCTTTTTCATTTATTTCTGATCTGATTTTTATGATTTCTTTCCTTCTGCTAGCTTTGGGGTTTTTTTGTTCTTCTTTCTCTAATTGCTTGAGGTGCAAGGTTAGGTTGTTTATTCGAGATGTTTCCTGCTTCTTAAGGTGGGCTTGTATTGCTATAAACTTCCCCCTTAGAACTGCTTTTGCTGCATCCCACAGGTTTTGGGTCGTTGTGTCTCCATTGTCGTTTGTTTCTAGGTATTTTTTGATTTCCTCTTTGATTTCTTCAGTGGTCACTTCATTATTAAGTAGTGTATTGTTTAGCCTCCATGTGTTTGTATTTTTTACAGATCTTTTCCTGTAATTGATATCTAGTCTCATGGCGTTGTGGTCAGAAAAGATACTTGATACAATTTCAATTTTCTTAAATTTACCAAGGCTTGATTTGTGACCCAAGATATGATCTATCCTGGAGAATGTTCCATGAGCACTTGAGAAAAATGTGTATTCTGTTGTTTTTGGATGGAATGTCCTATAAATATCAATTAACTCCATCTCGTTTAATGTATCATTTAAAGCTTGTGTTTCCTTATTTATTTTCATTTTGGATGATCTGTCCATTGGTGAAAGTGGGGTGTTAAAGTCCCCTACTATGAATGTGTTACTGTCGATTTCCCCTTTTATGGTTGTCAGTATTTGCCTTATGTATTGAGGTGCACCTAAGTTGGGTGCATAAATATTTACAATTGTTATATCTTCCTCTTGGATCGATCCCTTGATCATTATGTAGTGTCCTTCTTTGTCTCTTCTAATAGTCTTTGTTTTAAAGTCTATTTTGTCTGATATGAGAATTGCTACTCCAGCTTTCTTTTGGTTTCCATTTGCATGAAATACCTTTTTCCATCCCCTTACTTTCAGTCTGTATGTGTCTCTAGGTCTGAAGTGGGTCTCTTGTAGACAGCAAATATATGGGTCTTGTTTTTGTATCCATTCAGCCAATCTGTGTCTTTTGGTGGGAGTATTTAGTCCATTTACATTTAAGGTAATTATCGATATGTGTGTTCCTATTCCCATTTTCTTAATTGTTTTGGGTTCATTATTGTAGGTCCTTTCCTTCTTTTGTGTTTCTTGCCTAGAGAAGTTCCTTTAGCAGTTGTTGTAGAGCTGGTTTGGTGGTGCTGAACTCTCTCAGCTTTTGCTTGTCTGTAAAGGTTTTAATTTCTCCATCAAATCTGAATGAGATCCTTGCTGGGTAAAGTAATCTTGGTTGCAGGTTTTTCTCCTTCAACACTTTCAATATGTCCTGCCACTCCCTTCTGGCTTGCAGAGTTTCTGCTGAAAGATCAGCTGTTAACCTTATGGGGATTCCCTTGTGTGTTATTTGTTGTTTTTCCCTTGCTGCTTTTAATATGTTTTCTTTGTATTTAATTTTTGACAGTTTGATTAATATGTGTCTTGGCGTATTTCTCCTTGGATTTATCCTGTATGGGACTCTCTGTGCTTCCTGGACTTGATTAACTATTTCTTTTCCCATATTAGGGAAGTTTTCAACTATAATCTCTTCAAATATTTTCTCAGTCCCTTTCTTTTTCTCTTCTTCTTCTGGAACCCCTATAATTCGAATGTTGGTGCGTTTAATGTTGTCCCAGAGGTCTCTGAGACTGTCCTCAGTTCTTTTCATTCTTTTTTCTTTTTTCTGCTCTGCAGTAGTTATTTCCACTATTTTATCTTCCAGGTCACTTATCCGTTCTTCTGCCTCAGTTATTCTGCTATTGATCCCATCTAGAGTACTTTTAATTTCATTTATTGTGTTGTTCATCATTGCTTGTTTCATCTTTAGTTCTTCTAGGTCCTTGTTAACTGATTCTTGCAATTTGTCCATTCTATTGTCCATTCTATCTCCAAGATTTCGGATCAACCTTACTATCATTATTCTGAATTCTTTTTCAGGTAGACTGCCTATTTCCTCTTCATTTGTTAGGTCTGGTGGGTTTTTATCTTGCTCCTTCATCTGCTGTGTGTTTTTCTGTCTTCTCATTTTGCTTATCTTACTGTGTTTGGGGTCTCCTTTTTTGCAGGCTGAAGGTTCGTAGTTCCTGTTGTTTTTTGTGTCTGTCCCCAGTGGCTAAGGTTGGTTCAGTGGGTTGTGTAGGCTTCCTGGTGGAGGGTACTAGTGCCTGTGTTCTGGTGTATGAGGCTGGATCTTGTCTTTCTGGTGGGCAGGTCCACGTCTGGTGGTGTGTTTTGGGGTGTCTGTAGACTTACTATGATTTTGGGCAGCCTCTCTGCTAATGGGTGGGGTTGTGTTCCTGTCTTGCTAGTTGTTTGGCATAGGATGTCCAGCACTGTAGCTTGCTGGTCGTTGAGTGAAGCTGGGTGCTGGTGTTGAGATGGAGATCTCTCGGAGATTTTTGCTGTTTGATATTACGTGCAGCTGGGAGGCCTCTTGTGGACCAGTGTCCTGAAGTTGGCTCTCCCACCTCAGAGGCACAGCACTGACTCCTGGCTGCAGCACCAAGAGCCTTTCATCCACAGGGCTCCTTAATTTGGGATGATTCGTTGTCTATTCAGGTATTCCACAGATGCAGGGTATATCAAGTTGATTGTGGAGCTTTAATCCGCTGCTTCTGAGGCTGCTGGGAGAGATTTCCCTTTCTCTTCTTTGTTCTGACAGTTCCCAGGGGCTCAGCTTTGGATTTGGCCCCGCCTGTGCGTGTAGGTCGCCGGAGGGCGTCTGTTCTTTGCTCAGACAGGACGGGATTAAAGGAGCCGCTGATTCGGAGGCTCTGGCTCACCCAGGCCGGGGGGTAGGGAGGGTCACGGAGTGCGGGGCGGGCCTGCAGCGGCAGAGGCCGGCGTGACGCTGCAGCCTGAGGGCGCCGTGCGCTCTCCCGGGGGAGCCGTCCCTGGATCCCGGGACCCTGGCAGTGGCGGGCTGCACAGGCTCCCCGGAAGGGCGTGTGGCTAGTGACCTGTGCTCGCACACAGGCCTCCTGGCGGCAGCAGCAGCGGCCTGAGCGTCCCATGTCCGTCTCTGGGCTCCGCAATCTTAGCCGCGGCTCGCGCCCGTCCCTGGAGCCCTCTCAAGCAGCGCTCTTAATCCCCTCTCCTCGTGCACCAGGAAACAAAGAGGGACGTAAAAGTCTCTTGCCTCTTCGGCAGGTCCAGACCCCTCCCCGGACTCTCTCCCGGCCAGCCGCGGCGCACCAACGCCCTGCAGGCTGTGTTCACGCCGCCAACCTCAGTCCTCTCCCGGCGCTCCGACAAAAGCCGGAGCCTCAGCTCCCAGTCCCGCCCGCCCCGGCGGGCGAGCAGACAAGCCTCTCGGCTGGTGAGTGCCGGTCGGCCCGATCCTCTGCGCTGGAATCTGTCCGCTTTGCCCTCCGCACCCCTGTTGCTGTGTTCTCCTCCGCGGCTCCCAAGCTCCCCCACTCCGCCTCCCGAAGTCTCCACCCGCGAAGGGGCTTCCTAGTGTGTGGACACTTTTCCTCCTTCACAGCTCTCTCCCGCTGGTGCAGGACCCGTCCCTATCCTTTTGTCTCTGTTTAGTTTTTTCTTTTGCCCTAACCAGGTACGTGGGGGGTTCCTTGCCTTTTGGGAGGTCTGAGGTCTTCTGCCAGCGTTCAGTAGGTGCTCCGTAGGAGTTGTTCCACGCGTAGATGTACTTCTGGTGTATCTGTGGAGAGGAAGGTGATCTCCGCGTCTTACTCTTCCGCCATCTTCCCTAGGTAGATCCTCAAGTTTCTGGATCTCTTCTCCACCTAAGTTATACTGGCTCTTAACGTTTGGAGGCAGAAAAGCTTTGGTTTGAGTCAACTGGGCAGCTTAACTAATACAAATGAAGAAGGCTTTATTTCCTGGGTTAATGGTATCAGCCCCTCCCAGGGATGCAAGGATGCCAGTGGGGGAGGGAATTTCCCCGAAGGCAAAACCACAGGGTGCTATTTTGAAGGAACCTTCTAGCGGGGGATTCTGGTCTTGAGGTTGCTGGAGGTTTACGCTTCTTCTGAGAGATGATCTAACATGAGATAGTGCCAGGTGTCTGCGGCCAAGCTTCGGCCACAGTGCCCTCCCCACCCAGGCCCAGGAACACGATGCTGGTGGTTAGGCAGTTGTGGAGAAGCCCTGTGATCTGCACCTATGGGGGCGGAGGCAAGAGGGAGAAAGGGGACCCTGGTAGTGCTCTGAGGTCCACCGCTGGCGGCCAGAGGTTGCCTGACAGGCACAGCAGAGACGTTTCAGTACCAGAACTTCCAGATCGTCGAATGCATAGGGATTTTACCAACCCGTACGAAACCTGCCCGTTCCCCCTGGTAACTTATGGGCCTGACCTATGATGAGATCGGGTGTCCTCTAATAAAATGTCACCTGATGATTCATGAGGATAAATAATGATGTGTGGTTTTTGATATTCAGAGATGCTTGTCCTTTCGTCAAACAGGAAGACAGCTTTGCTTTTCTACTGGCCCAGGCCCATGGGTTTCTAAGCCCTTTTGTATCCTGGAACATTTTGTGTGAGAACTTGGCAGCAGAAGGCCTGGCCTCAGTGAGTGAACCTGGGAGCCCATGTGTACAGACTTCCCAAAATAGAGACACAAAGAGAGCAGAGGCCTCCTGGGCTTGGCCGGCTTTTTAAGGCAACAGAGGTGTTTGTGGTCAGTTTGAAAGAGCATCTGAACACCCCTAGACCCTACAGTATTAATTTCCTGGGGCTGCTGTAACAAAGTCCCCATGCTGGCTGCTTTAAACCAGCAGAAATTTATCCTCTCAAAGTTCTGCAGATGAGAAGTCCAAAGTCAGGGGGTGGGCAGGGCCGTGCCCACTCTGAATGCTGGAAGGGAGAATGGGTTCCAGGCCTCTCTGTAGCTTCTGGTGTGGTCAGCAATCCTCGGCATCCCTTAGCTGGTAGATGCATCATTCCAATCTCTGCCTCTGTCTTTACACGGTCTTCTCCCTGAGGGCCTTCAAATCCTCTTCCCTCTACATGTGTCTGTGTCTCTTCTTTTCTTATATGGATACCAGTCACATTGGATTAGGAGCCCACCCTACTTTAGCATGACTTCATCTTAACTAACTACATCTGCAATAAGCCAATTTCCAAGTAAGGTCGAAAGGGAGCAGGACCTTGTGGGGCCCTCCTGGGTACAAATCCTTTCTGTGTTCTCTGTTTCTTGTTTGTAAGGAAATAGGCTTCATTCAGCCGCCTTGACCTTCCCTGAGTTCCAAAGGGCACATTCAAACAACTGCTAATCAGGGAAGGGAGGGGATGCAGAAACAAGGGAGGAGCAGTCAAGAAACAATAGTGCAGGGACTTCCCTGGTGGCGCAGTGGTTAAGAATCCGCCTGCCAGTGCAGGACACGTGGGTTCGAGCCCTAGTCCGGAAAGATCCCACATGCCGCGGAGCAACTAAGCCCATGCACCACAACTACTGAGCCTGCGTTCTACAGCCTGTGAGCCACAACTACTGAGCCCGTGCGCCACAGCTACTGAAGTCCGCGCACCTAGAGCCCGTGCTCCGCAACAAGAGAAGCCACCGCAATGAGAAGCCCACCCACCGCAACTAAAGAAATCCCGTGCGCAGCAATGAAGACCCACCACAGCCAAAAATAAATTAATTAATTAATTTAAAAGAACAAAAAAGAAACAATAGCGCAGCCTTGGGGCAGGGTCCTGGTTCCTCCTCAAGAAACATACATAACAGTATCTTTGAGCTCTTCTGCAGGAACTAAGGCCCCACCCAGGTGAAGGATGATGACTTCAGGCTGAGGGTAAGGTTCCTGGAGCACTGTCCTGCTACCTCACCACCAACCAATCAGAACAAAGTCACACACCCTGCAGCCCTCACTCCAAATTTTGCCTGTCAAAACTTTTCCCCAAAAACCATTGGAGAGTTTGGGGTTTTTGAGCACAAGCCACCTCTTCTCCTTGCTGGGCCCTGAAATAAACCGTTCTCTGCTCCAAACTCCGACGTTTCTGTTTATTCGGCCTACCCCTGCGTCAAGCACACACACTTGTGTTTGGTAACAAAAGCCCCGCCCTCATATTTCATCTAATCCTGATCCCCTCCCAAACACCTCATCCCCAAACACCATCACACTGGGGGGGGGGGCGTGGTTAGGGCTTCAACATATGAGTTTTCAGGGGACACAAACCTCCAGCCCATAACAGACGTCAACATATCTTTTGGGGATGCCCTGGGTACCCACCCACCTGAGCAGCTACAGGGATCAGCAGGGACAGTGGTTCGAGGTCTCTGAGCTAAATCCTCCAGTGGGAGGGGAGTCACAACCCCTAACATAGTGTAACAGGGAAGAGCTAAATCGGACTCCATGCTGGATCTCTTTCTTTGACTTTAACCTTTGCTTTTTGTTGCTTTTGTGATTATAATGATACATGACCTGACTCAGGGAACCCTGCCCCTCTGCCTGAATGTTAAACCAAAGTGCCTTTGTTCAGGGAAACATCCTGACCCTGTCTACCTGTGGATAGCTGCAAGAAGGAAGAAATTAACACATCCCCTCCCCAGGAGATGTTTTGCAAGACTGATGGCCCTTTTTACTTTACTTCCTCCCCACCTCTCCCTCTCTATTCTGCCTTTTTACTTTATTTCTCTCTCTGATTCTATAAAAGAAACTGGCATCCAGACCCTGATAAGATGGTTATTTTGAGACATTAGTCTGTCATCTTCTCAGTCTGCCGGCTTTCCGACTAAAGTCATATTCCTTTCCTCAACACCTCGTCTCTGATTTACCGGCCTGCCGTGCGGTGAGCAGAACGAGCTTGGACTCCGTAACAATAGGAGTTGGCCTCCTCAGATCAGTCCTTTAATGATCCAGCCATTCGATACTGAAATCTGCATGGGGTGCACCCCAGCCTTTGGGAGGAGCAGGACTTAATCCAGGAAGGTCATCTCCCTGCTTCTCTTAGGAAACAGCACCAGCTAAAGCAGAGGGATCTGTCTCAGGGGAATGCCGGCGCAGGCAGTGCTCCCGGAAGCTGGTACAGTCTCCTCGATTGGAAACCACCCTCGGGGGCACAGCCTGGCCAGACTAACTGATTTCCCTCCTCAGAGGCCCCGTCACAGACCAGTGCCCTGTCCGCACTGTCCACACGAGCACTGCCTGTTGAGGGGATGCTCCACAACTATCCACGTCATACTGACAGTCCCTGCCCACGGCCGCCACCCCGGAGATCACGTGACGGGGCTGAAGGCCTTCCCGAAGGATGGGCTCTCTTGGCTGGGTCTGCTTTCCAGCCCTCCCTTCTGCCCTCCCTCCCCCAGACCCCAGGTATTTAAGTAGGCGCGTCTTTGTTTGGAAACACTGTGCTCGCCCCTATTAATAATACATCGAGAGGCGCCCGTCTCCAAGGAACTCCAAATGATTCGCAGGCACTATCTAACGAGCCCTCACCCTAAGCCCTGCTCCAGCAAAACCATCAGGGGAGCAGCGGCTGATTCAGAGCCGCGAAGGGATGGAGACCTCCCTGGAGTGCTCCGCGAGAGCAAAAGGCACAGTACTTACTCAGGAGGTGGGGTGACACGACTTCCAGGGAAGAGACTATTGTAAAACTCGCCCCTTGCTCCCCCCAAACTGGGAAACTGGGTCGAAAGAACGTTTTACAAAACCCCAGAAGGGCATTCCTTTACTACCTGTACAGGTAAGCCACCACGCCGAGGACGCTGCCATATGCCCGTCAGGGCCCTCAGGATGAATACCCTTGTCACACACTCACTCTCTGCTCTCCCATCACTGGGTCCCCACCCACCCCTATTACCACCTACCGAAAGTGGGAGGGGGAACTGGAAGGGAGCAGTCAGTGTGACCCATTGGGGGCACCCATCTTCCCCTGAATTCTCCCCACCTTCCCACCTCACATACTGCCATGTCTAAAGTACACACAACAACCAGAGTGCTCGAGACCCATGAGGTTAGGCCCCCCAGCCTCCCCCCAGAGAACCAAACGGGCCTCGCACACATGCTGGCATCCTGCACGTCCAGTTAACTGATTTACCCTCGGCACCTGGCTCAGTGCCTGGTTCCCACCTTGAAAGTATTCAATGAATATTTGGGGATATATAATGGGAACACTAATTCCTTTATCCTCTCAAAAATCCTCAGTGGAAGATGGGGCTGGAATTTTTATCTGCACTTTACATATTACCAAAATGAGGCTGAATTGACTGGGGGATTTGCCTGGGGTCCGACAGCTCCCAGGTAGCAAAACCCTGAATGGAACCCAGATCTTCATGCTTCAGGAAGCAACCTTCGCCATCATACCATGTTCCAGCCCACCTGCCCCTCTTGGAGAGTTCAGAGTCCTCACTTTACCAAAACCTTTACAGAATTAAAACTATATATCATCTGTGAGGAAATAGACTGCTGACACAGTGTGAAATAAAAGCACAAATGAGAGAGAGGAACATTTTCCCCCAGGAGACTATTTGGAAAATCAGAACCATTTCTATCATCCTACATTTGCGGAGAGTAGCGTAGGGTCAGGTTGGTGAACAGAAGTCCAAAGGCAGAGTCAGCAATTGCCTTCCCAAAGCTCATTCCAGAACTGACAAGTGTTGATGTTAAGGTTTTACTTAAGTAGAAGTCAAAGAAAAGTTACAAGAATTCTTACACAGCACACAGCAGTTACAAATGTGCAATGTACTTTCACATGCATTATTTCATTGGACCACATAAAGACTCTGCATGATGAATACTGTCATCCCTATTTTTATAGTTGAGAAAACCGATGCTCAAAGATTCCTTGCCTAGAGACGCAGAGCTGGCAAATTTCAATCACACTCCAGCCCAGGTGCTCGGCCTCTAAGTTGGTGCTCTTTCCAAGTGTATCACAGCCACCCCTTAAATCCTTCTGTTACAATTGCAGAAGTATCGCCTTGAGTATTTGTTGATGACCTATCTGCATCGGTTCCTGCTGTGTCAGACGTCATTGCTGTTCATCGACACAGCTCTCCTCTCTGTCCAGGCCTGCAGGTGGACTGCACTTTCCTGCCCCCTTGAAGACAGACATCTAGTTGGCTTGCTTTCCCCAGTGAAAAGTGGGCAGGAGTGGTGCCTGGCGTTTCCAGGTGGACACATGTATCTGCTGGCGCCGGTCTCTCCAGCTCTCCCCCGCACCACACTCACAGCGAAAGCTCGTGCCGAGACTGAGCCTCCATCAGCCTGGGCCTGGGAATGACCCCCCTGAGCAGGGCCTTCCTGTTGGATCTGCATCAAATTTGAGCAAGAAATGTCTCTATTGTTTCAAATCACTAAGATGGGGGGTTTGTTTACTACTGCAGCATAACACGTTCTGTCCTGACACGCTACCCAGAATTTCCTTTGGAGAATCTGCCCAGCATCCGGGAGTCTTGGGTAGGACTGAATCTACCCCCAGATCTAAGGAATAGACTCCGATTGGCATCTAGCAATCCCTAAAATATTATCCCTTGTGCCACAGTGCTTGGTTTAAGTATGGATGATAACCTAGGCCCATGCCAATCAACTCTTAGTATTTATTTAGAGCAGTTCAGGGACGAACCAACCCGTGTGAAAGTAAAACCTGTTCAACGACTATGGAAGCAGTGCTATCTCTCCCTCGACGACAGCAAGCCCCTAATGCTTTGGATGACCGGCCTGCCAATGAAGGAGCCCTGCGTGAGGACAAAGGTGAACCAAGGGCAAACGCAAAACCTGCAGATTGTAGACAGAAAGAGCAGAAGCCCAGCCGGCGCTGGACCTTTCAGAGATGAGCCAGGAAGTCCCCTATTTGCTAAGCCAGTCCAAGGTGAGCTTTTTGACTTGAAATTTAAAAATAACCATAGCAGACAGTTTCAAACAACTCCCTCCTCAGAATAATAACCCACGGATATAATGATATGTAGATATTAGAGGTGTTTCTACAATCAGCCCTGCATCTTTTGGGGGCTTAAGTTTTGACTTTTGTGAGGTTGTAGATATTCCTTAGAAAGGCAACAGAAGTGAGTTTTAGAGTCAGAAAGTTTTTTAAAGAACATCTGGTCTAACGGCTCATTTTATAGATGAAGGGCTGAGGCACAGAAGGTGCAGTCACACTTCCCTGGACATCCTGCGCCACCGGCTCCCACTGACCTCCGACCCCACGGGTGGTAAATGGTGCATCTCAGGTCATTCTGGGGCTTAAAAGCAGGTAACGTGCGTACAGCTCCCAGCATCGGGCCTGGCACAGTGTGGATAATCAACAATGGCTGACTGCTTTTTATCAGTGACTCACATTTTAGTATCGAGGGGGGTATAAATAACTGACAGTCCCCTATCAGTTATTAATAGTATAGAGAGACCTCGCCCAGAGCCCGGAAGGAGCCAGGCCCTTGAGCTTGACCCAGTAAGCAGCCACGGCCATCTGCAGAGAGGTGGGTTGACCCTGAGTCCCCGCCTGGAACTTGGGGTCATTCAGGGGCGTGAGTCAAGCACCCCGGGTGTCCGAGTTCCTTCTCACGAGGATCTGGCAGTCGAAACTGTGTCCTAAGGTGACAGAAGGTGACCAGGCGTTCCGGAAGAAGCCGAGAAGCCGTGTTGCTGAAACTTTGAGAAACATGGGGCACTTGCTGCTCAGAATAGGCAGTCCCTTCACAGAGAAGTGCTGAGCACAGACACCCAGGGGCCCAGCCCCCAGGAGACAAGGCAGAGCAGGCCCAGAGTAGGGCCAGCCTTGTCAGTAGCGCCTGCGGGACACTCCTGAGCGCTCTTGGAAACACCTGGTAAAGATTCCGCAGGGCCTGGAGGTCCTGGTGAGCCTGCAGGACAAGGGCCCATGATGGGGGAGTAGCTGCAGCAAGTCACAGGGGCCTCACATCTACCAGGGGCTGCAGAAGCTCATGGAGACATGGGCCCCAGCGTGCAAGACCCAGCCCTGATTTAATAAACAGCAACAGGAGTGGAGCTTCTATCTCCTGGGAGCAGGCAGCTCAGAAGGAGGAGAAAGACTCCGTCCTAGCAAAGCCCAGGCCTCCGAAAGCAACTGTGATCATTTCCTGTCTTATTAAAATCCAGCCCTGCAGAAGGCTTTTGTTCTTGGGTCCTGGTGTTCTCAGGTCTTGGATTAAATGAGCTAACTAACGTAAGCCACCCCTTCCCTGTTCCTGGCACAAAATGAGCATGAAATAAATGGGAAATAAATGGCAAATAAATGGCAAATTCCCTGCTTCTCTTCAAAGTGTGAATCTCATCTGAAGATTAGTGGGACCACATACACTCAAAGGGTCATCCGAAGAGCAGAGGCTCTTAGGTGCATTCAGGGGTTGGAGATGGACCCTCTCCCTGTTAGCTGTGTATCTTTCATTCTCTGTATTTATAAGCTGGACATACTGTAACCCCTAGGCGACCGTACCCTTCTCACTGCGAGGATTAAATGAGATGGAGAAAAGGGAAAGGGTTTTATCAGACACAGAAAGGCTGAAAGGCCTTCACCTTTCCTATCAGCCCAGTGCGTCTCTGAGGTTGGCGCACAGAAGCTGACAAAGCTCCTTCCCTGGTCCCGTCCTCTCTCTAACAAACACATTTTTTTAAGGAACAAATTCATGGGACTTACCTGACCGCCACTTTGCTCGCGCAAATCATTTTTCCAATCTAAATTCAGTAGCAGCTGCGACAACTGTAAAATGACTTCCTCTTCTCAACACTTTGCTTCAGTGACAGGAAGAAAATGAGACAAACTGTAAGGGTGTGCTCCACACTTCACTCCATATTATATAAAACCCCGATACAATAATCCTTCGCAATTGTTTCCACAGTCAGATGGGCCAGAGGGCGGGGGGAGGGAGGAGAGCAGCAAAGCTGGGAAGCCCGTGATCGAGGGGCAGCAGCTCGAGAGGCAGTGCCCAGGAAGGGGCGGAGGAAGACTGGCCTAGGTCATAGGTCGCAGGTCAGGGTGGCCATCGCCTGCACCCCTTCCACAGCCACGTATTCTCACCCGCTGTCCACATC
Organism: Lagenorhynchus albirostris; assembly: GCF_949774975.1. Taxonomy (NCBI): domain Eukaryota; kingdom Metazoa; phylum Chordata; class Mammalia; order Artiodactyla; family Delphinidae; genus Lagenorhynchus; species Lagenorhynchus albirostris. Next base: position 93,149,901 of record NC_083104.1, on the reverse strand, counting down.
CTCTCTCTTCCCTTTCAGCTCTGCAAGTCCACGCTTAGGAAGGTTCTAACAGAAGTCTGGGGTCTCAGCATGGAGTCACCATCCTCCACCTGGGTGAGGGCCTTCGTGCCTTCAGAGCAACACAAAGACACATGTCAGATTATTATGTACATCCCTGAGGAGGAGCTAGGACTCTGTTTTCTCGCCGAACGGTTGTTCCTTGACTGTTTTTCCTTTGTTTCTACATTCCCTCACATCCCTAATTAGTAAGGGCTTGAATCGGCTCTTTGGACCTCTGGGAAGTCCTGAGAGACTAAGTACTGTTTCTACAAACTAGAGTGTGCGTTGGGGGGAGGGACATGCGTGGAGGGGCTTTTGTACCCGGGAAGGCCCCCTTTTTCTGTGATACTCCTCCATGTTGAAGGGAACAGGGGGTGGGACAAGAAAGGGAATGAAGTTTTGGGTAGAGAGATTAATCACAAACTCAGCAGAGGAACTTGGTTTTAGGGGGACTCCCGTTTCACCGCCAGCTTCAGGAGAGAAGGGCTGTTGGGTGCACGGGAACTCCCTGACATTCTTTTGACAACTTCCTATAAATTGATCTTTATTTCAAAATAAAAAGGTTAAAGTAAAAGGCACCAGGTTTTTCTCTCTGTTGTTAGAGCATCGTATCCTCCTTCTCCTGTAAGCCTTCTAACGCTTGTTCATTCTTCAGAATCAGCTCAAAGCACACACTCGATAAATGTTTGTTAACTGAGTGAACGAATGGTCCCTGTTATTTCTGTGATAAAGAAAGAGGCCGTGGAATCAATAAACCAACAAAATTTAGCAGTTAACAGCATGCACTTGAAGTCAGGCTACCTGATAGAAATTCCAGTTCTATGGGCTCCTCTAGCTGGGTGACTTTCTGAGTTTAGTTTCCCCAGCCCCAGTAGGAATAGTACTGACACCATAGGCTTGTTGGAAGGATGAAATGAATGCACTGTGATACAGTAGGAAATAGACATTTCATCTTCTCCCAGGCTCCTGACACAGAGCTTCTAAAGCCTTTGGAATTTCCTGAGTGATAGGAGCTTTTCTGGTTATTCCTAATAAACCCCTTTCAACCATACCTGAGTTTATGCTAATGAGGTGGCATTTGGTGGGCCCCTAGATAGCTCCGGGGATGGAGGCTGATGGCCAGAGGATTGGAACTCTCAGCCCTACCCCCAACCTCCGGGGAAGTAAGGAAGGCTAGAGGTTGACTTCAATCACCAACGGACAGTGATTTGGGCAATCAAGCCTGCATAACAAAAACCCCTAAATGATGGGTTCTGAGAGTCTCCAGGTTGGTGATCACATGAAAGTGCTGGGAGGATGCCGTGTCCCCATCCCCTGCCTTACGCATCTCTTCCATTGGCTGCTCCTGAGTTGTGGGTTTTATACTAAACTGGTAACAGTACTTAACTTTTACTGAGTTCTGTGAGCCATTCTAGCGAAGTATGGAACCTGAGAAGGGGCGGGGGGGGGGGAGGCGGTAGGAACTGTGATTTATAGCCGGTTGTTCAGAAGTATAGGTCGTAACCTGGGCCTTGCAGGTGGAGGGAGTGAGGCAGGCAGTCTTGGGGGGCTGAACCCTTAACCTGCGGTGTCTTCACTAACCCCAGGTGGTTACTGTTAGAACTGAATCAAACTGTAGGATACCCAGCTGGTATCTAGAGAGTTGGAGGGTTGGTTGGTGTGAGAAAAAAAATCCCATACCTTTGGTGTCAGAAGTGTTGGGAGTGGAAACAGATGAACTTAAAGTGCTTAAAATAGTGCTTACACATGTAGTAAGGTCTCAACTCGGTTACTATAATTTTTTTTTTCTTTTGGCTGATCTGGGCAGCATGCAGGATCTCAGTTCCCCAACCAGGGATTGAACCCGGGCCCCCTGCAGTGGAAGCACGCAGTCTTAACCAGTGGACCGCCGGGGAAGTCCTTTGGTTACTATTATTAACTGTCTGTTGCCTTTTCTGACCTGTCTCCATCCTTATTCCCATCCCTACCCCCCTCATGAAAACTCCAAACATCCTGTGCTACCCCCGAACCCAGCATCATCTTATCCCGTGTCCCATTTACCTACTGCTGTGCAACAAACCGCCCCAAGACCAGTGGCTGAAAGTAATGACACCATTTTTTTTTGCTCATGAATCTGCGTTTGGACAGGCTCGGTGAGGACGGCTTTTCTCTGCTCTTGTTGGCATCAGCTGGGGTGGCTCGGAGGCTGGGGACTGGGATCTTAAGCCATATTCACTCACATGCCCTGTGCTAGACACAGGCAACAACTGGGACCGTCACTGGGGCTCTCGATCAGAACACAGGCCTGTGGCCTCTACAGGCGCCTTGGGCTTCCTTATGGGGGCTGAATTCCAGGGACAAGTGTTCCAACAGGAAAAGAGCCAGGTGGGAACCATATCACCTTGGTGGGAATGACCAAGGGAATGACCTAACCTTGGAAGCCACACAGTGTTACTTCCTCCAGTCTATTCATTGAGGCCATCACAAAGGTCCTCCAAGCTCAAGATCAGAGGAAAGAGACTCCCCTTTTGAGGAGGCAGTGGCAGGATCTGAAAAAGCATGTAGGACCAGAAATAATACTGTATTAGCCATGTCTTTTATTTTCTGTATTCTGATGCTTTGATATCTGGGGCCTTGCTGACCTTGGAGAGACTGCCCTCCCAGGGTTAACCAATTCCTAGAGATAATCAACAACTTACCCGCAAGTGCACTTTTCAAACACACACCAGCCAATCCAGAGCCCATACCCAACCATCCCCCTTATCAGCTCTCACACTCTGGGCCACTGTGTACCTGCCCTAATCACCCCAGGGCCTGGTACCAGACCATGAGGGGCAGCTCCTATGCCCCAGCGCCTGATGAAATCATTCAAACTAGCCACTCATAAGCCTGTCTTTCCTGCCTCACGGTTCCTTCCCACAGAAACCACTAGAAAGGCTCGGACCCACATTTTCTCTCTCCCTCTGCCATCTTGATGACACTGGTGCTTTCCCATGTGGCCCCTCGTGGCAGGGCTCGCACCCTCCTCTTGGAATTTGTGAGTATAACAAACTCTCTTTTCAGTGGTAACTATCCCCTGATCTCTTAGCTATGCCTCAGATTTTCTATTAATATACCATATTTTAGAACAAATACTGTGGCCATTTGGGGGAAATACAATCTTCCACACTCTGTATTATAGTTGATTATGTACTTGCCTTTCTCCTCACCTTGACTTTGTTCACACAGAAAACAGACCTTTCTTTTATCTCCTTATCCCCTGCGCCCAGTACATAGGAAGTACCCGTTAAATGTTTGTTGACTGACTAGCTGACTGAATTTTTGATAGCCACATACCACCTTTGTCCTCCTTATTTAGTGTCCAAAGAGAAAGGATTCTGCAAATTCCTTGACACACCCTCTGCCACAGTGGTTGCTTGCTCAGGCTGTTCTCTGTCTGCTCCGCCATGCTGAAGCACACGCACCCCAAAATCACAGCTCCTGTCACCTCTGCTTCGTGAGGTTTCCCGGGATAGAACAAGCCTCCTCTGAGTCCCAGGGGTTGGACATGTGAAGGCAGGGTGGGAACCCCTGAGGTGAGTCTCATCACCAGAAGCCTGCACTGGCAGTCAGAACACGGGGAGAAGCTGGTCTCTGAATCACCTGCAATTGTGCATGCACACAGCTGGAGTACCCCTCATCCCGGCAGCTCAGTCACGCTTTGTGAAACTAACTTAGGGAAATTTCTCCAGTGCTAAAATCTCCAGGTAGTCCCCACAGCAAGGGAGTCATGCCCCCCAACTGTCCCCATCCCAGAAAAGTGGACAAAACCGCAAGACTCTGCATAGACCCCCAGGACAGCACCTGGATTCGCTCTGGCAGAGGGGGCAACAAGCAGGAGAAAGGCGAGGGGATGCTCCTCCATCCTTTGGGTTTTTGGTCCATTCTCCCACTCCTCCTGTGAGGGCAAAGGCTTCGCAAAAGCGCCAATACATTCCTCCTCAGGCCCAAACGGTGCATGTGGGGAAGAGAGCACCTTAGAGTGGTTTATAGCAAGGCGGGGAGGTCAGGAAAGACGCCCCGCACCTCCTCCGCCTGAGTGTCAAATGCTGGAATCCATTTGACAATCAACAAAATCTCTGGGCTTCCCTGGTGGCGCAGTGGTTGCGAGTCCGCCTGCCGATGCAGGGGACACGGGTTCGTGCCCCGGTCCAGAAAGATCCCACATGTCGTGGAGCGGCTGGGCCCGTGAACCATGGCCGCTGAGCCTGCGCGTCTGAAGCCTGTGCTCCGCAACGGGAGAGGCCACAACGGTGAGAGGGCCGCCGCAAAAAAAAAAAAAAAAAAAAAATCTCGTTTTATTCCCTAACAGAGATGAGATTTAAAATGCAAATACTCCTGAGAGAAACAACAAATTGGCTTAAGGTCAGTCAGTGCTTAATCCGACAAATAGCCCTGCTTTGCGAGCAGATTTGATTGAGGGGCCGGAGGGGAAGCAGAGAGGAAACCCAGGGGCAGGTAAGGAGGGCAGAAGAGTGACTCTCTGCTTCCTTCCCGAGGAGGCTTCCTTCCTTCTGCCAAGACCTTGGCTAACCATCTTATTCAGAGCTTTCAGTAGCTGTCAGAAAAGCCATTCCAGCTCACACCCACTACAGCCCTCAGATCCCATTCTCCAGGTCAGCCAACTCACCTGAGGCGTCTGAGTCCTTCCCTTGCTCAAAGTTCTCTGCAGAAAAATGTTTTTCTCATGCATAGAGGGTACGACTTTTCTCAGCCAAATTTCAATTTTTTTTTTTTAAAGAAGAGGTTGGGGGTAGGAGTTTATTAATTAATTTATTTATTTTTGCTGTGTTGCGTCTTCATTTCTGTGCGAGGGCTTTCTCCAGTTGCGGCAAGCGGGGGCCACTCTTCATCGCGGTGCGTGGGCCTCTCACTATCGCGGCCTCTCTTGTTGCAGAGCACAGGCTCCAGACGTGCAGGCTCAGTAGTTGTGGCTCACGGGCCTAGTTGCTCCGCGGCATGTGGGATCCTCCCAGACCAGGGCTCAAACCCGTGTTGCCTGCATTAGCAGGCAGATTCTCAACCACTGCGCCACCAGGGAAGCCCCCAAATTTCAATTTTTAAATGCGATATCATTCACAATACCCCAAAAGTGAAAACCACCCAAGTGTCCATTAACCGATGAACGGATAAACAAAATGTGGTATAAACATACAATGGAATATGATTCAGCCTTGAAAAGGAATGAAGTTCTGATCCATGTCACGTTATGGATGAACTTCTAGGAAATTATAGTAAGTAAAATAAGCCAGACACAAAAGAACCAAAATTATATGATTTTACTTATATGAGGTGCCTGAAGCAGGCTAATGTATAGAAACATTCCACTCTAGAGAGTACAATGTGGTTGCCAGGGTTTGGGGGGAGGGAGGAATGGGGAGTCATCGTTTAATGGGTACAGACTCTCTGTTTGGGATGATGTAAAAGTTCTGGAAATGGATAGTGGTGCTGGTTGTACAACCATGTGGATATACTTAATACCCCCAAATTGTATACCTGAATGTGGCTAAAATTTAAATTTTATGCTGTGTATATTTTACCAAAAAAAAAAATTTAGGGCTTCCCTGGTGGCGCAGTGGTTGAGAGTCCGCCTGCCTATGCAGGGGACACGGGTTCGTGCCCCGGTCCGGAAAGATCCCACATGCCGCAGAGCGGCTGGGCCCGTGAGCCATGGCCGCTGAGCCTGCGCGTCCGGAGCCTGTGCTCCGCAACGGGAGAGGCCACAGCTGGGAGAGGCCCGCGTACCGCAAAAAAAAAAAAAAAAATTTTAAGCAATTACCGCTCTCCCAGGCTATCACTTGTCTTTTCCCCTGTGCTCTGTCATTGGCTGATTGAGCACCACCAAGCTGGGAAGAACCGTGTCCAGGATCAAGGAGAGTCCAGCGAGGTGAAACTTCTGACCACGGAGAGGCCAGTTCTTATGCCAAAAACGAAGGCTGGTCTGTTTCCACACTATCCCAGAAACACACCTTGCGCAGCCTCCCCTCTGTTACATCAACACTTCCATAACCACCTTTTACCCACAAGCTCAAGTTCTAACTCCTTAGGCCAGAGTTCGGTACCCTCCCATCTGGCTCCAGCCCAACCTTCCAACTTCCCCCTCACTACCAACCTCCACAAACTGCTCCGACCGTCTGGCCTATGCCCCATTCTCCAAACACACCTTACAATTATGCCACTGCATCTCCTGCCCACGTTTCAATGTCCATCCTGAGCCCCAGCTCCTCAGGGGTCCCTCCTCAGCCGTTCCCTTCCACGGAGACACAAGCCCTTCCTGAACTCGGGGCTCACGGCATCCGTCCCTTTATTGCTCGGTTATACAACAGAGGCACTGGTGGTGGTAATTAGATTCTGAAGATTCAGGCTCTAAGGAACTTTAGGAGATTATTTCGTTTGACTCCTTTAATACATAGCGAGGACACAAAGCCTGAGCAATGACTTGCCTGGGGCCTCGGCACGCCTTAGTGGCAGAGGAGGGAAGAGAATCCCTGTCCTGATATCTACTCCATCCTCTCCTTCATAGCACCACGTGGCCTCTTGGAACTATTTTAAATGCGTTAACCTCACTGTTGTCCCCAACAGGGTTTCGAAGCTACGTCAGGGCAGGCAAGGACCACACTCCTTGTCATTTGTGTCCTCACAACACCCAGCACTACGAGGAATGCAGGATCTTAGTTCCCCGACCAGGGATTGAACCCGTGCCCCCTGCAGTGGAAATGTGGAGTCTTAACCACTGGACCGCCAGAGAAGTCCCGAGCACGGTCTTAATTATAAGTCCATGTTGAAACCATAAAGGTGTTACTAGGTCACCCCTTAACCGCTCTGGCCTAAAATTTCTTTTAACGGTTTCTTAAGAATAAGATCTTTTTCTGCTCTTCCAGTTTGGAATATCTTCCTTATGAGTTTTCTAAGAGTGAGTTAGGCAAACCAAAACAAAAGCAGGTGGATAATAACTGAAGAAACATAGCCAACTTTTGCAACCTCAGAAGCACATTCAGTTTACGTCTTAGCCTGAACTGTGGACCCACCATAAGTCGAACCAGACATACTTGCTCTCATTTTATCTCCACTTTGCAGGCAGAGAGCAGCCCTGGGTTGGTTCACTTTGTCTATTTCCTAGACCATTACTCCATCGCTCTTGCTGTCTCAGCTGTGTGGGCATTCTCTCAGGTGGAACATACAGAGGGTGCTTCTCCCTCCACACAGCTCTTAGAAAGAAAAAAGGAAAAGAACAAGGAAACACAGCTTCACCTCACTCGTGATAGAGACAGAACCCTCCTGGCGGGCCCGGTATCATCTGCTTAGGGGGTGAGTTTGCAGATGTCTCATTACCTAAGGCAAAGCCTGGATCTCCTCCAGCAAGCGAGCTCCCCTTTCTGGGAGCCTGTTCCCTCCTCCAACCTAATGGAAGCCATCAGAGCAGGATGTGGCTTTTGGCATCCCAGACCACAGAACCCAAAGGTACTGGCTGCAGGGAGGGGGCCCATCAGCACGGGGGTTAGATGGTGAGGGGGAGAGAAAGGAAACCTGGGGAAAAGTTCTGAATGCTGAGTAACTTTGGAGAGGAAAGATGAGGGAGAGAGACCCAGATCCATAATTACAGAAGCCTCGTGCAAAATTTAATTAAAACTTGGGCGGAAACAAACACCAGAAACAAGTGTCATTCATCACCTTAAAACACCAACGAAGGTAAACGCTGCCACAAACTCAGGCAAAGAAAGGGAGCAGGCAGGAAGGAGGGGCGATCACTCTAGATATCAAGCAACTCGAATTACCCTGAAGGCCCCACCAGACACGTGTATTAATCACCGTTATCCCGGCTGCACACCCGTACGGCGCGCTCCAAATGACTTCAGCCCATGGAGCACGCTGGACTGGGCTGGACCGGGCTGGACGGAGGGGCAGGGAGGCGGGCCCAGGGGAGCCCAACTGGAGGCAGCCATGTGGCACCCCCGGCTCTCCCCAGCCAGGCAGGAGGAGAAGCACGAGAATTAGATTCGGGCAGGTGAGGGCAACGCCCAGCTCTCCGGCCAAGTTCCTTCCTGCTGTGGCTTTTTTCCTGCATAACAGGCTTCAGGGTGATTCTCAAGGATTGGGCGAGCAGGTCCAACTGCTAAACCCTTGCTGTTGCTGGTTTGCTCCTGTCCTGAAATTCAGAGCGGAGCGGGAAAGAGAGCAGGAGGGAATGGGATGGTCGGGGGGGGGGGGGTGGGGGGGGTTGCAGTGGGGTGGGGAGGGGACAAAGTGAGCCTTTGACTTTGTTTCCTGTGCGGCCCGGGCTCTGTCCACCCACACGTGAGTCCCCAGGGCTGCTCACAAGCTGAGCCTCTTCACAAAGAGGGACTGGAAAGCAGCTCAGCCTTCCCGGCTGGGAGCTATTTGCACTTGATGAGAAATTTCAAGTGGGAACCATCTGAGTCTGTGCCTATGTGAACGAGAGCGCATTCGGAGGGAACAAATGATTTACTAGCGGGTCCTCCACAAAGTCTCCTTCCAAAAGGGAAGGAGCTTCTCCTCACCCCACCTCCACTCCCTTATCATTAAAACCTTGAAGGGGTAGAGTCCATTTGGTCTCCTAAGCCAGCCTGCAAGGGAGTCACAGCTAATCAGGCGACCAGCTCAGGTCCTCCAGGCTTTCTCTGAGTACAAGAATATGTATAAACTGGCCAAGTGGACTGCAGACCACTTTGATGTTAAACAGAGGGCAAACTCCAAAACAGCTAAAAACGGTATTCCTGTTAAACTTCTCATGTCCTTTCTACAGAGCAAATTTAAAACTCACACAGCCGAATAACGAACGATTACCATTTCAGACACTTAGACCCAAGTGTTTCCTGGAAGAGAGAATGGCCAGTCTCGCCCTCTGCGTTACTTGCTCTGATTAGAGGAGACTGTCTTTTGAGCAGCTGCCGGGGCCGGATGCCATAAGATCGCAGCATACGCCACCTCACTTAATCCTTGCAGAACCTCTGCGAGGTCCATATTTTCATCCCATTTTGAAGATGGAGCAACGGAGCCGTTAAGGAACACGCCTCATATATCTTGGCCTATAATGGGGTTTCACACTCTGGTCTCTAGGGTTCCAGAGACCTCCCTGGAAGACAAAGCTTGGGTTGTTTCCCATTCTCATGAATGAACTCCCCTTACTTGGGAACGAGGTGCTTTAGGTGGTTGACATAAGTAAACTTTTCGGATATCCAAGACCTATCCCTTTAAAGCCAAATCTTTTTAAATGTTTAATCTGTTTGAAATAGAATTTTTCTCAAATATTATTGTACACTCCCATGGCTTACAAAAGAGATCATTCCTAGGAAATGTCCAGAGGAATGATTCCTGGGCAGGTAGGAATTCCAGCCTTTAGGTCCTCAGAGATGCCAAGGAAGGGCTATCTCTTGTGAGCCAAGAGGATGATTCCTGATCAGGTGGGGAAGAGGGGTGTGACCTGGGTACAGCCTCGCCCCCGAGGAGTAAAAGAGACAACCAGGAAGATTTTCTGAAATGGAGTCAGAAAACCAGCTATGGATCAAGAAGTAAGAACCTTGTAAGAAGATTCTGGCATCCGTACTGTCCCGTTCCTTCCTGCTAATAAATGGTAAAATAACCTCCAAAACAAAACAAAAATTTTTTTAAAAAATTAAAATGTGGGGCTTCCCTGGTGGCGCAGTGGTTGAGAGTCCGCCTGCCGATGCAGGGGACACGGGTTCGTGCCCCGGTCCGAGAAGATCCCACATGCCACAGAGCGGCTGGGCCCGTGAGCCATGGCCGCTGAGCCTGCGCATCCGGAGCCTGTGCTCCACAACGGGAGAGGCCAAAACAGTGAGAAGCCCGCGTACCGCAAAATAAATAAATAAATAAAATAAAATGTGTATGAGCCAAAATGCTAACAGTGGTGATAGTTGGGTGATGTTATGAACCTCATCCTTCTTCCTTTTTGCTCCAAGGCTCCATTTTAACTTAGATCAGAGAGGTGGATTGAGTACTCAGCTTTCAGGCAAACCTTGTACCCAAAGAGCATGTGGAAGGGAAGACAACATCCGACTCCCAAGCAATGTCACTGGGATCATGGATGTTATTTTGTTGTGTTCATACGCTGTGTCCATAAACCCGGACAATGGGGAGGTTTTGGAGTCAGGAGGAACCTACTTGGAATCCGAGCTCTGCCACTTAACTAGCAGAGTCACCCAAGACACTTCACTTAATCTCCCAGCCTCAGATTCTCTGTCTGTAACGTGGGACAAACGTTACCTACTTCATAGGATGGTCATGAGATCCAATATTTCATGGAGAGCGCTTTTCATTCAGGGAATGAATATACTAAAGGAACGGATGCATTCACGAGAGCAACGTATTTTGCCTACGTTTACAAAGAGGACACCTTCACCTGCTACCCTCTCACATTGTCAAGTTAGACTTCATTGAACCATAAAATTCACGGTGAGATGAATCTACTCCGGACACCATTGTAAAGACTAGTAGCAATTACCGAAGTGCCAAGAGAAACTGTAAGTGTCCCTGTGAGGCTGGTGCCGCAGCGTGAGGCCATATTAGGATAAAGCTACCAGGCAGAGAATCAATGTGAGTTAAGCATCCAGTTAAATGTATGCCCTGAATGCTTTCACAGGTCTTAGCTCACTCCATTAACAGAATAGCCTCATAAGGTTGGTATTATTATGCCCATTTTACAGAAAGTTTCAACAGCGTCCCACGGTCACAGAACTAATAAGTGGCATAGACGAGATTCATACCCAGATCTCACTGACACCGAAATTCCTTCTTTATACGTTGTTTCATGTTGTTATCTATTTTCGTAATCAGCTTAGTTACGAGATTTGTGTTAATAGTACCCAGAGCATTATTTAAGGCTAGACAATTCCAAGGAAGTTTTTCAACGGTTTATGACCCATGGATGAGTGATTCTGAATATTACTGGTGAAATGCAATTTCTTCCTCCATCTGTCTTCCTCTTTCTGGTTGTGTCTCTGTCCCTCTCCCTTCCCCCCCGCCACTTGACAGTATTCCCATCAATATAAAGATAAGATTATAAATCTAAGATATTAGTTCAAACTTGTTTTTTCAATTTAATGTATGAGAAAGAGAGAGAGTGTGTGAGAGAATGAGAGTGACAGAGAGATTATAAAGACATATCCTTTAACTTCTGTTTACCCTTGGAATTTATACCAAAAACCATTTACCCTAAGGCTAAGGTCATACGTGCCACGCTTCTGCTGGTACTTTAGCCAGTTTCCCAATCAGTGTGTTGAAAGCCTGGGTCACAGTGGGGATGGTGATACCCTCAGACCTCAGGGCAGCCAGGCGGAGCCGCAGTGCCAGAGTCCCGGGATGTGTCACCTCCAGCCAAGAGCAGCCTTTACCGATGGTTCCCTTCCTGACTGAGTCCCTCCAAATGAGAAAGGTTAGGAAGCTCTGCATGTCTTATGTGAGGAGCCACACATCAGGCAGAAAAATCATTTGACAGAGGAATCTGAAACACTCCCCCGAAACCTAAGGTGTCCACAGAGGTCACTGATACTCAATCCTCTTCTGGGAAAAATACGGGGTAGAGAAAGAGTCCAAAATCTAGACCTGGAATGTCACCAAACTCACTGTGTGTCCATTCCCTCTCCGAGTTGGACCTGACACTTTCCAACATCCTCCGTCATCCTAATTTCCTGCTGAAAACATCCATTCATGGTGAAGGGGCAGCTCAAGGGGAAAACACAGAGTCAGCTGTTTTCTCTTCGTCTTTAAGTAACTTAGTGGGAAACCGGCCATCTTAATGGAAACACAGTTTGACTGAAAGGTGCCACCATGAGTGATTGGTGTTGATTCGACCTACGTCTCAGCCTGCCCCACACATATTTTGTTCTCAAATACCCACCGGACACAGTGTATCTGACATCGCTCTGGCTAATGCAGGTCTCCTGGAAGCTGCGGCATCTTATCTCCTTCCACACAGAGCCTCGGGCCTTTCCAGGGAAGGGCTGCTACAGTGGGGAATGAGAGCAAGATATGACTTGCTATTTTATCTTCAAACCGTAAACACCACTTCCGTGAACAACCATTTCTACAGCAAGCAGCTTACCTCACTCTCTGGACCTCAGTTTCCTCTTGGGTAAAACAGGAACAACACCCATCTCAGAGGGTAGTTGTGTCAATTAAATGAGGAAACCTCTGGGTCATGTGTGACACTGAATAACAGGTCGGTGGGCTCCTCCCCTTTCTGGCCTTGGCCAGAGTCTTCTCCACAGATGCTATGGCGTGAGGAGTCCCATGATGCCGCAAGTCATGCAGCCAAAGGATCCTGGACAAGAAAGGGTCCAGCCAAGGTCACAAGCATTTCCAGGAATGGGACCAGAAGCAGAGGTAAGACATTTCAGTGAGAGAGGAGTCAAGCTACACACCGAGCTACTAAGCCTCCAGCTCTTAGGCAATGGGGACTCAGGAATGCTAGTCTAACAGCCTTGACATATATATTTTTTAATTCCACAAATTCAAATGAGATCGACAGTATTTGAACTCTCCCCACACATGCCAGGGAATAATTCACTTCAGGTTGGACATGTGTCCCTACGACTCCAGTATAGACAACAAAGCAAAGCAGAGATCACAAGTGAATTTGGGTTATGGCTAATACAGAATACCCACTGAAACACTGCAAAACGGACTGACGTGCGCTGTTTCAGCTCTGTACATATGTGCTTGAATCTTCCTAAGACACTAAAACTAATGTTTAAACGACATATGTGTCAAAAAACACAAAGACGGGGCTTCCCTGGTGGCGCAGTGGTTGAGAGTCCGCCTGCCGATGCAGGGGACACGGGTTCGTGCCCCGGTCCGGGAAGATCCCACATGCCGTGGAGCGGCTGCGCCCGTGAGCCATGGCCGCTGAGCCTGTGCGTCCAGAACCTGTGCTCCGCCACGGGAGAGGCCACATCAGTGAGAGGCCCGGGTACGGCAAAAAAAAAAAAAAAAAAAAAAGAAACACAAAGACGCTCATTCTCTTTGATCTAGTCTCTCTCTGAGAATTTGTCATGAGGCAAATTCAATGGCTCAAGCCAGAAACCTGAACATCACTTGGTGAGAACACTGCTGCAGGCAAGAAATGGGGACACAGTGAACCTCAGTCCAGCCGTTCATGGTGTTTTTTGAAATCCATATTATAACGTGAGAAATGCCTACAATATAACATTAACTGAAAAGGGGACCAAATGTTAAATATAAATCTGGTTACAACTCTTTTTAAAATAAGCACACGTAAATTAAAAATATTAGAAGGGGGGGCTTCCCTGGTAGTGCAGTGGTTAAGAATCCGCCTGTCAATGCAGGGGACATGGGTTCGAGCCCTGGTCCAGGAAGATCCCACATGCCACAGAGCAACTAACCACCACAACTACTCAGCCTGCACTCTAGAGCCCGCGAGCCACAACTACTGAGACCGCATGCCACAAGTACTGAAGCCTGCACGCCATAACTACTGAAGCCTGTGCGCCTAGAGTCTGTGCTCTGCAACAAGAGAAGCCACGGCAATGAGAAGCCCGCGCACCGCTACAAAGAGTAGCTCCCGCTCGCCACAACTAGAGAAAGCCCGCGCACAACAATGAAGACCCAACGCAGCCGATAGATAAATAAATAAATAAATAAAATCTATTTAGGACTTCCCTGGTGGCTCAGTGGTTAAGAATCTGCCTGCCAACTCAGGGGCCATGGGTTCGAGCCCGGGTCCAGGAAGATCCCACACGCCGTGGAGCAACTAAGCCCATGCGCCATAACCACTGAGCCCACGTACCACAACTAATGAAGCCCGCGTGCCTAGAGCCTGTGCTCTGCAACAAGAGAAGCCACTGCAATGAGAAGCCCATGCACCACAATGAAGAGTAGCTCCCACTCGCCGTAACTAGAGAAAGCCCACACACAGCAATGAAGACCCAACGCAGCCAAAAACAATAAATAAATAAATAAATAAAATTTTTAAAATAAATAAATTAAAAAAAAAAAATATATATATATATATATATTAGAAGGGGGGAATTTCCTGGTGGTCCAGTGGTTAGGACTCTGGGCTCTCACTGCCGAGGGCCCAGGTTCAATCCCTGATTGGGCAAGAAAAATCCCACAAGGCGTGCAGCGCGGCCGAAAAAAAAAAAAAAGATTAAAATATATTAGGAAGAACTATGCCAAACATCAATAGTGATTTTCTTTGGGTGGTAGAACTATTAAAATATTTTTCTTCTTTTAACTTTTGCTAAATGTTCTGGCTTTTTAAAAATTGCAGTGTTATTTACCTACAATAAAGTGCACAGATTTTAAATGTACAATCAATGAGTTTTGACAAATATATATACCAATATCCAAAAAGAGTCCTCTGTGCCCCTTTCTTATTAATCTACCTCTCTGCCCAATAGCAACCGCAGTTCTGATTTCTATCTCCTTAAATTAGTTTTGTCTGTTCTTGAACTTCATATAAATGAGATCAAGTGTGTAATCTCTTGTATGTGGCTTCTTTCACTCAAAATAATGTTTTTCACATCCACCCAAGTTGTTGGATTCCTTTTCACTCGCTGAGTAGTATTCCAATGAATGGATATAACACATTTTGTTTACCCATTTCCCTGTTGGTTGACATTTGGCTTGTTTCCGATTTTTTGCTATTCGGAATAAAGCTGCAATGAACATTCTTGTAGATTTATGCTTTTATTTCTTTTGAGTAAATCTCTAAAAGAGGAAGAGAAGAATTGCTGGATTCTATATATGAAAATAGTTTTCCAAACTGATTGTACCATTTTGTTCTCCCATCAGCAAGGTATGAAAGTATGAAAGTTCTGGTTGTCCCACATACTCTCCAGCATTTGGTATTACTGACTTTTAATTGTTTACATTATGGTAGATGCATGGTGGTACCTCACTGGCTTTAATTTCCATTTCCCTGATGACTAACAATGTCAAGCATATTTTCATCTCCTTATTTGCCATTGCTGTCTCTTCTTTTCTGAAGTGTCTGTTCACTCTTCTTTCATCTTTAGTCTTGAGCCCCACTGGCCAGGCCTGCTCCCCTGCCACCTCCAAGGCATCAGCCCAGCTGGACCAGTGAAAGGCATCAGGGGTGGACATCCAAAAGAAAGCCAAGAGCTATTATCAAAATGTAGGGTGGGCTTCCCTGGTGGCGCAGTGGTTGAGAATCCGCCTGCCAATGCAGGGGACACGGGTTCGAGCCCTGGTCTGGGAAGATCCCACATGCCGCGGAGCAACTAGGCCCGTGAGCCACAGCTACTGAGCCTGCGCATCTGGAGCCTGTGCTCCACAACAAGAGAGGCCGCGATAGTGAGAGGCCCGCGCACCGTGATGAAGAGTGGCCGCTGCTTGCCACAACTAGAGAAAGCCCTTGCACAGAAACGAAGACCCAACACAGCAAAAATAAATAAATAAATTTAAAAAAAAAAAATGTAGGGTGGGGACTTCCCTGGCGGTCCAGTTGTTAAGACTCCGTGCTTCCACTGCAGGGGGCACAGGTTCAATCCCTGGTCGAGGAACTAAGATCCTGCATGCCGTGTGGTACAGCCAAAAAAAAAAAAATAGGGTGAATGGATCTGGGTGGGCCCAAATGACAAATTCCCATCACATCCGACTTCTCCCCCAAGCCTCCATTCTGCCCCATTTAGGTCTGTCAAGACTGCAACCATCCTTCAAAGCCCAACCTAATCTCCGCGTCCTCCAAACAAATTTTCCTTGTCTCCGCTTGCCTTTCCACCACTACAGAAGATTGTTTTACTCTCTCTTGTGGCAGTTCTCTTACTCCACAATTTATTACCAGGATTTGTGCACTTGGGTCTCGTTTGTCCTACCACATAATAATTTTTTGAAATCAGGGTCAGTTCTGCAGGAACTTGGCACTGTGTCTTATGCATAGCAAAGCACACATTCATTCATGCATCCGTTCAGCAAATATTTATGGAGCAACCCTTGCGTGCCAAGCCCAATGCTAGTGAATGGCATCCAACAATGAACAAGATAGACACAGTCTCTGCCCCCGTGAAGTGTGAAGTTTTATGGGGCATAGAAACAAGCAAACAGCCAAGAGCAGCTTGAGGTGGTGAGCACTCTGATGGGCTTGGGGGTGAGAGTTGGGGGAAGATACAGAATAATACAAGAGTGTACTGGGGGCAGGGCACGAGACCTGAGAGATGAGCAGCCAAGTGAACAAGAGTTCATGGAAATGTATTAAACATAAAGGATTTAAATTAAAAACTGCCAAACACTCAAGGAATGGTGACCACGGCCTGCCAAGCAAAGAGGGAGGAATTGAAGATATCTCTTGCCCATTTCGGAGATACATGCGATGGGTGTTTCAATTTGCCTCTGACATGCTTTCACACTGCGTTGAGATTTTTTTTTTTTAAGCAGGGAAAGAGCTGTTTAGGAAGGTAAGGAGCAAGAAGCCCCCAGCAGGAGTAAACTCCAGGGCACAAGCACCCAGCATGAGACCCGTATGCACATTTTCTGCTTGTGTGCAAAAGCGTGGGGAAGAGGGAGAGGCGGAGGAAAAGAGTTGGAAAAGAGGTTACAAATTGTGAAGAGAAATCACGGTGTTTCTTTCTTTCTTTCTTTCTTTCTTTTTTTGTGGTACATGGGCCTCTCACTGTTGTGGCCTCTCCCGTTGCGGAACACAGGCTCCAGACGCGCAGGCTCAATGGCCATGGCTCATGGGCCCAGCCGCTCCGCGGCATGTGGGATCTTCCCGGACCAGGGCACGAACCCGTGTCCCCTGCATCGGCAGGCGGACTCGCAACCACTGCGACATCAGGGAAGCCCCACGGCGTTTACTTCTAAATGACAATTCTTTATCTTCCTACCCCAGGCCTATTTGTTGACAAGCCATTCTGTCAAAATGTGTTGGTCAAGGGAAGGGAGGCCCGGTGTTCTGGCGGTGCACTAGGCCTTGATCTTGTCTCTGTTGGAATCCAGGAGGCTCCCCTGTGAGCAATCAGCCTCCTAATGGGCAGGAGGCCCCTCTGGGAATGTGGATTTGACAAGGCTTGTCAGAGCTGCCAGGCTTTCTCCTTCTCCTGTTCCTGCCCTGGGAGGGGAACAGCTCCGTGGGCTACGCCAGTCCTTCGAGGACAAGAGCTGAAACCACAGCGAAAAGCTGCTCAGACATTAGTGGGGCAGACGCAAAAATCCGTCATATAAAAAAATATCTGGATGAACAAAACAGGTACAGGCCAAGAGCACAGTGTATCTTAGGGCTGTGGGAACAGCCTATGGGGAACTCAGTAGAGTGAAGGACCCTCTCTCTCTCAGATTCTCTATCACCCAGCATAAGTGAACTAAAATTGCCTGAGAATCAAGCAGGTGGTAACGGCCTCTCTGGCAGATAAAGGTTAACTGAGGATAGACTTTCCCCTGAGGCTGTGACTCTGTCCTGCTCAGCTCCACAGTGGGAGAAAAGAGGTCCAGGGACAGAGAGGTGCTGCAGAGGAGCCCTGGCCTAGAGGAGGCCAGGTGGGTGAAGGGACTCTCCTGGACCCTGGGCCTTAGTGACGAAGGCCTGGCCTTGCGTCCTTAGCTTCCCCAGGTAGAGCCAGGGTAGCCAGAAGCCAGAACGTGATTTTCATAGGCCTCTCCTCTGACTCCTGTTTAGTCCAAAACCAAGGAGGAATGGGGGGCAGAGGGGAAGAGGCAGAAGGAAAGTTCAACTGCCACATGTCAGCAGGATGGGTCCTTAAGGATTTGATGAATGTAGGAAGATTCGAAAAGATCTCAAGCTGCAAACAAATGTCTTCCTATTTTCTCCTTTATACAAACCCAATTCCTCTCACAACACACACACACACACACCCCAGTCCCAACTCATCTGTCCTGAAGATAAACATGCTTTCTTTAAACCCTAAAACCTGTCTTCCATTAATTCTGCTTCTCAGAGTGAAGCTTTCCCTGGTGACTGATTACAGAAAATTGCTTATTTCAAGAAACGTGGAATCCCTCCTGCAGACAATGGCTTCCATTCTGGTTTCAGGGACTTCTGCACTGATGCGAGCGACCAGCGAGCGCTTTGAGGGGATCAGAAATGGGGGGGAAGAGGGGAGAACGGTTCACTCGAGCACCCTCCCAGTCACATGTGCACACACACACAGCCCATCCCAGAAACCGCACCATAAGACACAGATACATTGGGGCTTCTAATTACTTCACTGTCTAATTCATGCTAACACAGCAATTAGCGATAAAGCTCAAAACACTCATACACATTAGCCTGATGACATTTAATTATGACATTAGATGTATTGAGATATGTAGCTTAGCAAGTAATAAGAAATCTACATGTATGGCCGATCTAAACTGCAATGTAGTAAAAATAAAGAAAAGCCGTGAAACCCTCACGTTGCCATTAAAAGAAAATGGTGTAATGGGTGCATTTTTACGTGAAATATGCCATTTCCAGAGGCTAAGAATCCAGTCTCCTCGGCTCAGAAAACATAGCTTGGCCTTTAGTTTTGAAAAAAAGGAAAGGGGAAAACAAAGGTAGACGGTACTTCATTATTGCTCCATGCCTCTGCGTATCCATCCTCATTGTCAGTCCCTTAGACGTCAGCAGAAGATACAGGGGGAAAAGTGACATTGTATTGCCAGGATGGTCCACGAGATGTGCCATTTGCTTATGGTTTACACGGGGCCCGTTCATGAGACATGATTAATAGCTCAGCGGCACTGCCAAAAAGCACATAAATCTGGCCATCCGCGGAGTAATTGACACACTGCTCGTCTCGCAAATACCTACAGTGCTCGCTTACCGCAGGCCGATCCCCAAGTGGCCATTCCAAGCAGCTGATTAAGCAATGCACAGTTGCTGACACTTCAGTTTGGGGGTCCGTTCCTTATTGCACCCAATTAGCTGCCACATAAAGCCCTCCTCCCCCATATCAACCTTGACCAGGTGTTAGGACCAGCTGAGTGAACACAGGCTACCACGGAAATTCCACCGGCGCACTCAGGTCCTGACAGAGGAGCCCTTGGGGTGGAAACCTCAACCCCCGAACTCCGGATCAAGCTGTCCTTTGGGTTAGCTTCCCAAACACCCCTGCTTTGGTTCCTCACGCCCCGAGCACAGCGATCTGCTCCCCAGCCCCGAGCAGTAACCACTGTTACCCGGGTCTTTCTTCTCCTCCCTCCCACGCCATCCTCCTTTCCAGCTCATTATCCATCTTCACTTTCCACATTGAAATCCAGCAACCCCACGTGGCCGTGATATAAGAACTTGAAAACTCCAGCTCCCTCACCCCACCCCGTTCCTCCGATGTCTCCCTTTCTATGAAAACGTTTAAACAAACAAACAAACGATATTTACATAGCACAGGAGCCACTGCGGAGATTAAAGATTACATAATGAACCAGTTGCAAAGCCCTTTGAAAGCATAAAATGCTGTAGGAGTAATTATTATCATTGTTATTAATCACCTCAGTTCATCACATACAGTAAACGAGATAATAAAGAAGGGATTCTTAAATGCAGTGTCAGCAGCAAGACCTATTTATTACAATGCTATTTGCTTGGGTTCCATTACAGTTATAAAATTTTACGCTCATCTAGCACTTTCCATCTAAGAATGTCAAAGTGCTGTACAAGCACAGGCTCTAATTTCACTAATCCTCCCAACACTTGGGGAGAGGGGGGCCGCAGCAGAGAAAGGCCACTTCCACTTGTGGAGCTCGCCATCTAAGCAGATTCCTGTCCATGGCTGGGGAGGACTCCCTGCTGAGGGCTGCACCTAGAAACTTCCAAAATCTGAAAAAGTTCTTAAGTGGTCGTATCATTTTTTTAAAGCACAAATAATGTGTCAGATAGACACATGTACTGAGGTCTGAATTTTTTTTTCTGTGTGGGGATGACGTAGCCACTGTCTTGTGAGTAACCCACCGGCCTTGATCCCACCATTTTGGCCCATGATTTCTGTGTTTGCCACCAGAGTCTGAAAGAAAATCGTCTATGTCTTACTGTAGGTAACATTGCCAGCCGGGAAGTTTTCATATAGGGATGATGATGAATGATAGTAAATGACTGTCTACCTTAAGAAATACAATGAAAACAATGTATGTTGGGACTTCCCTGGTGGCACAGTGGTTAAGAATCCGCCTGACAATGCAGGGGACACGGGTTCGAGCCCTGGTCTGGGAAGATCCCACATGCTACGGAGCAACTAAGCCCGTGCACCACAACTACTGAGCCTGCGCTCTAGAGCCCACGAGCCACAACTACTGACCCCGCGTACCACAACTACTGAAGCCCACGCACCTAGAGCCCGTGCTCCGCAACAAGAGAAGCCACCGCAATGAGAAGCCCGCGCACTACAAGGAAGAGTAGTCCCCGCTCGCCGCAACTAGAGAAACCCCCCACCCAGCAGCAAAGACCCAAGACTGCCAAAAATAAAAATAAAAAATAAATAAATTTATAAAAAAAAAAGTATGTTGTCAACATCTTGTCCTTTTGCCAGTGTAATACTCATCTGGGGAAAAAAACAGCTGTAGATAACTGTTATACAACTTTTACAGTATTTCTAATACTTTGTTGTAGGTTTTGGTTTAAGTAAATGGATAGTTTCAGCTGTAGTAATAATTCTGCCCTACCACTAATAAGAGCAGAACAAATTACTTACACTCCTGGGATTTGGCATCCTTACACTTTTAAAAGTGTGTTATGATTCCAGAGCAAAGTATCCACAGCTCAGAATGTGTGCGAGGTGATCCAATGTGGTCCAGGAAGGAAACAGATTTACTTTATTCTATTTTCTTTTCTTTTTCTTTTTTTCTTTGGCCGCACAGCATGCAGGAGCTTAGTTCCCCAGCTAGGGATTGAACCTGTGCCCCCTGCACTGGAAGCTTGGAGTCCTAACCACTGGACTGCCAAGGAAGTCCCATTTGATTCTATTTTCCGCTGAGTGTCTGTGTCAGTCCTCTTCCACACAACAAGCAGAAATGATGTCAGGCTCCCCACGTAGTTCTTGACCACATTTCATTGTGACCAAAGTGGGCTATGAAGCATTTTCAGAAACCAGAGAACCTTAGCCCAAGGTAACGCTGCTTTATGTAAAAAAATAAAATGGAAGACTCCTTGGGGTGAATTGCCCGCTAAAAAGATTTTCCTCCAATTCTGGAGTCGAAGACCCAGCTTTGTGTCCCAGTTGCACACCCAGGGGAAAGTCCTCCATCCTCCAGGTGTGACTCCTTAGCCCTACCTCACAGCCCAAATACAGCCCCACCCCCAGCCAGGTCAGAGTCAAGGCCGGGGTCTCTGACTCGAGAAGATAAAATCCTTCTCACCTGCCGCCACCCCAATCCGGCGCCTTGCAATTAACGTTTGTAGATTCCCAGCATTCCTTAAGAAGACTTTTCACATTAACCAAAGTTGGGGGTCTGCAAGCAGCAGCAGTGCGGACAGAACAGCAGGAGCCCTGGGACAGCAGGGAGGAGGCAGGGGTCCCACAAACTGGACCAGCAGTGGGCCTGAGGGGCAGACGAGGGCACCGTTTCCGAGCCTTTATCGGAAGCCACTCAATGCCACACCTTGGCAATTTATAAACACCCTAGCACAGCACTGCTGGGTAGAAATACAATATATGTTGTATATAAAATTTAAACTCACACGAATCTGGGCGCTGGTATGACACGGTGGCCCAGGAGCACAGCCGCAGCAAGGGAATGCTGAGGTCCAAGAGGACCAGCCCAAGGTGGCCTGAGCATGGCTCTAGCAGCCACGGCAAGGCAGCAACCCAGAGGCAGTGATGCTCAGAAAGCAGGCACCAGCAGAGATACAGGAGGATGGAGACCGGCCGGAGAGTACCGGCTGGGAGGTAAGCAAGGGCAGCCAAGCAGCGGAATTTACCCTCTACCCTCAAGCAGTGAAACCTACGGATATTCAGGTCAGATAACGTGAATGGATCACAATTCTGGCTTAGGTTAGATACGAATGTCAGACACTTGGAAGCAATCTCTGGCTCTAGGCTCTTTTGAGATTAGAAGGCTTTCTCCTAAAGAAACTGGACAGCTGAGCAGTGAAATCCACGGCCTGCCTGCAAAAGCCCACAGTAGATGGAACTTGGCCTCTGCCGGAAGTTCAGCGGCCTTTTCTTCTATCTCCTTCCGCGCTCTGTAAATCAAAGAAAGCAAAGCTCTGTAAATCAAAGAAAATAAGACTCGTGTGAAATAATGTTGTTTTCGGGACACAGTGACTCCTGAGCTGGAGAACTTAAGACATGAATTTTCCATATTCTGGGTGATGGAAAGCAGGTCAGGCAGGGCTAATAAACAACACAAGAATAAACAGCTTAATTTCTCCTTCAAAGAGAGAGAAAGCAGCCTAGCTCGGTGGAGAATCTCTATCACGTGGGTGAAATTTCACTTGTGATGATCACGTTAGTGCTGCACAAACCCCCAACCTCCCACAGAGACGGCGCATCAGAGGTGAGCCTTTCCCTCTTCTGTCCCAGTTGTCAACTCTTCTTATCGCTGAGGAGCCCACGCTGGGCCACTACTGAGCTTGACAGACAATAACAATAACAACAACAAAAAGCCCTGCCTGGAAAATTATTATTTTTATACACGATACACATCCGTTTGGTAGACAGTTTCCAAAACATCCACCAACCCACAAACATGTTCTACAGTTTCGTCCCGTTAGATGCAAGCATACCATACCCTACGGGCACACAAGGCTTGTCCAGGCCACTGTGGTCTCACACAAACATCATAATTAGTAGCATACTTGCTTCTCTTAGCATCAGCAAAGAAGAATAAGAATGGCAGAAAGAAAGAAAAAAAGAAAAATGGAGTCCCAAGTAGAGAAATCAAAGTTGGTATACTTTTGAATTCATGCTTATGATTCAGATAATACACATGATTATGGGAAATTTAGAAAACACAGATAAGAGGGAGGGAGAGAATTTGTTCCCTGGTCTAGAAACTAACATATATTTCTGCATGATTTATTTCAAAAGATAAGTTGGCAAGATACAGCTTCCCAACGATTACCTCGAAGTTCACTAATGCAGAGAACAAATTCATCATTCAAAAGTCTCTCACCAGGAGCTTTCATGAAGAGCATGATATCTGGTGTGAAGGACCCACTGCAGTTTTCTTGGAGGAAGAGCCACACGTACATAATAGAAGGTTTGCTTAGAGAACTCACTTTCATGGTCTTCATTCCAGACTCTCAGAGCAAAGAGAGTAGGAAAAGCAAAGAAAGGCAATGAAAAACAAGAATATTTGGAGTGTTAGTACTTACCGGGGCACCAAAAAGCCAGGGTCCCCTGATCTTCTCCAACGGCTCCTACTCCATAGGCCAGGGAGGTAATTTCAAGGACGTTGCAAGTGGTTTGCAATGCCAAGTAGTTTCCAACAATAAGGTAATTAAAAGTATAATGACTATCACATGAGGCTCATTAAATTCTTTGATATTAACAAGGGGTCCTCACCCTTGTAAAGTTTGAGGGTCATTCCTCCAGGCTGTCTTCCACTCCTAAGACGCTAGTGCTTAAGTCATCTACCATCCAGGTCCTAAACGTCCTCAGCCAGAGTGTGCGCCAGGAACCTTCTCCACCTACGTGGCCCCAAACACCTCACCTCAGTTCAGGGCCTCAATTTCTCCTTAACACTGTTATTGTCATAATGATAGTAATAAGTGACACAAAGGGAATGTCTAGCCCTCGAAAGTAATTGGGGGAGTAGTGAGATTATGTGTGTCAATTCCCTAGAGACATCCATTTCCAAAAAGGATGTTACTGTAAAGATGTAGAGTTTTCTCAAGAAGTCCAACTATAACCCCTAACTCACTACTCGCTAAATCTGTTATCCAAACTGATTCTCAATCACAGAAAATCTACTGTAACTCTGCCAAATGGATACTTTCTCACATGGAATTAGGTACTCAAGATGCATGTTTTCTATTTCCACTGTCTGCCATCAGAGTGTTATCTATTTATCTAATCACAGATTCTCAAGTTGCAAAATGGATTAAAAATTCACTCCATTAAGAATGTTTGCAATTGTTTTTAGGGATGCTATAAGTTTAAAACTTTGTTCAAATTATAAAGTAATATCACATTAATATTTACCTTTAAAGATAATGGAAAATAAGTATATGAAAAAGATCTAAAAATATTTATTTAAAACATACCATACCATGTAAAAGAAATATCCATTACATTACTTTTCAACCCATGAAAGCTAACCACGTCAACTTAACCCAGGGAATTGCTGGCCAAATATAGTACTTTGTTCCTAATGAGACTCCAACCAACAGAAAATACCAAAATAGGATTTGGTATCAGAGACTTGGGTTTAAATCTCAGCTACATCACTTGCAGATTTCCATATGAGTCAAGTCACTTTCCTCATTTCTAAATAATAATATTCACAGGTTGTGAAAAGGATTGAATGTAATAATGTACGTGGAAGCAAAATGCTATGGAAATACTAGCTGTTATGTTAGTATACAACCCATTATTCTTCCATCCAGCTAGTTAGTCAAGAACCACAACTTCTTCTTTTGTTGAAGTGTAATTTACAATGTTGTATTCGTTTCAAGTGTACAGCAAAGTGATTCAGATATATATATATATATATATATACTTTTCCAGATTCTTTTCAATTATACATTATTACAAGATATGGAATATAGTTCTCTGTGCTATACAGTAGGTCCTTGTAGTTTATTTTATATATAGTAGTATATATATGTTAATGCCAAACTCCTAATTTATCCCTCTCCCACCCCCTCGATATCCCCTTTGGTAACCATAAGTTTGTTTTCTGTGTCTGTGAGTCTATTTCTCCTTCATAAATAAGTTCATTTGTATCATCCCTTTTAGATTCCACATATAAGTGATATCATATGACATTTGTCTTTCTCTGTCTGACTTATTTCACTTATGATAATCTCTAGGTGCATCCCTGTTGATGTAAATGGCATTATTTCGTTCTTTATTATGGTTAAGTAATATTCCATTGTATATACATACCACATCTTCTTTACCCATTCATCTGTCAATGGACGTTTAGGTTGCTTCCATGTCTTGGCTGTTGTAAATAGTGAACCACAACTAGTCTCAACTAGAGTAAGGTGTGGGAAGTGGAGTACAATTACCCCCCAGCCCTACTAAAAACATCTGTCAGCCTCTGCACCTCTCTTACCATCCAAAAAACCCCACTGAAAGAAACAAAGGGTAGTCCCCCTACCAAAAGAGGGTTCTCATTATAGTAAGTCCATTAATACTGGCTTTGCAGTTGACACCTGCTAAAACATTTTTTCATGAAAACCCAACATCAGAATCATATGGTACGTTCAAAAATACCTCTCTGTTTAGAAGTTCTTGTGAGAATTGCCATTTCATGTCCTGAAAATAAAGGAAATAAAATAGCACGTGCATGTGGTAAGCTTTTCATAATGTATAAAAATATTGAATCACTATGTTGTATACCTGAAACTAATATAATATTGTAAATCAATTATACTTCAATTTAAAAAATTAAAATAAAGATTTTTTAAATAACACATTTGATACAACAAAATTATTCTTCTCTGCTTCCCTGTTAGCGTCTGTCATATTACCGGCACCATCTCTGCACTAGGTATAATCATGAGAGCTGCATGCATGACCATTTACCTGCCTGACTGAAGCCGAGTTAACTCCTGGGTGCTCTTCAGAGTTGTAAGGGAAGAAAAATTGTTTCTAGGTAACTTTTTTTTTTAAATCAACATTAAGATTTTAGAAAATATAGAGACTCCAAGGTCAAACATCTTCCCTTCATAACATCTTAAACATATGTTTTCACCATTTGAGTTACAATCAAATTGAGCTGCTGGAGGGTAATATAGGGCCACTCATCTATTTGAGCTTTTCATCTATTGATACAAAGAGATTCTCATTGAATGCTTTTCTATGCAGTTTTTTCAAGTTTTTTTTTTTTTTTTGGCTACAAAAGAAATGTGATCATTATAAATACTCAAAAGTAAGAGAACTTCACTCATAATCTCACCAACCAAAGACAACCATTAACATTTTGCCACATAATTTATGGTCTTTATTCTATGTGTGGCTATAAATTCCTTAATGACAATACAATATGCATATTGTTTTTCAATCGTTTTCCTTTTTTAAAATATTTATTTATTTATTTATTTTTGTCTGCGTTTGGTCTTTGTTGCTGCGTGGGCTTTCTCTAGTTGCGGTCAGCGGGGGTTACTCTCTGCTGCGGTGTGCGGGCTTCTCATTGCAGTGGCTTCTCTTGTTGCGGAGCACGGGCTCTAGGCATGCGGGATTCAGTAGTTGTGGCACGCAGGCTCAGTAGCTGTGACTCACGGCCTCTAGAGCACAGGCTCAGTAGTTGTGGCAGCCGGGCTTCATTGCTCCACAACATGTGAGATATTCCTGGACCAGGGCTCGAATCCGTGTCCCCTACATTGGCAGGCAGATTCTTAACCATTGCGCCACCAGGGAAGCCCTCAATCGTTTTCTTCTTAAGGGTCAACATTGTTCCCTGTCACACAAGTTTCTTCAGCACTACTTTAAATGATAGTATAGTATCCCACGATGTAGATTTATCACACGTTATTGAACCAACCCCCTATTGCTGGGCATTTAAGTAGTTTCCAAATTTCAGTATTATAAACAATGCTGAGCTAGACATCCTTGCAGCTAAAGCTTTGGGTACACCTATGACTATTATTTTTAGGATAAATTTTACAGGCAAAATTACTGAGTCGATCAGCATGCCAAAGTTTAAGGCTTTGGCCTGTATCTGTGCATTTTTGTTTCCGAAAGCAAGATTCCATGGTCTTTAAATAGGCTCAGTAATATTCCATGGTACATATATACAATGGAATATTACTCAGCCATAAAAAGGAACTAAACTGGGTCATTTGTAGAGACGTGGATGGATCTAGAGACTGTCATACAGAGTGAAGTAAGTCGGAAAAAGAAAAGCAAATATTGTATATTAACGCACATATGTGGAACCTAGAAAAATGGTACAGATGAACCAGTTTGCAGGGCAGAAGTAGAGACACAGATGTAGAGAACAAATGTATGGACACCAAGGGGAGAAAGTGGTGGTGGTGGTGGGGTGTGATGAACTGGGAGATTGGGATTGACATGTATACACTGATGTGTACAAAATAGATAACTAATAAGAACCTGCTGTATAAAAAATAAATAAAATAAAATTCAAAAATTCAAAATAAATAGGCTCAGAGATATCAAAATTACAGTGTGACTGTTATTCACAGAAACTAATCAGTGACTTAGTCTTGCTTCACCTCTCATTGATGGACAGATTGGGAGCACTGAAGTGGAAAATGTGTCATTTGACCAAACAATTATTTAACAATTTGTCAAGAACCTATCATGTCTGGCACATAGCAGCTCCAAAACCAATGTTTCTTTTTCTTTTCTTTCTTTTTTTTTTTTTTTGGCCACGTCATGCAGCATGTAGGATCTTAGTTCCCCGACCAGGGATCAAACCCACACCCCCTGCACTAGAAGCTCAGAGTCTTAACCACTGGACTGCCAGGGAAGTCCCCAAATCAATGTTTCTTAAGCGAACCCTGAGTCCCCTCTCTTTAGGCCTTGTGCCCCATTCCTGCTTTAGAGGAGTTTCTGCATGGTCTCTTAGCATCCTCTGTATAGGAAGAAATACTGTAAGTTTCCTTTGGCCAAGCTGACCCCAGAACCATCCACATAGACACAAAACCAAAACAAACATCTAAATGTTGCCCAAATAAGTTTCCCACCCAATGTCTTAGAACCAGTTCTTAATACCACCATAGGGAACCATTCTCCACATGCTTATATATAGGAATAATGAAACAATTTTCCTTATATAAATTCTCTTGAACCAAAAGTTCAGTCATTCTCACCTTTCTTGATGAAATACAACTGAAAAAAAATAGACTATTATAAATAAGAAATTTTTTGGCCAATATTTCAGAATCATTTCTAATTTAAAAGCCCAATTTGTCCCCTGGCTGTACATGTAACCACACCTCTATCACCCTCAAACTGCTCTCCTAACATTCCTTTCCCTTCCTGCTATTTCCAACAGGTCAGAGGGGAAAAGTCAGTAGAAAAAAAAAAAGAATCATGGAAACAGTTCAAGACTTAGGAAATTTTGACATCTTTTCCACAACCATCAAAAAATGATTTTTAAAAATAAGTACCACCCTGGACATCCCTTGACACCATTCTTTCCTCAAAAAGCATAATTTAACACAGAAAACATTGTCAGGGGCTGTAGAACAAGTTACTACTGAATGGCTGTTGAATGGGACACATTCAAAGAAGTAATCATTGCTCTGCAGTCGGCACCAGCAGTGCGTGAATTTGGGTAAACTTGAAATCACTCACTTAGCTGTATCTGGGTCATTGCAGGACCCTGAGCTTAGAAAGAGAACTGGGTTATGGCTCTTCTGTAGCTTGAGATTCACATAGGCCCACAGGGGCCACACACCCATGACTAGGCACCATGGTCTCAACCCAGCGAGGTGCTGAGGAACCTTGATGGGCTCAATTGTGAGCGCCTGGGGGGAGAGAGTAGGTGTTACTCCTCCTGAAACCACTTAGCACAGGGCCTAACACTGTGGATGGATGAACTAAAACACTATCAGAAGTTGCACCCTCCGGACGGTAAGTTTTCCAATGCTGAAACATGTATCACGGCAGCAACAGTGAAAACCATTATTTCCTAAGACCTGAAGTTGACTCGATCGACCACTAGAGACCAGGAAAAACAACAGAGCATTAAAACATCTTCTTTGGCGCTTCCCTGGTGGCACAGTGGTTAGGAGTCCGCCTGCCGTTGCAGGGAACACGGGTTCGTGCCCCGGTCCGGGAGGATCCCACATGCCGCGGAGGGGCTGGGCCCGTGAGCCATGGCCGCTGAGCTTGCGCGTCCGGAGCCTGTGCTCCGCAACGGGAGAAGCCACAGCGGTGAGAGGCCCGCGTACCGCAAAAAAAAAATCTTCTTCGAATGTAATCTTCTCTTCCTTTTTGCTGCCTTCATGCCTAAAAGGCTTAAATTTGCCTGCCCGCTTTGTTACTCTCAACTCATGTACATTTTCACCCTGCTGGTGGCTCTCCAAAACATGCTTTAAATCCTATTTTCTTAGGACTCAATTTGCAGGAGATGAACAAATCCAGCAAATCTGTGTTTAAATCCCAATTAACCTCCATGAACCTTAATTTCCTCATCTGTAAAATGGAACAGTTTCCTACATCAAGTTATATAAACTACTCAACATGGGGCCTGGCACAGTGCTTAATAAATAGGATTTGGTACTTTTATTATTAAAGACAGAGGAATCCAGCAATGTGGATTCATGGAGGAAGTAGAAGGTGAGGGAGCCTTTTTTTTTTAATTGAAGTATAGTTGATTTACAATATTGTGTTAGTTTCAAGTGTACAGCAAAGTGATTCAGTTATACTTATATATATATGTGTATGTCTATATTCTTTTTTTTTTCTGATTCTTTTCCATTATAGTTTAGAGGAAGCCTCTTAAAAGTAGCTAAATCAGATCCTAATTTTTGATCTAGGCAAATTAAACTAATCATAATAGAATGGTGACAGGTGTAATGATCTGTGAGAAGGAAATCACATTTAGCTAGGATGGCTAATTATTTAGGTTAAAAATCAAAATTTTACTGGAAAAAAAATTCATGAGAAAAAAATAGAGAAACTCAACACAGACTCTCTTCTCTCTCTCTCTCTCACGCGCGCACGCGCGCACACGCACGCACACACACACACACACACACACACACAGAGCTTTCAAGCATCCTTGAAGTCGATAAAATTGTGACCCTAATACATTAAGAAAAATGCCCTAAACCAGCCAAGAGTGAGAATAAACATGACTGAGCAATAAATTGGGATCTCCTTCACTCTCCTTCTACCTCCCACATGCTTGGGTTTTGCAGGGAAACAACACAGTCCATATGGAGGCTTCAGCATAATCAAGACACACACACCCCCGCCCCACCCTCTCTGCACAGGTCCTCCCCCAGGTGACTCCAGGCCCAGGCCTCCAGGGGCACGGTATAAACATTTGCTGATGCAGATGGAATGAGCAGATGTCTGGCGTCCCAAGCCCAGGCTGTAAGGGACAGACAGTGAGAGTGAGGAGGGGGGCTCAGAGGTGGGTAGGCACCCTGTTTCACTGCCCATTCCCCTGATCCCTGAGTGCCAATGATGGGAAGAGTGCTCATTCCAGCAGGTTGTGACCCCACCTTGTGCCTCTCCCGAGACCACGATACCCAGACCCAGACAGAGCGTGAGTCAAAGCAGCTTGGAGGTCACCTAATCCGATCTGTCCATGTGACATGAGAACACGGAGGCCTGGGGGCTTTAAAGGACTTGACCAACCTCATATACCAGCTTCTTACAAAACCAAAAACAGCTTCCAGGTCTCCTGCCTTCTAGAGCAATCCTCTTTTTTTTTTTTTTTTTTTTTTTTTGCGGTACGCGGGCCTCTCACTGTTTTGGCCTCTCCCGTTGTGGAGCACAGACTCCGGACGCGCAGGCTTAGCGGCCATGACTCACGGGCCCAGCCGCTGCGCGGCATGTGGGATCTTCCCGGACCGGGACACGAACCCGCGTCCCCTGCCTCGGCAGGTGGACTCTCAACCACTGTGCCACCAGGGAAGCCCCTAATCCTCTTTTTTTATACTCTACTGCTGTCATAGTTTGATCAAAGATCATTCATCCAACTTCTCATTAAATCCTCACTGTGCGCCAGGCACTGGGGCCGGCGTTTGAAACAACAAGATTCTTCCATGGCAACAATAAAAGATCTCTCTGTAGGTGCCGAAAAGAGAACAATTACTCTGAGAGCTTCTTGCCCTTCAACATCAAGCAATTGGTAAGCTCCTACTGTGTGCCAAGTTCAGTACTGGGTACCGAAAAAGAAAGAAATGGATATGACACACTCCCTCCCCTCCTTGGGGTACTCCTAGTTGACATTAGATTCCACTGAAATGAATAAACAGAGGAGATTCAGACCATGAATTAACATGGAATAAACACAGATAACAAATAGACAAAATTAAATATTTAGATTATGTATTGGCCAGGGGTTAAGTGGATTAATGGAGTGATGAGTTGGGCAGAGTTACGGGATTTCCATGTTTAGACAGGGTAGATTAGGTTGTCTAGCATATGGAAATGTAAACCGAAACTGCTGTAATCAGCATTAACACCCTGTATTCATCTCTAGAGGTGCCTTTCTGTCAAAGGGTGGAAGGTGCAGGACAGACTTGTCTCGCCCATCTTTATGACATCCTGGTGAGTCAGAGCCAGGGCTGTAATTCCCAGGCTCCGTGAGGACACAGAGTCGGGGGGCGGGGGGGGGAGGGAAAGCCAAGAGCCACTAGAACGGAGTCCTGGCTCCTCTGGAGCACTTGGGCGATTCAGACAGGCACCAACACGATGACCTGTTGTAACTCAGCCCCTTTGATCTTCTACCTCAAAGGAGGAGAAATTGTGAGCTACCTGGTAATTATTTCCCAAGTACTTCAAGTATATGTTTTGGATTCTCTATAGAGCATAAGTTTCTTAAGGGCAGGGACCTACCTTGAATGCCTCCGTCCCCTGCAGCTCTGGAGATGCAGCAGATGTTTTATGTATTCTTGCTGAATAAGTGAATGGTCAAGAGGAAAAAATCGCACAAGAAAAGTGAGTGCTTGGGAGAAATCAGTTGTAAGGCCAGTGAGGGTCGGAAGAGAGCCGCAGGCCAAGGACGCACCAACTCTCTGGGGGAAACGGTGGGTGAATTGACAGGAACTGAAGGAGTAGTGGGTGGAACAGATGGTCCAGGGTCAGGAATCAAGTTCGATTGTGCTGTCGACCAGGCACAGTGCCCGCTGCCCATTCATTCCCTGCCCTGCACACTTCCTACTCCTGTGAAGCTTGGTCCTGAAACAAGTCTCTACCCGGTTAGGGATTCATTTAGATGCCCCTGAAATCACTTGCTTTACTCCTCCTTCAATGGATACAGAAAAGGGTTCTTGAAGACCTTGCTACTTTGTTTTTCTGGATAGAAGAATCCCATGACCATATTCTCATGTGTATCCCACAGGTACCGTTTCTCAAAGAATAATGAAGGGCAGAAGCATTTGGTTCAAGCTCCAGACTTGTGCTGCTCCTCCTTGTAACTTTTCTCCCAAACCTGACAGCCACTCACTATACAGATAAATTGGAGTGTCTTTTTCTAAAATTATTTGCTTGTTGCTCCTTCATAGCATCATGCCTTTTAGACCACATCCTGTCTATCTTCCCCGTCCCCGATATGGACGAGTGCTAATTTGCAGAGCAGTCCTAAGAGAGGTTAGACGTGGGTACAGTGCAGTGGACAGGTCTGGGTTTGACTCTGGGTCCTGCCACTGTGACAACACTATGGCAGCCTTCTAATGGAGTCTTTTGATTTACAGACAAGCTGAGGCCCAGGGACATTAAACAACCTACCTTTTGGGCTTCCCTGGTGGCGCAGTGGTTAAGAATCCGCCTGCCAACACAGGGTACACGGGTTCGAGCCCTGGTCCGGGAAGATCCCACGTGCTGCGGAGCAACTAAGCCCATGAGCCACAACTACTGAGCCACGTGCCACAACTACTGAAGCCCATGTGCCTAGAGCCCGTGCTCCACAACAAGAGAAGCCACTGCAATGAGACGCCCACGCACCGCAAGGAAAAGTAGCCCCCCGCTTGCTGCAACTAGAGAAAGCCTGCGTGCAGCAACGAAGACCCAATGCAGCCAAAATAAATAAATAAATAATTTAAAACCCTACCTTTTTCTAATTTTTTTATTTTTTAATTTTTTTAAACAAATTTATTTATTTTATTTATTTATTGTTGGCTGCGTTGGGTCTTCGTTGCAGTTGGGGGCTTCTCATTAGGGTGCCTTCTCGTTGTGGAGCACGGGCTCTAGGCACATGGGCTTCAACAGTTGTGGCACATGGGCTCAGTAGTTGTGGCCCACGGGCTCTAGAGCACAGGCTCAGTAGTTGTGGCTCACCGGCTTAGTTGCTCCGCGGCATGTGGGATTTTCCCGGACCAGGGATCAAACCCGTGTCCCCTGCATTGGCAGGTGGATTCTTAACCACTGTGCCACCAGGGAAGCCCTAACCTACATTTTAAATGAGGCTTTAGTCCCTCACCTCCAAAAAGAGAGAACTATTCTAGTCAATGTCAAAAGTCTATTCCAGCTCCATGCTTTTGACTGCAGTTTCCCTGCTTTTAACCTTCTTCCCTGCCATAAACTGTATCTTGTGAGAAGATAAGGTAAGGAACCTCACCTGTCCCTGCTGGGAACTGTTCCAATCTTACTATGCTTTGCATTCAGACAAATGCTGCAGATTGTTGCCAGGTGTGGGCAAACAGGCTTGTGACCTTTATACACCCTCCTATTGGGCGTGCTCTGCCTCCTGCTTCATTTCCCTGTTTGAATACCCTTTATCACCACCCTACACAGAATGGAACTTGATTCCCGACCCTGGACCATCTGTTCCACCCACTACTCCTTCAGTTCCTGCCAATTCACCCACCGTTTTCCCCTGGAGAGATGGTGCATCCTCGGCCTTCGGCTCTCTTCCAACCCTCACTGGCCTTACAACTGATTTCTCCCAAGCTCTCACTTGTCTCTGGTTCATCCTCATCTAGGTCTTCAAAGTAAGTGTGTCCATTACTGCTTCCCCCATGCATTATTTTGCTCAAAAAATGAGAATGTAACACAGATCCCTGAAGTTCTAAGGGAGACTCAACCCTTGAAAAACTGACATATATATTGCTGTCCTGGTGAGTCAGTAAAAGAAACTGTTAGTCCAAAATGGCTTTGGCCTTCTTTGGCGATCTGAGGGCAGTATTTAAAGGATAGGAGCTGGGAAGTGCCTCAACAGTTAAAATATTCCCTGAAAATACAAACTGGCAGACCGAATTCATTACTGTGGATTCTTTTTTTCTTTTAAAGTAGAAAAAACATTTTTCAAAACTCGGGTTATGTGCTTTAAACATTGTCCTGACATCTGTTCTTTGAAAGCACAATAGAAGGCATGCATTCAACTACAAACACAGATAAAATATGGAAACGCAGTTCTGTATTTCTGGGCTAGGGACATGCTAAGTAATAGGGATTTGCATGACTAAGCTTCTACTATGCTGACATATGCAAAATTCAGGAGCAATCAAATCAGTCTTCTTAGCCTGACAATGTTTAAACGAGAAACAGCCTTCTCCCTGGCTCTGAAGACTTCCTGAGCTCACAGGAGAACCTGACTGCACCTAATTAATAGCAATTTTAAAACAGCCCTATCTAAATATTAAGTCTCCTAAACTAATAGTGATGTAGGCAGGGATTCTAACTACAGGAACAAAAGGTCAGTAGAGATTAGACCAGGGCAATGGGGCACAATTCACCTGAGCTTTGGCTCAAGCTGATTTTTAAGATCTCACCTTTACTTGCAAAAAATAAATAAATAAAATTTTTAAAACCTGGAACCGAATGAATATATATTCTGGAACTTATTTCATGCCAAGTTTTTGTAGCAACATTTTTTTCTGTTCCTTTAAGATGTGCTACCTTGTAACAATAAAGAATTCTCAAAAGCTTAGTCAGTTAAACCCTGCAGTGACAGCATGTTTTGTTCTTTTTATATATATATATATAAATTTATTTATTTATTTTGGGGGGTGTTGGGTCTTCATTTCTGTGTGAGGGCTTTCTCTAGTTGCGGCGAGCGGGGGGCTACTCTTCATCACGGTGCACGGGCCTCTCACTGTCCTGGCCTCTCTTGTTGCGGAGCACGGGCTCCAGACGCGCAGGCTCAGTAGTTGTGGCTCACGGGCCTAGTTGCTCTGCGGCATGTGGGATCTTCCTGGACCAGGGCTTGAACCCGTGTCCCCTGCATTGGCAGGCAGATTCTCAACCACTGTGCCACCAGGGAAGCCCCTGTTTTGTTCTTTTCAATGACAATAAAAGTGGATTAGAGGTTCTAACCAAATTATTTTTCCCAAAACATCAATTACCTACCCAAAAGAAGACTCAGATTTTGAATTTCCTGAATCAGCCTTAATTTCAAATTTTCTGTTGCCAGGGACTTCCCTGGTGGTGCAGTAGTTAAGAATCCTCCTGTTACCCATCAAAATAGACCAGTCAGTGAGGACAAACACATTGTATGAGCACCCGCAAAGCCCCCATGGCACCCATGCGTCATCCACTGTCTGCATTTCACAGATGGGGTCCCCACCACCTCACCATCAGCTCAACCCAAAGATCATGATGAATGGTTCTTCAGTTATCACAATGTTTTTATTTATTTATTTATTAGTTAGTTATTTTTGATGGAGGATCATTTTTGTAAATGTTTTGCGAACTATTTTATGATTTCATTGTTTCCCTACTGCAAAGTTTAATCTCCTAGATAAATACTGTTTTACTGTAGCAACATGCTCTGAGCACCTACTAGACATTAGCCATCATGCTAGACTCTTTACATATACATCATCTCATTTATCTCCCATCCCTGAGAGATGGGTATTAGAAGTCTCATTTTATAGCTGGGGAAATTCATCCTCAGAGACTTTAAACAACTTGTCAAGCTCACTTGGTACTAAGTGGTTGAACTAAAAATTTAAAACAGGTCCACTTACTCCAGAGCTGTTTTGTTTGTTTGTTTGTTTGTCTCTACCAGACCACACTAGCTCTGAGCTTTCTCCCAGGCCCACAAATAGCCTTACGATCACCCACCTGCTTCAGGTTCTACTTCCCAATGGACCATCATGACTTTCCCAAATAAAATAGGAAAATACCCTGTGCCAGGGCCTTAATCCTTAATCCTTCTCTTAACTTCCATTTGGAGCCTTCTCAGAAAGGAGAAGACTGTAGGGTCTAAAGCCTCAAGAATATGCCTGATCTTTGATTCATCTTAATTTTCCAGATGTCTAATGAGAGTTTCATGAGCCATCTCCAATCCTTTTGGAAAAACTTTTCTAACAAAGAATTCTCTATTCCTAAAGGGCTGAATACAGCTTCCTTAGGGTTTAAGACACTATGGACATTAAAAAGTCTTACCCTTTCCTGGAGGGATAAAAATCTCTAAAGAGGTTCAAGATGACACTCCCCCCTTCTCATTCAGAAATTTTCCAGGAATTCACTGAGAATTTCCCTCATCCCTGACACAGGTGACATCATTAGGTCCACTAGTGCAGGGACCGTGAATTAATTAAATCATTAATTTTAGATCCTATGTCTTTCAAGTTAAGTGGAAGTGTGCATGGCACAGATTGGCATTGCACCAGAGGGCAGGTAGAATTGGGTAGCCAGGGAGAGCTGGATTCAAAGTTGACTCGGCAACTTAAAAGCTGTGACACCTTGGGCAAACTACTTTACTTTTCTGAGTCTCAACTTACTTAACTGTAAATACTAATAATGTAGTTGATCATAAGGCTGTTTGAGGATTAAGTGGGATATCCTATAAAAAGTACCTGGCCGAAGTTGCTATTCAATAAAACGAATGGGAGTCCTCTCACGAGGTAGAGGATTTCAGAGTTTATTCCTTTCACTCTCTGCTTTATTTCGTCTGAGAAGAGTGATGGGTAGGGGGAAATCCCAATCACTTTTCTATTTCTCTTCCCATCAGCTAGCAATCCATTTTCTGGCAAACAGTCAGGTCCTTTCCATCTTAGTCAGGCTGAAAGCCAAATAATAATAATCAAAAAAAGAACAGCTAGAAATCCATCTAGGTATCATTAATTCTTCTAAGGTTATAAATTGGGCCAAGTATGGGTCAAGCTAAAATTGTGTCATTCTTCTGGGCTGATATGTGGAGCCATGTCTTGATTACATTAATGCTTATCTAGATGACCTCTTGTTGTGCTTCCAAAACGGCTCAGAAGATAGACATTCAGGCTGTGGTTTGCCCACAGCTGCGTACATCATCCATCCACCTCTCAGTGACACCTCATCAGTCCTCTCCATCGAACTCCTATCCTACAGTTATTCAAATTCTACATGTAACCCAGACCATGCTTTTTCTTTCGCTCTGTCTCAGAGTTACCCAGATAAAGAAAACTGCTTTCCAAGTCTGGGTTCAAATCCAGGTCAAAATGGTACCTTTTCCCCTCCTCACCATCCCACCACCAAGCCCCTCTCGAGGCCCCCAGGACTGAGCATACAGAGCTAGGCATGGGGTTGAATGATTGAGTGAATAAATGAACAATTGTTCCAGCAGGTTTGGGCACCGTGTCAAGTGTGCTAGGACACAGGCCATCTGCTTTGTATCTTAACACCACATGGTGTTTCTCTTAGTCATTTCTTTTAGGTCCCTCCAAGCCCCCCAAGCACCAGTGTACTTAGAGTTGTTCAATAACACCTCTTAGCCAGGGAATTCAAAGTAGTTCAAGATGAGTGACAATAATTAACAGTCCTATGAAATGATGTCTATGCACAAGGGGAGAGAATTGCAAAGGTAAAAATAGAACTCAGGTGTCCTTACCCCAACGACATTGCCTAAAGGATCAGCTGCCCACTCCTCGGAACTGCATGGACGACCTCCACAGCCTGTGTCCTGTTATTCCACAACACACACCTTACACTCAGACACTCTAGTTCTTGCTGCTCAGACTGTGTGTTTGGACCATCAGCAGGAACTTGTAAGAAATGCATGACCTTGGGCCCTTCCCAGATGTACTAAATAAGGATCAGCCTTTTAACAAAATCCTCAGATGATGAAAATGCTGCTAGTCTGGGGATGATACATGCTTTGAGTAGCATGGCTCTAGATTACCCGTCATCCTCTAAACAAGTCCCACATGGTCATACCTCCAAGCCTTTGCTCTTATAATTCCTTCTGCTTACAATACTCTTTCCCACCTTCTCTCCATGAATTCTATGCAACTTCAGTTCCTCTGTAGAAATCATTAGAGCACCCGTCTTAGCACTCAGCAAAGAGAGAGCTTGCGTATCACACTCTACATAAGCATTCTTAACCACCTGGAATTGTAATTAGTTGTTTATATGTATTGGTCTCTCCAGCAAGATTGGGGACCATGTTTATTTATCCCCCAGAATATGCTATGTGCTCAATAAATGTTCATTGAATCAACATTAACACTAGCTCCATGCTCTTTGTCATTTTCACATCTTCAGTAGATTCCAGAAGAAGCCATGTGGCTTATGTGACATCCCACCAAATTTTAACTTGTGCCACATTTAGCATCCTGCAAATGCCCATGTGCTTGCCGAATGGTGGCCCATCTTGAGACAGAAACTTAAGAGATCATGTATCCTATTATATGTTATGTCCTCACGTCCTCACGGATGTGCTGAAACAGAATAACTGTCTGCTGTTGATCATCTTCGGGGATTGTAACTTGCAGAGAGTAAATGTGAAAGCTGATCTGTAACCTATCGCTAGGAGCCTTAATGGTTCAAAACAGGCCCTTACAATGTTTTTCTTTGCCAGTCCAGGAGCCCACGACAAGCAGCTTTGTGGGTAGGTAAGTCACTATTCTGGAAAAAAATATTTAAAAACACACTTTGAAAATGGAAGGCATTGAAGTAAATCGTAAATTTGTCTCATTATTTCCTGTTTCTTACTTCAACCTCATTCATGACTATAACGGCTTGGTTTGAAAATTCTACTACTATGGTAATTTCCTCCTTTCTCAAGGCCCCAGCCAAACCCCACTGGAAATGAAAGAACTGAGCAGAGAGATGGTTGAAATTTCCCATAAGCTGAATTTTTTATTACGGCGACTGCTGCTTTAAAAGCCAGTCGTAACACATATGGCTTACAAATTATTGCCTCATGTAGGGAAAGCAAAATGCCTTTTATCCAAGTAGACGTGCACTTGCCCAAACCCTAAGGGGAACGTTTACACGTTTAGTGTTGAGATCCTGTAACGGCAGAGGTGCTGTTGAAGGTACCACAGATAAGCCTGGGACAACTCATATACATGCCTTCCTCGTCACTGTGTGCTATAACTGTCCTGGACTCCAGGGATATATGTTCTGGGGATCAGTCACTGACAGTATATGACTAACAAGAGTTCTAGAATTTTAGGTTGAAGATGAACTTCAAGGTCATTTCATCTGATGCTTGAATCTCTTAGGTAACATCCCTACCAAGTGGCCATCCAGCCACGACCAGAATACCTCCAGTAACAGGGAACTCCTTGCCTCCCAAACACTTATGTCCCTTCAGTCTGGTCTCCACTTGTTTATGTTCCATCTTTTCCTGTGCGGGAGCACAAGAACAGCGGTTTTAGGATTCGACTATCATGAGAAATCAGGTCCGGTGGTTTCCCAACTTCGGAACTGTGGGTTCAAGTTCCAAATTCCAGGGAAGCAGAGTCTGCTTAGTCTAACTGGATACCACTCCTTGTCTGGAGAAAGGCCAGAACCACTGAGACCACATGCAGCGGAGATGGGGGAGTCCTCCAAAGTAAAAGGAGGTGCTGGTCCCAGAAGAAGGAAAAAGAATGCTAGACTGAAAAGAAACAGTCAGATGTTTACAAACTCACATTCCTGCTTTTGCTCAAACCTGGAATAACCTCTTCAACCCCCAGACAATTCTAACTGGCAGCCCGGATCCCAGCTCCCGTCCACTTCCCGGCTCTCACTGCATCTGCCTTGGTGTGTAGATACCCACGTGCTTGGACATCCCATTTCCCTTACCAGACTGTAATTACTTGGAAAGGGAACCAAATCTTGTAGCTTTTTATCCACCACAACACCTACCTACAAAGTGCGTGCTTACATACAGTTGCTGTTTTCCAAATTATGTTTTCCAAAACAGCAGAAAATGTCTTAACTTCAAGCAGATGTACATCCAGAAAGTAGGGAGAAAGGAAATTGTGAATTACCCTGAGCGCTTAAACTCCTTCCTTTTAGGATTTTATGGCATGTGGGATTTCTACTGGTTAAGTAAAGATTTCTGTTTCATAATAGTAGTGTTAAATTGAAATATCTCAACATATTAATATTCATCCTCTGACATTTTAACTACCATTGCTATTCTCTCATGCAGTCAACAACCAGTAATTGCATCAGGATTCAGGAATAGAAACGTGAGCATGAGATTTCTCTCTGCCAGGAAGGAGCTCATCATCCCTGATAAGTCAGGGGTAGAAAAATAAATCGGGAATTCCAAGATGAGACTCTGTACACCAGAGGTACAGACTAGGTGCCTCTCTGATCCCCTAAGTCAGAATTTCTCAGAGCACATCCTCCACCTTTCTGCAACAAACCCACTCCTGGAACTTCTTACACCGCAGACCCCCAGCCCCATGCCTGACCTATAAAATCAAGCACTTAGCCTAGTGCTTGGGGTCCAAGATTTTCTAACAAGCTCCCCAAGGGGGAATTTCATGCACATCATATATTGAGAGCTACTACGCTAGTGATAAATTCTTGAGATTTGAGTATGCAGAATATTATAATAGGGATATTCCAAAGCCAAAAATAAAACCAAAAAACCCTGTTAAAATCCCAAAAAACAATATATAAACTCACACTAGCTTATCATCTGATGAAAGGAAACTTCCGTGCAGTATCATACTCATTTTCCATGGCTTACCGTTTCCCAGCATACATTGTTCTATCATTAAACGCTGCAGGAGAAGGATGCCCTGCTTGACAAGAAGAGTTTTCAGACTAGCAAGTGACTGGAATGTTACCTGGTCCAGGTGTTGGTTCAGGAGGCTGCACCAGACTTCAGCACATCGGGTTGCATTGCTGTTCCTGTTAACTGTGACCTGCAGTATGTGTCATCCAATCATACGTGGACCCCATGACAGGTAGGTTTTTTCTGACGAAGGGAAAGATGCAGCAACCATATGTGTAGTTGAGCTGGAAAATGTGCTATTGGCTCAGTCAGAGGATAAAGAGAAGTATAATCTAACTTCTCCCTTTTCTAAAAGCCATAATAACGACCAGAAACTTAAAAATAAAAAAAAATAAAAAGTCTGTCTTTCTAACAGCAGGCTGCAAACGTTCAGCGGGCAATGGAACAAGCCTGGCATTAGAGCTCTAAGTTTTAGCCCCACGCTGCCTCATAGCAGAAATGGAAGGAAGTCGCCCACCTCTGTACCTAGTCTCCTCCTCTGTCCAACGCTGGCAGCATCTGCCCTACCTCCGGGGTTTTGGTCGGATCCGTGATTCGTGGACACAAAGGTATTTCATGTACTCCAAGTCAGGGCTTCTTACCCAGGGGTCCATAGTCCCCCTTGGCCTGGGCTTCAGGACTTTAGTGAACATCCTGACGTTATAAATAAAATCGGGTTATGTATAGGCGCACGTGCTTTTTTCTGGGGAGAGGGTCCGTAGCTTTCATCAGATTTTCAGAGGAGTCTCTGACCTAAATTAGTATCCTGTTCCTCTTTTCTCTGTAACTAATTACCGAGTGTTTGTTGAGCCTTTACCATGGGATCTGTCGTTAGGGGTGCAGTGAACCCCCAATTCTCTTCTAACCTTTGAGCCGTCAAGGAAGGTTTACAGACTTTATATTGGTTTGGGTTGCACTTTATAGGAGGGAAGGGGTGAAGGTCACGCACCGAGAGACGCCTGGGAAGCATTACGTCACCTCTGGGGGAGTCTAAACCCCCAGGATGCCCTCCCCGGCCTCCAACAGGGAGGAGTGGGAGGCTATCGTGGAGCCTGTTCTGTCAGTGCAACGTGTTTTCCACTCCAGCAACACCTAACATATGGCGTGTGCACTGATGCTGATGAAAACAGTGATTCATCCTTAATCCTTAAAAAAAAAAAAAAAAGCAGTCGACCCTGTGTGGCCTTGGCTCTCCTCCCTGAATGCCCTTCTGTTCTCCAAAATGTCTGTGTTGTCACCTGCCCCCACCTGATCCTGTCAGCTCCCTGGTCTTACTCTAGTGCAGGCTCCCTCCAGCCCTCTAATCTCTGTCTCCTCTTTCCGTTGCTCTTTCCTCTGCTTCCTCACTGCCCATCCCTGAGATTTCTGTTGCATATCCTCAGCCCTCTCTGTAATGTAAGGACCTTTCTGCTCACTCCCTTCCTGGCCCCACTGTCCCCCACCTCACACCCCTCCCATACCTGGACTATGCTTTACCTTTACCATCCTCCCCTATCCCTTGCCCCTTGGAAGGAAAACCTCCCTACCAGGGGGAAGGGAAAGTAAGAGGTGAAGGAAGATGCAGGAAAAATTGGGTTATGGGATAAGGAGGTGAAAGGTGGGGGAAGAACGTTGCCGGATGAAAACATTGAGAATCACCGACCTTCTCCTGCCATTTTGATTTACTTCGCAAGGTCTTTTGTTTGGTGCCCAACAGGGCAGAAGGCAAAGGTGTTGCATTCTGGGAGAAGACCAAACCTCACCAGTCTTGTAAAAATGAAAGAAGAAAGAGAAGAACAGAGGGACAAGAAAAAAGAGAGGGAAAGCGTCAGGGGATAACAGGGAGTGAAGGATAAGAACATATAATCTCATAGCTTAACTGTGTTTAAACCAAAGCAGACCTTCATCAATGGGTGGGCAAACAGGGATAAAAAAGTCATATCTGGAGACAAAGGCAGCCAATCATTGTCAATGAGATTTGGGATCAGGGTAACGTCAAATTATGCAACCAGGTGTGTTCTAAACATTTGTTATTGGTAGGGGCTCAAAATACATTTTCAACAAAAAGGCAGTATGATTCAGAGAAGTCAGACAAAACCGAGCAAATCTGGGTTCCATGTAACCTTGGTCAAGTCACAACCCTTCAGAGCCTCAAATGAAGATGAGCATACCCTCTTAGAAGTATCTCTCTAGTGCAGGATTGTTGTGACAAATAATGATATGTCTTAAGTGCCTTGCATACAGTAGATGCTCAATAAATGATGGTGGTTATTATGATCACTATCATTAAAACTCTGCTATATATAGCAAGTTCGAATCACAGGGGAAAACCGCAATAGCTAATAACCTACCAGAAATATAAAGCACTGTCCTAAAAAGACCGTAGAAATCTAACCACTGTGCACTGCACAATTCTTCCAGAGGAGAATGTCCAGAGTTCAATCCCCAGCAGTAGGAGTCAGTGCTTCCGCAAATACAGCCTCTGTTGGAATCTGCACCAGGGTAGGGTGGAGAGGATGGGTATCCAGTACGTTGGGAGTAGAGAGAGAGTCAACCTCATAAGTAGTGGTCAAATGTCTAAGCCTCAGACCCTCATCTGTAGAAAAAGGACAGTAATATACACTGTATACAAGTTGGAAGATTAAAAATTGACCAGTGGGACTTCCCTGGTGGCGCAGTGGTTAAGAATCCGCCTGCCAATGCAGGGTACACGGGTTCGAGCCCTGGTCCGGGAAGATTCCACAAGCCGCGGAGCAACTAAGCCCGTGCGCCACAGCTACTGAGCCCGCGTGCCATAACTACTGAAGCCCGCGTGCCTAGAGCCCATGCTCTGCAACAAGAGAAGCCACCACAACGAGAAGCCCGCACACCGCAACGAAGAGTAGCCCCCGTTCACCACAACTAGAGAAAGCCCGTGCACAGCAACGAAGACCTAACGCAGCCAAAAATAATAAATTAAAAAAAAAAAATTGACCAGTATACCAAACCTGTGTTTTCTGGAACGTAAGCTCTATAGGATATTAATAAGTGTTATCAAAATAGGAGAATGCTGGATCACAATAAGGTCTCATATGTAGGCAAATTGGCAGTATCT
Organism: Lagenorhynchus albirostris; assembly: GCF_949774975.1. Taxonomy (NCBI): domain Eukaryota; kingdom Metazoa; phylum Chordata; class Mammalia; order Artiodactyla; family Delphinidae; genus Lagenorhynchus; species Lagenorhynchus albirostris. The sequence goes on along the minus strand of NC_083104.1, from coordinate 93,106,136 downwards.
ACCAACATTGTAAATGCACATACCTTTTGGTACAGCAATCCTGCTAATGAGATGAGGGGGAGAGATTCAACTGATTTCTTATTGCAGGACATCTTCAGACAGGAATGTGATTTAAAGCTTTTCCCAAACGTATTTAAATCCAGGCCCCTTTTCTTGTAGAACATCTCCTGGGACTAGTGTTCCAAGGAAGACATTTGGAAACACTAAATTAGATCATGCATGTGTGAGCTGGTACAGATGGTACTCCATAAGCCTTTTATTTTCTTCTGATGGTCCCAGGATTAGCCCTAGACCTCCTATCCCATCACCACCATCTGTTCCTATGACCAAAGTCTCTCGTCTCCCTAGTCAGCTACGGAATACGATATGGTCCAATAACTTCTCCCTAACCTCCTGTCTCTGAAGTATAGAGTCCCTTGGAAGTTTTCTAACGCTCTTCACTGCTTAGAGCAATAAGAAATGAAAAACAAAAACATTTCTCCTCCAATTCCTTTCTCTTCATTCACTTTGTCTCTGTATGGAATGACAAGGCCAAATACAGTTTAGGTATTAAAGGTAAGCATTGAAGGTCCAAAGTGAAACTCATCTACTTTGCAAAGAAAAATTAGGTAATATATCTTGGGTCCTTCAACAGAAAAGGTAGGGGAGCTTGTGAACTAAAACACAAATCAAAACAGAGGCTGGAGAACCAAGAGCAGTTGAAGTAGCTTCGGGAGTGAGCTTCCCTTTCCTTTCTTGAGTCATCATTAGTCTTTTCCCCTAGGATCTGATGGGTGCCAGTGAGAAAATGTGGGACTGGTCAAGGAAGGGAGGAGGAAGGCAGGGGAGTGGTGGGTTTTAAAAAGGGAAGACCCTGGGCTTCCCTGGTGGCGCAGTGGTTGAGAGTTCGCCTGCCGATGCAGGGGACACGGGTTCGTGCCCCGGTCCCGGAGGATCCCGCGTGCCGCGGAGCGGCTGGGCCCGTGAGCCATGGCCGTTGAGCCTGTGCGTCCGGAGCTTGTGATCCGCAACGGGAGAGGCCACAAGAGTGAGAGGCCCGCGTATCGCAAAAATATAAAAAATAAAAAGGGAAGACCCTATATGATGTATATGACAGAGCACTGGCAAATGGGTGGTGCCCACGCAGAGTAGGTCTGAAATCCCTGAATGAATTAATTAATGGACGAACCACCAACCAACTAGACATAAATTGAGTACAAATCAGAAAATCATAGTGTCTTCAGATTAAGAAAATAAAGGTCTTGGCAAGAGTCAGATCCAGTGGAGCAAGGCTGCCTTGGTTGACCAGCTAAAGTGTTCTCTTGAACACCTAACTGAATCGCTTTTGTTCCAAATCCTTCTCAAAGGCACAGAATCCCAGCAGGTGCTTGGGGGGAAGGTCATTCTTCCAGCAGCATTTGTCAATAGACCTGAATTTTGCTCTAATCTGCTCAGAGAGGCTTTCTCTTCCTTTGTTTGGTTTTTCCTCCCCTCTGAGCATTGCCTCATCTCTACCTAGATAGTAGAGATCTTCACCAACTAGCCATCAGGGGTTTGGCACTGTGACTGTGGAATCTCTTCTATTCCTTGAATATGAAACAAACACAATGGAGACTCAAAGTATTGTTATTATCTATTATAGACAGAAAGGAGGAAAAGAAAATTTAACTGTATGCACAGCCGAAAACATCAATATTTACAAAGGACTCCAATTACCGTAATAATTGTTGTGGAGTACCTTACAGAAGACAATGGAATGCCATTCAACTGATGAAGGATGTACAAAATCTTAAAAGTACATGCTAACTCTGACACACACGGATAAAAAGGAAAGGTTGCTTAGCCAAGAAAGATAGATTTAAAAGTCAATATATTTGTTTAAGTAAAATATTACCCGGAAGATGAATCTTTAACAAGCAGAATATGACCAGCATCTGAAGCCAAAGATAAAATTTTCAATTATTCATTGATTTGAATTATGAATACAAATTCCCCTTACATTTTACTGTAAATAATTGAGAGTTAACTTGAGATTTAAAGTTTTTTCAGAACAAAGGAGTGAGTTTAACTCAAAAATTTAACTTATGATAACTCTCTGTTAAGGACAATTAAAGTGGTAGAATTGAGAAAACTAACATAAGGAAACAAAAACTAATACCAGGAAGAATTGAAACTTGAATGTGTTTATGGGTAAATGAAAGTCACATTTTCCTAATTAAGGATGAATCTAAGGGGGACTTCCCTGGTGGTCCGGAGGGGAGGACTCCGAGCTCCCAATGCAGGGGGCCTGGGTTCAATCCCTGGTCAGAGAACTAGATCCCGCATGCCACAACTAAGATCCCGCATGCCGCAACTAAAAAAAAAAAGAGAGAGAGAGATCCCGCACATCACAACGAAGATCCTGTGTGCCACATCTAAGATGGGGCACAGCCAAATAAATAAACAAATAATTTTTTTTTATAAAAGGATGAATCTAAGGAATACAATTCTGATTGAAAAAGCAACACAGGCTTCTCCAGAACCAGCTCAATCTTACATTTTTTTCCTCTAAAAACCTTTTGATCTTAGTTCCTCTTCTCTACAAAAGATAACATCTACTCTTTCAAATCACTTCTGTTAGTTAAGATTAAGGAGTTGAAAGGAAGGTGATCCTGGACAATTCTGCCTCTAGCTGTGGCAGATTAATTTGTAACAGACTAACACTCCCCCTAAGAACAATTGAAGAAAATGGAGATGGGGAAGAAGAGTCTGTTTGAGGGCATCAGAGAGGTACAAAGGCACGTAGGACCTGAGGGAGCAAAATTCCAGAGGGCAGGGAATCTTTGGTGTGAAACTGGTATCTGTCAGCTGAAGCTAAACAAGAAAAAAAGAAAATCTACAGCCTGGGTATTATCAGTTGATGCAGCGATTTCATAAAAATGTCTAATTTCAGCTGAATATATGTTTCTAAGCAGCAATGAGAAAGGCATTACCAACCCTTCCAAGTGAGCACTCCTTGGATATTAAACCCAGCCTTCGTCTGGAGCTGTCAGTTGTCTCCTGAGCCATAATCAGAATTGAATACTTTAAGACCTTCACAAAACAAACATTGTTAACTCGGTGAATAGCCAAGTTGACCAAAGGTAAGAGTCTTACAACCAAAGGCAAGAGAAAGTCATTGCAGGTTGGGTTCCCCAGAGGCAGATGCTGAGATGGAGTCTGGGGTATAAAATGTTTATTTTAGGACCAGCACCTATGAAAGGAAGATGGGAAGAAGGAATGGGCAGAGGGGGCCAAATAAAGTTTCAGTTTACAAGGCAGGGAGTTTTAGAGTAAAATAGTACCCATCCGAGTTGTCCCCCATTGGGCCAAAATAGCTACTTTATATCCTCTTCTATTAAGTCATGGGAGCCAGAATATGGCATGACCTTGCGCAAGGTGGCTCTCTGCAGATAAAGCAGACTCTGGAAGAGCTGACAGCTGAGGGCTTCCTTCTGACCACACTCCCTGCAGCTGAGCAGCAAATCTTTCCCTGAAGAAGGAGCCAGTTCCTGCATTTCCCTATTTCCCAGAGCAGGGGCGGCCAAGAAAACGTAGCACAGGATACTAACGGCGAATGGAGTCAGGGGTGGTACCACCCTGTGTTCATTCATTCTATATTCCCCAAACTTTCACTGCTCACTTATTCTGCACCTAGACCTCTACTAGGCACTGTGGCTCTAGAAAGGAGGCTCACACTCTCCCTACCCTCAAAGGACATCCATCCACAGTAAGCACTCTAAGAGAGGAAAGAACAGCGCGGGGGGGTGGGGGTGGGATGCAGGGTGCTGTGCGACAGGGAGGGGCCCCTCACCCAGCCGAGGTGGGGAAAGGGGACAGGAATCTTCTCCATTTCCCACCCAAGTGCCTCCTGGACAGGAGTGTCTGCTGTGTAAGTAACTAATCATAATCGGCTATCTATGGGGAAGCAGACCCTGGTTGTTCTATGGAAATAGGAAAACATAAGGAGCGAAGATGACTTAGCTGTCATCCCCAAGAGTCAGATGAAGGCGAATCACCGTCAACCTCCCTAGGCCTTTTTTATTCATCTGTAACAAAGGGGAACTCTATTTCAAAGAAAAAAAAATTCCTATGACATGTGTTCACTGTAATTACAAAACTTGGTCAGGATTATATAAAATCTGAGCTTGGTTCTCCCAGTTGTGGAAGGCTCAGGAAGTTAGATTCACAGAGTCTACAGAAGGAGCTGAGAAGGGGGCTATTTTTGTCTGTTTTTCTCATAGCTGTAGCCCAGCTTCTACAACACTGCCCGGCACAAATGGGAAACTCAATATTCCTTTTTTTTTTTTGGCTGCCAAAAGCTTCATTTCCATTTGGTCCAAGGCTTGGGGGAGGGCTCCAGGGTAGTTAAAAGCTGCCTAGTGGCTGCAGAGAAGGCTTCAGGCCTTCTGACCACAGGGGCTCCTCAAAGGCCGCTGGGTTTCAGAGGTTCCTAGTCATGCCTGAGGGTGAGCCTTTCAAAGGGCTACTGGCCCCGCCCAGCCTGAGGACCAGCCAGCCTGCGGAGGTTGGTCAGGTGGTCACCCATCTTCTTGATGAGTTTCACCTGCTCATACAGGAAGCCGCTCTCCAGGAAGTTTCAGAGGTGAGGGTCTGTGCGGGCAGAGCCCAGGGCATGCAGATCGAAAAGGGCCTGGTTCGGGTCCTTCTCCATGAGAATGGCGGCTTCCATAGCGTCCTGGGTTTCACCCCACTCATCTTGAGATGGCTTCCGCACGTCCTGGAAGAGGGCACGGTCGCTGCACTGGTTTTGTATTTTTGAGAGACGTTCAGTGCCTTGGCGCTTCTCCTTGGCCAATTCACGGAAAAAGTGGCCCACACTCTGAAGAGCCCCATCGTCGTGGTCGAAATAGAAGCCCAGAGAGAGGTAGGTATAGAAGGCCTGCAGATGCAGGTTGACCAGGCAACCTCTACCTTGGTAGAATAATTCTGACGAATCTGGGAGCTCAGGGTTGATTGGTAATAAGGAGTTAACCTCAAAAACTGGTGTTGGTTGGTTCCAGGGGCCGAGGGTAGCTGAGTGGCTGATTCCAAAGGTTGCAACTGAAAAAAAAGCTGGAGGGCGGTCGGAGGCTGGAACAAGGGGTATCCCTTGGTACGTTCATTCTAAACACTGTTGAAGCAAGAGACAGATCCGCAGGCCTGCCGCGCGACCTGTCGGAAACTCAATATTCCTCAGGTCAGTTAGTGAGCAGCAGTATAGTCACTTCTGGCCCCCTCCGTCTCCACCACCCCCACCCCCGCCAGCCTAAGCCCTCCTTCCCCCCCCCCGCCTGCCTAGGACCACCTCTGAGCTAAGGCTGCGACTGGGACACCTGCAAGTGGCTTCTCCAAGTGGCCAGGGCTTCCTCACAGTGTGGTGGCTGGGTTGCCAAGGTGAGCATCCTGAGAGACAGGGAGCCACACAGAAGCCACGTGGCCTTTTGTGACCTTGCCTCAGAGGTCAAACACTGTCACTTCCACTGCATTGTATTTGTCGAGGCAGTTACAAAGATTTTCTCAAGTTCAAAGTTAGGGAACATACCTTCTCAATGGAGGAATGTCAACAGCACATTGCAAAAAACAAAAACAAAACGTGTGGGGTGAGAAAGATATGGCAGATGGCATTTTCCGAGGGATATATATACACATGCCATGACACTCAAGCCTTCCCCTGATTTTACATTATCAGACATCTGGCACTCTGCCCTGCACATTTTCGTGCAGTACTTAGGAGCTCTGCAAGGAAAATATGAACAGAACGGCTCTCCTTCCCACTCCTGCCCAAACTCAGGACTGGGGGACAGGGGTGCAAAAGTGGGACATTAGGAATGTTTATCTCAGAAGGTAGAGGACTCACTTGGGCTCTGGGTGACTTGGGAGCAAAGCCACACACAACCGTCATCACTATCACCTGTGTCAGCATACTATTTCTGTCCCTTTCACTCCTCTCTTTCATTGTTTATTTGTCATAGGTGTTTATGTTATAGGGAATAAATCTTGGGAAAGAAGACATTGTCGTACATTGTTAAATCTCCACTTTCATGTATTTATGCCAATGCTTGTGGCCTCATTAGGAATTTTAAGCTGAAGTCACTTATGCCCGGTGGCCCATTTGATAGGAAGTGAATTTCAGACTAGGTCAGTACTCAGGCAGTCATTCACCTCAAAGTCAGGGTACAATTCAATTCTTTTTGATATCAATGGATGTATTCTTTAACCAGAGTTAAAATAATCTAAAACCATCTTCCAACAGTATGATTCGAATGAAATAACATCCAGCGTGCTTAGACTGGAAAAAGTGGCATTATTCAATTTCCAAATACAGTAACTCGAATGATGAATTTGAAGAACTCGTTCTTGCTTTATTATTGGTACAGCTTCGTAACTGTCCTTTCAGTTCTCTTTTTCTTTGTGGGAAGATGGAGGAGGGGTGGCTAATGCAAAAGCAGAGGCAGCATCTTATTTACGCCATAACTGCTTTCCTGTGTCCTAAACCCTCAAGAGGGCTTTCTGAAGAAAAAGGGGTGAAAAAAATTAAACCTTATCCAGTGGAATTTACAGAGCTAGAAATAAAACAGCCTTAAAAGTTGTAACAGATACCTTTTTGGTTTATAACCACATTCTCTAACATCTGTTGAGGGACATTTTCTGACCAAAGGGTCTGTCAGTATCAATAAGGAAAGAAGTGTTCCTCATTGTTCTAGAATCTACGGTGTCTAGGGTTATTGAAATGGATATCTACTGTAGTTCATACCGGAGGATGGAGAGGGAGATTACAGACGGAAGGAAAAGGGGACGTGGATTACAGTGTGGACTTGCCCCTGGCCTTGCTTTGAACTCTCCCTGGCTTTTTGGAACTTAACCAAGATCAAACAGGCAGTTGCAGCCAGCCCAAGGCCTCTGGTTCTCTGTATAAATTTAGGAGTTGATTTTGAGGTTAAGATTATGAAGTTTTGTGGTAACTTTAAACTGGAAAGTATTGCATTCACCTTTTATATTCCCCAAAGAAAGAAGAAATGCCCAGCCATGTAATGAAACTCCTTTCAATCTGACCATTGTGTTAGGAACAGATTTCACACTGAGCGAATCTTTGCAACCAGACTCAAATGTTTCCCATTAAGGCCCTGCACGAGTATAAATGTGCAAGGGCCCGCCGCAGAGTGTGCCATTCTCCAAGCAAATGCACACACTTGGTGACTTGGATAGGGTATCAAAAACAGATCCATTGCTGAATACTTGTTTGCACTTCTTATTGCCATTGCTTAGAGCCTAGACAATGAGAAAGAAAACTCCCTCAACCTCTTGGTGGTGGCGGTGGGACCTACCTGATTAGGCAGAACATGTGTGGGTCAAACTGTTGCAGTCTTAATGTCTGAATCAGAATTGCTTGCTTACGATGGCTACGCCGTATCTTACTAGAATCCTTCGCAGTTTAGCAACTTTTGCTTCAAGCTAAAATAAGTGCTAGGAAGTAGAGTTTAAAATGATGCACAGAGTTTTAGACTATCAAAACAGGAGATTCTATTCAGAAAATGACTTTGACTAAAGCTGAAGAAAACTACAATACATTAACAGAAAGTTTCAACCTGTTATAAGATGGTTCTTAGTTTGACTTTTTTATTTTATTTTTTTGAGGTACGCAGGCCTCTCACCGTTTTGGCCTCTCCCGCTGCGGAGCACAGGCTGCGGACGCGCAGGCCCAGCGGCCATGGCTCACGGGCCCAGCCGCTCTGCGGCATGTGGGATCTTCCTGGACCGGGGCACGAACCTGTGTCCCCTGCATCAGCAGGCGGACTCTCAACCATTGCACCACCAGGGAAGCCCCTAGTTTGATTATTTTTGAGGAGTGGGGGGACTTTCCTTCCCCTTGTCTTAGAGCAAATGACAAAAACAAGCACTTCTTATAAAATAGCTCCATACAAGAGGGTGTTAAGGCAAGTTAAAGTCCCCAGGTATAACTACAATCATGCTAATGAGAACAGAAACAAGGGCACATATAACATGCTCTTATCCCAGACTTCAGGAAAGTTCATAGATGGTATCTTATGAATCCTTTTTGAACAATAGGCATGGTTACCTCCACTTTATCGTGGGGCAATCAAGGCATCCAAAGATAACTTGCCAGGGTCGTAAGATTCCTCAGAGCCACCACCAGAAAGGAGAACCCTTAATAGTGCAAACGCTGCTCAGAAATCAACTTTGCATGCGTGTTGCTAGGAGTAACTTTTGTAGACAGTGTACTGACTGAAGGAAGTGGTGAAGCAAGAGGGAAAAGGAATAAAGGGGAAAATGAAGGCTGGTCTGCGACTCCTCAAAAGTTACTTCTACAATTATTCAAAAGGAGACAAATCAATTATACTTCAATTTAAAGAAAGAGAGAGACCATGTTTCAGTCTTATAAAGTTTGACATAATTTAATACAACTTGCATTACTCAAATACATACTTCTAAAAGTTTCCCCTTTTGTTTTTAATTGAAGTATAGTTGATTTATAATATTGTGTTAGTTTCAGGTATACAGCAAAGTGATTCAGTTATACATATTTTCTCAGATTATTTTTCTTTATAGGTTATTACAAGATATTGAATATAGTTCCCTGCTCTATACAGTAAATCCTCGTTGCTTATCTATTTTATGTATAGTAGTTTCTGTCTGTTAATCCTATACTCCTAATTTATCTCTGACCCCAGTTTCCCCTCTCTAATTGCAGAATTTAAAATTATATTGAATACTTTCACCTAATGTTTCAAACTTACAACAGTCGCCTTCAGCATTTTTAAAAATTAATTAATTAATTTATTTTTAGCTGCGTTGGGTCTTCATTACTGCATACAGGCTTTCTAGTTGCGGCGAGCAGGGGCAACTCTTCGTTGCGGTGCACGGGCTTCTCGTTGCAGTGGCTTCTCTTTGTTGTGGAGCACGAGCTCTAAGCACGTGGGCTCAATAGTTGTGGCACGTGGGCTCAGTACTTGTGGCTCACTGGCTTAGTTGCTCCGCGACATGTGGGATCTTCCCAGACCAGGGCTCCAACCCGTGTCCCCTGCATCGGCAGGCTGATTCTTAACCACTAACTACTCCACGAGGGAAGCCCTCGCCTTCAGCATTTTAAAGTAACATTTTTAAATGATTTCAATGTGTATTATGTCATACAGACGTAAGTATACTGTTACCTTCTTAAATATTGCTATCAAAAATCATATACAGTAAAAAGACATTTCCACTACTCAGTGTACTCAGAGTTTGGAGAATTGATTTGCAGTGTTGTAGGAATTATTTCCGTTGTCTGGAATTCATCCAAAGAGCCACTCCTACTTGGTTTGTTTGGTTTTTTTGTTTTGTTTTGCAGGGGGGTTGGGTTTTTTTTTTTTCCTGCAACTTAAATTTTCTTATTTGCTAACAGTATGAGTGATTAGAGTAAAAGGAAGGGGAAGAGCTGACATTTTTCTCACCTGAAAGCAAAACCAGCATCCAGCAAAACTCTTTCTTCTATCCTCTCCGCATTCTTTTTGGTCCCAATTCCAATCATCTTAGACCATCACCAAAATGCTCACTGACTCCGGTTTAAGGTAATATTGACCCAGAAGTGTGTGCATTGTAATAGCGAGACTTTTGAGGTCTAACAATTTTCCAGGGTCCAAAGGCCATCATTTGTAATGCTTAGGCTTTCAGGTGCATTGACGGATAGTGGGGGACCGTCTTTGAAACCAGAGTCCATTCCCCTCCATTCATGTTACAGAAGTAACTTCTTATGTGTAAGGCAAGTTCTGAGTACAGGTTTTGATTATTTTTTAGCTTGTCTTAAAATTTTAAAACCTATCAAAGCTAGAAAGTGGTCTACCAAAGAATAAGGGTCATGGACTCTCCAAGTCCTTGAATTTCAAACCAGAGACAGATGATTCCCTTTGACCTCTGGGGGCCCTCCTCACCCCCACTGCTACAGGGGAAATGGGGAAGAGCAAGAAAAGCAAGAAAACTACAGGCCTGACAACAGGATTTGCCAGGAAGCTGTGTTCCACCTAGAACCTCTCTAGACACACGGATTGCTGATGCCTTTACGTCCACAATTAAAGATCCCTTCCTCCCTCAATACAATGAAAATACCCTGATAAAAGGTCACGTCTTATCTAATAACATGACAGCTTATCTCAACACCTACACCATAAATACTTAAGGTGTTTGGTGAAACTCCAGATTCCTGGACTTCAACACAGAATCACTGAATGAGAATCCTGGGCACCAGGGCCCATGAATCTGAATTTTTAAGCCAAATTCTCATTTGATCCTTACGCACAGTAACATGTAAGAACCTCAGGCTTTGGGACTTCCCTGGTGGTCCAGTGGGTAAGACTCCTCACTCCCAATGCCGGGGACCCAGGTTCGATCCCTGGTCCAGGAACTAGATCCCGCATGCTGCAACTAAGAGTTCGCATGACACAACTAAGAGTGTGCATTCTGCAATTAAGAGTCCACATGCTGCAACTGAGAAGCCTGCATGTCACAACTAAGAAGTCTGCATGCCACAACTAAGACCCAGTGCAGCCTAGATAAATAAATAAATAATAAAATAAATAAATAGTTAAAAAAAAAAAGAACCTCAGGCTTAGAGCTGGAGAAAAATAAGGAGGAAGCAAGAACAGAAGATGTGGGACCAGGGTTGTATGTAGAATCAAAGGTAAACATCATAAAGTATGGCCTATTTGACAATTGAAGCCAATCTTGGAAGACACAGAGAAGGCCAAAAAGTAAAATCGCTGAGAAAAAAGGAAGGAAAGAGGGCACGAGTTTTATGGACCTGCCATGGGCCTCTGAGATGTTGTCCTGCATTAAATAGGTCTTGGCCACCTCATCAAGGAAGGAGTTTTGTTGTGGCTCTTCCTTTTTTATTTCCTTTTTTTTTTGCGCGGTACGCGGGCCTCTCACTGTTGTGGCCTCTCCCGTTGCAGAGCACAGGCTCCGGACGCGCAGGCTCAGCGGCCATGGCCCACGGGCCCAGCCGCTCCGCGGCATGTGGGATCTTCCCGGACCGGGGCACGAACCGTGTCCCCTGCATCGGCAGACGGACTCTCAACCACTGCGCCACCAGGGAAGCCCCTTTATTTCCTTTTTATATAAAATGATTCCTTTCCTTACTCACACAGAATTTTCCTATGGAAACATGGGTTTTGTGGAGAGTAAGAAAGGTATTTTTTACAAATGAATGCTTTGTATTCACTAATCCCATATTTTTTCCCATATTAGTTTCTTCAGGGATTTCTACAAAGATGGTATTTTATCAGGTTCTTCTTTTTTTTTTTTTTTTAAGAAACACCTCGGGCTTCCCTGGTGGCACAGTGGTTAAGAATCCACCTGCCAATGCAGGGGACACGGGTTGGAGCCCTGGTCCGGGAAGATCCCACATGCCATGGAGCAACTAAGCCCGTGTGCCACAACTACTGAGCCTGTGCGCCACAACTACTGAAGCCTGGGCGCCTAGAGCCCGTGCTCCTCAACAAGAGCAGCCACCGCAATGAGAAGCCTGCGCACTGCAACAAAGAGTAGCCCCCGGGCTTCCCTGGTGGCGCAGTGGTTGGGAGTCCGCCTGCCGATGCAGGAGACATGGGTTCGTGCCCCGGTCCGGGAAGATCCCACATGACGTGGAGCGGCTGGGCCCGTGAGCCATGGCCACTGAGCCTGCGCGTCCGGAGCCTGTGCTCCGCGGCGGGAGAGGCCACAACAGTGAGAGGCCCACGTACCGCAAAAAAAAAAAAAAAAAAAGAGTAGCCCCTGCTCGACACAACTAGAGAAAGCCCATGTGCAGCAACGAGGACCCAACACAGCCAAAAATAAACAAATTAATTAATTAATTAAAATTTAAAAAAAAAGAAACACCTCACTTAAAATAAGCAAAACGTTTTTATTCACACAAGTATCTTTTACTAACTCTACCCAATTTTAGAAGCTTTGTAGGCTCCAAAGACTATCATGATTAACCTTCTTCGGATGAAACTTTAAGGATGTGCTTTGAACCCACAGAAGAAATTAAATGCACAGTTAAGACTGATTTTCATCATCAAGTTGCAACAGGGAATTGTCTTTAAAGCCATCTTCTGCTGCCTTCATTAGAGTTTTGATCTCTTGCTGCAAATTTATATTCCTTTGTGGGTTTAAGGCAGATACTGGATATCCTTTTAACCTATATTTACTAAGCAACCTATTGATGAGTCTCATTCTGCCACAAATTCATGAACGATGTTCCCATGACCACCCTAGCGGGAGTCTTAACTGAATACAGCATCTTCAGGATAAGTGGCCATTTGTCACAAGGTAAAGGCATTTTTTTTTAATCGTGAAAGTTAAAAACACATACCACTTTGACTTTTTTACATTTTGAATTGTTCCACAAGCCCCAATCAGCCAGCAAATAAAAAATGTATGCCAATAATAGAACACCCAAAGAAACGTCTGTGCTCCCCACCCCCCCCTTTCCCTTTCCAAAAAACCTCTCCCAATTTAGGACCTTCTATATGTGTCTGAGCCAAGTTCCTGATTGGAAGAAATTCTCACCTAGAAAGAAGGAGGGACAGTTTCCCTGGTGCTTGTCAGCTTTATTCACTACCTCTCTGTTCGGCCTCACAGGGGAACTGACCCGCCCAAACTCCACCTCTCAGGCCCCCTTGCCCCTGGCATCCAGCCCCTTTCAGTCAGTGGGGGCACTGGATGGAGACTGGGGAGCAGGAGGAAAGGAGAAGTCAGAGAACTTTCCCCCTTCATTTCTGTTTTAGGCAGCATCTTTGGCCGAAGCTGCCCCCCCTGTGGCTCCCCGCAGGGCAGCCTCGCATTGGCTGAACTGAGTTGGAAGCCAGTTGGCAAGGGAGTCTGGGAAATGCCTCTGCAGATCAGCCCTTTGTGCAAGGTCCAGAGCAGATCAGGGGAATTATGAGGCCTGGATCTGAGAACAAACAGCCAAATGACCAGCCCAGAGAGCTGAACTAGGTAAGACTCACTGGCGTCCTCTCTAGCTCGGTAGGCCAAAGAGTGACAGTTGACTCCAGTTCATCCACTCAATATTTACAGTGCATTGACCAGGTGTTAGGAGTTGTGCTAACTTCTTTTTTTATATGTTTGTTTGCTTATTTATTTATTTATTTATTTATTTATTTTTGGCCGTGTTGGGTTTTCATTGCTGCGGGCGGGCTTTCTCTAATTGCGGGGCGTCTTCCTTGCAGCGCGCAGGTTTCCCATTGCGGTGGCTTCTCTTTGTTGCAGAGCATGGGCTCTAGGCGCGCGGGCTCAGTAGTTGTGGCACACAGGCTTAGTTGCTCCGCGGCATGTGGGATCTTCCCCGACCAGGGCTCGAACCCCTGTCCCCTCCACTGGCAGGCAGATTCTTAATCACTGCACCACCAGGGAAGTCCTGTGCTAGCTTCTAAGAATGCAAAGATAGAGAACATATGGTCCCAGCTCTCACCATCTTCTGTTCGAATCCCAGCCCTATTCCCTTCTAGTTGGCTTTGGGCAGCTGACTTCTTGACCACTCCAAGCCACCCCCTCCTCTGCTGTGAAACAGGGAAGATAATAGTATCAACTTCCTAGGCTTTTTTTTTTTTTTTTGGCTGCATTGGATCTTAATTGTGGTACGTGGGCCTCTCTCTAGTTGTGGCATGCAGGTTTTCTCTCTGTAGTTGTGGCACATGGGCTCCAGGGCACATGGGCTCTGTAGTTTGCAGCTCGAAGCCTCTCTAGTTGAGGCACTTGAGCTCAGTAGTTGTGGTGCATGGACATGTGGGGTCTTAGTTCCCTGCCCAGGATCGAACCAGCGTCCCCTTCATTGTAAGGCAGATTCTTTACCACTGGACCACCAGGGAAGTTCCTCAACTTCCTAGGATTGTTGTAAGGGTTCCATGAGATCGCTGCTTACAGTAGACATTCAGTGAGCATTTGTTGAATAAAACTGTGCCTAGTGAGCCAGACAATAAGTAAAACGAAGTTACACTTCACTGATTGCCTACCCTGTGCCAGACACATACGTACATTACGGTAATGCCTACAACCACTAGCAAGGTGGGGTAAACAAGCAGTTTCAATACAATATGGTAAAGGGTTACAACAAACGCACCCACAAACTGTGCTGGAAACACCATAGGCGGAGAACCCGTAGAGACCTCACAGAGAAGTTACGGAGAATTGCATCAGAGGGAGAAGGAGGCAGGGCCCAGCGGGTAAGGACTTCGTAATAATAACAGTAGTAACAAAAGCTAACAAGGATTGAGAACTCACCCTGAACCGGGCCCTGAGTGACAGTACTCACTGAGTCTTCCTCCATAGATGCTCCCTATCAAACCCATTTTATAGAGAGAGAACTCAAGTTTAGAGTTCTAAATTATGTCACCCAGCTAGTAAAGGTTAGGGTCAGGATCCAAACCCAAGAGTGCCTAACTCCAAAGTTGATGCCCTGAGGAACAGCAGATGCGCTCCCGGCTGTAAGGATGGATCGTTTTGTTGGGCTAACTAACACAGCAGCTACAAAGGACAAATCTGTGTGCTAACATCCAACAGACTGTAGACTCCTTGGGGTAACTGTGCAAGGAGAGCTGGACACTGAAGGTGCTTAACTCTTTGGGGAGTCCGGCTGCACAGCCCCAGCTCAGCGGGGGACCAGGGGACAAAGGGCTCCATCCTGGGGTGGGGGAGAAGTGGCTGAGGGGAACATGTGTTCTCTAGAAGTAAACTGAGTGGCCTTGAGAGATGAGTTAACCCTTTCAAGACTCCAGGCTAATGTTTGGTTTAATTACCTCTTCCAAGGTACTGAAGACACTCTGTCTCACAGAGCAAATTTATCTTTCAAATGGAGCCACTGTCCAACCTACTTAGGTATCAATTCTCTTGTCTTTTCTTTAAAAGGCCAGTTGCAGGCAACATCACTACTTTTCTGCTTGAAAGAAAGTGGGGAGAAGTCCTTAAAACCTCCCAAGATGGCTTTTAATTAAAAAATACTAATCCTTATTTTTCCTATTTCTCCAACCTTCTGCGCTCCTGGGGGTTGCGGATGTGGAGATGAGATATTTTGCAAATAATAGTAGACCTTTCCTTCGCATTTCAGAGCCGTTCAATTATAAACACCGCCACCTGCAAAGCTGGAAATCAATTCAACTGCAATCTTCTTTAAAGCGTTTTCAATGCAGCTGCTAACCTGTCTAGATGTTTAACTTTCAGGTTTCAAAACCTGTCAGTTAAAACTTGCTTACTGTTACTCCTTTTCTCTGAAGCTACAAGCCTGAAGAGAAATTATATAGCAAATTGGAAACAAGGAACTAAGACTTGATAGGAACACAAAAGGCCCGTGAATGGGCTGTGGTACAAGAAACTACAATCCCTGCTCTGGAAATGAATGAAGATTAGAGGGCTCGTCTACCCGCAGCCTCTAATGAGGTTGCGCCTTCTCGGTTCTGAAGGCAGCAACTGATCCCTTCACAAGAACACTTGGGCTATTCCGAGAAAAAGACATTAGTCAAACCTGTGGTTGGCTGAGTTTACCAGTCAATTCTGTTGAATTGTGGCATGGGTAGGGGTGGACGCAGCTCATTAAAAACTCCATTTGCGAAAACCCGAAGGCAACAGGACAGTCATTACTGAGCTAATTCTATTGGCCTGAAAGAGTTAATTCAACTCCTAGAGGGAAGCAATGTACTTTCTATTCCCCAGGATGAGCCAGCCTCTCACCCAGCTTAGCACAATGAGACTGTTTTTCCTCATCCCTCCCCTCTACTCCGGGCTGAAGGCCCCCTGACAGTTGACAAGCCCAAGATGGGGCTCACCAGGAGGGTCTCCTCTCATTCCACAGTACAGGCCCCTCTAGGCCTAAGGGCCGGCCGGGTAATGCTGAATAAATCCGTGCACGCAAGGAACAAGCACGAGGACAAATCCCTTGACTCTGTGTCTGGATTCTAAACACCTACCCAGATTCTAACAGTGTAGCCAGATCAATCTATCAGCAGGAGTCGCTAAGAGATGCCTGATTTACATGCACCCTCTGCAGTGTGTCACTGGGCACAGAGTGCCCTGTAAGCGGTTGTGCACAGGCTCCAGTCCTGGCCCGACGGAGAACAGAGGCCATCACCCGCCTGGACCACAAATGTCCTCACTGAGAAAGAGGCACAGAGGGCCAGAAGTGTTAAATGATCCACACGTTCCCTTCTAGATACTACTTTTTAAAAACGAATTTATTATAAAAAATGTCAAACATAGATCAAAATAGACATAATGGTCCCCATGTACCTATCACCCAGCTGCAACAATTAATAACTTACAGCTGATTTTATTTCCGCTGTACCCCCAGCAAGTCCCCCACCAGGTTATGTTGGAACAAATCCCAGACTTCCTATCACTTCATCCATAAATATTTCAGTGTGTATCTCTAAAAGATAAGGACTCTTTTTTTTTTTTTAACAAAACACAAAACAATTCCTGCCTCTAAAAAAAAGAAAACCCCTATTGACACCTGCTACAACATAGATGAACCTTGAGGACACTGTGCCGAGCGAAACAAGCCAGTCACAAGAGGACAAATTCTGTGTAATTCCACTTACATGAGGTTCTTAGAGTAGTAAATTCATAGACAAAAGTGGAATGGTGGTGGCCAGGGGTTGAGGGGAGGTGGGAATGGGGCGCAGTTGCAATTCTGCAAGAGGAAAAGAGCTCTGTGGATGGATGGAGGCGAAGGTGGCACAACAATGTGAATGTACTCAACACCACTGAACGGGATAATGAACTGAAAAATGATTCAAATAGTAAATTTTATATTGTTTATGTATTTTACCACAAGTTTTTTTCAAATAGTAAATTAAAAATAAAGCCCTTCACATCATAAACTATCCATTAAGCGTTTAATTATCTCATAAATGTCATATGTTTGTTCAGTTTGTTTGCTTGGATCAGAATCCACACAAGGTTCACAGACTGTGCTTGGTTTTCAGTTCTTATCCGTTGTCCCTCCAACTGTTTTTTTTCTTTTTTTCCCACTACAATTTATGTATTGAAGAAACTTTTCCTAGAAAGTTTCCCACAATGCAGATGTTTCCGTTTGCATCCCTGTGATGTCCTCTGTTCTGTTTTCTTGGAAACTGGAAGTTGGATCAAGAGAGCAGATCAGAGAGTGGCATGGACATGTATGCACTACCAAATGTAAAATAGATAGCTAGTGGGAAGCAGCCGCATAGCACAGGGAGATCAGCTCGGTGCTTTGTGACCACCTAGAGGGGTGGGATAGGGAGGGTGGGAGGGAGGGAGATGCAAGAGGGAAGAGATACGGGGATATATGTATATGTATAACTGATTCACTTTGTTATAAAGCGGAAACTAACACACCATTGTAAAGCAATTATACTCCAATAAAGATGTTAAAAAAAAAGAGCAGATCAGATGCAAATTTGATGTTTCGGGCAAGATCACTGCATAGATTCGACTATATTATCAAAATATGAGTGCGCAAAGATTAATCAACACACTGTCATAACCAATTTAGTATGAGCTCTCCACTGCCGATGGCCTTGGGATGGGGACAGAAGGAATGAGAGGAAATACCAAAAAGATGTTTTAACAGAATCCTTGCCATCAAGGAACCTGCAGTCTTGTTAAGGAGGCAAAACTGCTAGAAGTGAAACAATTAAATAATAGTTAAGACTGTGCTGTGACTGTAAAAGCCATCTCATTCCAAGGGCGAGACCATCTAAGAAAGGGTTTAGGTCAAAGTTCCTGAAATGGGTCTTGAAGGACTGATAGATTTTGGAAAAAAGAAGGCATTTGGGGAAGTAAAACTATACAAAGAAAAGCACAGGGACTTCCCTAGTGGCGCAGTGGTTAAGAATCCGCCTGCTAATGCAGGCGACACGGGTTTGAGCCTTGGTCCGGGAAGATCCCACATGCCGCGGAGCAACTAAGCCCATGCGCCACAACTACTGAGCCTGCGCTCTAGAGCCCGCGAGCCACAACTACTGAATCCCGCATACCTAGAGCCCGTGCTCCGCCACAAGAGAAGCTGCTGCAACGAGAAGCCCGCGCACCGCGATGAAGAGTAGCCCCGCTCGCCGCAGCTAGAGAAAGCCCGTGCGCAGCAATGGAGACCCGATGCAGCCAAAAATAAATAAATAAAATAAATAAAATTTAAAAATAGTAATACAAACTATTAAAAAAAAACAGGAAAGCACAGAGGTTGCTACTGGGGATGGGTACAGAGGATGATTCATACAGGTTGGGAATGATAGCACAAAGACAGGAACACTCAGCAGATTATATGAATTGGAAGATCTCTAGAGACTAAGGCAAATCGGAGGTTACTTCTGTTTTGGGGTGCATACTTTGTCAAGATTCTAAAGATCTGCAAGTGTCATGGGTGTTCTGAGAAGCTGATTTCCAGTATCTTTTAGTAGAAGAATTGAGGTTTTTTCCCTCATGGAAATCTTTTCCAATTGCATTGACCCTTTCTAGAGATGAAACACATGAAAAAGAGTTCCATGAAAAATACAGTTAGAATTAGATAAGATGTTTAGGATTAGCCTTAAATACTCTGGAGGGGAGGGGAGAGGTGAGACGTAGAGGGCTATATATGCAAAAAGAGTGACAAAGCGTTGACAGTTGTTGGAGCTGAGTCATGGGTACATAGGGCTCATAATGCTATCCTCCCTACTTTTCTGTACGTTTGAATCTTCCCATAATAAAAAGTTATTTGTGAACCTATTACTGTTGAGGTCAAGGGTCATTCCCACATCCCACATTTCCCATGTTATAGAAAAAGATCCGGTGGACCAGAAGATGTGGCGCTTGTCTCTTCCGTGACTAAGCTGTTTAACTGAGCCAATTACCTCACCTCTGTGGACCTCAATCCCTTTCTCTGTAAAATGAGAGGAAAGGGAACAAGAACTAACATTTATTAAATGCTTACTATGTGCAGGAATTGGGCAGTGCACTTGATGTAGATGATCTCAGTTTTGGGGAGGGTGGATGCAATGTTGTCCTTAGTCTCCAAAGTTTCTTTCTGGTTCTAGGGTTCCATGAATTATCCATTTCACCTTCATTTAGTTTTTTGATGAACCGATATGCCAGATATCTTGCTATAGTCTTCGGAGACACAGATTAAAGAGACAGCTCCTGTCTTCAAGGGTTTTATGATCTAAAAAGACAGACTAGTAAGAAAGGTTATAATCCAATTGGTAAATGTTATAATAACTGCCGTTTACTGAACAATAACTACATGGGTAAGATGGTAAAGGTTTTACATTATTGATATCTTACATCCCTACAATATAAAAAAAGCATGACATGGTTTAATAATAAAAATAGTATCATGAGGGACTTCCCTGGTGGTCCAGTGGTTAAGAATCCGCCTTCCAGTGCAGGGAACTCGGGTTCGATCCCTGGGAACTAAGATCCCGCATGCCACGGGGTAACTAAGCCCACACGTCACAACTAAGAGTCCACACACTGCAAATAAAGATCCTGCGTGCTGCAGCTAAGACCCGATGCAGCCAAAAATAAATGAATAAATAGTATCATGTGCTCTGGGGTCGAGTAGGAGGAACACCCATCCCAGACTGAGGGGGTCAGATATGTCTGTATTAAGTCTTTTTGAATTAATTTATTTTACTTGTGGTAAAACAAACACAACGTAAAATTTACCATTTTCAGTGTTTAGTTCAGCGGCATGACATACACTCACATCGTTGTGCCACCGTCACCACCATCCATCTCCCAAACTTTTTCCATCTTCCCAAGCTGAAACTCAGTACCCATTAAACACTAACAGCCTGTCCGCCCTCTCCCTAGCCTGAGACAACCTCCATTCTCCTTTCTGTCAGTATAATGTGACTACTCTAACCTCTTCAGGTGAATGGCATCATATAGTATTAATATTTGCCCTTTTGTGATTGGCTAATTTCACTTAGCATAATGTCCTCAAGATTCATCTGTGTTGTAGTATATGTCAAAATTTCCTTCTTTTTTAAGGCTGAATATCATTTCATTATACGTACAGTTGGCCCTCTGTATCCATGAATTCTGCATCTGAGGGTCCAACCAACTGTGGAGTGAAAGAAAATTCTTTTAATTTCCAGAAAGTTCCAAAAAGCAGAACTTGAATTTGCTGTGCAACAGCAACTATTTATATAGCATGTACATTGTATTAGGTATTATAAGTAATCCAGAGATGATTTAAAGTATACGGGAGGCTGTACATAGGTCATATGCAAATACTATGCCACTTTATTTAAGAAACTAGAGTATCAGAGGATTTTGGTATTGTATTGGTGGGGGTCAGGGGTGCTCCTGGAACCAATCCCCAGTGGACGCTGAGGGACAAATGTATAGACCATATTTTGTTTTATCCATTCATCCGTCAATGGGCACTTGGGTTGCTTCCACCTTTGGCTATTGTGCATAAGGCTACCATGAACATGGGTGGATAAATACTTCTTCAAGACCCTGCTTTCAATTCTTTGGGGTATATACTATGTTCAGTTTTGAAGAATGAGAAGGTATTAAGGCAAAAAAAAACCAAACAAACAGAAGCATTCCAAGAAGAGCCAGTGACTGGTGGAAAGGCACAGAGAGCTGTTGTTAAGTTCAGCTGAAGAGTAGAGAGAGGAGGGGGGTGGTGAGATACAGGGCCACAGCGAGAGGCAGGCACTAGACTGTAAGGGCCTTGCATACCGTGGGGAACGGGCAATGGGGGTTACAAGCAGAACTGAGATCAAATCCCTCTTTTCGTTGCTATTCTTAAAGTGTCTACTTTAACATAATTTTAAGCAAATATTCAAAAACAATGTTTTTACAGGAAAGACTTTGGGCCCTACTGGAAATGACCACTAGAAGATGTTTAGGCATTGTGGTGACCCCACTCTTCTGTTTCCCTGACAACAGGCCCCCTCACTCTACCAGTGTTCAATAAATAGTAATGGAGCGCTCAACAGACCAACTATTTATGGTCAATGGATTGATGTTATTTCATAAAATCTTTTGCTTAAAATAATATTATCTAACGCACTGCTTTTATTTGACTGATTCTTTTCAGAATCAACTAAACCAGAGCACAGATCCATTTATGAGATTCTGCATTCAACTCTCCATCTTGCTTTTCCCTAACACAGGATGAATCCCTTGAGCTGTAATGAAAATGGTGCCAGGTAAGCTTGGGGCCCCACCCAGCTCTGAATGATTTTATGACAATGCAACACATAATCTATTCATTTCTATGAAGAGCCTTAATCCCCTGTGAACCCAGTTACACTCCAGAGAAATAGATGGCATGCTGTGTGTGTGTGTGTGTGTGTGTGTGTGTGTGTGCGTGTGTGTGTGGATCAGTTTAACACTCGGGTGACATTTGGGTATTTTTCACAATGCTGATAAACACTGACACCATGAATGGACAAGCTGCTCACAAGAGAATCCGTGAGTCATGTCTGTGTGTTCTTCAGGGTGTTTAACGTTTCTGGTATGCATGTTGATGCTTTGGTGTATAGTGTGAAATAATAGTAAAAATGAAGAATCACCAGAATGATTTCTCAACAAAAGTCATTCATCTAATGAAGATTTGGTCGGCGGGGGTGGGGGGGGTGGTAGTGTCCTGTAAGGGGCCGGGCAGGATGTGCAGCCGAGGTCACTTCAGTTGTTGCCTCGTAACATGGTTCACAGACCCCACGGTGTTATCGAACGAGAGCTCTGTGCCAGAAATCCTGCAACATGGCTCAGTCAATGGAGGGGCTTTGAAGTGACCTTAGATGTCATAGAGCAATACAAAAAGTCAGCAATATGAACTGGCCTGTCACCAGGTGAGGGATGGATGCCCCCAAATACATTGATGAAGGTGCAATCATAGCAAAGGAGAGTCTGGTCCTAATCCTTTTCTCTTTTTTCTTCTTTCGGCCGCACCACACAGCATACGGGATCTTAGTTCACCAACCAGGGATCGAACCCGTGTCCCCTGCAGTAGAAGTGCGGAGCCTTCCACTGGACCCCCAGGGAAGTCCCAGGTCCTGATCTTTTAGAGACTAGTCACTTCACCCTTGAAGTCTGATGTTCAACTCTGATTATTGTGATGCTTAAAAGCAACTCTGAGGCATGTAGGCAATAAGCATTACTTTACATTGTATTCTTTTATTTAATGTGAATGTTCTGATAGGCACACTGTATTGCTTACAATTTAAGTTCAACTTCATATAATAGAGCTCCATTTCAGCTAGTCCAAAATGGCTTAAACAAGATGGTAGTTTATTTCTCCCTTTGGGAATTCCCTGGTGGTCCAGTGGTGAGGACTCCATGCTTTCACTGCCGAGGGCCAAGTTTCCATCCCTGGTTGGAGAACTAAGGTCCCGCAAGCTGCACGATGTGGCCAAATATAAAAGATGAATATTTCTCCCTTAGATATAAGCACAAGTATAGACAGTTAGGAATGGTGGGGTGGCACGAGTCACCAGTACGCTACCCCTAGATGTTGCCCTGCCCACATAGCCAAAGAACGCTCACTACCAAGTCCTTGTTACAAGCCACAGAGCAGAGGAAGGTGAGATGAAGGGGTATATCACCTCCCTTTAAGAATGCATCCCAGAAATGGCCAGAATTCCAATTGCCAGGATTCATCACAGGCCACGAGAAGGTGCAAAGGTTGCTGGCAATGTCATTACCATGAGTAACACTGGGGTTCCATGATAAGGAAGAAGGATAGAGCATCTGCTGGGGGACCCCCAGCAATCTCTGCCACATCTGTTTTCTTTTTTCTAAACTGAAAAAGAAAAACTGATTCACAAAGAGGGAAAACTCCCCCAAACTTACCTGGTCAACACCCACTCATCCGTCTTGTGTCAACTTAAAAGTCACTTCCTGTGAGAAGCCTACCTGGGGTTTTCCCCTTCCTTTCCTTCACCCTCTGTGGCCCCCATCTAGAGGAGGTCTCCCTGTTACTCTCCGTCAACAGCACTCCTCTCAGTGTTTTAACACGCCAGAGTTGAAATTAATGACGCACTGATACGACTATGTATGTCATGTCTGCCTCCTGAATGGCATTCTGAGCTCTGTGAGGACAGGGGCTGAACCTGTAATGGTCACATGCCCCTAGGTAAGCACTCAAAGCAAATTTCTCAAATCAATTCATAAATGAATGGGAAGGCAGGGGGGTGTGCTCAAAGTCACACAATTAGTGCAGAACCAAGACTGAAACTGGGTCTTTAAACTCGTTTGTTTTTCTTATCATACCACACAGCTTTTCCAGTTAACAAAATGAGGGCCGGAAGGACAAAGTCACTAACCTGAACTTGTGCAGATAATTAGTTGTAGGACAAGACCTGGAATCCAGGATGCTTAAGGCTCAGCCTACTTCTCTTGCCACCAAAATATAATAATGCTTTTATTTCCAAACCCAAGGAGCTCCTATCTAGAAAAAGTCAGGGGACTCATCAAGAGATTCCCAATCATGGGCAAAACAATTTGCTTAAACTCATTTTGATTTTAAGAATAAATCAGGGCTTCCCTGGTGGCCCAGTGGTTGAGAGTTCGCCTGCCGATGCAGGGGACACGGGTTCATGCCCCGGTCCGGGAAGATCCCACATGCTGCGGAGCAGCTGGGCCCGTGAGCTATGGCTGCTGAGCCTGCGCATCTGGAGCCTGTGCTCTGCAACGGGAGAGACCACAGCAGTAAGAGGCCCGCGTACCGCAAAAAAAAAAAAAAAAAAAAAAGTCAGAATAATCATACGTAACATGTGAACCTTCATGGGATTCTAGATGATCAGGGGAAGAAAACACCATATAAAAAGTAGTTGGAGAACAATTGGAGAAATGTAAATATAGATTATATACTAGATGACAGCTATTAAGTAAATGTTAGTGTCCTTGGATGTGATAATAGTATTGTGGTTAAATAGAAGAATATCTCTTTTCTTAGGAGACGCAGACTACAGTATTGAATGGGGTTGAGAGAGAAGTGTTATGATGTGTACAGTACACAGGGAAGATCCTACCTTTGAGTTCAGCTTGGAAGATAGTGTTGGTCTATGTACACGGGAGCTGCTTATCTACTCCTCCTGGGGAAGAGTGGGCATCTTGACTATCACATAAGTTACTATTGATTGATGTTATTATTTTGATCAGCTGAGACTAAGGCATTTCCCCCCACAATCCTGATTGGATAAGACTTTGCATAATCCGTTAACTGACAAATGATAATACAGCTGCTTTTTATTTTTTTTTATTTATTTATTTTGGTTATGTTGGGTCTTCGGTGCTGTGCGTGGGTTTTCTCTAGTTGCTGCGAGCAGGGGCTACTCTTCGTTGCCATGCGCAGGCTTCTCATTGCGGTAGCTTCTCTTTTTGCGGAGCACAGGCTCTAGGCGCGCGGGCTTCAGTAGTTGCATCACGTGGGCTCAGTAGTTGTGGCTCATGGGCTTAGTTGCTCCGCAGCATGTGGGATCTTTCGGGACCAGGGATCGAACCCGTGACCCCTGCACTGGTAGGCGGATTCTTAACCACTGCGCCACCAGGGAAGTCCCACAGCTGCTTTTTAAAAATTCTCTTTGCACGTCCTAGGTTGGCTCTATCAGGGAGTACATTACAAGAACATATGTTACAAAATAGTCTATTGGTTTTAAAACATAATGGACTTCACCAGAGAAGGCCATGTACTCTTGGCATCCAGTTATACAGTGTTTTTGTTGTCTTGGAGAATCATTTATGTTTAACGCATGCTGTTTTGAAGACTGGCAGGAATTCCTAAACAACTGAAGCTCTAATCTACGATTGTCCTCTAGAAACAGAAATCCAAATCACAATATTCTAAGAATATAAGGTAACTAATGTGCCTCCCAAGTGTTTTAGTTCCTCCTGCCTTCTCCTCAAACTTCAATCACGAACTCTATTATTCCAAAGTTACAAAACTATAATTTTGAAATTAAAGCATTAATCAAGGAAAAAAAAACCTTTAGATTCTACAAAGATGGTAAGAAGACTCAAAGAAGATCTACTAACTATAATAGTCATTTAACACTAGAATAGGCAACTAAGGAAAGTTCTGTAATCTCCATCCCTAGAGAGCACTAAAAATAGAATGGACCACCACACTATTGGATGATTTATGTTCTCAGATGTTCTAAGGCAAAGGTCTTAACCACAATTCTTGAAATACCTTCTTCCATTAATATTCTGTTAAAAAATTAAAACAGACCACAAAAGTGAGGCCAAACTGTGTTCGTGGCATTTCTATGTATATAACTATCAGAGAATTAGCCAGATTCAAATATCGAAGTGGGTGACCCTAGGTGGTCTCCAACCCTGAGAGTGAGGTGGGGGAAGGGCAGGATTTTACTGTTGATTAATTGGGGAATAAGCATGAGGCAAAATAGCTCCCATTGTCTACTTATCTAATGTGTTTTCATCAAAGTCTTAAAGATGGCTCTAACATATTAACCTTTATTAAGAGTCCTTAATCAAGATGTGAGCATGAGGTACCTCAGATGTTCCCAGGGAAAGCAAGAGGATGCTCATAGAATTTATCTAAATAGAAATGGCCACTGCTGCTTGAGAAAAGCTTCCAGAATATGACCAATACCCATCAGACCCATCAATTTATGGCCACTCATGAAATACAAAACCATAAGTTTAGCAATATTTAAGGAGTCTTCATAATTAATATAAGGGAACATCCAGAGGAAAAAGTCATACATCATTTAGAATATTAAAAAGTGTAATACGGGAAGTTGATTAGTTTTTGTCCTCACTTCAGGAAGGGCCACTTCACAAATGAGGGCAGACGTGAGGCACATTTGGAGCAACAGCCAGGAGCAAAGGAGGAAATGGAAACTACCAAGTGCTATAGATTGAATGTTTGTCCCTCCTCAAATTCATATGTTGAAACCTATTTTCCCCACTATGATGTTATTAAGAGGGTGGAACCCTCATGAATGGGATTAGTGCCCTTATAAAAGAGGCCTCTAGGGCTTCCCTGGTGGCGCAGTGGTTGAGAGTCCGCCTGCCGATGCAGGGGACACAGGTTCGTGCCCCAGTCCGGGAAGGTCCCACATGCCGTGGAGTGGCTAGGCCCGTGAGCCATGGCCGCTGAGCCTGCGCGTCCTGAGCCTGTGCTCCGCAACGGGAGAGGCCTCAACAGTGAGAGGCCCGCATACCGCAAAAAAAAAGAAAAAGAGAGACTCCAGAGAGATCCAAGCCCCTTCCACCACGTGAGGATATAACAAGTCTGAGACCCAGAAAAAGTCTTCACTCAACCATGCTGGCCCCCTGATCTTAGACTTCCAGCCTCCAGAAATGTGAGAAATAAATTTCTGTTGTATATAGCTACCCAGTCTATGGTATTTTGTTATGGCAGCACAAATGAACTAAGACACCAGGTTTGCAGCTGCATCACTCCAATCTCTGCCTCCAGTCACATGACCATCTTCCTTCTGTGTGTCTGTGTCTTCACATAGTTTTCTCCTCCCTGTGGGTCTGTCTCTGTGTCTCTCCTCTACTTATATAGACACCAGACATACTGGAATTAGGGCCCACCCTAATCCACTCTAACCACATCTTAATTTACATCTTAATTACATCTACAAAGACCCTATTTCCAAATAAGGTCATATTCACAGGCACCAGGGAATAGGACTTCAACATGTCTTTTTTGGGGGGGTGGGGAGACACAACGCAACCTACAACAACACTAAAGAGTCATTCGTTCCATTGGTTAGTACAATATTTATTTGACTGTGTTGCTGTGGCCTCTCCTGTTGAGGAGCACAGGCTCCGGACGCACAGGCCCAGCGGCCATGGCTCACGGGCCCAGCTGCTCTGCAGCATATGGGATCTTCCCGGACCGGGGCACAAACCCGTGTCCCCTGCATCGGCAGGCGGACTCTCAACCACTGCGCCACCAGGGAAGCCCTGCGTTGGGTCTTTGTTGCTGCACACAGGCTTTCTCTAGTTGTGGCGAGCAGGGACTACTCTTCACTCTTTGTTGCAGTGTGCGGGCTTCTCACTGGGGTGGCTTCTCTTGGTTTGGAGCACGGGCTCTAGGCGCGTGGGCTTCAGTAGTTGTAGCACGCGGGCTCAGTAGTTGTGGTTCGCAGGCTCTAGAGAGTAAGCTCAGTAGTTGTGGCACACGGGCTTAGTTGCTCTGCGGCATGTGGGATCTTCCTGGACCAGGGCTCGAACCTGTGTCCCCTGCACTGGTAGGCAGATTCTTAACCACTGCACCACCAGGGAAGTCCTAGTACCATATTTATTGAGCAGCTACATAACTGGGTTAAAAAAAAAATCTAGGCCAAAGATGATTTTTTGCCCTCAAGGATTTAGAAAAGAGCAGTTGTTATAAAAACAACTTGAAAGACCATTAAATGCTAAAAATATTACATCATTGCTGTTTATAAGGTTAAAAAATGGAAAAAGCCTAATTATCCAATAAAAAGGTTGTGTAAAAGTAGGATGACCAACTCAATCCTGGTTTGCCCTGGACTCCGAATTAAAGTTCTGTGCCCCGAGAACCCTCTCCAGACCAAGGCAAATGGAGGTGGTTTGTCACCCTATAGCAATATAGTAAAATACTATGCAATTTTCATTTTAAAAAAATGCTAGTAAGGATTTTTAAATGATGTTAGAAATGTTTTTAATGTAATATTTTTAATGAAAAAATTTAATAATTTAATAATTTAATGAAAAAAAGCAGAATTCAAAATGCTCTAAAGCAGTAAAATCATAAGCAAGTAAATTATTTTAAAATTTTCTATTAAAAAAAAAAAACTGGTACAAAATATGCCAAAACGTTAACTGCAGTTGCCTCGTATAGTGGCATTATGAGAGGTTTTCTTTTGTGCTTCTTTACACTATAGTGTACTTTTCAAATTTTCTATTGATGAATATGTATTGCTAAATCAGTAAAAAATAATTAAGGGAAAACTAAGTAATAAATTTCTGGATGGAAATTAACCTCCTAAATTCCTACTACTTTTACTCTCATAGAATAATTTAAAACAGCTCTTAATAAGTATTTACTTCGTGCTGAACACTGCTACTCATTTAATCATTATTCTTTAGAATAAAACTACAGTGTAGGTTCTGCTGTTATCACCACCTCTCAGATGAAGACACTGGGGCTCAGAGAGGCGAAATAATTTACTAGCTGGAAATCGAAAGACTGAATCCCCTAATCTGGACCACTGTTCTCTCCTCTGAGAGAACTTACTATGTGACCAATATCTGTAGCAGAATGTTTAGGACACCCCACTATTCCCCCGAAGTGTTCATGTGATGAGTTTCCCTTGAGCTGCTGAAATACAAAATTGAAAAACAAGTTTGAGATGAAGTGGTGTAAGTACACAGAAAATGAAGAGGTGAAGGGACAATTATTAACAGAAAAAGCAAATTTTGTGCAGGGAATGAAAATTTATCACATTATACCATATGGCTAAGTTATGATTAACATTTATATGGTAATAATACTGTGCATACTTAGTATTGATCCACACTAAACTGTATTGGGAGAATGGGGGCAAGAAGTGTGTGTGAATCCTTAACTGGGCTGTGAGAGAGAGTTATGGCCTCATCCACTACTGGGAAATCAACTGATAATTCCTAAAACTGAAAACTCAAAAACTAAACATACAACTTATTAAAAATTATGAAGATTAATACTGAAATAATTGACTAAAAGTGTTGGAAGTATCTGGGGAGCAGGAGATAGGTAGGGTTGATCAGGGGTTGCTGTTTTTAGTAACAAGCCTTGTAGAACTATTTCGCTCTTAAAATTATGTGCATGGATAATTTTAATAAAAATAACAGCAGAAGAAAAATTAAAATAATAACAATAAACATTCATGTGTATATCTTTGCACTTGTGAGAAATAATTTACAAAAACTGAGATTGGGGGGTCGATGAAAACACATAGTTTAAATTTTGGTGCATATTACACAACTGGGACCCAGAAAGGTTAGATAAATTTCAACTACAATCAATAAACACATGATAACATTCATTTCTCTACTTTTTTGTTGGCTGCACTGGGTCTTCGTTGCTGCACGCATGCTTTCTCCAGTTATGGCAAGCAGGGGCTACTCTTCATTGCAGTGAGTGGGCTTCTCATTGCAGTGGCTTCTCTTGTTGAGAAGCACGGGCTCTAGGCATGCAGGCTTCAGTAGTTGCAGCATGTGGGCTCAGTAGTTGCAGCACGCAGGTCCCAGAGTGGGCGAGCTTCAGCAGTTGTGGCACATGGGCTTAGTTGCTCCGCGGCATGTGGGATCTTCCTGGACAAGGGATCAAACCCGTGTCCCCTGCATTGGCAGGAGGATTCTTAACCATTGGACCACCAGGGAGGTCCCATTTCTCTACTTCTTTTCAGTCTTTTGTCAATTTTTCATTTCTAACAATATGATAGAAATAATGACGTTTCATCTGCATTCTTAGATTATTAAAGTTATTTCTCTCAGTAATAAGTATATAAATGTGATTATCATTGGTTATGTCTTTTGTGAAATTGCCTGCTTATACCCCTTGCCAATGTTTTCTTTTCTGCCTTTTTCGGCGGCGGGGGGGGGGTTGTGCTGCACAGTGCTACATGTAGGATCTCAGTTCCCCAACCAGGGATCAAACCTGTGCCCCCTGCAGTGGAAGCACAGAGTCTTAACCACTGGACTGCTTTTTCTTGTTAATAGGTAAAGAGTTCATTGTGTATTACTGATATTAACCTTATGTTTGTCACATATTTTGCCAGAAGTTTTCCAAATTTGCTTAAACATTTTGTGGCATATTTAGAAAATATTTCTCCATCCCCAAATTATTTTTCAATCATCCATATTTTATAGTACTTCATATTTCATTTTTAAGGTTTTCTTTTTCACCCATTTGAATTGATGCTGATGATAAAAAGTGAGATAGTGATAAATCATTCAGTTTTAATTAATTTCTGAGTGTTTTAAATGGGGGGGGCTCTTGCTTCCCCAGATATATAGCAAAAGCAAACACTGTAATTTCTAGATTCCAATTTATTGTGTTTTCTCCATTTTTAGTGGGAATTAGAAACATCTTACCTTTATTTTCAGTTTTGATTGCATTTGAATAGCAATGAGTTATCTTAAAATATGAATAAAAATGTAATGACTTAAACTAAGGCTTTCAGTAATATTTTGGCATTCAGACTGTGTGCTCATTTTATGTGTTCTTGCTGCCAAAGCTATTGAAGTCTCAGAATTGTAAGCATTTTCTAGAAATTGATAGCGTGATGAGGTTTGGAGAAGAAGGAATTTTAGGTGCTTTCTAGCTTCTGTTAGTTATTGATAGAATAGAAAGAGAAAAAAAAGGTAAGATGTAATAAGATTTCTTTACTCTAAACCACACCTTTCTAAGAAATATTAGAAGAAACAGTTTCCTCAAAATAATGATAAAATATGGTGGAAACATCTTACTAGTTTCTGATGTTCCCCATCTGCGTGTGTGCTCCACAGAACTAAATCGTGTTGTAAATAAATTAGAAATGCCCGGAAACATGAGGACGACTCACTTCACAGACACTCACTTCACAGACACATACATGCATGAAATAAACTTAACAATGTGGTCTGTAGGCTTAAGAAGGAAATTGCATTTTCTTAAATAAAAGACAACTTAGTAAATGAAAAACAAGGAAAATGTCCATCCACAAATTTTAGCAATCTTAACTGATTTGGGGGAAAAATATATGAAACTTGTTAAAAGAGTAAATCCTAAGAGTTCTCATCACAAGGAAAAGAGATTTTTTTCTTTTATTTTGTATGCGATGATAGGTGTTCACTAAATTTCTTGTGGTAATCATTTCATGATGTATGTAAGCCAAATTATTATGCCATCCACCTTAAATTTATACAGTGCTGTATGTCAATTACACCTTAATAAAACTGGAAGAAGAAACATTTTTAAAACTGAATATGACAGAGTAGATAAAGCACAGTTACTATCCTGATTATTCCATTAGCCTGTAAGAACAATTCAGCTTAATTTAAAAACGTTAGTAGAGTGTCTATTATGTAATAGGCACTGTGCTAGGTTGAGGGTCACAAAAATGAATGTGGCATGGCGTGACCCTGACCTAATGGTACTTACGGTTTGGGAGATTCCATTGGTTTCAATATTCAGAGCAATTGTTCTACAGTTAGATGCACAACATTCTCTGCAGGTGGAGTGGTGGGGTTTGGAGAGGGCTGTTGGGAGGAGCTGGTGCCTGGGTAAGAGTTAGTCAGGGAGGGCAGTGGGGCTTCCCTGGTGGTGCAGTGGTTAAGAATCCGCCTGCCAATGTAGGGGACACGGGTTTGAGCCCTGGTCCGGGAAGATCCCACATGCCACGGAGCAACTAAGTCCGT
This sequence comes from Lagenorhynchus albirostris, assembly GCF_949774975.1. Classification (NCBI taxonomy): domain Eukaryota; kingdom Metazoa; phylum Chordata; class Mammalia; order Artiodactyla; family Delphinidae; genus Lagenorhynchus; species Lagenorhynchus albirostris. Next base: position 93,074,804 of record NC_083104.1, on the reverse strand, counting down.
GCACCACAACAACTGAGCCTGCGCTCTAGAGCCTGCGAGCCACAACTACTGAGCCCGTGTGCCGCAACTACTGAAGCCCACGTGCCTAGAGCCCATGCTCCGCAACAAGAGAAGCCACCACAATGAGAAGCCCGTGCAGTGCTACGAAGAGTAGCCCCTGCTCGCTGCAACTAGAGAAGGCCCATGCGCAGCAATGAAGACCTGATGCAGCCAAAAATAAATAAATAAATATATATTTTTTAATTATTTTAAAAAAAAAAGAGTTAGGGGAAACCTGCATGGGCAAAGCCACCAAGACATAAAATATGACATTCACAGAGGGATTTATAAGAACTTTGCTATTACGAGAGCAACAAAAGAGAGAAGTGAATAGGTTGGAAATCAGTCTGGAAAGTAGACAGAACCTGAAGAACCTGTACGCCATGTTTAGAACTTATTTTCTGTGTACTGAGGAGGAGCCATAAAGGGCATGAGGCAAGGGGCAAAGAAGGAGCAAGTTTCTGGATGTCCCTGGGCCCCAGGTCTCCCTCCTCTAGAATAAGTATGTAGGAATTGTTTTTCAAGTCCTTTCGTACTTAGACCTCTGTAATTCTACAACGAGAAACATAATTGACATGATTTATCAATTGATTTATTTTGAAGGGGATCAGAATATGCCACCCCAAATATGCCACTTTGGCATAAGGGTTGTTTTGAGCTGAAAGCAATTAATCAGTGGCAAACACAGAAAGAGCTCTTTCCCCTCCCCCATCTGCCTAAAAGCAGGTCATAAATTTCCTTTTGTGAAGGTGTTCACTCTCCGCTTTCCTGTAGGTGGAGGAGGAAAACAACCATTGTCACTAGAGACAGAAAATCAGCACTGAATTGGGTCTGTGTAAACAAACCTTATTAAAATAACGCTTACCTTATCTTAGTCTCCCCCACATATCTACCTTCCCACAATTTATCAGCCCTCAGCACCCAAATCTTTTTCCTTTGTCTTATCACTTCTCCATAGATTCATCACCCTTTGTTAAGAGGGTATATAAACCCCATATTCTAACCACCCCAAGTGATTCTAAGCACATTTAACCTCTCTAAATTTCACCCTGCTTATCTGTAACACATGGTTAAAACCCAGTTCACAGAACCGTTGAAGGATGACGTGAGATGATGTCTACAAGCCCTGACCTGATCATGACTCACTTGGTTCAGATATTAGAAACCCAGGTAAAACTCATTTCTTTTTTAAAAACTTGGGCTGCACAGCGCAGCTTGCGGGATCTCAGTTGCCAGACCAGGGAGTGAACCTGGGCCATGGCAATGAAAGTGCCCAATCCTAATCACAAGACCACCAGGAAACTCCCAAAGCTGATTTTTTTTTTGTAAATAAATTTATTTATTTTATTTATTTTTATTTTTGGCTGCATTGGGTCTTCATTGCTATGTGCGGGCTTTCTCTAGTTGTGACGAGCAGGGGCTACTCTTCGTTGTGGTGCGTGGGCTCCCCATTGCGGTGGCTTCTCTTGTTTCGGATCACGGGCTCTAGGCGTGCAGGCTCAGTAGTTGTGGCACTCAGGCTCAGTGGTTGTGGCACTCAGGCTCAGTAGTTGTGGCTCGCAGGCTCTAGAGCACAGGCTCAGTAGTTGTGGCACATGGGCTTAGCTGCTCTGCAGCATGTGGGATCTTCCTGGACCAGGGCTCGAATCCATGTCCCCTGCATTGGCAGGTGGATTCTTAACCACTGCGCCACCAAGGAAGCCCCTAATTTTTTTATTTTTTGGCCATGCCCGCCACGTGGCCTGCGGCATCTTACTTCCCCGACCAGGGATCGATTCCATGCCCCCTGCAGTGGAAGTGCAGAATCTTAACCACTGGATGGCCAGGGAAGTCCCCCAAAGCTAATTGTTTTAAATGGGATTGATTAGCTCCCTGAGAACTCCATGGATATGACTGGCTTGAGAAGATACAGGTGCTTACATGTGAACAACATTTCTTACCCTTTGTCTGCTCTCTTTTCATTTCTTGGCTAGTCTTTTTCTGTGTAGTGGTTTCATTCTCTTTCTACAGTAGGCTTCTTCCATCCTGAGAAAATGTCCACCACCACTGCCAGGATTTCACAGCCCAGCCCAGCAGTTCAAGTTGAAGAAGGAAGCTCCCTTCTCCCAGAGTCCATATATCATTCCCAGGGAAGGACTCCGATAGGACCCGCTTGGGTCATGTTCCACCCCCATTGCCAGAGTGATTGGCAGCCTGCTGGCCTGAATGTCTCCTGAGTAGGTGGTGGGGATAGGATGAAAGCAGTCATCTGTGGAAGGAGAGCATGTAGTTGGTTTTATGTACAGGGAAATTGTATATAGAAAAAAAAGTCTATGGACATATACCAAACTACTTTATTTCCACTGGAATTGTGGTATGTTTGTTTGCTTCTTTACACCTTTTGGTATTTTTCCAAACATTCCACAAGGAACTGTATTAATCTGACAATGAGGGATTAAAATTACAGAAACTAACTAGAGAAAGAAAATATGTTGCTGAGGAAGAGAAGTAGATATATAACCCCCTCCCCCCAAATGTGCCCCTTTGGCATGTAGATTATTTTGAGCTGAAGGCAATCAAGACCCAGCAGACTCAATAAAAACTTTTACCTTTCCCTTACTGCCTAAAAGAATTTAGATAGGGGGCCTGGCCCAGAAAGAGAGCTATTACTGGAGATAATTCTTTATCTGAAAGACTTACTTGTACAACAGGGCAAACATCTGATTACCGTCTTATCTTCCTGTGAATTACCCTTCTCCCCCACCTTTATTTTTTAATAAATTTATTTATTTTATTTATTTATTTTTAGCTTCATTGGGTCTTCATTACTGCGTGCAGGCGAGTGGGGGCTACTCTTCGTTGCGGTGTGTGGGCTTCTCATTGCGGTGGCTTCTCTTGTTGTGGAGCACGGGCTCTAGGTGCACAGGCTTCAGTAGTTGTAGCACGTGGGCTCAGTAGTTGTGGCTCACAGGCTCTAGAGCGTAGACTCAGTAGTTGTGGCACATGGGCTTATTTGCTCCGTGGCATGTGGGATCTTCCCGGACCAGGGCTCGAACCTGTGTCCCCTGAATTGGCAAGCAGATTCTTAGCCACTACGCCACCAGTGAAGTCCCCCCTCCTCCCCTTTGAAGCCTCAAGTCCGTCTCCCATTCCTGAGCTCAGGATGGCATAGAAGCCTCAATTGGCTGACTAACTCTGTATCCCATATTTTTATGGGACTCCCATACATACAGTATTAAATTTTCTCCCCTGTTAATGTCTTATGTCAATTTAATTCTTAGACCAGCCAAATAACCTAGAAGGATAGAAGGAAGACTTTTTCACCCCAATGCCGATGAAACCAGGAAATGTAGTTTTCATCAGGGGGTCTAGAATACATCTCAAACCACGTGAAACATAGGAAAGTATATGGGTCACTTCCAATCTACAGTGTGATTAATTGTAATACATCTGAGACAGAGTTGTCCTGATACAATGGAAGTGGGGAGAGGGGGAAGCCCGGGGAAAGGGGGAAGGTGGTCTTGTGAAGTTCCCACTGGAAAGGGACTTTTGTGGCGGTCCAGTGGTTAAGACTCTTTGCTTCCACTGCAGAGGGTGTGGCTTCGATCCCTGGTCAGGGGACTGGGACCCTGCATGCTGCACGGCGCAGCCAAAAAGGAAAAGAAAAACAAGTTTCGCAGAGGAAGAAATGCCAGGAACGCCCTTGTTGCTCAAGTCCGCCTGCTGTTCCAGGGAGAGTCTCAGTTCCAAGGGGCTGGATATTATGAGATCTGCACAGAAAGGTCCCCAGAGGGAAGAAGGAGGTAGGGGCTGTGCCCTCCGGAGGCCCGTGCGCTCCTTCTCCCCTCTGCTCTCATTCCCTGCCTCCCAGCACTCTCCAGAACCCAGCCTTGCCCCTCGCTGCACCTGCTGATTCGGGAGATGGGCAAACCTGGCTTTCCAGCTAGGATAAATTCCTTCTGAAATCTACAGACTGGTGTAGGGGAAGAAAAATGGTTTTCCTTCTACCCTCCTAGGTTCAGGAGTTGAGATCCCCCTGTAATAAAAGACAAATTAACAAGAGACAAACATAACTTCAGCAACATGTATCCCAGGCTTCCCTGGTGGTGCAGTGGTTAAGAATCCACCTGCCCACATATATACAATGGAACCATAAAAAGAAACGAAATTGACTTATTTGTCATGAGGTGAATGGACCTAGAGTCTGTCATACAGAGTGAAGTAAGTCAGAAAGAGAAAAACAAATACCGTATGCTAACACATATATATGAATCTAAAAAAAAAAAAAGGTTCTGATGAACCTAGGGGCAGGACAGGAATAAAGACACAGATGTAAAGAATGGACTTGAGGACACTGGCAGGAGGAAGGGTAAGCTGGGACGAAGTGAGAGAGTAGCATTGACATATATACACTACCAAATGTAAAACAGGTAGCTAGTAGGAAGCAGCTGCATAGCACAGGGAGATCAGCTCTGTGTTTTGTGACCACCTAGAGGGGTGGGATAGGGAGGGTGGGAGGGAGACGCAAGAGGGAGGGGATATGGGGATATATGTATACATATAGCTGATTCACTTTGTTATACAGCAGAAACTAACACAACATCGTAAAGTGATTATACTCCAATAAAGATGTTAAAAAAAAAAAAAAAAGAATCCACCTGCCAGTGCAGGGAACACGGGCTCAAGCCCTGGTCCGGGAAGATGCCACAGAGCAACTAAGCCCGTGCGCCACAACTACTGAGCCTGCGCTCTAGAGCTGACGAGCCACAACTACTGAGCCCACGTGCCTAGAGCCCGTGCTCCGCAGCAAGAGAAGCCACCGCAATGAGAAGCCCACACACCGCAACGAAGAGCAGCCCCCGCTCTCCGCAACAAGAGAAAAGCCCATGCACAGCAACGAAGACCCAAAGCAACCCCCAAAAATAAAATAACACATATCCCTCCTGTATACGTGGGAGATACCCAGGAAAACCAAACAACTGCATGAAATGGCCCAAGCCACCACCTTAACTATCATCTCCAGCTAAAGACAAAAGAAAGATGGGTGGGGAGGCCAGTTCTGGGAGGTTACCAGGAAAAGTACAGGAGGCTGTTATGCAGATTTACATCTGGCACCGACTCCAGTGATGAGAGCGTTTTGGTGATTGAGGGTCCTCTTTCTCTTCCGGGTACAGAGAGGGAGATACACTGCAAATGGAGATTTCCCTTATAAATATAAATATAAATTTCTACTGTTTTTAGAGCTTCTCCTGTGTCTGTTTTTCCTCAAAAATGATCAGCTCAAAGTAATCCTCATGCCAAGGAAGGATATTTTGGGGTGGCATATTCTGCTCCCCTTTCAGTGCCATTATTACTTTTTTATGTATTCAGGGAACTAAAAGGGGGCCAATGTGCCTCCAGTGTGGAACAAGAGGGGAGAACAGAATGAGATGAGACAGGAGAGGCGAGCAGCGATTTGTTGGCACGGTGAGGATATTCCAGGTAAACGGGAAACTTAGTGTAGGGCCCCTTAGCTTGTGTTTCCTGAGAAACAGAGCCTGAAACGAAAACTTCTGTGCAAGTTGAAATGATTCTGGGAAAGAGGCAAGAGCGAGAGATTAAGACAAAGGAGGAGGAAAAAACAAGCGTCAGGTTGCCGCTTCAACTGTAGCAGTAGGGCTTCATCCCTGGATCTCCCGAGAAGCATGAGAAGCATAAAGCAAGCCTCCGGATGGCCCTCCTGATGGATTAGAGGTGGGACTGTTTATCCTTTGCCTCAAGCTTCCTAGCGGCTGCAAATGTGGAGGAATCCCCAGGCAGGAAGCAAAGGTTCCCCCCACCCAGGTGTGCACAGCAGGTAGCCACTGTCCTATGACTTGACCTGAAGCCCACTTGGGACCGCCCACTGGGGCCACCCACCCCACAGCTGAAATCAGAAGTGACTGAGATCAGAAGTGGGAGGAGGCAACCCATACAGAGGGTTTTATGAAGAAAGATCACAACGCCCAATTTGTGTTTTTTAAAAAGACCACTCTGCCTGCTACTTGGAGAATAGATTGGAGGACAGCCGGTGGGGAGGGGAAATGGAGCCGGTGATGGTGTGGTCAAATGCTAACTTCCCAACACAGTGTGTTGATGAGACAGAGCTGAGTTTATTGCTTTCTGCGGTGAAGCAGAACAGGATTTTGGCAGTGTCTTGGAAGGGAAAAAGCAAGGTTGAATTTTATGGAGAATTTGGCTCATGATTTAAGGTAGATCTTTCAGCATGGAGGCTCGATTAGGATCATGATATAACAGTTTAGTAACTAGCAACGTGAGAAAATTTTAAGGCAAGGGGTTCAAAGAATATGGGGGCGTGAAATGTCTGTTGATGCTTTATAGCATCGATGGATCTTCCAGGAGGTTCCTGTAAAGAAACAACCAAATTCTTTGCCTGGGGAAGTATCTCCTGGAAAAGTAAAGTCATGCTAATGAAGACAAAGGAATAGTAAATTCATATTAATGTGGACAGTTCTGGGAGAGGAAGGGTCTTTCAGTTCTCTGAGTCCTGGCTCTCTGTGAGGGTGGACAGCTTCCCTTCTCTGTGTCTTGTTCTAAAGAGGGAGCCCTGAGGATGGAGAGAAGTCAATGAATTCTCAACATATTTAAGAGCCAGAAAATACAGAGCTTCCTGTTGGGCCAGATTGTGAGATATGGAGAAGAAACACCACCACCTAGAAATCTCACTAAGACACTGCAATGTAGGTGCCAAGTAAGCTTGGGCTAGAGGCATAAATTTGGATATCAGTAGTAGGTAATTATTACTTCAGGGCTTCCCTGGTGGCGCAGTGGTTAAGAATCCACCTGCCAATGCAGGGGACATGGGTTCGAGCCCTGGTCTGGGAAGATCCCACATGCCATGGAGCAACTGGGCCCGTGAGCCACAACTACTGAGCCTGCGCGTCTGGAGCCTGTGCTCCGCAACAAGAGAGGCCTCCATAGTGAGAGGCCCGCGCACCGCGATGAAGAGTGGCCCCCGTTTGCCACTAGAGAAAACCCTCGCACAGAAAAGAAGACCCAACACAGCCAAAAATAAATATACATTAAAAAAAAAAAAGTCCCTCTTAAAAACTGCCAAAATACACACCCTAACGAATACTGCCTTTCAAAGTGAACCTGAAAAATAAAACAATTACAGTGATTAAAAAAAAAAATGATTATTTAAAACTAAGGAAGTGTAGAAAGTCCCCTAGTGAGAGCTACCTTCTCCCAGAGCTTGTGTATCATCAGACAGATAAAAGAACAGGGTCCAAGGACTAAATCCCGGGTGTTTCTAAGACTCAGAGGCACGGGAGTGAAGTATCAGTTCAGAATGTTTTTATTTGATGGCAAATAACAGAAAATTCTTGTTGAGTGTTTAGGTGAGGGTGCATTCTTGTCACATAACGTGAACTCTGGACCTTGGCAGCCCAAGGATGGTGCAGCAGCCGATCCATAACATCTCGGGGACCCAAGTTCTTCTATCTTCCTCTTCTGCGGTTTTTGGCACGTAGGTCTCTATCCTCGAGCTTGTGGCTTCATGGTCACAAGATGGCAGCTGTACCTTTGGGTGCAAGACCACAATCCCAGTAGGAAGCAGGAGGGACACAGGGCAAGCCCTCTCCTTTTAATCAAGAAATGAAAGCTGTCCTGGAAGCCTTTACGCAGCCAGCTTCTTCATTGTCCAGAGCACACATCCTCCCAACTCCAAGTGAGTCCAGAAAAGGAAGTCTTCTTAGCTGGGCAGCTTGCTGACCTGAACAACGCTGGGCTTGTATTTGTCAGGAAGAAGGAAGGACGGAGTATTGCATACACAGCTGGTAATAGATAGAAAGAACCCGGGAAGGGGCCTGCGTGGTGGCGAGAGAGGGGAAAGGAAAACACTGAGAGTGTGTGATGTTCCCCAAACCAAAGGAGGACATTCTTTCAAGAAGGAGGGATCAACTGGGTCAAATATTCCTAAAGAATCTGAAAAAGATTGGGAGGGGAGAGAGTCCAGTGGATCTGGCAACACGGAGGTCACTGGGGATGATGACAACAGCAGGTTCTGTGACGAGGTGGGCATGGAGCCCCGGGGAAGTACATGGAGGAAAGGATGGGATGTGAGGAAGTGTGGGCTAATTTTATTTTAGAGCTTTGGCCTTGAAAGGGGTGGTTGGGAGGAAAAAGAGGCGTAAAAAGGGAAGGATGTGTTAAGATGGAAAATATTGCCATCTATCTCACTAAATTGTCTTGAGGATACAACAAATATCAAATAGTTTTAATATCTATTTTAAAACATTCAGTTTCAGGGCCTCCTAAGCCCATTTCTTCCCAAAGCTATATAGCATGGTGCACAGAATAAGCTTTGGAGTCAGAAAGAGTTAGGTTTGAAACCTAATTCTGCCTAGCTGTGTGATCTTAAGCCAGCTGCTTAACCTCTCTGAATCTGTTTGCTCCTAAGTAAAATGGGACCATCATGGCTCAAAAGCCATGAAAGTATAGTTGCCTGCGAAGTACCCATCACAGTGCCTGGTACAGAGTAAATCATCAATAAGTGGTACTAAACAGTCTTCTTGCAGGCCAGATCTAGCATTGATATATCAAGGGGCTAAATGAAATTCCCACGAGACAGAGATAACAGACGCTTAATAACGTTTTATAATTTCCTTTGAGCCAAAGCACAGGAAGACAGTCAGGCCCCATATAGCCATACTCCCTTAATGCGCACAACCCAACTTACTCCTTCATGTTTCCCTATTTGTAACATGGCAGAAAATCATGTACCTGCTTGTCTCTCTGAGGCTCAAAGTGTAGCCAGAGGGCTGAGCAGCAGCTGAGCATCTGCCCCCTCCTTGAAATTCAGGGTCAGCAGGAGGACAGACAGGCAAGAACATTCACAAAGGAAGAAAGTTCTTCGCAAGGCAGATGGAAGAACAAATATTAAGCAAGAAAACACATGGATGTGTGTGGATGAAAAAGTACGTGTCACGAGAGCTCTCATCACGTGAGCTAACTTTGTATTATTATTACTTTATTATAATTACGATGATGTGTACCTTTATTAGGCTTAGCTCTTTGTCTGAAGCTGAATGTGGGGAAAGGGGTGGATCCCAGCAGGAGATTCAGAAGGCGTTTCTAGAGTGAAATGAAGGATTCTAATGTCTCTCTCCTGCACACCACTCCGAATGACTCTGGGCTCTGACAGAATTACTGAGTATTGATGAAGATGCTTGGCTTGCGGGGTTTCCAGAAGGGAACAGGGCCCATGGTGCTGCCTCACCCTCGGCCCAGCAGCCCAAAGAGCCCAAACACTGGAGTCAAACACTCTAGGTTCAAATCCTGGTTCCACCCCTTAGCAGTCAGGTGCCCTCAGGCAAGTTTCTTTTTTGTTTGTCTGTGGTTTTGTTTTTGTTGTTTGGCATCCCTGGATGGGTTCGAAGCCCTCAGGCAAGTTTCTTAACCTTTCTGAGCCGTCAGTGTCTTTAACAGTAAATGGAGGTGGTGAAACCAACATCAGTTTCATTATGAAGATTAAGGAAATCTCAGACACAGAGGGCCTGGCGCAGTGCCCAGCACGGAGCTGGTGCTCAGGCATTTCTTGCCCTCTGAGCCCTTTTTCCCCAGCGTATGTCATCTGCTCCCCTTCCGGACACATATGTGTCCCACGCATACGGCCCTAGGGATGGGATGACGAGTAGCGAGGCTTCTTGTGTTCTCCGGGAAGCAGATGCTGGTACGGGGTTTCACAGGGAAAACCTATGAAAGAAAAGGGCAGGAGCAGGACGGGGCAGGGGGAGTCTTCAGATCAGAATGAAGATGTGACCAACCCTCTCCAAGCCAAGGGAGCCCTGGAGCAGAGAACACCCACTAGAGGAGTCCCTCCTGGGGCAGAAAGAGCCCAGCCCTTGGAACACCGCCGGGCTCTGTCTGTGACCCTGGGCTGCCGGGAGAAGCCAGCCTCTAGCTGAGATGGGTCCCAGTGGAGACAGCTAGGGGCTTTCAGCCCTGCAGCCTGACCTTCCTTAAAGGCACATCTCTGGTTTGTCATGCCTCTGAAAACGAAATTATTTTTAACACACGCTAGAAAATGCTTCTTAAAAAAACTTAGGAAATCGCTTCTCAGCCTTTTGGCTAAGATCAAGTGTAAAAAACACTAGGAAAAGGACGTTGGAGGATTTCCTAGTGTTCCCAGTGCTGGATCAGTGGTAGCAACTGATGGAGAAGATAGAAGGGAGGATGGAGAGGATAGAAGGGAGGAAGGAGAGGAAAGGAAGGTGCAGGAGGCAGAGAAAGGTGAGAAGAAGAGTAAACTAGGAGGGGCAGGGTGAGAAGCTGCAGTAACCAGCCTTCTGTGATTTCCCCGGCTTGGACCTGAGCTGGGCTAAGGGGGAGCAATGAACCCTAAGAACTCGCATCACTCTCTCTTCCAAGAGCGGACGAACTGCCACCATGTACATCCTCACCATTGCTAGGCTGGGGACGGGAGAGTCGGGGACTCCTTGGCAAAGAAAGCCGTCCTACTAAGAAGGAAGGAAAGAAACATGGTTGGGAGAAAGCCACACATCGTTTACCCTCTAATCTTATTTGAGCCCTCCTTAAGGAAACCATTTCACTCCTAACAACGTTTACCAAGAGCTAACTATGTCCTGTGCTGAGCACTTCATGTGCATGATCTTAATCTTTACAACCATTGCTTGACGATAATGCTATGAGACCCATTTAAGAGATGAGGAAACTGAGACTTTCTAGTTATTTTAGTGTGACAAGGTTAACTAGTTTGCCCAAGACTATGTAGTCAAGCACAGGCATAGTCTCCATTTGAACCCAGGTCCTCTGATTCCCAAAAGCCTGCGCTCTTAATCTCAGAAGATCTTACCCATGTGGCAGGTTAGTAATAAGTTGGTAACAGGTACACCTCTTACTGAGGTCCAGTGTGACACATGAACCTTCCAGAGTTCACTCAGCTGAAGTCCACACTCAGTTGAGGTTCTGTTGCAATAGATAGAGCATAGGCCTAAAAGCCCAAAGCCCAGGGTGCCCGTTCATTTCTGAGTCAAGGAATAGTGTTCTGTGCAGGTCCCAGTAAATCTTATCAACCTTGTTGTTTCTCCCTTATCTTTGAATTGAGGAGACACATGCAATGATCTCTAAGATTCCTTCCAGCTATGTAGTTATTCATTATCAAGGGTGAATAACCCCCAAATAATTCCAGGCTAAGTCAGGACTAAGTATATGGCCCAAGGCACTTGGACATGTCTTGTTTTCTAAGGAGAAAACAGGGCAAATATTGCTGCAGACCATTGCATCAATGCAGGCTGTTAATGGAGAGTCAGATCAGGGTGAGTTTGTTTTCTCCTGATTATGCGTAAGACCTTTCCCCGTGCAAGGGGCCGATCTGACAGTCTCCTTTGCGAGAGCCAGACCCCTCTCCCTTAGGAGAACACACTCATTTCCCCCTTTATAAAGGGAAAAGCCTCACACGCCCAAGCCTGAAATCCTTCCAGCTTAGATGTGCTTTGGGCCTACAGAGTCTTTTATTCCCTCTTTCATGAAATGAGTCATGATTAATAATAGCCAGGGGGTGAGGAATGACAGTCATGCCTTATTACTGAAGATGCGTCTTCACCCCAGCCGATGACGAAGCATTTCATCAACTGGAAGTGAGACTCAGCCGCAGAATTTCGCTCTCACATCCCCAGAGAAGGGCTATTACAAGGTGTTTGGGAGAGCAGAGGAAGTACAGCCCAGTTAGTCAACTGTGTCCGTCCATCCACCTCCTACTTAACTCATGATTCAGCTCTTGACCCCCCCAAAACCATTTTTCTTTCTTTCTTCCTTCCTTCCTTCCTCTCTCTCTCTCTCTCCCACTCCCTCCCTCCCTCCCTTTCTTTTTCGTTCCTTTTCTTTCTTCCTTTCTTTGTTTTTTCTTTTAATTTATTTTAGTTTTGGCTGTGTTGGGTCTTCATTGCTGTGCGTGGGCTTTCTCTAGTTGCGGTGAGCAGGGGCTACTCTTCATTGCAGTGCACGGGCTTCTCATGGCGGTGGCTTGTCTTGTTGCGGAGCACGGGCTCTAGGCGCACGGGCTTCAGTAGTTGTGGCACGCGGGCTTCAGTAGTTGTGGCACACGGGCTCAGTAGTTGTGGCTCATGTGCTCTAGAGCGCAGGCCCAGTAGTTGTGGCGCATGGGCTTAGATGCTCCACAGCATGTGGGATCTTCCTGAACTGGGGCTCAAACCCATGTCCCCTGCATTGGCAGGCAGATTCTTAACCACTGTGCCACCAGGGAAGTCCCTCTTTCTTTCTTTTTATTCTTCTTCTTCTTTTTTTTTTTTTTTTTTGAAAGAGAGAAAACCCAAAAGTTAGTACTGATCTAGGAAAATGAATCAAATTTTCTCAGAACCGATGAAAATCAGAATGGATAAAATAACACTACTTTTCAACTAAGTTATTTCCCCTTCTGGGCGTTTACCCAATCGAATAATCAATAAAAGCCAGTTATAGAGAGAGAGAGGCAGGTGAAGGAGGGAGGCTGAGTGGCTGCTTCTTTTCACCTTGGCTTGACTGTCTTGATTACTTCTTAGGTGATAAACCAGTCTCAACCTTAAACAGGGGGAGGAGGGTGGTAAGTCACCCACAGGCACAGGGATGCATGAAAATAAAATATAAGGAAGAAAAAAGGATGGAATCAGCATTACTGATATATTGGCTCTCCAGCCACATCTCCAGCCACATATATGTGGCTCTCCAGCCACATCTCATCCTTCTGGTTTGAGAACTACTGTATTGGTCACCACCAGTGCAAATGAGCCTCATTCTTTCATAGAGAGCCAGGTTTAGGCTGACCTCTTTACTAACTGGAAGGAGTGGATTGTTAAATCTAATAAGCATATGCACATTTGTTCTAGGAACAAATAGCTTTGGGGTACAATGCAAGATGACCTGCAACGAAAGTAAAATATTAAGTACTTAACATTTTACCATGAAGAGTTGTCTAATGTCAAATTGTGTGGGATTTGATGTCTTATCATTTGATCCAGCTTCAATTCTGTTCTGTTGTTGATTTCAGCACCTCCACCCCACCTTCACCGCCAACCCCCTTTGCCCAGCCCCCCTCAGCGGGTCCTCCCGTTGCCTTTAAATGACTCAGAACCCACACACAGAAAAAAGGAAGTCTGTTTTAGATTCACGAAACTGCCCCTTCCTCTCTTTAATTACAGTGTATCCAAATGGTAAATGATTTTATTTGCATTCGAAGGAAAAATTCAAAGAATTGGGGTTGGGAAGGGGAAATTCTTCAAATCTTTCCCTAAATATTCTGACAATATAAACCCAAAGGAAGGGGAAGTCTCCAAGATTAGCAAAGGTGATGATAAACAAAACAAAATAAATGACAACCAAAAAAACCCTCCGAAATACCTTATTCCATGATCAGCAAAAGCAGCACATTATAAAAACAGGAGACTACCCCGAATCTTCTTCCCCCTTTGCCTCTTTTGTTAGACTTTCTCCTTTTGGCCCACAGGTAGGGCCTCTGGGGCTTCTTTCAGAAAACAATGGCTATTCTCTAATTTCTAAACTATTCCTTTCATCCTAAATGCTGCCAAAGACAAACAATGCACCTCTCTCCCTGCCCCACCCTCAAGCACTTTCTTTCAGTGCTGCTGTATTTTTAATTCTCCCTAGAACTGTTTCCAAGGCTGAATGGAGTGCCCGCCGTAACATGTCTCCTGTGGCTGGGTATCACATCTGTACTTCTTGCTTTTCCTCCACCCTTCAGGTGGAAGAGGCAAGGGGCGGCATGGGGGATGAGGCGGGCATCAAACTTGAGAAGGCCTAAGCAAAGCAGAACTCCTTTGGGTGCCCCTAGACGAGGATCAGAGCGCAGTGGAGGGACTCTGCTTTCCCTCTCTCTGTCCAACTCGCCTCCAGAGGTGGTTTGAGTCCAAGGTTATCCAGTTAACCAAAAGAGCTCAGCGCTGGAGCCTGGAATGGAGTCTTGGATGGTTTCTTTTCATCATTTATTGGTTAAGTTTAAAAAAAAAATTTGAGGGGGTACTTCCCTGGCGGTCCAGTGGTTGAGACCTCTCGCTTCCACTGCAGCGGGCACAGGTTTGATCCCTGGTTGGGGAACTAAGATCCCGAATGCTGTGCCAAAAATAAACAAACAAACAAATAAATAAATTTTTTAATTGGCCTAGGTGCCTACAGTCTGCCAGGCGTTTATTCTAGGCCTTTGATTTACAGCAGTCCCCATGACAGACAAGGCATCTACACTTGTAGAACTTACATTCGGCTGAAGGAGACCAACAGTAATCAAATAAATGAGATATGGCTACAACAAAGAACATCCACACAGAGTAATGAACGAGAATTGGGATAGAGGTCAGAGACGGTCTTGCCAGGAAAGTGGCATTTCTGCTAAGACCTGTGGGAAGGTCTCAGATGGGGGAAGTCAGAACAGTCCTCCCCAGGAAAAGCAAGTGAAAATGCAGGAGCTCGGCTCACCACAGGGAGAAAGGAGATTCCAGTGACTGGAGCTGATTAGCAAGGGAGAAGGTTGTAGGAGATAAAGTTATAGTTAACGTGTGCTAAAGAACAAAAGTTCAGCTGGGTAAATCTTCAAGCTCTTATTGGCTTGACTCAGCAATTTATGAATCAGGCAGCATGCCGTCTAGCAGATAGAAAGGAACTCTAAAGAGTTGTACAATCCGAGAGGGGTTTATAGACCCAAATGAGCAGGAACAATGCATTTGCTGATTGGTTAAAGCGAGGAACTCTCGCCGTATGGAGGAAAGGGAAGTGTTGTAGCCAGTGAGGTGACTTGTGCTGAGCAGACAAGCACTCACTGGTTGACCCAGGCCTTCCTTTTCTGGGAGAGCCAAGCATAGAAACTTAGTGACGTTTTGGTTTGCTGTTGTTGGGCTGGCCATGAGCGACTCCATCTTGGGCCCAGTCTGGTTACTTTAACAAATGGTATGTGAACTCATTTTGACTGAGAGGAATTACATCATCTGACTTTCATATTTTTAAAAGACCACTGTGGGAGTTCCCTGGTGGTCTAGTGGTTAGGAATCAGTGCTTTCACTGCTGTGGCCTGGGTTCATTTCCTGGTCAGGCCAAAAAAAAAAAAAAAAAAAGACCACTTTGACCATCTGTCCATCTGTTGAAGAATAGATTAACCAGAAGAAATAGATTAATAGATTAAACAAGCAGATTAAACAGATTAAACAGAAGAATGGATTAAACAACTTGCATACCAGTAATCCAGGTAAAAGGTAGATTAACGAGGACAATAGCGATAGGCATCATGGAAAGAAGTGGACAGATTCTGCTTCGGGGTATATTTTGGTGGTAGAGACAATAGGGCCTGATGAGATTGGCTGTCGGGGGTCTGAGAGAAAAGAATTGAAGATGACTCAAAGGAACTTACCTGGTGGCACAGTGGTTAAGAATCCAGCCACTAATGCAGGGGACACGGATTCGATCCCTGGTCCTGGAAGATCCCACATGACGCGGAGCAACTAATCCCGTGCACCACAACTACTGAGCCTGTGCTCTAGAGCCCGTGAGCCACAACTGCTGAGGCCACGTGCCACAACTACTGAGCCTGCGGGCCACAACTACTGAAGCCTGCGCACCTAGAGCCCGTGCTCCACAGCAGGAGAAGCCACCACAACGAGAAGCCCTTGCACCACAATGAAGAGTAGCCCCCGCTTGCCGCACCTAGAGAAAGCCCGTGAGCAGCAAAGAAGACCCAACACAGCCAAAAATAAATAAATAAGTAAATACAATTTTTTTAAAAAAACAGCGTGTGGAACTTGTTTAGGTTTTGATTTGAATAAACCAACTGAAGAAGAAAATCCTATAAAAGTTGAATATAGACAGCATATTAGCTGACGTTAAAGCATTATTGCTGATTTTGGTAGGTGTGAAATGGTATGATGGTTATGTTTTAGATAAAGTGATAAAGGCGCCTTATCTATTAGATAGATATAATGAGGTATTTATGGGTAAAATGGAACAATGTCTGGGATTTATTTTTAAATTCTCCAGAAAAAAAAGAAAATAAGGGGAGGGCTTCCCTGGTGGCGCAGTGGTTGAGAGTCCGCCTGCCGATGCAGGGGACGCGGGTTCGTGCCCCGGTCCGGGAAGATCCCACATGGGCCTGTGAGCCATGGCCTCTGGGCCTGCATGTCCGGAGCCTGTGCTCCGCAACGGGAGGGGCCGCCGCAGTGAGAGGCCCGCGTACCGCAAAAAGTAAAACCATTAAAAAATTTTTTAAGTAATAGAAAGGAAATCTTAATAACTAAATACTGTAAAGAAAAATACAAATGTCAAGTACAACTTTCAGTTTTTCCGTAAACTGGACTGTTGTCCCAGAGACCACATGGGGCAAAAGCAGCAGGCTGGTATGTCATCAGCAGAATGGATCCTGTCTCCCTTGTTTCTCCAATGAGCTATATAGCCCTGGAAGCCTATACAACCTCTGCTTCCAAACCTGTAACATAGAAACATACCACCACCTTCCTATTCATCTCGTAGAACTGTGGTGAGAATCAAATGGATATGAAACCCAGACGTGAAATCCCCTCTGAAAAAGTAAAAACATTTACAAAAGCAAGGCATTTGTTTTTATTACCCAGCAGGGACAAACATTGGAGTTGTTTGGGAATTTTTAACGTTGGGGTTGATGAAGAGTTAGAGACGTAGATTGTTATAAATTGACTCACTCAATTTTCAAAAGTTAAAAGTAACCTTTAATCGCTGACAATTCATCACATCAAGGATTCCTCATATCCCAGGCTCATCACCCTGAATACCAGTTACTGTCCCTTCAGAGACAGTTGAGATAGAGAGAAGAAATTTAAGATTCAGAGAAGATGAAAGAAAGCTTTCAGAATGTAATATCTGCTGGGGATGATCGGGGTGGTATGAGGAAAGGATGACATGATCAAGTCTAAAAAGAATACTCCATAGTTTTAGTCCCTTATTCAGCTGGCCTTTCATTCATTCATTCAGCAAACGTTGAATAGCACCTACTGTGCAGATGGTGTGTGAGGAATATGGGATACACTCACAAGAAAGGCAGAAAGTCCCCACCTTCATGGTATATACGTCATTAAAAGTATAATGGTAGATTGTACAACACAGGGACTCTAGCCAATATTTTATAATAACTATAAATGGAATATAACCTTTAAAAATTGTGAATCACGGGAGTTGCCTGGTGGCCTAGTGGTTAGGATTCCGGGCTTTCACTGCCATGGCCTGGGTTCAATCCCTGGTCAGGAAACTGTGATCCTGCAAGCTGTGAGGCATGGCCAAAAAGAAAAAAAAAATTGTGAATCACTATGTTGTACACCTGAAACTTATATGATATTGTACATAAGGCCCCTAACCTAGTCTCATGGAATCAAAGATTTCCTGGAAGAAGTGGTGTTTCCTAGAAAAAGGAAGCTGATGATGACTAGGTAGGATTAAGGAGGGTGAGAGAGTTGTGGTATAAGTGTGCAAAGGCCTAGAGTAGAAGACTAGGTGGAGTGGTGAGAGATGAGGTTGAAGATGCAGGGGCTGGGTCAGCACCATTTTAAGGAAAGTGTACTTTAAGAGTAGGGTATGGGCTTCCCCGGTGGCGCAGTGGTTGGGAGTCCGCCTGCCGATGCAGGGGACTCGTGCCCCGGTTCGGGAGGATCCCACATGCCGCGGAGCGGTTGGGCCCGTGAGCCATGGCCGCTGAGCCTGCGCGTCTGGAGCCTGTGCTCCGCAACGGGAGAGGCCGCAACAGTGAGAGGCCCGCGTTCCGCAAAAAAAAAAGAGTAGGGTATGTTATAGCCATCATTGCTATGTAACATCTATTGCTATATAACAAGCCACGCCAAAACTTCGTGGCTTAAAAAACAGCAACCCTTTATCTACTCATGATCCTGCGATTTGGGCTCTTCTTTGCTCCCCGGGGAGCTGGCTGGGGTGATCTGACTGGAATGGGAGAACCAAGATGGCTGGGGTTAGAATGTTCATATGGCCCCACTCATTCCTCTGGCTGCAACCTTCGGGGGCCGGCTGGTCCTCTGTTTCTCCAGCTGGTCTGTTATCATCTGGTTATCTGGCCCAAGTTTCTTTCCATGGCAGCTGACTCCCAAGCAAGGAAAAACAGAAGCTAAGCTCTTAACCCCTGGGTTTAGAAGTCCCAGAATGTCATTTTCATCACTAACAACATTCTGTTGGTAGAAGCAAGTCAGAAGGCCCAGACTCAAGAGGAGGAGAAATAGATTCCACTTTTCATGGGAAGAGCGTGCATATGGGGATGGGAGGAAGTGTTGGCGGCCGCATTCGCAGGTGATCCGCCACAGGACAGAATCAGATTTGGGTTGCGGGAAGACCAGTCTCTCTTCACTGCAGGGAATGGATTG
The DNA here is from genome assembly GCF_949774975.1 of Lagenorhynchus albirostris. Classification (NCBI taxonomy): domain Eukaryota; kingdom Metazoa; phylum Chordata; class Mammalia; order Artiodactyla; family Delphinidae; genus Lagenorhynchus; species Lagenorhynchus albirostris. The sequence goes on along the minus strand of NC_083104.1, from coordinate 93,056,397 downwards.
TAGCTGGGCAGCGTGTGGGCAGGAAGGCCAGTTTGGAGGGAATTACGGTGGAACAGGCAAGAGTTGAAGGTCTAGGCTAATGGTAAGGACGGAGAGCAGTGAATGGGTTTGCAGGATGCTTTTCCAAGAGGAAGAGTCAGGTGACGCCAGGGCTCCTCCTTGATTTCAGAGCAGCTGCCCCTTGTTCCACGAAACCCCAACTTAAGAAAGTTATTCTTATTCCTAAATGAACTTTATCTTTCAATAGTGCTTCAGCCCGGCTAAGGAGGTCACACAGGTAGGGTTAGCTTGACTCCATGAAATCAAGGTAGATGAACTGTGCTTAAAGAGGTCAGGCAGGGACACTCGGCATACGTGCAAGCATCAGAGAGGCAGCGTGGCTGGTGGCTTGAAAGAGTCTATGGGGGGCTTCCCTCGTGGCACAGTGGTTAGGAACCTGCCTGCCAATGCAGGGCACATGGGTTCGAGCCCTGGTCCAGGAAGATCCTACATGCCACGGAGCAACTAAGCCTGTGCACCACAACTACTGAGCCCATGTGCCACAACTGCTGAGCCTGCACTCTAGAGCCCATGTGTCACAACTACTGAGCCTGTGTGCCACAACTACTGAACCCACATGCCACAACTACTGAGCCCGTGTGCCACAACTACTGAAGCCCACACACCTAGAGCCCGGGCTCCGCAACAAGGGAAACCACCAGAATGAGTGCGCCCGTGCACCGCAACAAAGAGTAGTCCCCGCTCACCACAACTTGAGACAGCCCGCGCGCAGCAACGAAGACGCAACACAGCTAAAAATGAATAAATTAAATAAATAAATTTTTAGAAAGAAAAAGAAAGAGTCTATGGGAGGCAGAGCGGTCAGCTGGCCTCACCTCAGCCCACTGCTTCTCTGTCTCCGGTGGAGAGGAGCCAGGGTCAGGCTTTTCTTTCTCTCCTTGATCCCACACTGTGAGGCTTTCCGCACTTGAGCGAGCGGGAGAGTCAGGCTGACCTATGTTCTCTCTCGCCGGTAGTCCTAGCCACCAGCCCGAGCAGGACATGAAAATATCTGAGGTCGGTGAGTGTCAGTGAGGCTGCAGAAACTTTAGTTCCTGTCCCCAGAGAGCAAGAGTCTGTTTAGAAAGCTTTTGCTCTAGGAAACTGAGCCAGGGAGGCCTGGGATGTCAGACCTATGCTCTCCTCCGACAGGTCCGTTGGGAAGCCCTGATTTGTGGAGCAAGGACTGCGGAGAAAAACAGAAGAAGTCCAGCCAGCCAGGTGAGGTTCCCAAGCTTCCCCTTCCCCTGTGACACGGATGACAAGACAGAAACATCGGGCAGAACAGCCTCCCTCAGCGCACTTCCTCACCTTGGCACCTGGCACTGAAAATCTGGAACAAGTCGGTTGTTTATTGATCCCTTAGGCTCTTGGGTCATTTTAGGTTGTATAAATAGATGCACCTCGATCTTGTGCAAGATACAAAACTGGGCTCTTTTTTTTTTTTTCCTCTAAGCAGTGAAACTAAATTTTAAGGGAAGAAGAAACAGCTATAGAAACCAAACAAAGCAGCTCAAGAGAACAAACAACGCGTCCAAAACTGAAATCATCGTCTTTCCCCTACCCCCAGTTTCCCCTCCGAACTTCCTTATTTCTCTCAACAGTAACAGCATTCTCTGAGCTGCCCAAGCTCAAAAAACTATATATTTTAAATGTTGACCCTTTTCTGTCCCTCGACCCACATAACCACTGGCATCAAGCCTTGCTGGTCCTTCGACTCAAAGGCTCTGTGACGTTCCCACAATCCTCCTCTCCCCCAGGGTCTGGCCTTTCACCCTTCACCCTTCTAAATGCCTTGCTGGCATGTCCCCTCCTTTCAGACTCCCATTAGAGTATCCTCTTCAAACTGCTACCCTGGCCACGTCCCACCCGTCATCCCGTCATGATCTCACGTCTGCCCGTCTCTCCAAGACTCACCTCTGGTCATTTGCTCATGTCCACCTTTGCCAAATCCAACCAATCTGCTTGTAATCCCTTCACTGCCCCCTGCTCCCTCTTGCTTTGGTGCCTCTGCGCCTGCTGTTCCTCTGTCCACTTCTGCACCTTGCTAAAGCCACTCAGTCCTAGTGTCCCTTGCTCCGGGAAGCCTTCCCTGATAGCCCAGGCTGGAAATCCCCAACTTTTCTACCGTGGTGTTGATGGCACTGTGTTAGGATATTCTGCCTCTGTCACTAGACTGTGAGCTCCTTCAGGGAAGAGCTGCTCTCTTCCATCTCGGGACCCAGAGGAAGAGCCCATAGGTGGGGCTGAACGACTGAGCCCCTTCTGACTGTTTTTTCCTTCTCTCCTTCCCCACGTCCAATTCCTTCTGCACAAGACTCACAATCTACCCCTATCCGCCCTGCCCGCAGAACAAAATAAAACAAAACAAAGCATACACTTAAGGGAAAAATTCTTAGCAAAGCTGCCATTCATGGCTCTCCGGGAACTACCTACTCCAACCCTTTCCACTCTAACCCTGTCCCCACTTCACAGGCACCCGCATAGCAGGGCTATCACCCTAAGGCTCCTTGACTCTGTCCATATCTTGCTCCAGGCCACCCAGTCCCCTGGTTCCAGCCCTCTTCTCCCTTTCCCCATTGTTCCGGGCCAGGCTAACCCTCTCCAAGGGTTTTGATATCCTGCTCAAGCTCCACCCCCTCTCCACCCACTGGATGGCTCTCTATCCCTCTTTTCTGAATCCTGTGGTCTTTATTAATCTAATCTAAATCTTTATTTGTACTTACCCGTATGCAACCTCATGCTGTTCTTTCTTGAGGGTATATTTTTGTTCCAACTAGATTCCAGGGCAAGGGTCATTTCTTACAGGACTTTTTACTCCTGTCAATACAATTATCAGGCACATTACAGGCCCTTAATGTATATTTAACAAATCATAGGAAGATATAAAATCATGGAAATATACAATCCAGCAAGAACAATATTAAACTTTTATCTTTAGCATGGAGTCAAGAGTTGGGCAGGAAGGGGAAAAGAGGGACCTGCCTTCAGGGAGTTTACATCTTTTTTTTTTTTTTTTTTTTTTTGAGTTTACATCTTAATGAAGGGAGCTAAGACAATCACAGATTAATGCCTATTAACACAAGTGATTGAAAAAAAAAACTACAGTTGTAAAGAGAGTTATTTATATAGAGATTTACTAGGTAATTTCGGAAACTGAAATCAAGAGAGGAGCTGTCTGGCCAAACTCAGTTCATATCCTTTTCCAGTTTCCACATCACTCTCCCAAACCTCTGGGCACTAAAACATCTACACAAGAAGTTCTCAAACTGAACTTCCCTAGTAGCACAGTAGTTATGAATCCGCCTGCCAGTGCAGGGGACACGGGTTCGAGCCCTGGTCCGGGAAGATCCCACGTGCCGCGGAGCAACTAAGCCCGTGCACCACAACTACTGAGCCCACGTGCCACAACTACTGAAGCCCGTGTGCCTAGAGCCTGTGCTCCGCAACAAGAGAAGCCACCGCAGTGAGCAGCCCGCGCGCCGCAACGAAGAGGAGCCCCCGCTCGCCGCAACTAGAGAAAGCCCGCGCACAGCAACGAAGACCCAACGCAGCCAAAAATTAATTAATTTTTTAAAAAAAGAATTTCTCAAAACTACATGAGTATCACACCCTCAAAGGGCTTGTTAAAACACACATCGCTGTGCCCTGCCCCTAAAATTCTCATTCACTGGGGCTGGGGTAGAGAGCCCAAGAATTTGCAGTTCTTCCAAGTCCCAAGTGATTCTCATAGGGCTAGTCTGGGGCAGCACACACACGTGGAGAATCACTAGACCAGACCATTTTGGAACCTAATCACGGAGATTATTAAGTTTTCGGTTGATACTTTTTTTTACTTGTGTGCCTATCTTTTCTTTCAGATAGACTGCAATCTCCCACAGGACAGGGACTATTTTATCATTGTTTTTCTAACCTCCTCAAATCCTAGCACAGTTAGACACAGCGTGTAATTTAATACATCTGTGAAAGCTGGAGAAGAAAGGAAATTGGATCCTTCGTGGCCAAAATAAAGGCAAAAGAAAATATTTTCATTCTTTCAAGTCTTGGTCCAATTAAAGGAAATAAGTAGTACCAGTATTCATACTAGTGCCTTCCAAGTCAGCCCATTCTCCTCAATAGCACTGAATCCTTCTCGAATTAAAAGGATCATCAATGAGATCTGTATATCATGACTCATCCACTCATTCATTCACCCCCAACCCGGCACCAATCTGAATCAGTTTAAACATGACTGAGCAGCGCTCTAAAGGATTTATCACATTTGCAATAGGAAAAAACAATCTGTTTGGCAGGAAACAAATGATATTACGGGGCCCAAAGGTGAGTAATTGGCCCTAATGACTTGGAAATAAATTTGAATTCGCACTGAGTAGGCTGTATAAATATCTAGTACCGCATAACTGAATGCCCGGTGCTTCTGGGAGGGGCAGCAAGAGGGTTGGGAGGGGTGGGACGAGGGGAGCAGAGAGCGTTGTTGTCTGTTGCCCCCTCATAGCTCGTGCTGCCCCACTTTCTTCTCCTCCCCAAGCAGGTTAAAGGAATTGCTGAAGTGAAGAAAGTGGCAATTCACAGCCTATTAACCTTGGATTTTGGAAGGTGTGCCACTCCCATGATTCTCCTCTGCAGCTGGTTTTAACGTCATAGCTGTGAAAGATTCACCTCCAGGTCAGTTCTGAGAATTATGTGTTGGGCTAAGACTGACAAGAATTGGAAGAATTTCCTGGGGGTCCCGGAAAGGTAACTCAGTTGAAGAAAGACTCCTTTGTGGACCAGAGAGGCCAAATGTATGATGGTCACTGGTATCTGGGACTTATGTCATGCCTTCCCCCCAAGTGTTCAGAGGAATGGGTACAGTGAGAATGGACTTTCTTCAGGGACATTCATTGATTGCGTCACTCCAAAAATATTGATTGAGGACCGGTTCCACCCTTCATTTGGAGCTTCTACCCTCTTGGAGTTTGCAGTCTTGAATATCTTTCTAAGCTGGGGTGGCCATCCTTGATGGCTTGCTCAGCACTTTCAGTGCTAATACCAGGAAAGTCTCAGACAAACCGAAAGGTAGACTCTTACCTGGACCCACCATTCCCTGGTCAGGGCTGTCATTCATGAACTTAGGCTCAAGAATTCATAATAAATGACTCTGCTTCATAATAAAAATTTCAGAAGTATATCTGTGTCACATACTAAAGGATATCTACAATGATACCTGTGTTTCTGTATGGTTTTTCCTTTCAGTTGGCTTTTTTATTTCTAATTTTTTTCTCCTCATCAAAATCCATACTAGAGTACATGACAATTTGCTCCACTGTGTTGATAAGAAAGCTGAGATATAAAAGATACTTTATTAGAAGTATCATACATATCAACACTTCCTTATTTTGTTTCCTGAGACCTTGCTAGAAGTCTGGTTTGCTAATCTCTAATGCTTAATTCCTGATAACGTATTAATGACTGATAACAGTGTAATAATTCTCTTGTAGAACTTTCATTTAAAAATAGATCCCTAGATCTTAGAGTGCCTTATCCCAAAGGGAGAAATTTTCTTTTCTTTTCAAGAATGATATTCTAATGGTAGAACTCTAACTATGTGGGCCAATTCACTACTTAAAAGGGCAGCAAATGATCTATGGTCAACCTTGACCTTAGATTTGAGAAAGGAGATATTTAAGTGCCTCTCTTCACCTAGATAATGATTTGGGCTGTGGATAAGTAACAGAAGTCCGTTACTTTTGTGGATGTAAAGGTCATTATGTTGGACTTTCACAATTTTTTTTTTTCTAAACCATAATTTTAATTTAATTTTTTTGGCCGTGCCACTGGCATGCGGGATCTTAGTTCCCTGATCAGGGATCAAACCCGAGCCCCCTGCAGTGGGAGCACGGAGTCCTAACCACTGGACCGCCAGGGAATTCCCTTAAAATTATTGATGACTATTATAAAAATTGAAGTTGGGCTTAAATAATACTCTGTTACAGTATAAGCCCATCTGCTAAGCCAGCAAAGTCAAATACTTTGGCTGCTTCTTTATTTAAAAGTTTGGGGAGGAGAAGAAAAATTTTGAGGCAGAAAAAGACATTCAACCTTTTTGAAACTCATCTTTCCCCATTCTTTAGGAGAAAGAACTCTCAGCTGATTGATGGTGCTGGATCTTGGGAAAAAGCAGGAACCTAGGATGAAGGCTGGAGGGGACAAGGTAGTTTGCTCAAAAGGGACGCCTTTGTCCCAGATGTGGATATTGGACCCATCCTTGGGCCACAATACTGAAAATTGAGAAGCTTCATCCCTTCCCCCCCATCCCTACCTTTTCCCAATCCCCATACTTATGTACCCCAGAAACTTGTAAATCTTTGGATCAAGTAGGCCGTGGCTAGGAGATCAGGTGCTGGGAGTGCCATCTATAGAGTATGCTAATCTCATTTACTTCATCTTGTAAATTCATGTCACAGGGGAAGTAGATGCCAGAGAGCCACACAGCCTATCCCCATTACCAGACAAACACCTCAACCGCAGGACCTTTTGGGCACTGGTCATTTTCATTTGAAAAGTTAAATTTACAAGGCAACTGTATTAGTTTGCTGGGGCTGCCATAACAAAGTACAGGCTGGCTTAAAAAACAGAAATTTATGTCCTTGCATCTCTGGAGGCTAGAAGTCCAAAACCAAGGTGTCCGCCCACTTATTTTCTTCTGAAGCCTCTCTTCTTGGCTTGTAGATGGCTGACTTCTCCCCGTGTCTTCACATGGTCTTCCCTCTGTGTGTGTCTGTGTCCAAATTTCCTCTTATGAGGACACCAGTTATACTGGATTAGGGCCCACTGTAATGACCTCATTTTAACTTAATTACGTCTCTAAAGATCCTATCTCCGAACACAGACAACGTTCTGAGGTACTGTCAGTTAGTACTTCAACATTGCAATTTTTGTTGAGGACACAATTCAGTCCATAACGGCAGCAGACAAATATCATTTGTCAGATGAATACATCCACACGGATCTTGAGTTTTAAACTCACTTTATGAAAATGTCTGGGTGTATTATGTTACTGAAGGAACATGAAATGTTTCATTTCGTCCTCTCTTCTTTGGACATTGCACAAGAGAAGTGCTGGCTGGGAAGCAAAATGGAGATCTCTTAAGTACCACTTGTCAATCAGTTTCACTTCCCCAATAATTGCAGCTCCTTGGTGGGAGCTGACCTCTTTGAAAGAGCACTCCAGATGCAGGGAATTATTTGGGAACAAAACAATCATTGGCACAGTGCCAAATTCCATTCATTTATTTCAGAAGCATCTATCTACCATGTGGAGATGCTTTGCTAGGTAAGTGCTAGGTACTTTGTAAGCGGGTAAATGGAGAGTATAAGGAATGTGATTCTGACTGTCTATGTCTGAGACCTGGAAAAGTTTGGGAGAGCTGCAGCCATATTGACATGGCTGAGAAATGTCCAAGGATCTGCTCTATGGTAATTTCAGAAAATCTAGCCTCCTTCCTCCCGGTTTCTCCTATCCTCTAGGTTGAGAGAATCTCAACCCATTTGGGATCCTAAGTTGCTTGGGAGATAAGGATTCTCCTACCAGTCGGGACCCTAGTCTCCTCTTCAAACATACTGACCCAAACAGAGTGCCTTAATCATGGGCTGTGACAATCTATATATCTATCTATCTATGTATTTTTCTATCTACACAACCATGTTGTATAAAATTGGTATGATCACAAACTACCCAGATTAGTATTGATTTGTACAGAATCATAGAATAGTAGATTTGGGAGGGTGTTCAGGCCACAGTCTCCTTCTTTACAAGTGAAGAAAGTGACGCCTAGCAAAGTGACTTGTCCAACGTCACAAAAAACTGAGACTAAACCCCAAGCCTTCAGATTTCCAGTATAATCTCGCCTGTAAGCTATACTATATTGAATAACCACCCTGATGTTATAGTTTTTCTCTTTGTATCTGTATTTGTCTACAATCATAAATGCCCAAAACCCTCTAAGATACCATACACTGTTTTTTTTTTTAATGTTGAGCCTTCTTTTAATTTATTTATTTTTATTTTTGGCTGTGCTGGGTCTTCGTTTCTGTACGGGGGCTTTCTCTAGGTGTGGCAAGCGGGGGCCACTCTTCATCATGGTGTGCGGGCCTCTCACTGTCGTGGCCTCTGTTGTTGCAGAGCACAGGCTCCAGACGCGCAGGCTCAGTAGTTGTGGCTCACGGGCCTAGTTGCTCTGCGGCATGTGGGATCTTCCCAGACCAGGGCTCGAACCCGTGTCCCCTGAATTAGCAGGCAGATCCTCAACCACTGTGCCACCAGGGAAGCCCCCGTACACTGTTTGAAAGCCCTCACCTCCTTTATCTTATGCACATGCACACGTGGACACAAAAAGACATTGCCATTTTGTAGTAATAAAGGCCTGATTGTGACACTGTGGGTCCCCTTGCCTTGTCCTGCATTTCTGGACTTCACCTGGGTTCAGTGCCTCCTCCCTTTTTCTCAGCCCAGGTGCCCTTCCTGTCTGAGGACTGTTGGGCTCCACTTTGCTCACTTAGGAGGGCTGCAAGGATCCAGAAAGGTGAAAGTGCAGAGAAAGGGGAGCATTCTAAGCAGGCCCTGGGTACTCTTTGGATGGATGAATGAATGAATGAATCAATGAACAAATGAAAGCTAAAAGGAGAGAAAAGAAAAAAAGAGAGGAGGCTGAGCTTCCAGATTCTTGGGGCTGAGGATGAGTGGACGGGGGTGGAGTTAAGGAATGGGGCCTCTTCTGCAGTCTCCCAGGAGGCTCAACACCAGAGCAGCTCATGGCCAGCCCTCAGCTGAGTAGAGCCTAGAGGCCCCCTACTTCCTTCAGATGTCTTCGCTGACGTTCCTTTCATGAGGGAAAACTCAGTGCTTTGTATGCATGTTTTGAGGATAGGATTTGTTTTATTCAATTTCATATCCTTAGTAAATGTTCAACAAATGTTTTTTTTTTTTTTCAGTGAATGCTTGACAACTGAAAGACAGACATCTAGAAATTAATAATCCACTAATTTCTAGTCACAGTATAACTGCTGGTGTCCAAATCTCTTCTGTTTTACTGTGTGTGTGTGTGTGTGTGTGTGTGATCAGAAAGAAACGTGGTCCCGGGTTTCTGTAAAGGTATGGATGAATCTGGGGTTTTGGAAACATTAAGATTTCAGGAAAGAACATAAACTCTGCAGATGTTACAGTTTTGCAGGAGATGGCCTCTGTTTTTGTTTAGCAGCACATGGATTCATAGGCGCCATGGGCAGAGGGTCGGATGGAGATTAACCAGCATCTTGGATTATGTGTCTGTGAAAACCTCGAAATGTGGAAGTTGGGGTGAACGAGAAAGTGTAGCCCTGGACTGAGCTGGGCCGGTCTGGAATCAAATGCACCTCTGGGCTCCTGATTGGTGAAAGCTACTTTTCTCCTACGCTACTCCCTTTTGTGGCCCTGACAGAGTGAAGAGCTAATGATTCCTGTGGTGGGCTGTGATTGCCGTTGCTTATTTGCTGCCCAGAATGTTTTTCTCCCACTCCTTCTGGTAACAAATTGTGCTCCACCACCATGTCCATGGTGGGAAACAAGTTTTCTTTGGCGCTACCTTCACTGCCTGCTGACAGAAGAAAGAAATGCTGAGATGAATGGAGAGAGAATGAGAAGCAAGGAGATGGGGGAGATGATGACATCATTTGTAGCCCTAAAACTAGGACTCCAGATTCCCCAGCTCCTTAAGCTTTGCTCTCCACCCCTTTTTTTTCCATTAGCTCTTTTCATGTGGGCTTCGCTCATCTGTGACAGAAGATGTCCTGGTTAATACAGTTCCTTTCCTCTTTCCCTGCCTACTTGGAATCTCTATGCCTCAGTTTCCTCATAATCATCCCCTGTGGTCTCGTTAATTACTGATATTTTTCCCCCCAAACACAGATTACCTGTATTATTATAAACAGTAACTTCTATTTTTAGGAACTGCAGGTTTCCCATCTTGGCTGCCTTACCAGAGTTTCTGAATCGGGGTCACCTCACTTTCAATAACACAAGACATAATCTAAGCAGAATAGTAATGATAGTCCAAAAATTTTAGAAAATCCAAAGAACCAGGGACTTACAGTGACTTGTATAAACGAGGTCCACAGTCAACCGGTATAAAATATTATTTTACTGTATCTGGCTTGTGCTGTGGCATTTAAGTGAAGCTTGACAAATAAGACTATAAAGTCAGGGACGGGAGCAGTGAATAACAAAAAGAACTAATGTCTCCTTGACATCACTCACTCTTAAGAAGGCTGTTTACTTCTCGGTTTACCTTCTAGTGTTTTAAAATACTCTGGCAAATCTCAGCTTGAAATAGCTGTTCTACCTTCTCTCAATAGAAGCCCCTACCTTCTAAGTACACTGGCTCACAGTTATTTATAAACCTGATGTGAGTCAAAGATTATTTTTTATATCCCTCCTCCTAACTCCCTTCCCCCTACATACCAAGATAGACCTATATAAAATTAGAAACTTCACATGAAGTATTCAGTCACTTAGGTAAGAATTATTGTCAGTCAGCAATCATTTTTGAAGCATAAATTCATCATATTGGGTGAAGCATGTCTCTGAGACTGTTCCATGGATACCAGCTCCTTAAAAATAGGCTTCTGTGGCCAAAGTAGTTTGGAAAACTATATGCCTCTTAGGGATTTTCAACTCTAAAGTGTCTTTGGGTAAGTTAGAAATTCTAAATCTATCTCCTCAAACATCCTTTTCTTTCAGTATCTGGTAACATGGAATAGTGTGTCTTGGATCACATTTTAGAAAACCAGGGAGGTGGCCTGCACAAGGGATGCAGAGACAGGAGGCCTGGCTTTGACTCCTGGCTCTGCCACCCTACTAGTTATATGAACTTGAGCAAATCATAACCTCTTGCTATTTCATTTTCACACTGGAAGAGTGAAGATGGTAAGACCTATCTTAATCTGGGTTGTTTTATGGGTTAAATTATATTATTATGACTGTGCTTTAAACACTATAACAAGTTATATAAATGAAAGGTATCATTAGATATCACAGAGAAACATAAGGTTGTATTAGGCAATTAATAACATACAAGTATAAAGAAATCTGCCCTAGTAATCCTTACCCAACAATTATGTATTTAAGTCTACTTAGGGGGGCCAGCACTGAGAAGGGAACAAGGAAGCAGAGTACAAAGGTCAAAGTAGGATTAGAGCATGTTGGATCCACAAATTTCTTTGGCGATAATTGAATTTAACCCTCTCATTTTATCGATGATGAAGCAGAGGCCCACAGGGGTCAAATGAATGGCTTAAGGTCACTCAGAGAGTTAACATTAGAAACATCTGATTCCCACCCAGTGATGGGCCTCACTGCCCAGGGGCGGCCTCAATATGAGACAAATCATGGCTCCGGTGAGATTTTCAATCTAAATAGGAGAGACAAGATATATAAATGACATAATCAGAAAACAAAGACAACATGGAATAAAATTTTAAAGCTCAAAAAATGGGGCTAATGGTAACCATGTGAGGTGAGAGATATGTTAATTAGTTTGACTGTAATAGCCATTTCATAATGAATATACGGGCTTCCCTGGTGGCACAATAGTTAAGAATTCGCCTGCCAGTGCAGGGCACATGGGTTCTAGCCCTGGTCCGGGAAGATCCCACACGCCGTGGAGCAACTGAGCCCGTGCACCACAACTACTGGGCCTGAGCTCTAGAGCCCATGAGCCACAACTACTGAACCCACATACCACAACTACTGAATCCCGTGCGCCTAGAGCCTGTGCTCCACAAAAGAGAAGCCACCACAATATGAAGCCTGCGCACCTCAAAGAAGAGTAGCCCCCGCTCGCTGCAACTAGAGAAAGTCCATGCGCAGCAACGAAGGCCCAACACAGCCGAAAATAAGTAAAATAAATAAATTAAAAAATACATATATATATATACACTTGAGTGGTTAAGTTTCCACACCTCTTTAAAAAACGAATATGCATATCCAAACATCACGCTGTACACCTTAAATACGTGTGATTTTTATTCTTAAAAGATGTGGCTGAAGGAACAGGGGCAATGAGAATTCAAGAGGAGGAAGCCCAGCAGCCAGGCAGAACTGGAGATAAGACTGGAGCTGGGCCCTTAAAGAGTATACAGCACTATGGTGGATTTGGATACTGGAAGAGGAGAAACAGTAGTGCTCCAAAACGCAATTGGAGATGATAGTCAAGAGACTAAATGGCTGGCAAAAGTCTAAATAGTCAGGCATTATAGTTTGGGTGAAATATTCATCAGTAAGCATTTACTGGACCCTGCCAAATTCTAAGAAGTTTCTGGAGCTTTGGGGAGGGGATGAGAAGTAGACAACATGGTCTCTGACTTTAGAAAGCTTATTTTTTATTTGGAGAGGAGATGGGAACATAAGACAAAATTGGAGAATGTAAGCATATACGGATATAATACGGTGGGGCAGGGAAGATGGGCTATTAAGGCAGGATTTCTGGAGAAGATGAACCTTGAGTTACTTCTTAGGAGAACCATGGCTGTGATTCATGTGTGGAAGCACGTGGGATAACGTGTGTCATCCCTGCATTAAGAGGGAAATTTCAATATGCATATAATATAGGACTGAGGATTATTCTTCTGTCCTTGGTCTTTACTTTTTTTTTTTTTTTTTTAATTTATTACTTTTTTTTTGCGTTACGCGGGCCTCTCACTGTTGTGGCCTCTCCCGTTGCGGAGCACAGGCTCTGGACGCGCAGGCTCAGCGGCCATGGATCACGGGCCCAGCCGCTCCGCGGCATGTGGGATCTTCCTGGACCGGGGCACGAACCCGTGTTCCCTGCATCGGCAGGCGGACTCTCAACCACTGCGCCACCAGGGAAGCCCAGTCTTTACTTTTTAATTCCTTCCTTGTCATTTCTTTTTTTTTTTTTATGTTGGGGGTAGGAGTTTATTAATTAATTTAATTTTGCTGTGTTGGGTCTTTGTTTCTGTGCGAGGGCTTTCTCTAGTTGTGGCAAGGGGGGGGCCACTCTTCATTGCGGTGCACGGGCCTCTCAGTGTCGCGGCCTTTCTTGTTGCGGAGCACAGGCTCCAGACGCGCAGGCTCAGTAGTTGTGGCCCACGGGCCTAGCTGCTCCGCGGCATGTGGGATCTTCCTAGACCAGGGCTTGAACCCGTGTCCCCGGCATTGGCAGGCAGACTCTCAACCACTGCGCCACCAGGGAAGCCCTCATTTCTTTTTTTAAATAAGTTTATTTTATTTATTTATTTTTGGCTGCGTTGGGTCTTCGTTGCTGCGCGCAGGCTTTCTCTAGTTGCGGCGAGTGGGGGCTACTACTCTTGGTTGTGGTGCGAGGGCTTCTCAATGCAGTGGCTTCTCTTCTTGCGGAGCATGGGCTCTAGGCGCTCAGGCTCAGTACTTATGGCTCGTGGGCTCTAGAGCACAGGCTCAGTAGTTGCAGTGCACGGGCTAAGTTGCTCCGAGGCATGTGGGATCTCCCGGGACCAGGGCTCAAATCCTTGTCCTCTGCATTAGCAGGCGGATTCTTCACCACTGTGCCACCAGGGAAGCCCCCTTGTCATTTCTTACAGGAACTCAAACGGTGGACTAGAATGCTTGGTTAAATACGATTGCCCACACAGATTTGGACCCAGAATACTAAGTGCCTGCTCTTATTTGTGTCTGATGATTTGCTACCTCTTCCTCTTTCACTTCCATCATGTTCCCAGGCTTCCTACAGTGGATAATTGATCTAATTAAGGGCATAAAATGTAAGATTAAGGCATGATCTTTAGACTCTGCCCTATTAGTCACCATTCCCTCCAGCTAACCAGTTCCCAAGTCCTATTGACTTTTGACATTCTAAGTATTTCTCAACGTGTTCTCTGCTAGCTCTGCTATTTCCTCTGCTGCTGGATTCAGATCATAACCATTTCTCACCTCATTTATGCAATACCATTGCAACTGGTTTCCAGCTCTCCCTGCCTCTCTTTTCTTCAGTCCTCAATTTCATCTCTCACAATCAGAATTACTTTTCAGAAACACAAATCTGCCTTATACGGCCAGTGAAAATCCTTCTGAGCTTCTTGTTTCGCTTACAGGCAAAGTCCAAAGTGGCGCACAGAACCTTTCCGGTCCTGGCCTCTGCTCACCTCTCAGTTTCATTTTTGGTCGCTCCCACACAAAACTGAGTCCCATCCATAAGTGTGGTTGTTTTTTTAGGTCTCATGGTTTGTTTGTTTTTTAATGCGGGAAAGTTGCTCAGCAGACTTCAAACTGCTGATCTCCTACTCATCCTTCCAAACTCCTTCATTCCTGGTCACCTCAGCTAAGCATTCCCTTTAGCACCTTTTCTATAATGCAAATACAGTACTTTTTAGAGGTATCATAATTGGTCGTAGAGTCTGCCTTTTCTACTGAGCTGTGTGTTTCTTGACAAAGAACTTTCGGTCTCTCTCTGCGTCTTCAGGAACGAGACCAGTGCTGACACACAGGTCCTGTAGGAGCACGGTACCTAGTGAGGTCTTCCCCCACCCTCTCATCCCCTACTTCACGACTTGGAAGAGGTCAAGAGACCTGCTGTGAGAGGTAAAAATCGTCAGGAGAGTGATAATTCACTTACAGAAAATGAAAAAGAGGAGGAAAAGGTAATCTATGGCTTTGCCAAGATGGCAGCGAAAGGAAGCTCATCTGGAGACAGTGACTTCCACAACAGGAAAGCCTTCCAAGGGCTAAAAAGGCCGACCTATTTTCCTTTTCAGGGAAAGCGACAGCTAATGTTATACACATCTTTTGGAAACGAGCAAACAGCCCTCAAGCCTCAATGAGAATGGTTTTTCAAATGTGGTGACCTGGAGACAGTAGCAGGTAGCCCGCAGCGGAGGGCCTGGGGACAGAGACACCCAGCCTCAGGGGCTAGCTGAGGGAACCGAGAAGAAACCCAGCTCTGTTCTTTAGTATTTTGCCTGGGGAAGGGCAGATCTGACATTAAACTTCCTGAAAGCTGGTGAAAACCCTGAGTGTGGAGACCTGGAGACCACCGGAACACAGGTCATAATGATCAGAAAGTCTTCTGAAACCACCTCGTTGTAACCTAACCATCAAGTCACGTGGGTGGCCAATATGGAAACGTGGAGTCTGTTCTATGGGGTCCTTCAGCATAGGCGCCATGTGAAGGCTCAGCGGGTCGTTTATTTTTCTGATTGTGAAAGGGACATAGGACGCGTTATTTCAATTTAGAAGGCAGATTTTCTTTTTCTAAAAAAGGAAAAGTAATACTTAAAGCATTTTAAAGCAGCACTTTATTTCATTTATCGAAAGCTTCTAATAACGTGCCTGGTTCTTGGCTGGGTTCACATTATTATATAATCCACCCCACAAGGTTTGATGGTCACTAATTTGCTGATGAGGAAGCTGACCAGCTCAGAGAGGCCGTCGGGTACCTTTTAGGAAGGGGCCCAGGGGTGGTTTGAATCCAGGTCTCTTACCTCGTGCCTGAGACCTTTCTAGACACCAGGTTCTCTCTTCAAAGACTGCTGCAGGTAAAACCTAACAACTGTGATACTTTCGAGGTAAGGAGAATCTGAGGAACGGGAAGGAGAATTGAAGGTATGGGAATGAGTACGAGGGGGTATTTATTCCACTTTTTCATTTCTTAAAAGGGTTGCCCGAGAGGAGATGCTTTAGAACATCACTTCTGTAAAACCACGGTGAAAACGAGGAAATTAACAATGCAGAAAAGCTACGAGAGACTTGACAAAGTTGTTAATAACGCGAGGGCCGGAGATACACCAGGCCCTCCCTACTTCATTTATACTGACGATTAAATAAGCACAACAGGGGGCAGACGCAGGTAGAAAGCAGGCTCTCGCGTGGCTACCGCCGTTGACATTCCTGGCACTCGGCGTTCCAGATGCTTCCTTACGGTGTGCGTGTCTGTGTGGCTCGGGCTCCATATTCCACTCGTTTCCCCCTCAACGTTTTAGTCTCGCTCACAGGCGCCCCAGACGCAAAAGACGCCGGGAGCAGCCAAGATCGAGCGTGATCTCCTTAAAGACGGTGATCTTTTGTAGGAGGCGGCGGCCGGGGCTTCCCTTTTGGGGTCCCCCTACCCCGGACGCCGTCCTCGCTCGCCGGGCCGCGTGCCGCGCCGGGAGGTGGCCTTTCCGCGCGGGAGGCGCGTGCGGCCGCGGGCAGAGGTGACCTCGGGCTCCCCCGAGTCCGACCGCGGCACGCTTCGTGCGGCGACGCGAGGCGGTGTCCTGAGGTGACACCGGCTGCGCCGCCGAAGCAGCAGGCGCCGCCGATCAACTAGTTCGCACCGAGGATTCCTCTTGGTGCGTGGCCCAGTTTTCCTTAGGACTGGCTCCAACCCCTCGCCGACACCGCCCCCCGCGCCGCCACGCTCCGAGGCCTTCCCCTGGGACGCCGGGCGTCCCCCCCACGGCCGCTCGGCGCGGGCCGGCGCGCGCGCGATTCCTCGATTCCACAGGCGGTTTGCGCCGCGGGTGGGGGCGGGGCGCGCGGGGAGGGGGCCGGCCGCCGCGGGGGGGGGAGGGGGGCCGCGGCCGGGGGCCAGGGGGCGGGCCGGCGTGGGGAGTTCCTTGCTCGCGGACCACACGCTCTGCGGGCCAATCCCGAGCCAGCCTCTCTCAGTGTCACACGCGGGACACGTCCAGGCGTTTGTTGGCAGGGCCGGCGAGGGGGAGGGGGCGGGGAGGAGGGAGGGGAGTTGAGTGACAGGCTTGCGGGGCAGGCTGGGAATTGTAGTTCCCAGCTCCCGTGGCCATAGCCATTTTGTAGTCGGGGGACTACAACTTCCAGAAGATCAAGGGGACCATTCTAAGGTGCCCCGGGAATAGGCGGCTCTCCCCGGGGCCGGCCGTCCTGGGGCACTGGCACCCAGCAGCCCGGCTGCAGGTAGACACGAGGCGTGGCGGGGGCTAGCGTGTGGCGGTTGTGGGGTGAGCGGCAAGCTGGGGAAAGGGGGTGAGGTGGAGCGACCGAGCGTGCCATGCATTGAGCTAGGGAGTCTCTCTCAATTCCACTCTTAGGCTCGGCGTGGGAGCGATGTCTGAGGGGTAGCCCGGGAAGGGTTCGTCGAGGCCTCTCGGGTGTCTCGTCGACGGGGCTGCGGGGGTCCTCTGGGCTCGGCCAGGGGCGGTCGGCACCGGAGGAGGCGGGCGCTTGGTGGCCCAGCTGTGGGAGTTTTCGGCTAGCGTCCAGCGGGGAATTATCCGAGGAGCCCTAACTTGTATAAAAGCAGAGTCCATTTAAAGTTGGGCTGGATAGCCTCTCTCTCATTGGTTAGGGGGCTTGGAAAAAAGAGACTCGGCGAGCTCTCGCTGTGGTGCTGCCGCCGCCGCCGCCGCCGCCGCTGGAGTTGACTCTTCTGCTCGCACTGCTGCTGCAGCACAAACGTGACTTCCAACATTTTCTATTTATCTTTCCTTTTTCTTTTCCAAGATGTAACTACGGATCAGACACTAAGGACCTTCACGTTTCGCTGATGTAGTTTTTGGAGGAAAAAGGGGGGGGAGTGAAGGGCGTCGGTTTTTTTTTTGTGTGTGTGTGTGTTTCGGGGGAAATTTTCCATTATGAGTGTTTTACTAAAGTGAAATTTTTTTTTTGTTTGCTTCGTCTTTGGCTTTTTTTTTTTCCTTCCCAATTTCGGATTTATTTCAAGGCGAATCGGGCTTTGGGGGAAGAGGAAGAAAAGTCGGATTCCAAGATCAACCACCACCACCAACAACAATAAAAACCACCAGGATATTTTTTTGCAAATTTCTGACGGCTTTAAATTCATGAAGCAATTGTCCCCTTTTGCAATCAGCATTTGGATCTCAGAATGAGCAAGGAAAGACCCAAGAGGAATATCATTCAGAAGAAATACGTAAGTGCTCCTAACAACACATCCTTTGACTTGTAGTTTTAAGCAATGGCTGTGAATGTCAAGTTTATAGATAATTCTGCAGCTGAAGGGTTTTAAACACAGCGTCCGATAAGGCTGTTTCTTTCTTTTCTGAAAGAAGGCTTTTTCAGGCAAAGTCGTGTCTGCCTAGTTTGGACGAAAAAAGAGATTGGTGTAGCGATACCTCCAGTGAATAAATTGACCTCGAATGACACAACCATAATCTAGTTTTAGATGAAAGGCAGGGGATTTTGGTGGAGCCTGGGTGGGGGTGTAGGGGCTGCGGTAATGTGACTAAACTGCATTCTCGGGCGGATTTGGCCCCTATTGCACTTTGCATGCAAATGAGCCTGTGTTATTATTATTAATGTTATTTGGGAAATCGTGTAACGCATGTGTGTTGGAAGCCCTTTAAGTTGCAATCGAGGGTCCGATTATGGCGATCTTGTTCCTTGCACTGGCACATCAAATTTAATGTATGTGGTCGTTTTGGATTATTTGGTTCGCAACATAAACCAATTGGGAATCGCGTTACAGCGAATGCATTTGTTGGGATTGACTTTAATAATGGGACTGGTTTTGTTTAAAAATTCATGGTTTCCAGTTTTAGGGGGAAAAAGACATACAATATAGCTAATGTTTTTAAGAAGGCATGTGAATGCATATGTAAGTGACTACAAATAATAACTCCCAGTTAACTGGCCTTCTGAAATTGGGTGATTATTCAGAGATTTAACTGGTGTGGAATAGTTAAATTTGTTTTGTGCATAGTACAGCTACGTTTTGATTGGCATGGGGAGTGTTTTTGTTTTGTGTGTGGTGGCTTTTTTTTTTTTAAGTTTGGGGGGAGGGAGGGGAGAGGGGTCCGAGGATTAACCAAATATGCACTCGAGTGATCGGTGATTAGCTGCATGCTTTAAATCAAAGAACCCATTAAAAAAAAAAGGCCAAATGAACAAACATTAGGAATAATGCAGTGTTATAAGAAAGTTTTATTTAACTCGGGTCGACAAATTGGTCTTAATATTTTCCCTTTTTGAGCAGTGTGATGTGTGTAATGGGAGATGACCTTCGGGGCACTGGTTTTGTAAAAAATAGATTTAATGGAAAAGCTGAATATCTCTTCTTGAGGGCTGATCCTAATCTAGACACGTAAACTTCAACTATGAAAGAAATGCAAGGTTAAATAATTAAGCCTTACTTAAAAAGCTGTTCCCTAAAGAATTTAAGAATTAAAATACATCCGCATTGCAGAGGGCTGGGGAGAATGCAAAGGACTAGTTTAAACTCGGGCAGTAGAAACTGCAGGGAGACAACCTTGTCTGCGAGCGTGGACGCCTTCCCGGGGCACATCCGATCCGGGTGCAGCCACAAAGCAAAAGGGGTAGAACTTGGACCAGAGCCACCCCCACCCCCGCCCCAGTCATCGCGAAGTTGGGGAGCGGCGTGGGGTGGGATGTTGTGTTGCCGGTGGTCAGCGGATTGTGTCGAGTCCTGGCGTCCGGCCGCCTGCCCGTGGCTGGCGGCGGCCGCGGGAGGCAGAGCACGAGTTAACGCTCGGGGAGCGGAGCCCGTGTTCCCGATGTGCTCTAGCCGGCTGCGAAAGGGAGGGCGCTCGGGGGTCGCGGCGGGCTGGGCCGGGGCCCGGAATACGCGCGCGGCCTGTAGGGGGCGGGCTGCAGGCTCCGGACTCCGGACTCCGGGCTCCGGGCTGCGGGCTCCGGGCGGGCGGCGCTGGCCGGCGGGCTGGCGGATGGGTGGGTGGGGCGCGGGGGAGGTGCGGCCGGTCGGCCTGGGGAGGGGGCGGTGCGGCGCGCGGGGCGGGGGCGTGGCGGGGAGGGGGCGGGCGGCGCGCGGCTGCGGCGGGCGCCCCCCAGCGCGCGCACGGCGGAGCATGGCGGCGGCGGCGCGGCCGGCTCCCCGCGGCCCTGCCCGCTGGCTCCAGTGCGGGCCCGAGAGCAACAGGTTAAGCCGGCGAGACGTCAGCGCGCCCCCTTCCCGCCCCCTGATTCCTCCCCCGCCTCGCACTGGCCTCCCCTCCCTCCCTCCGCCCCCCGCGGCTCCGGGTTCCCGGACGCTCAGGCCGCGTTCTTTTGTCATTGTGACGTCACAAAGGGACGGGCCCGGGTGGAACCTTCTCCTCCTCCGTGACGTCAAAAGTCGGGCGGGAGGTTCCAGCGCGGCGGGGCTGCGGGGGAGGAGGGAGCGGCGCGGAGGCGGGGGCTGCCGCGTGGGAGGAGGAAGTGGAGGAGGAGGAGGATGCGACCGGCCTCGGCCTTCCGCAGCGAAACGCCGCGCTTCCCTCCAGGTGAGCGCGGAGAGCCTGTGGGCCCCCTGCGAGCGACCCCGACCCAGCTGATTCCACTTAGGGGGTGGGGAGCAGGGCGGAGACGTTTTCTGTCTGCAGAAACGTTTTCGTTTCCTCTGTTTCCAGGTCTGCTGATGCCCTGGCATTACTGTGGTGGTGGTCGTGTTCTCTCGTCAACGCTTTTGAAAAGCAGGGAAACTTCATGCAGGGAAGCTTGGCTTTGTAGGAGAACCATGTTGTGGATTTGGCCACCTTGTCACTTTTAAGTCGTGTTGGGGGTGTCTCGGCAGGATGTGGCGGGATGCCTTTCTGGGTGATGTTGCACAGCATCAACTGTTGCTCTTTATGGATGCCTTGAAACACCAGAGTGGCACTTCTTCGCTGTGCCAGCTCTAGGCCTATTGAGTATTTTAGGGGGTGGGGCAGACGGGGGAAGACTGTCATTGATGCGCGTGCTTGAAAGAGCACTGGACTGCGAGTCTAAGGTGTTCTGGGTTTAGTTCTTGAGAACCGGAGAACAAGAGGCTGGAAATCTGGGTCTGTTTACTCTTCTGTAAAATGGAAAAAGTAATACGTGCCTTTGCCACTTCACTTTATCTGAGGTCACATGCGTGAGATAATGTCCGTGGAAGATGTAAAACAGTATGTATGTTCTTTCATTGTAAGGTGGAATTATTACTTGAGCTCGTGGAAGGCAGCACATTTCCTGCAAGTAGTCTCAAAAGCCTTAGATGCCTGCCGCGTTCCCGTTTAGTTTATTGCTTTAGCAAAGCAGAGTTTGGGGGTGGGATTGTAGATGGCAGGCTTTGGGAGAAATGATTGTTATATTTCATATTAAATGACGTCCTTGAGAAACTCATAAATTGCACTGTAATCCTGTCTTAATTGCTGGGTACGATTCCCGCTACAATACCTTAAATAACTGAAAACATTTGCCTTTCAAAGCCCTAATTCACTTGGACAATAAAAACAGTTGCATGTTTTGCTCTGTGGGTATTTTATGCCATTTCCATCACTCCACTGGTTGGTTATTCCTAGGCAGAATAACAGATGATACCCAGGTTGCGAAAGCATTTGATCTTTGATGCTTTATAGCAGGTATGAGTTTGAAATAAAAATCTCTGCCACATGAAGATATGATTCATACAGTTAGCGTGAAAACAGATTACCAGTTTGATTCCTAGGACAGCTCAAGCAGAATTTGTAACACTAGGCTGTAAATTTTAAGTACCTAATTTTCTGAGTTAAAGGTGCAGTATGATTGAAAAAACTGGGAAAAGTTTGTGTTACCAGATTCAAAAGTGGGATTTACTATAATTACATAAAATTGTAAAGAAAAAAATAGAACGACACCAAAATGTAGTGGTAGGATTTATGAGCTTCTGTCGCCCGCGGTGCCCCCCTTCCCCCCCATTTTACAACCAATTGAATTATTTTACAGTTCTGGGGGAAAAAATGTGTACACATTATTTAATTGCTACACTTTTCCTTTTTTAAAAAATATTTATCGATTAACAAATATTTATCGAGTATATGTGGTGTACTGCTATAAAGTGAATGGTGGTTTTTTAAAAAAAGATTTTATTTTGGTTTGGCTGCATTGGGTCTTTGTTGCTGTGAGCGGGCTTTTCTCTTGTTGCAGTGAGCTGGGGCTACTCTCTTCGTTGCGGTGCGCGGGCTTCTCGTTGCAGTGGCTTCTCTTGTTGTGGAGCACGGGCTCTAGGCACGCAGGCTCAGTAGTTGTGGCGTATGGGCTTAAGTTGCTCCGTGGCATGTGGCATTTTCCCGGACCAGGGCTCGAACCCGTGTCCCCTGCATTGGCAGGCCGACTCCTAACCACTGCGCCGCCAGAGAAGCCCAGCTTTTCCTTTTTTGAGCTGTTCATGTGGCTTGCTTGCTGTCTGTCTCTAGTAGTGGAGAAAACTTTTCTCTTTGTTACATAGTCTCGGGCAGAGACAATTTAGCAACTGTCACTGTCTGGAGAGATTATAGAAGGAATATTGTCAATTTAAGAGTCCAAAGTGTGTCACTGAAATTAAAAAAAAATTATGTTTAAAAATAATCCAATTTGAGTTATTATTACTTCGGTTATTATTACTTTACTGTAGACCTGACTTGAGTGTCACCCATAGCCATTGGCCCAAATAGCCAGTTAAAATTATTTGGTACTTAGATGGTTTAATGGCTGTTTCCTCTGTCATAGGAGGTTAGACCAGTTCCTGTTGCTGGGCTGAGGGCTATTGACTTACAAACGTCTTGGAAATAACTCCAGTGCTAATACATATCCTGTTCCAAAGGTTATTTAAACTTTCCTCCTTCAGAAAGAGAAAATCTTTTGGAGTATGTAACCAATGTTTCTTAGATTCAAAATAGAACCCTTTCTTCCTTTCAAAGACGACATGGGAAAGTCATATTAAGCCCAGTACATTAAAACACCCGGTAAAGGCTAAGCTTGACTTTTTTTTTTAATTTAATGATAGTTTTATTTAACCTTAGCATAATAAAAATATTATCTTAACACGTAATCAGTACAAAAGTTGCTAAGATCTTTTGCCTTCTGTTTTTATCTTGTGTCTTTGAAATCTGGTGTATTTTTTTTAACCCTTACAGGGCAACTCAGTTTGGACTAGTCATTTCAAAAGTTCAAGAGCTACGTATGACTAGTAGCTATCCTACTGAACAGTGCAGATCTATGTAACCAGAGGTGTATGTAATGTAGCATGGTGTCTGCATTGGTGAAAAACCTCAAGTTCTACAAAATCGCACACTAAAAATTACAGGGCTAGTGGAAAAATAAGGATGAAACATGTCACTCAAAACATATAACTTCGGTGAAGTGAACGGTAATGAGTCAGTAATGTGGATCTGGAAAAATGACATGAAATGATCAGGCAGGCAGCTCAGACTCGAGTGAAGAGTGGTTATACTCACAGTCTTTTATATAGAGTAGAGCTGATATTGCCAGGGTAGTATGGATGGAAGTAAGCTGTTAGCCATAGGCATTGTTTTCTTTGTTTGTTTTATGGGATTTTTTTGGGTAGATGCACACTTTTGTAGTTCTGAGTTTTTTTAAAAATCGTGACTGGATGCTGAAAAGCTGGTCTGTTTTTAAGGTTTGCCCTTGATCATGATGGTCTGAGGACCTGACTCCTGACATTTTCATCCAGATGGTTAAAAGTTTTGCAGCCTAAGAAGTTTAGTTATTGGAATTCTGCTTGCATTGTTTTGGTGCTCGTGTTACTGGTCCAGGTCTCAGTCTCCCCTAGGATTATAGTAACAGCACTCGTATTAATCGCCTTCCACCTACGCAGCCTCCCTGGTGCTCCTGGCTGCAGAACATCCTGGCTGTGATATCTCAGCACGAAGCTCCTGGCCAGTGGGCAGGCCTGGGAAGTGTGTACTTCTGTCCCCTTTGGCTCCTTCCCATATAGAAGACTTGCCAAGTGTCAGTTGTTTATTCCCAAATCTGGTTATTCCAGTTAGACTTATTATTGCAATTTCGGTTAAATATTATGTAAACCTTTGAATGAATGTGAAAAGAGAGTTGGTTTCTATGAAAGCTTGAAGCTGAATGTTTGAGAACCCTTGATAAAAGTGAAGTACTAAAAAAAAATGAGACGGTTAAATTAGATGTGGGCCCGCCATTTTCCCCATTTAAAAGGCTTGGGGAAAATCTGTAAGGATTCTGCACACGTTGCTTTACAAGTGGTTCCCTTTTAAGAACCAAGCTTCACTTACGGCCAGACTTCCTTCCCAACAAACAAAAAAGCATAACATGGAGCACCAAGAGTTCTCAAAAACATCTGTAACAGCACATTTATGTGTTCCTTACGTTACATGTATGTGCGTATATGTATATAATCTACGTATCTGTATAAGTAGATATATATATATTTTTTAAAGATTTCCTGCTTAATAAACTTTATATTAGCTAACCAACTTATGGTCCCTATCAGCTCTGATAAGAGTGCTTCCATTGTGTTTAGCCTTAATCCTCAAATATTAAACTAGACTAGCTTATCTAGTTCATGCCAGGTAGCATAGATAAAATGTGGGTCAGAGTGGCCCTGCTGAGGTAATTTGTATTACTTTTAGAGTTTGTGTCATTCTCAGGATGGCGGAGGCAGAAAGATGAGTGATATTACTCCTCATTTATATGGAGTTCAGAAGCTTGTATCTTGTAATCCAGCAACTTTAATTATTTTGTCTTACTTAGGAGATACTGCTAAAGATCTGTTCCATTTCAAATCCTCAAGCCTACCTGTTAATGGAAACAAGACACATTTGAATCAGTTTCTACTCAGTTCTCTTGTTTCTTTCCATCTCCCAAGGTACCTCTTCTCCTCATTTCTCTGACTGCCCTCCCCTCCACAAGCCTCGCTTCCTTTTCCCGGCCCCAGACTTCGTGTTTCTGGTCCCTTTTGTCTGTCCATAAAGCCTTTTCTACACTGGCCTCCTCGTCGCAGGCCCCTTTCATTCCAGGAGGTG
Organism: Lagenorhynchus albirostris; assembly: GCF_949774975.1. Taxonomy (NCBI): domain Eukaryota; kingdom Metazoa; phylum Chordata; class Mammalia; order Artiodactyla; family Delphinidae; genus Lagenorhynchus; species Lagenorhynchus albirostris. The sequence continues at coordinate 93,031,647 of NC_083104.1, read as the reverse complement.
GGAACTCTGATGACTTTGGTCTACCTTTTTGTAGACAATTTGAGTGAGATTTTTGTTATCCTTTTAGGGTTTAATCTTTCTTGACTTCAGACAACCCTATAGCCTTCTGGCAGCCTCACACTTTTCAATCAAGGGTTTTCATTCATTTCTGACTCAGAATAAAATTGTTAAAAGTAGAGCTGAACCTAGCAGGAAGTGGCAGCACTTGCCGGATATCCTTTTGCTCCTGGTTGAATGATCCTGCCTGCTTCCGGGCCTTCCTGTCCTGTCACCTCTTGCAGGTGGCTTTTGTCTCTTTTGTTCTCTTTGTCAGGATGTGCGGGGTGGGAGAGAGCCCACGTTTTGTAGAGGTAGATCCTATCCTGAGGGCCAAGTCTCAGGCACATCTGAGTGGGCAGCTGGACCACAGCCCTGGGCCTTGCATCTCTGTTTGGCTTTCTTTCTACTTCCACCAGTCTGTCTTGCCACAGATTTTACTGCTCTTGTGAGGAGGCCTCCCATGCCTCGTGGGACTTCTCTTTGCCATCTGAAGAAATGTGCCAGAGGAGCTTGGATTGTAGGAAATGCTGTAGCACCATGAGGAGAAGATGTCAGTTCTGAAGTGAGTGCCCACAGTTATTGTTTCCCTAGTGAGTTCACAGGAGAGGAAGAGGCTGCTGAGTCCATTTTACAGAACGGAAAACTGAGGCCGGTAGGCCCTTGCCAGACAGTGAAAGGCTGTATCTCTTCCCCACTTTTTAGTCCAGATGAACTTGAGGTAAAAGGAGTGATCGGAGTAGCCCCGAAAAGGGGAAAATGCCATAATGGGGGCTCTTGGCAGCCTTTGGAGAGGTTTTTTGGCTTGAGAAAGTTGGGGGGAAGTTAAGGCAGTTTGTCAGCCTCCAGGAGCAGGAGTGGATCTGTCTCAAGTGCGTGTTTGTTGTTTTTTTAAACACCAGTTGGTGGAGCTACCCCCTTAGTGGAGGTAGCTTCCTCCACCTTCCTCAGTGGAGGAAGAGCTGAGATCCCAGTTGTCCTGGGACCCGGCTGGTTTGTGCTCTGTATTTTAAAAGTGCCCCCACCCCACGCTCTTCGGTGTATCTGAGAGCCGGCCTGGGCTGTGTTTGCTCTCCAGGCTTCCGAATTCATTTGATTTCGCAGGGACTGCGACAGATCAGCCTCGATGCTTTTTCGCACCTTTATTGTTGCCCCTGACTTTTGCTGCGTAGGGTACCGTGGGGCGCTGGGGGAAATCATTTGCCCTCAAATCCTCACCAGGGTCTGGGCCGGGCAGTAAACAAAGGCTGCCTAGATATGTTAATGAGGCAGCGTGAGTAATGGGAACATTATACATAATTACTCGCATATTCATAGGGTGTATGAGGGCCTTAGAAAGGGGAACACTACTGGCAGAAGTTCTTGAGAGCTGTTTTGGAGAGCTGGTGTGGCCTAGAAGGCCTAAATTGGATCTTAAGTTCTAATTTTGTTAAGTCTGTCAAGCTCCACCACCCATGAAGAGGAAGGCAGTGAGCATTGAAATACTGGCAGCAGTGTTTAGTTACCTTGAGTCCTAGAAGGTCATAAAATTCATAGCCACAAATTTTGCCCCTCCGTACTCCCAGTACAGCTCTTCTCACGTATTTTCTCCAGTACAACCAGGAGTTCTTTTCCAGTGATAGTTTTGGCTGGGGGTGGGGAGGCATGAGGGGGTGGGTTGTGTGTGTCTTTTCCATCAGGAGACTCTCTGGTTTATGTGACAGCAGCCCAGGTATCTAGTGACTGAATCACCCAGGGGAATGTGGGAGCCATTTGGGCGCCCTGTTTTATTGCTCTCTTTTTAAATCTGGGTGGTTCTTTCTCCATTATTTCCCAGCCACAATTTGGGTTAGGGCTACAATGGTTGTGTGTGTTATCTCTTGGTTCTTATTTCTGCCAGCTGTTAAAAGTGTTTGGTGCCTCTGGGGGCAGAAACAGGTGCCAGGAGGAAATGAGAAGGGATTAGGGCTGAGCATGTGTTTCTTGCATTTATTCCCTCCCTAGGTTTACAGAAGGGGTGCTGCATGAATGCTTATTCTGTTAAGCAGCAGTTGGATGTTGACCTAATCAGGACTTGGAGTGTTTTGTGCTTTGAGTCCATGCCTTATTGCTAGTATGTGGGCTTGGGGAATTTAATGCCTCAGATTGGGACAGGCTTGTTTTGAATATGTAGGGCACCTCTGTGGTTATAGTGGACAAGATTGGGAATATGAGCTGTGTGACCCTGAGCAAGCCACATAACCTCGCTGGGCTGCTTCCTCACCTGGAAAACTTGTTCCATGCACCTCACAGGCTTGTTGGGAGGGTCAGTAAGATTTTTGATGTGAAAGCACTTTGTAAACTGCATACTATGCACAAATGATCAAGAAGGTATGATTACACAGTTGGAAATCACCAACCTGGAGACATCAGGTCTGTCGGCAGCCTTCCAGGCTGACTCAGGAGTAAATGAATCAGATGAATTCTATACTTTGCCTCTTAATAAGCCAAGTGAATAGCAACAGATATTCTGAAGCCCATTTTGGGATATAGAACAAAGCTTTAAAGATTAGAAGGTGATTATATTCAATATCTCATAATAACCTATAATGAAAAGGAATCTGAATAAAAAATAAAAAATGTATAATTGAATCACTTTGCTGTACACCTGAAATTAACACAATGTTGTAAATCAACTATAATTTAAAAAAAAAAGATTAGAAGGTGATGTAATCTCTTCCCAGCCCCACTCTCTGGTGGTTGAATCTCTTCTCTATTATCCAACACTTGACTTCTGAATATGTCTGGGTGGTGAGTTAGAAAGACTGACAGATTGAGAATTAAGATTAGAGCGGCACTGAATCTTTGCACAGAGACGTTTCACCAAAGATGTTTAACCTGGCTCTCGGAGCAGTAATCCTTGAACTTGAAACTCTGACCATGAACCTTCAGTGGATCCATTCTAAGCTACGTTTGTCCTCAGCACAGCATAAAAAGCCCTTGCTCTACCTTGAGCTTCTGGCCACCCGTTCCACTGCAGCTGAGCCAGCCTCTTGGCCTTTGCACATCTTGGTTGCTCAAGTTGCTCAGGGGACGGATTGCCTGTGGAACCCACCTTGACCATGCTGAGGCCTGACTGGGCAGCCTGCCACCCTCTTCCCCAGTCAGGCAGAGCCACACCCCTTTTCTGTGGGCCCGACTCCTCACACGTACCTCTAGGTGCTGGAATTAGTGTTTACATGTGTCTCACCCTATTAACCCCACACGATTAGAGGCTGAATTTTCTGTCATCACACAGTTTAGGAAATATTTGTCGACTTGAAGCTTTTGGAGTATTTCAAATAATACCCACTAGTGGGAGGGAATTGGTAAGGGTCTAGTGGAAAAAGGTGAGCTTCATTAATCAGAATTTCACAGCTGAGAAAACCTGAGGTGTCTAATAACAAAGGTTGCACGTTTTACCAGTGACAGCCGGGGCATGAAACCCAGCCCCTGATACACAGTGGAAGGCCAGCTGGGGTAATGCCTTTGGACCGGCTTTCAGAGATGCTTCCTCCTGCCAGATGGATCCTCAGTTATCCATGGTAACTGCAGTTATTGATTCATTTTCATGGGAAAATAAAATCTACATGTAATCCCCATATCTAATTGGGCCAATAGGGTTTGTCCCCCTTTGAAAACGATTCTTTTTGCCTTATAAGAAATCATTCAACTCCAACAGCAACACAAAGGTAAAGTCTACTGCAGTTACCTACGGGGTGCTCCTGCACTTGTAGATAATGTCGTTTTACCTATGTGGGCTCATACTCCTCTAAGAGATGTTCTATTCCGTGCTCTTTGCATTTATATCTCATTTCAATTATCAAAATATTCTGCATCATTATTTTTAATAGCTGCTGGGCACTCGGTCAATCTGTACCACAGTTTTCTTGACCCGTCTGTTCTTTTTTTTTTAAAAGTTTTTGCGGTACGCGGGCCTCTCATTGTTGTGGCCTCTCCCGTTGCGGAGCACAGGCTCTGGACGCGCAGGCTTAGCGGCCATGGCTCACGGGCCCAGCCGCTCCGCGGCATGTGGGATCTTCCCGGACCGGGGCACGAACCCGCGTCCCCTGCATCGGCAGGCGGACTCTCAACCACTGTGCCACCAGGGAAGCCCGACCTGCCTGTTCTTGATGGTCTTTTCACAGTATGGGGGCTGTCGTCCACAGTGATGTGTGCAGTATGCTTTTCCTGTATCTTTTTGCACTTAATTCCAAACTCCTCAGTGTGGAACTACCACTGTGTGTTACGTGTGTTTACAATTCAGATCCCTTTTACGTTGTTTTCTGGGAGAGAGACTGTACTAATTTACAGTCCCCCAGGTAGTGCCAGTGGGTTTGTCTGTTGGCTTTTAAAAACCAATACAGGCACTTGTAATAAGTAGTAAAGATGTCAGGTGGGTTTTATTTAAGTTTCTATTTTCTTTCCTTGTCCTCTCTCAGGGCATTAGAACTAAATGAGATAAGATACGGGAAAGCACTTTGTAAAACAAAATTGCTCTGAGAACACAATGTGTTATTTAGTCAGGATGACTGTAGCAGTAAAGGAAGAAGCGTCTGTGGAATTGTACAATTACATATTTCATGTTTATGAAATGCTTTTTTTGTGAGGACGTGACGTAACTTTAAAATGACCCCAGAATCCCATTCTTTTCGCAAGTGATTTCAGCCTTGGTTGTGAGGTGGGTGTTGTATGGTGACAAAGGTCCCATTGGGCTCTGGCTTGGAAGACTGTTCAGTCACATACAGCTGACGTATTCTCTGACTCTGTTAGGGGTTAGAAAATATGACATTGTCTTCGTCTTCAGAGAATTTACAGTTCAATTGACAGCAGAGATGCCAAACCCTGTGGGAAGAGAGCCGGTGACCTTGGGTAAATCACTTCCCCTCAGTCTCAGTTTCTTCATGCATAAAATGGGGAGACTTAGACTTTCATGTATTGGCCCCTGAAGGTCATTTTGGGGGAGGCAGAATCGTACTTTAACATGTGAAGTGCTTTATAAACTGTAATTATCTAGACCAGATTATTCTTATTTTAGGTCCTGCAGGTCTTTGTGGCTGTAATTCTCCAGCCTCAAGGTTGAAGAGGGAACACGATGTTTCTGGGTCATCCTTGCTGATTACAGCCTATCTGGGTTGTCTGAGGAAGAGGATAGAACTGAAAATAATATAGATGCTTTTTCTTCCAAACTTAAGGTGAAATGCAGTGTGATCTTTATATCAGACACACTTTTTGATTGTTCTGATGATGGCTTTTTATCATCCTCCCTCCCCCCATGTGAGAATGAGGTGATATCCCAGAACTGCTAAGAAGCAGCATTACTTTTTGGCATTTAAGAGTACTTTTGGATAAACTTCTTCACCTTCGTTTTCATTCTTCAGTAAAGATGTCTTTATTTTTTTTTTAATTTTAATTTATTTTTATTTTTGGCTGCATTGGGTCTTCGTTGTGGTGCGCGGGCTTCTCATTGCAGTGGCTTCTCGTTGCAGAGTACGGGCTCTAGAGTGCAGACTCAGTAGTTGTGGCACGTGGGGTCAGTAGTTGTGGCTCACCAGCTCTAGAGCGCAGGCTCAATAGTTGTGGCACACGGACTCAGTTGCTCCGCGGCATGTGGGATCTTCCTGGACCAGGGCTCGAACCCGTGTCCCCTGCATTAGCAGGCGGATTCTTAACCACTGCGCCACCAGGGAAGCCCAAGATGTCCATTTAGAAATGAGGTAGGACTTAAATGTTTATTGGTTTTACCTAAATTGCCCCCTTTTCCATTCTTCTGTTGCCCAGAGCATGAAAACGCTGTGCGTTCTGTTTTCAGCTTGTGATAACGTCTTGATGTTGGGGGATGAAAGAGTCGATGTGATGGCGAGGATCCGTGGGCTGGAGTCCCAGTTAAATTGGTAGCACATGGCTTCCACCTGCAGTAGCTCCCTGCCACCAGGACCGGGTACTTGACACATGCCACGTGACTCCTTTCCAAACTGATGATCCCGAGTGGCCGAGGCTACCACCTTTGATAGGTGCCAAACGGGCAGTCAACCTGGTTTCTTAATCGTTTGAAAATGACGAAAACACTTGGCATTGCTCTGTAAAGAGCTCATTCCCGTGCATTTAGGAGGGTTTAGCAGGGGACGGGGAAACAGTCTCACTAGTAAGCCTGATTCTTGTGGTGTGGTTTTTGTCTGACATTCGATTCCATTCGCTCTGCAGCCTTTTCACTGGGACTTGTAGTTGGTTACAATTTTTTGAGGGGGGTTTATTTGATATATTTACTTATATACATCACACCTTATTCCAAAAAGGATTTAAGGCCATAATGAGCAGTCATCCTGGGAGCAAACAGTTTTTGCTTTGATCTGACTTGAAGTTCACTTTCTAAATCCCCAAAGTGACAACCACATTAAAATACTGGCAGCGAACACTTGTCCTCAACCCACCAGTGTTTGGGCTGAGTAGCCTTTTGTTTTAGCTCTAAAATCTTGACCTAAAACTTTAGTTAAAGGCAAGGTTTGTTAAGTAATATTGGTATTGACACCCTGAGAGAACTTTTAATGTGGAAGAATTCTAAAGATGCATGAAAGTAATCCCCAGTGGTGATCACATCCTTGAATGGCAGAGATCAGATTTCTATTTAAATGCCAATGCAGTTTAATACTACCTTTTTCCACCATGCAGGGGGTCAGGGAGGGTCTGGATTTAATAAATGAACTTCTTTGGGGGAAGCGATTGGTACATGTGACTGCATGGTCCAGCATTCTGTGTTTTTAAAAATGTTTGCAAATACTCATTCTGTACCATAATCCTCAAAACTGCTGTTAGGATTCCAAACCATTGTGGTTTAAACTTTGCTGGAATCTGAAAGGTGGCTGACAGAGTGAAAGGAAATCTCCTTAAGTGAAGAACCCATTTGACTTGCCTGATTGTCCCAGGCTCTGGGCTCTGGGCATATCTGAGCCACAGGCCTAGTCTCCTGGTGGAAAAGGTTGGGGAGTACTGGTTTCTTTCTCCTGGACTGCCCCCCACCCCAGCTCAATATAAACACCATCATTTAGTCCTGCAGAAACTCCTGATACAAATATAGACTTGCAGAGCCCTGAGAAGCACACTCTTTTGTACTCGTGATAAATCAGAACTCTAATGATGCTATAAAAATGGGTTTTCTTCTGGCTCTGGTAAGCTAGGAAGCACTGGGAGGTCAGGAAGATGACGGGTCTGACTTGGAAATATCTGAAGCTGAAAAGTGGCTTTTTTTCTTTTCTTCTAATTCTGCTCCCTGCTCCAATTACATGGAGCTGCTACCCCAATGCTGACACGGCCCCAATGAAACACAGTTTTACTCTGGAACTACTAGCCTTTTTCCTTTGCATCTAACGTGAGACTTGCCGAAGTTGTCATGTTATTTCCTTCCAGAATTTTTTGGAGCAGTAGGCAAAGCCTCTTGGGAATATAAATAATGATGATTATAAAGAACAGTTACGGGCTTCCCTGGTGGCGCAGTGGTTGAGAGTCCGCCTGCCGATGCAGGGGACACCGGTTCGTGCCCCAGTCCGGGAAGATCCCACATGCCGCGGAGCGGCTGGGCCCGTGAGCCATGGCCGCTGAGCCTGCACGTCCGGAGCCTGTGCTCCGCAACCTGTGCTCCGCAACAGGAGAGGCCACAACAGTGAGAGGCCCGCGTACCGCAAAAAAAAGAACAGTTAGTTTACCAAGGAAGACCATTCATTATCCTTTTCTTTTTAAAAAAATAAATTTATTTATTTATTTATCTTTGGCTGCGTTGCCTCTTCATTGCTGCACGTGTGCTTTCTCTAGTTGCCGTGAGCGGGGGCTACTGTTCGTTGTGGTGCGCCGGCTTCTCACTGTGGTGACTTCTCTTGTTGGGGAGCACGGGCTCTCGAGCGCAGGCTTCAGTAGTTGTAGCGCATCAGCTTAGTTGCTCCGCGGCATGTTGGGATCTCCCCGGACCAGGGCTCGAACCCGTGTCCCCTGCATTGGCAGGCGGGTCCTTAACCATTGCGCCACCAGGGAAATCCCAGGCCATAATCTTTGATTTGCAAAAGCTTTTACAGCTGAACATTGTTTGCTTACAGTTTAATACAAATGAAGACCTTAATGGTACCTATTGTAAGAGGAGTCCTTTTACTCCACTTGTACACGGAGGAGGTCATCTCAATAAAGAACAGAACACATTGCTCAGTTCTAACTGCTCGTTTCTCCGGACAGGCATTACATATGGTCCAGGGAAGACCTGGGGTGGTGCTTCATGGTTGCTTTTTTCCTACCATCAATGGCACAGAACCCTCCCTGATGAGTGTGAAAAGATTTTTAAGGCTGATAAGTGACCGAATGTACTTTTGGAGTCCCTCCTCTGACTGCTTCCTTCCCAATTTACAAATCCAACCAAAGACGGTTTTAAAACGAATTTAAGGGACTTGTCTAAGTAGGCACTGACATTGGATAAATATGGTAGGCTGTCATGCTCTTAATTAAAGCCCACAACATAGCTGCAGGGAAATAGGAAGCCTCCAGTTGCAGTTTTTATTTTTTGGGAGATTATAGTTACCCCTCATCACACTTTTCAGTCTAACTACAGTGTGTGTGTGTATATATATATATTCTTGGCATACATTGCGGTCCTTGGCTGCTGTATCTTTAGCAAAGTGTCAGCCCCTTTTAGCCCTTTCTTTTTTAAAACTCTCATATCCCCAACTTATTCCAGTTCCTTTGGCAGTTCTTCAACTATGTTTCTTTTGGCGTTCTACTGGTGGTTCAAGACAGAAAGGCATCCTAGGCATCTCAGTCTTCCCTGAGTGATCTTGGATGTGAATGTGATTTTTTCTTTTTTTTCTCGCTTAACAGTTCGGTGGTTTTTAGTATATTTGGAGTTGTGCAATAACACCGCGATCAATTTTAGAACCTTTTCATCACCCCAAAAAGAAACTATACCCATTGGCAGTCACTCCACATCTCACCCCAGTTTTTCTAGTCTTTGGCAACCACTAATCTACTTTCTGTCTCTATGAATTTGCCTATTCTGTACATTTGATGTAAATGGAATCATACAATATGTGGCCTTTTGTGACTGGCTTCTTTCACTTGGCATAGTGTTTTGAAGGTTCCTTCATGTTGTAGTGTGTATCGGGACTCGGTTCCTTTTAATGGCTCAATAATACTCGATTGGGTGGGCATACACCACATTTTGCTCATCCATTCATCAGCTGATGGCTATTGGGGTTGTTTCCACCTTTTGGCTCTTGTACATAATGCTTCTGCGAACACTTGTGTGCAAGTTTTTGTGGGGATGCTGCTTGCACTTCTCTTGGAATACCTCAAGCTAGACCGTCTTGCCCATCTAGGTGATTACTACTGATACATTTATTTACTGCTCTTTCACCTGTGAAGCTGTTCCTCTTAGCCTGGGTCCCAGAGCCTCCTGTGTTCTGTGCGGCAGAGGGCTGCATGGGACCCCCTTCTGCTGGGGGCAGCTGCCTTGCCTTGGGGTGGTGGGGTTCTCACTTTCCTCCCTGTCTGGCTGCTACTCTTCACTGTTTGTGGGTGGCCAGCAGTGGTCTTATTTCCCCTCCCCCTTTTCTTTGCAAGCTCTGAACACTTGGTCAAGCGTGAGAAAGTGGTGGGGCTTGGAATTTCATCACGGGATGATTGGCTCTTTGTGGGTGCTCAGGTGTTTTGGGTTGTCGTTCTGGGCCTTCAGGTGCATCTCTGCATAGCATTTACCACGTAGTTTTGGGAGGAGCCAGGGGTTTAAAAACCCTGGCTCCGCTCTGGGCGGCAGAGTAGGATTGAGGGGCTGTTTTCCTGTCTTACCTTTGGTTTTTCACTTTGTCGTGGTTACCGCTGTTGACGTGCTTTGGCAAAAGACTGTGGGGAAGAGAACCACCATCTACCTAGAAATTCGCCTGATTTTCTTGCTCCTTCCAAACCGCCTTTTACCTAAACAAAAAATGCTTAAAAATCAAAACAGGGCCTCATAACAAACTCCTTTAAGAAATGGGAGTTCTTTTAAGGAAGAGGGATGGTGCCATGTTTTCTTTGGATATTTCTGATTTTTTCCCCAGATTTATTTTTCCCAAGTTGGTGTGAGATTGTTGAGATGAGATCAGTCTCCTACTTGAGTAGAGCACTTCTGGCTCATTTTTAAGTGTTCGTAGAAAGTATGAGGCGATAGAAGAGAGTTGGAATGGTGGGGATGGAAAAAAGCCCCATGACCAAGGGTGCTGGAGGCCTTTGGAGACTTGGACATTGTGGATTCTGGTTCTCTGGGAGTGACGACTTGGTGTGGGTGTCCCTGCCTTTCCTCGAGGTTCCTGGTGATAGGAAGCCAAAGGCTAGTGTGTTAGCGTTTGGGGATCTTATCACCTACTGCTCAAGTTCAGTGTCAAAAAAATTCATTAATAACGAGATTAATCACGTTTTTCCACCACTCCCCGGTTTTTCTGGTACAGCTCTCGGTTCCAGATTGACTCTTGTGTCACTGATTTGCCTTACCTAAAGGGCAGATGGCTGTATTCACTATTTTCTCTGTAGTGGCTAACTAACCAAGAATTTGCAAGGTAAGATACCCACCTCAATTTAGAAGGTGGTAGGTGTGAGTGAGTGAGTGAGTGTATATGTGTGTGAATATCTAAGAAGGAGTTGCTATTTTAAACTTTGCATTGTTTAACTGGAAATCTGTGTTCTGTTCTGCCAGGCTGCCTTTGTGTGGTGTTACCTATAACCTACACACATACTTGTGCCATTTCAAAAGCAAATGCCACATCCCTCCTACTAAAATTGCTTATTAGAGCTAATTTTACGAATTGAGTTAGAACTGCCCTATAATGTAATGCAGAATATTTCTCAATAATGCCTAGGTTAACAATGATAGTCTTGCTGTATTGTGCAAAAAAGGCTTCTGTTCAGACCCAGCTGGGTTTCAGGCTTAATTCATTGCTCTATGGTGGGATCACCACAGCTGCTGTGGGGCCTTTACAAATGCAAAAAAGCTGTCAGTGTTTGTTTCATCAGCTGCATAAGTGATGAGGCCAAGTTGAGGAATCCATTCCAGTGCGCAGTGTGCAGGCTGTAGCCATTATTGTTTACAGAATTAGTGTGTTGGAGCTTTAAAATAGTTGGCACATCGACCGCCCTTTAAAAGCACAAGACTAAGGGACAGGACCAGTTGGTTGTACTTGTAATGTTGGCCGGATCCAACCCAGCCCTTGTCTTTGACAGTTGCTTGCCCCCGTCTGTGCTGTGGGACTGACCCTCTTTTGGACAAGGCAGGGGTGCTGAATTCATGTCCCTTTCGTTCTGCATCTCAGACTTAGGTTTGCGGTCTTCTTCTTCTTCTTCTTTTTTTTTTTTGGTTAGAGTTTTTCTTGTTATTTTAGAGTCCCATAATTGTAATTGAATTTTAAAGCCTTAATAATCCTCCTAGCTCCAAAGAGATATAGGACTGTCATCTGGGACTTCAGATATCTGTGCAATAATGTTCCAGATCCAGCTCTATGGGGTTTATTTTGTGAAGTGATATCGCTTTGGGAATTGTCCTCAAGTCTCCCTGTGGATACAGAAGTGAAGCCTACTTCTTGGCTGCAGAAGGAGACAGTGGACAGGTCACTTTCCAGCCAGTTAGGGGGTATCCCTGCAGGGTTCCTCAGTGGATGCTGACCCCCTTCCCTAGGGACCTGGTGTAGCCATGGCAGCACGTCTAGTTCCTTTAGGGACCTGCATCCATGGTGTGTCACGGGATAGTGTAGAATCGTCCCTTTCATTTTAACCTGATTGATTTTCAGCCCCCTTCTCAGCTCAGGGGTCTGTCTGAAAGTCATGCCTCATGGAATCGGAGGGCACTGGTGGTAGCCAGTCTGTACAGGTTTTATAAGCGGAGCTTGTCAGGTCTCTTAGCCAATGGGGATGAATAACGGTGCTTCCTTCCTCCCAGCTGGAAAGGTCCCAAAGTGTTCTCCCATGTTCATAAAAAAGATGGCACGAGGCTCAGGGTCTCCAAATTAAAGGTCAGTACTGATCATCTTTATCTCAAATAACTGTCACATCTACTCTTCCTAATTCCTTTATGTCTCTACGTTTTACCCTACAGAGTGTCTGGAGCCCAAGAGGACAAATGGGTCCGATGAATCCCATGTGGTATTTGAACTGATTAAGCAGAGTTTGGGGATCCTGGTGTGTCCTCCCTTGAAAAGAGCTCTCTTGAAGGGAGAGGATGGTCTTGGACAAGCATATTTTAACTCTTACAGTGAACTTGCATATAAAGTCAAACATCAGTCTAGATATTTTACTTTCTTCCTGCAGCCCCTCCCAGCAACCGTGACACTCACCCTGGAACAGTAGTAATGAAAAGGAAAATAGCAAACAGTGAGTTCCACATCCTCTGCCCCTGGGGGAAAAAACTACCTCTTAGGGCCTCAGAAGGAAACGGCAGTTTCCTGGGCCTCGCTCTCCACCCAGAGTGCTTGGCTGCCCTTCAGGAACCGCATTGCCTCACCTGTTTCTCCTGGCTGCGGTGTGTGTTGTATATTTTGGGTTTAGGAGTCTCTTATCAATGACAAGCTTTTATTGACATCATGAGGCAGAAACGTGTTTTTGTGTTAGCTTATATGGAAGTACTGCATCGTCTGCTTTAAAACAATTTTGTGAGTACATAACCTGATGGAGCGTGTGTGTCTTTGTGAACATCATCTCACCACTCCTGGAGACCTCAGTTGCCTGCCTCCTAGGAAACTGCTCTAAATGCCACCCTGCCATGTACTAGCTGAGTGCCCTGAGAGATCACTGGGCCTCATCTGAGAGCCAGCCTCAGTGTTCTGCACTGTAAAATGGGATGCAGATGCCTCCATGAGGGAAGGCGAGGTGTTCTGTTTGGTGTAACTGTGTTCCCTTATGCTGCACATCAGTGTCGCTCTCTTACAGCCGCTTGGTGGAGGGTTTGGACTAATCCTGACGTATTGCAGCTTGCTGGATGGCAGATGATTAGTTAAATCGTTCTCCTTTGGCTGTGGGGAGAGGTGGTGAGCTCAGCACAGAGCCTGAGCTTCCTGGAGTGTCATTCTCCTGACCTCAACACCCTCCACCCATCCAAAAAAAAATCTTAGGCGAGCAGCTCACCAGCATCAGATGTAGCATTTATTGGCTTTGCTTTTCCCGTGTGGAGGTTCAGAGATCTGTTTGAGGGGAAGCAAAAGGCCTGGGGATGCCAGCGACTGGGAAGGGAGCGGCTGAATCCTAACCAGCTGATGTAAATGGCTTCAGGTGCCGAGGAGGGAACGCCTGCTCCCTGGCAGGGCGACAGTGGTGAAACAGTCCAGGTTGAACGTTGTTGTTAGAATCAGGTTTCAAACGATAGTAAAAATGTGGACGGACTCGAATACTCAGAATGGAGTGTGCCGATTCTGGTGAGTTTTCTGGTTGGTTGTTTCAACCCCTGCTGTTGAAAGTCTTTATGGGAGGATATTTCATTGGCTCTCCTGCCTTTAGAAGTCCGCTGTGCTGTAGGAAGGAGATTTCACCTTGGTTTCATTACTGAGGACCTTACTGGGCCTCCTGGCTGTTAGTCTGACAGTTCTTTGTTACCGTACATCCGTCTGGATGGGATCAGAGGTTGCTGGGCTGTGTGCATGCTGATCCCCAGAGGGCTGTGTGTTTTACCTACATTCCGAGGACGTGGCCGTGTTACTTGGGGCCCTGGAAATAAGCTCCATTCACCCGAGGGTTCAGATGAGGAAAGTGGTTCCGTGGAATGCACATTCGCATGGCCCCCCAGAATGCTGCTGGGTCAGAACTCCTGTGTCTTAGCCCCAGAGCGACGGGGGTGGGTGAGTCATTTATACTCTGGCCACGGTATAAATGGGGGGGACATGGACTCCTCCCCACTCAGAGGGTGGATGGCTGGTGGATGGAAGTGAAAGCTTTGCTTATGAAACTATCTGCTCACTGGACCCTGTGCTGAGGGGCGGTGCCGCCACTCTTTCCCTTCTCTGGACCTACCCCTTGACGCAGAAATTTCAACCGAAACCTCCATACCCTCTAGGGTGACACATTTGACCAGAATTAGCCTTTTGAAAGGGCACAGCTAGGGTTTCCTACATAAGCGCTTTAGCAGCACAACCAAAAAGCTCGTCAGCTTGGAGCTCTGATTGTTGTTGACCGTGGTTATCTTGCTGCTGCTGATAGAAACGAAAAAAGCTCATTTGCCAAGGGGACTGTCCGTCTCTCCTTGCCAGGAGTGCAGCTTAACTCTGGGCTTCCTCTGGTCGGAGGAAAATGGTCGCTTCCTCCCTCTTCTCCTTTCCATTTATCCAGTTGTGGCTGGACTGCTGGGGGAGGCCTGGGGAGAAGGGGGTGAAAGAAAGAACAGCTAAAAAGTGGTTGTGCAGAATGTGTCTGGAAAGGCCGGTGGCTTTAGAAAGGGGGTAAAGTGGGAGGGGGTGACAGTCGCTGAAGCATGACAAGCCTTCAGAGGCCCCTGGGACTTAAAAACAAAAAAGGGAGCTTTCTGCAGATCTTTCACACGCACACGTCTTCCTTTCCTCCGTCCATTCCCCCCTGCTGGTTTGTAAATCTCTCAGTTGGACATTTTTAACATGGGAGTGCTCCGTCCTGTGCTTCAGTTGGCAGGATGCTCACATGCAGCTGCAAAGAATTTGCTTCTCCTTTTCACAGCATCTCTCAATGAAAAGCATTAGTGGGGCTACAAAACAAAATAAAAACTTGAGGGGTTTTCAGAAGTGGAAGCCAAGTTTAATTAAAGTCAAGGAAGTTGGGGCTATATAACTCTTTTGTTAAGTCTTTTCAAGTCAGGCGTGTGCCCGTGGCCGGCAAGGTGGAAAGTGCCGGGTGGCTGCCCCCAGTTGGGAAGTTTGAGGCCTCCGTGTCTGGCCTGTGTTTGGGGAACATCCTAGAGTTTATCAGAAGATGTGCTGAGCCGTCACCTCTTGTTGCCCCTTTATTAGGTGCTTGCCTCTTTCTTGTTAGAGGAGGAAAACCCTTAAGTGGCCTCTGTCTCGTCACACCCCTGCTTCCACCCCCAACCCTAGACCAAGCCCCTGGACTGTAAAACTTCTTATAAAAAGTGAAGTTTCTGACTTGATGACTGCCTTCTCACGTTGGCTTTTTAACCGTTTAGTGTACTTTGGAGGTACTCCTGAGCATTTTTTTGGGTGATGGGTCATTTGCTTGGTCTTGGAGATTTTGCACATATTCACAAACGTGTACATTTGCGAGCGCCTTTGGGAGGAAACCCTCCCTGTTATGCAGGCGGTCTGTATGTGTGTCTGCAGTGCTGACTGCAGGGACCGGAGCCCAGGCAGGGTCCAGAGCCCAGGCAGGGTCCAGTCAGGTCTGGATTGTCAACAGGAAGGAAACTGAGAATTTACCTCACAGGTTGAAGAGAGGTACATTTAATGTTTGGTGACAGGGCCTTAAATTGAGTTTTGCCAGGAGACTGCTTAGCTTGATTCCTGATACTCCTGAGTAGTCACAGAAATTGTGTAATTGTGTGTGCTTTTATAAAAAAAAATTTTTTTTTTAAAAGACACAAGGTATTGGTACACCCAGCGAGCTCAGTCGGTAGAGCATTGAGACGCTTAAAGACAAGGAATTCTGTACAAAAGGAAAACACTGTTTCGTACTTTCGTAGATTCTAGCGCTTCTTTTCTTCTGACTGAGGAAACGATCTACTCAGGATCTTTTTTGGGTGTTTTCGTGTATTTGATCCTAACCATTTATTAGGTAGTCTGACAATCTTCTCTCATTTCATTGGTATAGAATTGGTGTTTTAAGAAGCTTAACGGTTTCAAGTGCTGTCAGGCTGACGTGTCCTGGGGCCTGGAACTTGAAACCGTACTTTTGGACTTGACAGTAAATATGTTGTAGAGGTGCTCAGCTCTGGTTTGGGTTTATGCTCTGACTTGGAAAAGCAGTGGAACGTCGTACAGTTGAGTTTTCCTTAGCTGAGAAGTCGTAATGTATGATGGGAACATTCTGATTTCTGTCTTCTTAGACATTTGTAGCCCGACGTCGCTTTCGCTTTATTCAGCTTTAATTCTACAAGTATTTATTATCTTCTTTGTGTTATTTGTCCAGTTACGTATTTTGTGCTCTCGTGGTGGGGAAGGATGTGGGAAGGAGTCCAGGATTGAGACCAAATGACGTTCCAGGAGGTTTTCGGCCGCTGCACGCTGATCACACAAGGATCTTATTACGAGGGAGCTTCTCGTTCGGCAGGTCTGCAGTGGGGTTTGAGATGCTACATTTCTCGAAGGCTCTCAGCGGATGGTCCTGTGTCCTCGCAAGGGTTTAGGACAGCTTTGATTTTTGTGGGTAGTTTGTGCAGTGGTTCTCATTTTTTTCACGTCTGTGTCACAACCAGAGCAGCTCTTGGGCACTGGGGAGTTGTCATCAGATCTCTTCTACCAAAAAAAGTTTAACAGCCTCACTTTAGGGGATCCAGCTTGCTGAAGCAGCAGGGACTGAAGACCACATTCGTCATTCTCCCCCAATTGAAAGATGTTTAAAAACAGTTATGGGATTGTAAAGCCTCATAAGCATTGCTTCCAGCAGCCTCTTTTGGCCCAATGTCCTATACGCTCTCCTTTCTGAGGACCGTTCTTTAATTTTTATTCTGGAAGGAAGCCTGGTGTTTCCTTAAAGACTAGTTATTATAATGCACTGTCTGTATAATGTTATGTGTTTCCCCAAACTCTGTCATGTCTCATTTGGTAAACACAGAGCAGTCTCAGGGATTTCTGTGTAGGGCCCTTGCTGTTTTGCTGGTTTCTATCCAGAACTCATCTTGAAAGCTTATATGTCTTTTAAAAAAGAAGCTCTCTATTGGATGGTAGCTACTATGAGTTTGTACCTACTTAAATGTTTTATGAAACAGTGTTTTATCTATTCACACCTTACCATAGCCCTGTGAAGTGGCTATTTTCCCCCAAATTGCAGTTGAGGAAACAAGGCAGGGGAAGGGGTCCAGGGTCGGCATCCCCGGCCCCCATCCCCGGGGGAGGTTTGAATCCTACTCTTGTTTCGCTTTGAAGGCTGTGCTTGTCGTCTTCTGGGCGGGCAGTGCTGCCTGGTTGTTATGCAGCCGAGCCGTGGGTTTCAATTCTGACTCTTGGTATTTACTTAATCTCTCTGTGTCTCAGTTTTTTTTAATCTTTAAAATGGGGGTCATAAGTAGTATAGTATGTGTATGTCATTTAATTTTGAGTGTCTGGCCATTTTACTTTTTTTTTTGTTTACTACGTTATTATTGCTGCCACACCGTCACTGAATTCATAAGCCCAGATCCTACCGCCCCCCAAACCCCCACAGTAGTTCTTAAAAATCATTCTCTCAAGTGTTAAGATTTTTTTTTTTTTTTTTTTTTTTTTTTTTTTGCGGTACGCGGGCCTCTCACTGTTGTGGCCTCTCCTGTTGCGGAGCACAGGCTCCGGACACACAGGCTCAGCAGCCATGGCTCACGGGCCCAGCCGCTCCGCGGCATGTGGGATCTTCCCGGACCGGGGCACGAACCGGTGTCCCCTGCATCGGCAGGCAGACTCTCAACCATTGCGCCACCAGGGAAGCCCCAAAAGAAGAATTTTAATGATTTTTCGCTCAGGTTAAAAGGTATGATACTACATTAAGATTTATTTTATCAGTATGTGAAACAAAACCTAGTAAGTCGCTATTTACAGAGAAGGAAGTTGGACGATTCACAGTTGGTGTTTACTAGATTTTGTGGGTCTTCGTTACTTGCTCCATTTCCCTGTGTGTGTGTGTGTGTGTGTGTGTGTAGGAGGGGGGGGGAGTTCCTTCTGCCTGGAAACATTGCAGCTTCCTCATAGTAAGAGTAACTGCATTTCCTGGTCACCACACTCACGTTCACTTGTCATCTTTTAAGAAATATTTTTAATTTGCTAACAGTATTGAATACACATAGTGAGTTCTCTGTAAACATATGCTGAATTGAATAACGAAAGGATTAAAGGCTTTAAATAGGATGTGTTTATAATCTTTTCTTCTACAATTATTTATCCCCACCGGTGTCTCCACTGGGACCAGCTCTTAATTATAAAAGTAAGGAAGTGATCTTCACATAATGGTTGTGTTCTTTAAAAAATTGTTTTTAAGGATTTTTTTTGAAGCATTTTTTTTCCAGCAGTAATGTAAATTAGTAGGACCCTGGTTTTGAATTCCGAAAGATCAATTTCATTCTTGTGGGACTACTCACTGAAGAACTTACTGTTTCATTTTTCCCCCCTTTTGTATCTCTTTCAAAATATTTATATCTTTTCCTTCTCTATCTTTAAAAAAATATATATTTAAGATGTTGGGGGTAGGAGTTTATTAATTAATTAATTTATTTTGGCTGTGTTGGGTCTTCGTTTCTGTGCGAGGGCTTTCTCTAGTTGTGGCAAGCGGGGGCCACTCTTTTTTTTTTTTTTTTTTTGCAGTACACGGGCCTCTCACTGTTGTGGCCTTTTCCATTGCGGAGCACAGGCTCCGGACGCACGGGCTCAGTGGCCATGGCTCACGGGCCCAGCCGCTCCGTGGCATGTGGGATCCTTGTGGACCGGAGCATGAATCTGTGTCCCCTGCGTCGGCAGGCAGACTCTCAACCACTGCGCCACCAGGGAAGCCCGGGGGCCACTCTTCATCGCAGTGCGCGTACCTCTCACTATCGCAGCCTCTCTTTTTGCGGAGCACAGGCTCCAGACGCACAGGCTCAGTAGTTGTGGCTCACGGGTCTAGTTGCTCTCTGGCATGTGGGATCCTCCCAGACCAGAGCTCGAACCCATGTCCCCTGCATTAGCAGGCAGATTCTCAACCACTGCGCCACCAGGGAAGCCCCCTAAAAATATTTTTTGGCGTGAAATTTTTAATTATTTTTGGCAGTGTTGGGTTTTTGCTGCGCGCGGGCTTTCTCTAGTTGCGGTGATTGGGGGCTCCTCTTTGTTGCGGTGCACGGGCTTCTCATTGCAGTGGCTTCTCTTGTTGCGGAGCATGGGCCCTAGGTGCGTGGGCTTCAGTAGTTGTGGGCCGCGGGCTGTAGAGTGCAGGCTCAGTAGTTGTGGCATACGGGCTCAGTTGCTCTGCGGCTTGTGGGATCTTCCCAGACCAGGGCTCGAACCCGTGTCCCCTGCATTGGCAGGCGGATTCTTAACCACTGCGCAACCAGGGAAGCCCTGAAATATTTATTTATTTGCATTTTATGAGAATTTCAGGTATGTCCTTACTGTTTTGCATGTTTCTTTAAAGGTGAATGAAGAAACTGGTGCATTGTTTGTTTTTTTTGGTCAACTAGAGAATTTTGTGATTCTGTGTATGTTCACAGGAAAGCTAAAGGTTTCTATGTGTTATCTAGTATTTTGTTCTGAAGAAACGTGTGCTATTTGTAAAACAGGAAATGTGTGGGAAAAGGGCAGTTCAGCAGCCAGTTGGGATCTGAGATCCAAATTAATTTGCCTTCATTCAGGTAACTTAACACAGTCTGGTACTGATCTTTCCAGAGTGGTTTATTACACAGCAGCCCAGGACGGGAAAGGGAGATTTTAGAACTTGCGTCTTTATGTGTGAAAGCGGGTACTTTAGTAGACCAGAGCCAGCAATTCTGTTGCTTCACTGTTGATTCTGGATTTTTTTCTCTTCATGGTGATCCTTGGCATCTTTAGTCTTCGTAGGATCTAAGAAGGAGATTTTAGAGGTTTCCACTCTTCCTTTCCTTTTTTTTTTTTTTTTTTTTTTGCAGTACACAGACCTCTCACTGTTGTGGCCTCTCCCATTGTGGAGCACAGCCTCCGGACGTGCAGGCTCAGCGGCCATGGTGCACGAGCCCAGCCGCTCCGCGGCATGTGGGATTCTCCCGGACCGCGGCACGAACCCGTGTCCCCTGCATCGGCAGGAGGACTCTCAACCACTGCGCCACTAGGGAAGCCCTTCCTTTCCTATTTTTTCCCATTCCCTGATCGCATCAGTGGAACCCTTAAAAAGCTATTGACAATCTGATGGTCTAAAGCTCCACCTGCAGTTGGACACCGGTTGTCCTTCTGGAATGTTCTTTCCACAGGAGGCTGCTGGTACTAGTCTCTGGGCCATAGTAGGTTTTGGTTAGACCTTTGACTTATGGTCTCTGGAGAGGCCACCAGACTGCAAGAGCCTTTCTGGCTTCCCAGTTTGTGTGATAGGATTAAAAGTGGGTTTTGCTGGGTTACCTGGGGCTCTGTGACTTGAGGTCACAGCCTCTGGGTCACAGAGCAGCAGGAGGTGTGCAGGCAGCAGAAAGAGCTGTCGGGTCTCCCTTGTGAAGACGTGTCTGGGCTGAGGATCCAAGAATGGAGAAGCACAGTGCAAGGGGCAGCACAAACGCTAGCCCTTGGGGGTCAGAGGCAAAGACAAGAACAAGCTGGAAAACTTTGTCCTGACCTAGAAAGAGGTCATATAGACAGGCCTTTGGATCTTTGTCGTTTCCTTTCTTTTCTTTTCTTTCAAAAGGCCGAGTGCACAGCTGAATCGGAAAATTTCCCACATCCACAGCTTCTTCATTAGGTACTGATACCGGTTAATTCAAAATCACTTGTAATTGGAAGCAGCTGCTGTTTCCCAGCTGACTAGGTGTTGGAGTCAGATGCTTTGAATTAGCTGGACTTGGATTATTCATATTTTAATTAAAGTCCATTTTATCTCTCCCCTCCTCCCCCCAGTCTCCTCTCTCCAATGGCCAGGATTTTATGGTAACATATTTGAAATTACAAGATCATCCCAGTAGAAAGGCATAATGTAAGTTCAAGGACTTGCAGTTGATTATGGTCTTGTATTATTAAATAGCGAACTTAACTGCATTGCAATTCCCTTCTCTCACTCTCTGAACCTTGCTTCTGTAGTGGGGAAATTCCATTCCGTGTAGAAAAGTTGAGATTTTTGTCCCCTTTCCTCCTCTTGGGATACAGACGTATTAGCTTAATTGCTTGTGTCAGTGCTATGGGAAAGGTGCTGCATGAAATGGGATAGGCAATTTTCTGGTACTTTTTATCTAATGGGGTTTGCAAATTAAGCCACGAATAGTGGGGCTTTGGGGCAGTTGGGGATATTTTCTTATAAGAAGAAAAGTTAATGAGTGCAATGGTGAGGCTGTTTAGTGCTTCTGTATAGATACAGAATGTTCAACAAGCAGCTTGTAGGGATAAAAAAACCGACTGCCTTAATTTTGAGAAAAAAAGGTACTGGAAAAATTGCTTTGCATTTCTCTCTCCATTGATGCTAGTGAGGAAAAGAGACAGTGCTGGAGGGAAGGAGGTAATCGGATGTTGCTTTCCTTTCCCTGTTTAAGGTGACTAACGTTTGACCTGATAAATGTCCTAGTTAATTTAATTTTGTTTTGGTCCCTCTCCTCCCCTTGAATGTCCGAGTTTAGCTGACTCGCAGAAAAACCAGGGCAATGCAGACCCACTCGATTTTGCATACCTGTTACAATGCTTAAGCATTCTGTGCAGTCTCAGGAACCTTTAAAAGGGCACAAGAGATAAGATTACTGTCCAAAAGGAGTTTAAAGTGCCCCTGGAGAGAGAAAGCGTGTATTTGTCAGTGCCTTTAGGGAACTTTGTGAATCACTGTCAGTGCATCCCATAGGATTTGGCTCATCATCTACTGAGCACTTCTAGGGGCGATCGGCTGTTTGGAGGTAGAAGGTCACCCCTGGAGCAATGAAAGAGTCCACCCAGCCTAGTCCTTCCATTTCCCTGTCTTTGCAGAGGTTGCCTAAGGATGTCTACCTAGTTGTCAGCACCTTGACTAGAGACTCCAGATCTGTCTAGCATTTTCTCCTGTTCCTGTCCTGCCTTGGGGCAGAGATCTGGGGCCCTGTGGAATGAAGCAAGGGATTTTGTTGGCCTGTGTACACGGTCAGGGACTGGGACAGATGGGCTGGGGTGTCACTGTAAGGAGTAGTCCTTGTGTGTTTCATCCATGCCACCTGACATCTCCAGTGACTATTCAACATAAAGTTGCTATGCTAGTTTCTTGGTAATAGGCCTGGCACACTTTGATTGTTTTTGGATTTTTGCTACAAGGCCATCAGCAGGCAAGCCCTAGGTATGCTTTAAGGAAGAGGGAACACGTCTGACAAAGCAAACATCTTAGTACCATGTATTTCAATAGAAAGCTACAGTCCCTTCAAATTTACCTTCTTCATGAATGTGGGTGCTTAGTGAGAGGTCTTTGTGGAATTCTCTCCACGGTAGTAAGCACCACACTTTTGAGTGCCTGGCCTGCTAAAAAAACAGATTTAAATGTTAAAGTGTGTAAACTAAATGTATATATTCTCACATACCTCTGCAAAGCAGAGTTTATTCTTTTATTTTACCGATTAAGAGTCTCAGCTTTTGAGAGAGGAGAGGCTGAAGCAGTGTGGGGTGTAGGCGGAGCTGGAGTTGAGTCCACTTTTCTCCATTGTATAGATTTCAGTGATGATATTTTTGTGCCCCAAGGTGTCTAGGCTTACAGATTTTGACCCTTCTCTCTCCTGGGTAAAGGTCTTCGGGGTTGTCGGCCAGCCCCTTTTTCAGGGTACTCAAATGAAAAGAGGAACCAGTAGTTAAACTGAAATCTCTAATCAAGGTCCAGCAGGCCTCATTTTGCATTTTAAGGTAACTCTTGAACATAACAACTTAATAAGGTGAAGTTATGATTTTTATAAATTGAGTAGCTATTACTGAAGCATTACACTTACATCTATTTCAAGAAGAAAAACAGGAAGAATGTATACTATATAGCTTACTAATATGTAAACAAGGATTCCATCTAGTTAGAGATGCTTGGGGAAATTTCAGGAGAAAGTTGGCAAGAACAATATGGATAAATGGAGACAAAGCAGAAACAACTTTTTTGGGGGAGCGAGCACACCGGCGGTGCATGCTGTAGAAGGTGCAAGGAAAAAATTAACCCCAGTGAGAAGTATGCCCTCGGGAAGACCAGTGTGGCTGACATAATTACTGAAGGTGCAGGAGAGGAAGGGTCCACACCCACAGGAGGGAACTGATGTGCGAGGAGGGGATGGGGCAGAGGTTACCCAGCTGTTGTGTAAACTCACTGCAGGGTCCCAGATTGGTGGATGCTGGTGGCTACTGGGGGATGGCGCCAGCACCCCAAGCCTAGTCTCGCCTGCGCTGCTGAGTCTCTCATTTCGTCTGAGGTTTTCCCCTGATGGGACTGAACCCACATTTGTGGAGGGGTGGGGGAGGGGAGGGAGGAAGGTTTAAAGGAAGGTGGGGAGGAAGAGTGGGGGGGTGTTGAATTTCAATGTTTCTCAACTCAAGGAGCAGGAAAGCGAGATTCTCAGAGTATAAAGAAAGAATTCTAATTAGAGGATTAAAAAGAATTGAGAGCTGGGAGAAAGAGAGACTTTTGGTTTTCAAAACTTGAGTGTGGGGAAGAATCACCTAGGCCTACCCTATTGATGCCCCGAGATGCTGGTCCCACCTAGCACTAGGAGAGAAGAACGCAGCTGAGATTAGAACTTAGCCTTGTCGGGTGCTTTTATTTTTTGACTTCAGAAAAGGGTTTTTGTCTTCTCACAGCAAAGTGTACAGGAGGCCACGTTGTGGGTGTGTGCACGCGCGTGCATGTATGTGTGTTCGGGGTGTGATGGTGAAGGAGGACGCCGAAGAGGGGAAGTGACAGGTGCCCAGACAAAGACGAGAGAAGCTGTAGGGCTGCTGGCTGTCTACCTTAGAAAGCGAAGAATAGTTTACATTTGGAATGGGACTCAGGGAGGAAATGCTTTGAGATTGAATTTGTTTCCCCCTGAGAAAAACGAATTATTATATACCTGTTGCTGATGGATGATAAGCTGCTTTTTGTTTTTTGCTACTAACTGTAGCTGTGACCCTCATTTTAGTATCTCTCAACTCACATTCTATAGGAAGTTCTCTATCACATAGACCTAGGATTTCAGTTGTCTGGTCAGAGGGTGTATGGATTTTTAATGTTAATAAATACTAAAATGTTCTCTGAAATAATTGAAGTGCTACACTCCTCCCAGCAAGATATGTCCTTGCTAAAGTTGATATTGTCAGGTGTTTTGTTTTTTAAAGTGTCATGAGTCTGACTTGTAATGTGTATGGATTCGTGTGTTGAAGTTCATGGCACACCATGCTTCCCGTTTTCAGTGATACTCTGGGGTCTAGAATGTTTGTGTCCAAGTGTATTACTCTTTATCTCCCTTGCTAATTTATAAAAGCCTTTACTGACACCACTTGGATTAAAATTCTGCTGTCACTTCCCTTAGCTCTCCAAGCACAACTTTGTTGTACTTAAATTTATACCATGTTTATCTGCACTTGTGTTGATTGGTTAGTGTGGGTGAGGTACTATCTCCTAACTTCCCTACTGTTGTCAGTCATCTTTCATGAAAACAAAGTTACTTTCCTGCTCAAAACTTCCATAGCTCTCCATTGCTTATGGGATAAAATCTAAGCTCTTAAGTGTTACCTAAAACCCTTTGTTAGATCGATCTTATCCCAGTTTCATCTTCTGCAGCATGCATTCCTGTTCATTTTCTGTCTCTTTCCTGTCAAGGTCATGGTCCTTTAAGGCTCTGGTTGTATTGCATCTTTCTTTCTTCCATTTTGCCACTGGTGACCTTCTACCTTCCCTGAAAGGCCCCTGGGCTCCCTCTGTGTGTTGATACTGCTAATAAGCATCTACTATGTGCCGGGCACTTGGCCTTGTTCTTGAGAGAAGCTCGTGAGCAAAGGCAGTATTGTTGATAGGCAGATACCTCTTGTAGTTCACCTTTGGGGTCTACTGGCCTGTATGGTACATCTTCAGGTCTACTGGTAGGCAGGCAGTAAATGTTTTTTGTTATCCTCATTTCCACCTTAACCCAAGGCTCCTCCAGATAAATTTGATTAAAATCTCTTTCCCCAATTTTTTATATTATGAGAAATTTCACATAGAAAAGTTGAAGGAACAGGTATGATGAACACTAGGACACTCTTCACCTAGACTCCAAGATGAACATCGTGGGGCGTGTATGTGCATTACCCAGCGTCTTCTTTCTTCTTCTCAAGTCTTTGACTTTGGAAAATTTGAATGGTGCTCTTGCTTATCCATTAAAAAAGGACTTTAGTAGTGTAGCACTTTAGAAGTATTAAAAAAAATTCAGTGGCTGTAAATGTTGGTAAATGTTGGCTCTCGCTCAGCTGTAGTATTGTGGCTTCTCTCAACATGTTCGCGTTAAACTATAGTAGGGCCAAGTTGAGAAATTAGTTTCTCGGTTTTCTCCTTCCAATATAGGAAAAAAAATTAGATTTCAGATCCTCTCGTTCCTATAATCTTCTTCTTGGTTCTTCCGTCCTCCTACATTAAAAAAAAGATCATGAAGAATTGGCTACGATGTCAGTGGGAGGAATGAATATCCGAATTTACAGGAGATTGTTGGTGGTAATCTTCAAATAGGGTCCTTGAACCTGTATTGAAGGTAGTTCATTTAGTGCAGTTTCTTCTAAGCCGTAAGTAACATGGGAAGTAAAGGGCCATAACTGTTTGGTTTTTTTGTCTGTTTGTTTTTGTTTTGTTTTGTTTTGTGGCCGCACCTTGTGGACTGTGGGATCCTAGTTCGAACCCAGGCCTTTGGCAGTGAGAGCTCGGAGTCCTAACCAATGGACCATCAGGGAATTCCCAACCCCTTGGTTTTAACATGAGATCTTTGCTTTTCTGCGACGTAGGTGTTACCATTAGCCTGGAAATCCAAGTGCCGTCAAGTCATGCCACCATGTAAGTGATAACTCAGTGTTCTCGTGCATTAGCTGGTATTTGAATGCCTGTGAGTAGGTTAGAAAGTTTTAAGTGTGTCAGTGTTCAGTTTTTGGAAGTGCAGGAGTGCTGAATGTCATCTGTACTTGGGAGGTCACTTCCAGTTAGTCCGCACAGAGGACTTGGAGGGCAAACGGGCTACAAACCCCTTGTAGTAAGGGACTGATTTGATCAGGTGACATGCCCAAGGCATTTTGGGTTTGCCCCAGATTGTCTGTCTTTCACTCTTCACTGCATTGTGATTCACGTGGTGCCAAAAGAAAAATAATATGAATACATCATGGTATGCAAAATTCAAATTGATTTTGAATTTAAATTTAATTTTGAATTCAAGGTCAAATTCAGAAGTGTTCAGAGCAAAACGTGAACCCCCCCCCGTGTCCCTTATGCATTCGTACTCAGTACACTTTCTGTACATTTACACGCATATTTATGTAGATGTGTGTATATATATATAGGCTTTTTTTCCCCCTTTTTCTTCTTTTTGGCTTGTTTTATATAAATGGAATCATGGGTCATGTTGTGTGATCTAGCCTTTTCTCACTTAACTATGTCTTGTAGATCTTTCCATGTCATTCTTTTAAGTGCTGTGCAGTATCTGACAGGACCCTATGATTTCTTTCCAAGAAGAGTGCCTGGCATTTAGGGAACGCTCAGTAGACATTTAAGTTGTTTCCTCTGTTTTGTTTACTTAAAATAAAATTTCTTTCCGTACATCTTTCACACGCGTGGGCATGTTGGCATCAGATTGCATTGGAAGTACTGAGTCCAAAAGTATGTGCTCGGTTTTTACAGTAGGAAGATATTTTTTTTTCCTTCCGAAAAGGTTTAACCAGTTTATTTGTATTTTCACCAACAGTGTATAGAGTCTTTATTTCCCTTCCTTCTTGCCAACAAGTATTATAAAACTTCTTTAGTTTTTGCTAATGAATCAGATATGACTCGTTGTTGGATTTGCATTTCTCTGTACTGAGAGTTTTTCATTGGCCGTCCATATTTCTTTTGTTCATGACCTCTGCCCTTTTTTTTCTTTAAAGAATCCACGACAAACTTTATTTATATATTTATTTATTTGGCTGTGTAGGGTCTTCGTTGCTGCGCGCGGGCTTTCTCTAGTTGCAACGAGTGGGGGCTACTCTTTGTTGCGGTGTGCGGGCTTCTCATTGTGGTGGCTTCTCTGGTTGTGGAGCTCGGGCTCTAGGCGTGCGGGCTTCAGTAGTTGTGGCGCACGGGGCTTAGTCGCTCTGCGGCATGTGGGATCTTCTTGGAGCAGGGCTCGAACCCGTGTCCGCTGCATTGGCAGGCGGATTTGTAACCACTGCGCCACCACGGAAGTCCCTCTGCCCATTTTTATATTGTTTTTTTTTCCTTACTTTTTGCCAGAGCTCTTTATGTTCTTTATTTATTAAACATATGACAAATATTTTCTCCCAGTCTGTCCTTTATGCTTTAATTGTATTTAATTGTGCCCTTTATCCTTTAATGGTGTCTTTTTCCTCATAGGAGTTTAAAATTTTTCTGTAGTCGAGTTTGGTTTTCCTTTACAGGTTTGTGTCTTGCTTAGGAATGCTTTTCTGACCTCAAGAATATGAAAATATTCTGTGAGCAATTCTCCTTCCTTTATTATTTCCCATCTGGTTAAATACTGCCCTCCAGTTTCTTAATCTTCTCTGTACTCTCACATCAGCCACTAAAATGGTATGAAAACTCAGGTCTCTGGAATCTTCCAGTAATGACTTCTTCTGACAGCCACATTTTATGGATATTTTGGGCTTTATCCCCTACTTATATACCCAAAGGCTTAAAATGTACTTTTAAAAGTGTTGGTACTTAATTATTGTCATGACTATCATTATCCTGTATTAAATAATATATTAATGTTCCCATGGATGTATAAGAAGACAGCCTTGGCCTATGCATCAGTTTCTGGATTCTAAATCCATTTAAATATACATGAAAATCTACATCAGTTCTGAGTTTTCTAGTCTTTAAAAAGAAAGGACAAAACAGAGGGTGAGATAAAGGAGTAACATCTATTTTGTACCATTGTGTTATACACATGAAAGGTAGAAAACTAGGAGACTGCCCCTAAACAAAGTAGCTTTCTTTTGCGGTCAGATTTGCATTGGTAAGAGTCACTTTGAGAACTGGCTCTGAGCTAGGAGACTGCCCCTAAACAAAGTAGCTTTCTTTTGCGGTCAGATTTGCATTGGTAAGAGTCACTTTGAGAACTGGCTCTGAGCTGCTTGCCTCTTTCGGTTGTACATATTTGCCATCCACAGGTTTCTTTTGAAGGATAGAACTGCTTTAAAAGCTTTTTAGAACAACTGCTTTAGCCTTGGATTTTCTCCCTTAATTCGAGTTTTTCCTGATTTCTTTTGACACTTGCTGCTTACTGTTGGTACCATGGATGTGTCTTTAAGTCTGTTTTCATCATGTAATAATAGGGGAAACCAGTTAACTAGGTTATTGCTGTATAAGGTAAAGCTAAGAAGTCCCTGATTAAGGAACTGGGCCTCTGTGAGAAGTAAAGTGTCATTGCTTTTGTCTGTGAACTTTGAAATTGCTTTTGGTTCCTCAGAGACCCTTTGTTTATTGTCTGCTTCTCTAACATAGTCCCTAGTAAATGAGGCTAGAAAAGAAGGCACTGTCTTTGTGTTTCTAACCTTTTGCCTCCATAAAATTCATATTTCAGTAAAACAATTTGGAGAGTCTTTGGAATCTCTTAATAAAGGAATTTTTGCTGGCATAAAGCATGCATTATGTATCAGACTTACATATTAAAACCTGCGTGATGGAAGAACAGCAGATTTAGGCTGGCTGACTCACCAACCTGCAACTTCCAAAGTCTAAGTAGGGTTATTCTTCCTCCCTCCCTCCCTCCCTCCCTCCCTCCCTCCCTTCCTCCCTTCCTTACCCCTCCCCCCTTCCTTCCTTCCCTCCCTCCCTCCCTCCCATCTTCATTGCGGTGCGCAGGCTTCTCATTGCTGTGGCTTCTCAGTGGCTTCTCTTGTTACAGAGCGAGGCTCTAGGCGCGCAGGCTCAGTAGTTGTGGCTCGCAGGCTCAGTAGCTGTGACACAGGGGCTTAGTTGCTCTGCGGCATGTGGGATCTTCCCGGACCAGGGATCGAACTCGTGTCCCCTGCACCGGCAGGTGGATTCCCAACCACTGCGCCACCAAGGAGGAGTCCCAGGTTATTCTTTATACATCGGTTAGACTAAGTTTGGAGTTCCTCCTTCTAGTACAGTGTTCCTACTGAAATTATTTTCTGTGAAAGCTGCCTTCCTAGTACAGCCCACTAGAACCTCATCCTGAGAAGTGTTCGCCTCCCAGCGCATTTCCCTGTACCTACCTTATCTTTGCTGCCTGCCCCTGTGTCATTTACCCATTTTCCAGATAGCAGTGAAAGTAATCAGATTATCACTTTAAAGCCCTCTGGCCTTCCCAAGCTCAGCCAGAAGGCTGGGCTCAGAGCCAGTTTCTATTGACTCTGCACTTCCCCTCCCCCAATCCAGAAAAACTTTTTGAGCTGTTCCGGTTCCCATTCCCCAAACACATGCCCTTTTCCTTATCCCAAAGGCACTTGTAACTTGTAACCTTTTGCAATCTGGTGAAAGGGTCTCTTGACCCTTTTTCGTAAAATGCTTCCAAATGCTGAGACAGTAAAATATCCAGGATTAAAAAGGGAGCCTATTACATTGAAATGTAGCCATCAGAATGTGAAAAAGCAAATTTGTGAGATGGTATAAAACATGTTTACTTCTGAATCCTCTATTAAATAACTAGCCCTAACAGTGGGTTTAATTATTGCAGTTTCACAGCAGTGGTAGCAAATGGTATTCCTTTCATGCTGTCTGCAACCACTGTAATGTGGTAGAAAAATATATAATCTTAATTTTAATGAAAATTAGCTTGGATCGTAGCCAAATTAGCGTATGTCTATTAATACATAATTTACATAGACACACCCATTTCAAGTGTATAGTTCCTTGAGTTTTGACAGTCATATACATATTCCCACGTAACCACCCAATTAAAATATATTTTCATCACCCTAAGTGGTCCCTCCTGCCCTTTGTGTAGTTACTGCTGTCTCCACCCAGCTACTGTTTTAATTTTTATCACTAAAGATAATAAGCGTTGCTGTTTTATACAGCATGATTTTTTCAGATTGATTCATGCTGCTGCATTTATCAGTAGTTCATTCCTTTTTTATTGCTGAGTAATAGTCCATTGTATGGAAATACAGCACATGCATCTACTTACGCATTGTGGGACTTTGGGTCATTTCCAATTTTTGGCTGAGGGTTGCTGTGAACATGTCAGTTCAAGGCTTGGATGTAGTCAGTAGGTTTTCATTTCTTAGGAGTCAGTCATTCCTTAGGTATGTAATTGGGTCATAAATTAAGTGTATGTTTAAATTTAATAAGAAACTGCCACACAGTTCTCCAAAGTGCTTGCACCACCTTGCCATCCTGAGTGGTCCAATGGCTCTATGTCCATGTCAGCGTCAGTATTGTCAGTCTTCCTGCTTTCTTTCTTTCTTTCTTTTTTTTTTTTTGCGCTACGCGGGCCTCTCACTGTTGTGGCCTCTCCCATTGCGGAACACAGGCTCCGGATGCGCAGGCTCAGCGGCCATGGCTCACGGGCCCAGCTGCTCCGCGGCATGTGGTATCTTCCCGGACTGGGGCACGAACCCGTGTCCCCTGCATCGGCAGGCGGACTCTCAACCACTGCGCCACCAGGGAAGCCCCCTGCTTTCTTTTAATGGTTCGTAGTGTTAGGATCTGGCCAGAATCAAGCTCCCGTGATGTAAGGTTGGTTTTCAAATGAGTTTAAAAATGCTTTAAAAATTTACATTAGATTCAGCTTGTACAGTTAGTTACTAAGTAGCACCTTAGAGTGTTCATCTTCTCTTAGGTTGGAAAGACTCCTTTATTCATCTTCTTGAAGTTTTGACTCTATACCAAACCCCCTTTTTCACATGCAGTTTGCCTTTATATGGGGAAGACTGAGGAGCTGTTGTGCCTACAGCCCTCAGTGACTTAAACGGTCTGCTTTCTAGGCCTGTATCAGACAGGAAGTAGCAGTTAAGTCAAGACGGGGAATTTCTTGGACTAAAGGAGAAGGGAGCACTGACCTCAGATGAAGGGATGTAGCTGAGAGCCCGTGACACCCCAAATCATAGTGACCTGGAGCAGTGTATTGAATGGGCAGGCAGACCTCCAATCTCAGGGCTGCGATGCCACCTTCCTGCGTACACTGTGCGCGCGTGCGCGCGCGCGCGCACACACACACACACACACACATGCGTATTTTAAAATAATGTTTTTTTTCCTGAAGTAGTAACAAAGAAACAACCCACAGAAAGGCAGAAAAGAAGTTATTCCTAGCTTAACTGCCCCACACAACTGTTGTAAACATTTTGCTGTATTTTGCCGGCTGTTCTTTGCCTCTGTGAAAATGTTTTGGTAATCCTGTGGTATATACAGTTTTGTTTCTCTGTTTTTTCCACTAGATATTATCATAAGCATTTCCTTATGTGATTACATGTTTTCCATAATAACAATTTTTTGCCCCACCTCACTGCCAACTTTTCTGAATCAACCCCTTCACTTGAGGTTTTCATAATGAGTGAGTCTGAGGTCTTCCCCTGGTTTGCCTGTCCTGTGGGATGAAGCTTCTTTTTGTATTTGTTCTTTCTTTCTTCCATAATAACAATTTTAATGGGGGTGCATCTATTCAATGTATGTATAAGTGCAGTTTTCCAAATTTTATTATTATTTTTATTACTTTTTATTGTTTCTTTTAGGATATATGACCAAATACACAATTACTGGGTCAATGGAAATGGACATCTTAAAAATATATCTCTTGTATTTTGCCAAATGATTCCCCAGAAGTATGATACTGCTGCTTCCCAGCAAGTGTTGTTCCAATACAGCACCTCAGAGCCCACTGGGATATTTAAATATTAACATTGTGAAATCCAGAGTCACCTGGAAGTTAAGTTGTAGTATTAATTCAAGGTAGGACATGGTTTTAGAAATATTTTCATGTGCAGTGGCAAGTATCAACAATATTCTGGGAAATCCATTCAGGACTGTGATTTGCGATCAAGCCTCGAAAACAGTTTGCCTTTTGAAAGCTGTGTATCCCTAAAGCAATCTGAGAAACTGATCGGGTGAAAGAAGGTTACCTAGCTAGTTCTAGGCTTATTGATTTCTTATTTCTACCTCCAAAAGCATAGGATTTTGAAATAGTTGAAGATCCTCACAGAGGGATGCCTTTCCCCTTCCTGCGCCTGATGCCTATTTTTTTTTTAATGATTTATTTTTAAATTTAATTTGGCTGTGTTGGGTCTTTGTTGCTGCGTGCGGGCTTTCTCTAGCTGTGGCGAGCTGGGGCTACTCTTCGTTGTGGTGCGCGGGCTTCTCACTGCGGTGGCTTCTCCTCTTGTGGAGCACGGGCTCTAGGCGTGTGGGCTTCAGTAGTTGTGGCACGCAGGCTCAGTAGTTGTGGTGCACAGGGCTTAGTTGCTCCACGGCATGTGGGATCTTCCTGGACTGGGGCTCGAACCCGTGTCCCCTGCATTGGCTGGTGGATTCTTAACCACTGCACCACCAGGGAAGTCCTCTGATGCCTATTTGATGCTCTTGAGTCTGCCCCTCGTTAGTTCACTAGGGGGTCCCTGGACTGGAGTGTCCCTAAGTGTCACTAACCTTTGTGATTGATGATTTGTGTTTGGATTTAGGTCACTTGCATTTTTTCCCCCTACAGATGTTGCAGTGATCTGTAGTAATGGCAAACCTCGTTAGGCATCATGAATTATGAATTCATGGTGTTAAGAGTAGTTGGCCACATTTCAGGGATAACCCCCTTTCCCTTTTTTTACCTAAGTTTTGATACCTGTTAATCTTTTCCACTAATAAATTGTTTTAGAAATCATTTTTAAAGAACTCTGGTTCTTTGAAAGGGCAATTTAAAAAAATTTTATTGAAGTGTAGTTGATAGACAAATAATTTGTAAACAAAGGAATTAGAGGGCTTTACTTTTGAATGGAGACTAAGTGTTTGTGATAAGGTTTTGTGGAATAGTCTTTGATTTATTTAGTAAACATTGATAGTGTTTTCCAGTAAGATTGTCCCTTATCTTAAGGATCTCATTGTCTAGCAGGGGAGACAGGTACACAAACTGCTGATTATAGTATGTCAGGGGACTGAGGGACACCCACAGGCCATTTCAGAAGCTTCCAGGAAGGAGGTGCCTAACTGTTGTGGGAGTGAGGTATTGGGTCAGGGAGGGCTTCCTGGAGGAAGGCAGTTTCTTATAAAGGATGAATACAAGTTAGTCAGGTAAAAGGCTGGGACTTGAATGGTTAGATAAGCAGGGTCAGAAAGAACACTGCAAAGCACCAGGGCCTAGAGCAGCGTGGGCATGTGTGCACACCTGTGTATGTTGGTGTGTCTGGAGTGGAAAGGTCAGTGCCGGCCATGGAGGGAAATGAGGCCGGAGAGGCAGAGCTTGTTCCTGCCAGTAACCAAGAATCAGTGAGCCACAAACTTGAAGACTTTTAAGCTGGGCTGATGGTGAACTACATTCTGAACTCTGCTGGGGGTAGACTCAGAGTTAGGGCCTCAACCTGACTTCTCCTAATGGAGAAGAGACACAGGGGAAGGACTTTGTCGTCTGAGGGAGAGACATCTGGCAGCTTGGGACAGAGGGAGGATCCTGGGGCCAGGAGTGTTTTAGGAGAGAATGTAATGAGAACCATTTCATTTTCTTGTATAAGCAATATAACTTCTTGAAAGAGGAAACCTATAAATTGCTCCAAGGATTTAGATAACTCGAAAGCACCATCACAGGTAACTGGAGCTTGGCTACCGCGGTCTTCTTTAGCTTCTCCCTGGTGTGGAACCGTCTCGTATTCTGCAGACTACTGCTGTGACCAGAGGTGGCTTTGCTAACATTAATGAAGTTAATTTTATACAAGTAGATTTCAAGAAGTGTGAAGCAGTTAGCACTTCAGGCCATTTTAATTGGAGAAAATTTTTTTCCATTGAATCGCTATTTTTACTGTGGCTCTTAAATGAAGATTGTGTGATGTAACTAACTAAACTGACAGACTTGAGGAAGCCGCAGACATTTGATAGAGTTGACCATCTTCTCAGCTTCCGTAGTTGAGCTCTAGTTCTAGATGTCCCTGCTTCTGGGTGTAATGAAGATGATACTGGGATTGCTGGAAGTCTTGGCTGTGAGGAGATTGCTAGACGGTGAACAGTTAAAGAGATGCACATTTCATTGTTGAATAGCTCTTTGGCTGCTTAGGGTTTTATATTGGAAAAAATTTTTATGTCTCACATAAACATACAAAAGAGAGACCACTTCTGCCAGGCCTGTGGCTTTCTCCCCTTTTGTGAGGCTGTAACTTAATGTCGAAAGGTGTCCATTCACCAACCCCCTCTCCCCGCCCAACCCCTGCCACCAATCTCCTTCATTTTTTGATCTTGCTTCTTTTCAGTCCACAAAGAGAAGTTGCTTTTTGTCTTTTAAATAACTTATAAAAAGAAAGGCCTTTGTCAGTAACATTTTCATTAGGTTGAAGTGAATGCTATTTTTTTTTTTTATTATTCTTGGTATAAGTTAGTGCAGTTGGGCATTTGTAGTATATGTTCTAATGCTGTCATTTTTGGAGTCTTGGAGCTTACAGATTTTGACAAAGAAGACAGGAGCAGCAGATCTTTCTAAAGCAGGGATACTCAGATCTCCTCGCACCGCAGAACTCCTGCTGACTCTTTTGCACTTTGTTTACTTTGTGGTAGGTTTTTAAAAAATTTTATTTATTTATTTTTGGCTGCATTGGGTCTTCGTTGCTGCGCACGGGTTTTGTCTAGTTGCTGTGAGCGGGGCTACCCTTCGTTGTGGTGCATGGGCTTCTCATTGCTGTGGCTTCTCTTGTTGCGGAGCATGGACTCTAGGCGCACAGGCTTCAGTAGTTGTGACACGAGGGCTCAGTAGTTGTGGCTCACAGGCTCTAGAGCGCAGGGTCAGTAGTTGTGGCGCACGGGCTTAGCTGATCCGTGGCATGTGGGATCTTCCCGAGCTAGGGATCGAACTCATATCCTCTGCATTGGCAGGTAGATTCTTAACCACTACGCCACCAGGAAAGCCCCGTGGTAGGTTTTTTTTTTTGTTTTTTTTTTTTGCGGTACGCGGGCCTCTCACTGTTGTAGCCTCTCCCTTTGCGGAGCACAGGCTCCGGATG
Organism: Lagenorhynchus albirostris; assembly: GCF_949774975.1. Taxonomy (NCBI): domain Eukaryota; kingdom Metazoa; phylum Chordata; class Mammalia; order Artiodactyla; family Delphinidae; genus Lagenorhynchus; species Lagenorhynchus albirostris. Next base: position 92,996,539 of record NC_083104.1, on the reverse strand, counting down.
CGCAGGCTCAGCGGCCATGGCTCACGGGCCTAGCCACTCCGCAGCATGTGGGATCTTCCCGGACCGGGGCACGAACCCGTGTCCCCTGCATTGGCAGGCGGACTCTCAACCACTGCGCCACCAGGGAAGCCCCGTGGTAGGTTTTAAAAGTTATTTCTAACTGAAAAGTTGCAAAAAGAGTACAAAGAACTTCTGTCATTTAACATTTTGTCACGTCTGGTTATATTTTCTCTCCTCTGTGTCTTTCCCTCACCGCATACTTACTCTGAACCATTTGGGAGTAAGGTGCAGACATAATAACCCTTTATCCTCAGATACTTAAGTATATATTTCCTAACAATAAGAATGTTCTCTTACAAAACCTTAGTACAGTTATCAGTGGGGAAATGAATATTGGGAACCCTTTAAGCTGTCTCCTGTGTCTCTATAACACGTCCCCATTATTCCTTAAGCACTTTCTTTCTGATACAGGAAGGTGTGCCAGGCTCATCTTGCACGTTCCCAGCCCCTTATGTATCTTGACCATTTTATGGTTTTCATGCTGTTAACGTTTTTTGTTTTTGAATTTTCCATTTTGGTTTACACTGTAGTATTCATAACACCTCATGTGTGGGTTTTGTCCATATCGTGGCTCCCTGCTTATGTCCTCTGGCCATCTCCATCCTTGAAGTGTCCACTCCCAGTTTGGGTAACTGTAGCAAGTCTCAGAATTCCTAAACTAAGGCATCTTCAGAGTTGTTTCAGTCTGATGATTCTTTGCAGCCGTCATCATGTACTGTTTATCTGCTTATGCTTTTATAAGTCATGCCTTTCTTGGGCTTTCCTTTCCCACACAGCACAGAAGTCTTGTTATGGACGGTTGGCCCTTACTCACCGGGGCTGGTCATTTCGCTTTTCCTTCCTCTGGATCACGGCTGTAGCAAGTCCTGGACTTCTTTGATTCCTTTTCGGAATCCTTTCCACATAGCAGTAGTGGTAGCCCTGCTGATCTGCAAGAATTGGCAGGAGAGTTGGAAAAAAAAATCCAGTATTAGGTTATTTAGTGAACCCTATATTTTCTCTATAAATGTAACATGTTAATGTTTTTCCTTTTGAAAGCATATATGTAGTACAGGAAATTCAGAAAGTAGAAAAGGAATAAGTAAGAAAAGAGTAAGACCTACAATATTAGTGCTCTCTTACAGTAATCTAGATCTGTGCACAAATAGATCTATGACAGTTAAATCACATTTACAGTGTCAGACTTTTACCTTACAGGACTCTCCTCATGAACTCTTTGTGGAAACTTAGTAACCAAGACATTTTGGGGGGCTTTAATCCAACTTTTCCCTCACATATGGCAACAGAAAGTGATGTAATCAGAGTGTAATCAAATATAATCAAAACTACGTTTGAGGGCTTCCCTGGTGGCGCAGTGATTAAGAATCTGCCTGCCAATGCAGGGGACACGGGTTCGATCCCTGGCCCGGGAAGATCCCACATGCCACGGATCAGCTAAGCCCGTGCGCCACAACTACTGAGCCTGCGCTCTAGAGCCCGTGAGCCACAACTCCTGAAGCCCGGGCACCTAGAGCCCATGCTCCACAACAAGAGAAGCCACCACAGTGAGAAGCCCATGTACCACAACGAAGAGTAGTCCCTGCTCACCACAACTAGAGAAAGCCCGTGCACAGCAACAAAGACCCAATGCAGCCAAAAATAAGTAAGTAAAATAAAAAAACAAACAAAACAAAACTACATTTGAATTGTAGTTCAAGTAATTTTTTTTTAGTTTGTTAATGTGCTTTATTAGATAGCTTCTCAGGGCTCCCATCTGTTTTCCTTGTATCTTTACCAACAGTAAGAATATTTTCTTAAAAAGTGACTGCTGGTGGCTTCCCTGTGGCACAGTGGTTGAGAGTCCGCCTGCCGATGCATGGGACACGGGTTCGTGCCCTGGTCCGGGAAGATCCTATGTGCCGCAGAGCGGCTGGGCCCATGAGCCATGGCCGCTGAGCCTGTGCGTCCGGAGCCTGTGCTCCGCAATGGGAGAGGCCTGCATACCGCCAAAAAAAAAAAAAAAAAAAAGTGACTGCTGGGTTCTGTTAGACAATTTGTAATGGAGTCATATTTCTGTTAAGGGTCTGAAGAGTTCACTACTACAATGACAAGTTGAAACTCCATGAGTTTCTCTAGTTATTGTTACGTTAATAACTTAATCTGTACACTTCAAACCTCCAAGGATAAGGACAGTTGCCTGTTTTCAGTTTCTCTGAGCAAGCATATTTTTACCTTATAAGCTCACATATTACTTAGAAAAACACCCTCCTCCCCAAATACAGACCTGAATCAAACCACCAACAAAATTGAGTGAGACAGAGTAGTGTGGTGTATCCCAACTCTGTTCTGAGAAATATGTTATGCTTTTGAGGGGGCTGGGGAAGGAAGCTTCTGTGGTCAGATTTTTTTAGAGAAAGAGAATCACAGTGCACGTGAACAAAGCTAAAGGAAAGAAACCTGTTTAAAGCTGATAATTCTCAAACTTAGTTGGTCAGTGAACCCCAATTATGAATAATATCTGTGGACCTAGGGTTCTCTGGAACCCTCTTTGGGAAAGACCAAAGTAGTGTAAAGAGCACTGACTGTTCTAATCACGCCTCTGCTGCCAGCAGCTAATTTGTAAACATGAAGGTGTCGGTAGGATAAATCAAATTTCAGCTTTCTCTACAACAGAGGTCCAGGTGTGTTTGACACCGGGAAGAAATGGCATTGGCCTCTCTCTGTTTGGGGTCATGAGGAAGAGGGTCTGCAGAGGGATGAAATTCTTTCTGTGGGAAGGGGTTGGGGGGTGGAGTTAGAGGGAACCAGAACATTTGTTGAGTCCCAGCTTTTTGCATTAACTCACTAAGCCTGCCATCAGTGCTCAGAAGATGGTGTTATGCCCTTTGCTATAGTAAGGAGCTTGCAGCCTGGAGAACGGGTGGAGCTGGCATTCAGAAGCGCTGGTTTCCTGCTCAGTTAGGCCTGGGAGGGGAAATAAAGAACAAGTCCACCTAGCTCTGCCCGACCCTGTGGTCTTGGTCTCGGTTCTCTTTTTTTCCATGGCACTGTAGCTTGGGGGCCACACAGATGGCCTCGCTGCAGTTTCCAGAGCAATCCTCATTTGGCCGGAAGTTATTGAGGCAACCTCTGCCAGTTTCCTCACTTCAAAGGGGGTGGGCGTGGGCATGGGGGAATAAGACATTTGTATTGAATCATATTTTCTGTTGGTCTGGCTTGCTTGCCTTGAGGCTGATCTGAGTCTTCTCTTGGTCATCACTTTGCCTGCTGCCCCTTAAGAGAACCAGAGTTCAGTGCTGCCAGGATCTCAGGTCCTGAGGCCGTGGGCTTCCGAGTAACTGGCTAGCATGGCTGCCCACCCCACCATCACCCCGCCCCTAACCTGCGGCTTCTTTTGTCTCTATACATGGAAGTCCAGATCGTCCTGACATGTGATTTCTAATTAGTCCAGTATATGTTGAGAATAAACCACTGAGTCCAGAGTGTGTGTTTATACCTCCATTTGGAGTTTGGATGGTGTGGAACTGCTCTACGCAGACTGAAATCTGTTGGAAAACTTCTTAGCAGTGAAGGTTGGATGTGTTTTTCCTAATTATCTGACTGCTGTGCCTTTCATCTCATAAGCATGTAAAAACCTCTGCTTAAAGACTAGTTAGCAAGTTCTGATCTGAAATATATTTTAAGAAAAGATGCATAATATACATGTAAAAATGTCTCCATCTTAAAGGTGTGCTGTGGGCAGTGAGGGAGGAGGGAGGGCCTGGGAGCAGGAAGGCTTGTTCCACTGTGATGGGATCAGTGACATTGAAGCGTCAGTCCATGGAAGCATCTGGGCTTGCAGCTGACCTCCTTCCCCTCTTGGCCCCAGCTTCCTGAGATGCTGTTCTTGTTCTGAGCTCATGGAGAGTAATAAACTGCACCTGTAATTCATGAGCTTGCAAGGCCTTCTTTAACTGCTTGCAGCCAGGAGAATAATGACATCATTTAAAATTACAGATCGTTCATTTTGGGCCCTTTCTGTTTCAAGTTACGAATGAAGTTTGTGAGCCAATTACTGGATGGTGGAGCCTGTTTGCAAAGACCAGGCACCCTCATGTTGTCACTGCTGCTGCTGGTGTGTGTATGGGCGGAGGGGAGGGGAGAGGTAGAGAAAGGGAGCAGGCAGTCCCCTGGTGCTTTCCCAAATCTTGTGTTCTTTTTTTTTTTTTTCCCTTTGCGGTACGCGGGCCTCTCACTGTTGTGGTCTCTCCCATTGCGGAGCACAGGCTCAGCAGCCATGGCTCTCGGTTCCAGCCGCTCCGCGGCATATGGGATCTTCCCGGCCCGGGGCACGAACCCGTGTCCCCTGCATCGGCAGGCGGACTCTCAACCACTGCGCCACCAGGGAAGCCCCCAAATCTTGCGTTCTTAATTTGAAATAGTTTTTAACGAAGGGTTAGGGTTACCCAGACCCTCTCAGGGATACCAGTCAGTAGATAACTCTTCAGTGAGTGTGTTTTGGTAGCCAGGAAGCAGAATATATTGGGTTGAGAAGATTCTGGGTATAAAAGAATAAGACTACGTTCCCTATGTAGTCTCCCTACAAACTGAAGACTTAAAGGCAAACATTTAAAGCAGTGTATAGGTAACTAGGTTTTCAGAAACTATTTCTGAAATGGCTATAATTACTCAAATCCCAGGTCTTTAAAAATTCCAAAGGAACAGCAGGTGCCGTGTAAGGAGGAGGGCTACAAAATGATAGGGTGTGACTTGAATTAGCAAATTGGAACTTGAGCCCTTTTTTCACTCTAAATTTCTTTTTTGTTTTCAGAGACTGGTGAGAATGTTAGCATAACTTTAATGCATTTAAAAGTGAGAACATATTAATCACAGGCATTTCACTTTCTGTCATGGGTTCTGGACATTTTGGCTTGAAATCAGTCACCAGTGTGTTCCTTAGATATCTACAGAATCTCATTTATATCTTTATTTCTTTCTAGCCTTTTCACTCAGGATTCATCTGAGTGACGGGAAGTGCCATTTATTCATTGACTGTGGAGGGTAGGTTACATTAATGGATAATTGCAGTCCATCTCCCATTGTGAGAGGATCACATTAAATGGAGAATGTTGGCCAGATTTTATTTCTTGTATAGATTTAACTGCAGCCTGTAAGCTCTAAAGAGTGGTTTGTGTGGGATGATTCTGTTTTCTTTCCCACCATGGTTTGATAGGAAGAATGAATGCAGAGCTATAGTTGTCCTGTATATTTGCAAGGTAGGGGAAATTACATGGATCCTCGAATATGAAATTCAGATCAGCAAATGAGGCTGCCCTCTTGGTGTGTTGATGGACACATTTTATTATTAGCCTGTGAAGGAAATGTCTGGTTTGGTGACTTAGGTTGTAATAAGGAGAGCTCTTTATTTTTCTGGAGTAGTAAAAATTTGATTAACGTAGATTGTCAGTGTTGGTGAGTTGTATGTTGATGTGTTTTTTTGAGTCACTGATATTTAGGGAAAAGTATATCTCTGAAAGGGGGGAAATGGGTTACGACTCCCTGTACATAGGAGGGTAACAATTCATGACATCCAAATCCTTCATTTTACAATAATTACAAATGTGTTACTTCAAGAGTGATGAAGAAAGGTGTATATTGCAGCTTTAGTAGCTGAAAACCTAGTGCTCTAATAAGTTCTCTGTTTTTGCCTTGATAATATTCAGGATGGTTTATGTCTATGCTTTATTTAGGGTGATTTAGAGTGGTCCCCGTTTCTTTACTCACTTTTCCATATTTTGTTATCTTTTTGCTTCATTCATTTTATAGTGATTCACTTATTTTAGTAGCTTTTCTTATAAAATTCAAGTAGAATTACTTACAAAACTGAAACGGGGCTTCCTGTGCTTTGCCCAGGATGGACGATTTTAATGCGAAGAATAAGAGAACATTAATAATACACATACTGCGATCACAGGATTTCTGGTGGTTAATTTTCAAAATAGGTGACAGTTAGGAACCACAAAGAATTTTCAGTAAATTTCCTCTTGTTCACACTTGATGGCAGAATTAGAATAAAATGGTAATTCTAATTTTTAATTTATAAATGAAAGTTATAGGAATCTGGGGCTGATTTTGATAGCCTTGTAGCAGTTGATTGGTTCCTTCATCTCTCTACCTCCACTTGCTTTCTGGTGGAAAGTGTGATCGCGACTCAAGGCACACATACATCCTTATACAGGGCAGCACTTCTCAGACCTGCGTGGGAATCACCCCGGGGCCTTGCTGCGATGCCTGTTCTGGTTCAGGGCCTGAGAATGCGCACCAGGCAGGCTCCCAGGCTGTCCTGAGCAGGGGGCCTGGGGAGGGGGCTCTGTCAGTTGCCCCCACTTGCAGGCCCAGCAGCTGCTGGCCTTTGCTCTTTAGGATGCGTTTTATCCTTAGGACTTGATGTTTCTTAAGTTCGGCACTTTTGTTTGCTTTTATTAATTTATTGGAAGCACTGTTTAAAATGCTTCTTGCCCTCTTTGCCCAATCAAATAAGATCTATTGGGAGAAAGTTGCCCCGGTTTTGTGATTAAATAATTGTGATTAAAATCTTTAGTATTATTTTTAATACTGGCCTCAACATCCTGCCCCAAGAAAGTCCCCAACCCAATCACCATTAAACAAGGTATAAGCTCATTGGACAAGGCAGTAGTAGCTGAGGGAATAGATATTTCCAAGTTTGGACAGTGCTATTTCAGGTGCAGACGTTACTGTGTATTGTTAGTGTTGAGTGCTTTCTTTTTCCCCCGGGGTGAATCTGACTGTAGGTTTAGTGATAGGTAATCTTGAACCCAGCACTGAACCCCCAGTGCATAATTTATGATTCGGAGCACTGGGTCCGAACCCCAACTCTGCCCCTTGTTCAAGCTGCGTGACTTCCAGCAAGTTGCTTATGTTCTGTGTGCCTCAGTTTCTTCAACTGGGATGATCATAGTATCTTCCCCATGGGGTTGCCTTGGAGGTAATTAATGTCAGGTGCTTGTAAACATTCCTAGGTAAGCAGGAGGCAGTGGTTGCTCCACTAGGTAGCCAGCCAGCCTTGATTTCACTTCAGTTGTCCTGGCCCTTTTCTACTGTGCTTCCTTTTCCCTGCCTCCTGAAGTTGGTGGTAGAGGATGGACATTGTTTAGTGATCCTCACTGTGATTTGGGGGAGATGAACCTGTACTTTTTGGTAGCCTCCCAGAGGGTTGATCATTCATTCATTCTTTAGAGGAATGATTTAAAGCTGGAGGATTCCCAGTCTGCTGGCAGCCTTTCCCAGGACAGCAAGTTTACAGACACTGGAAGAAGCCAGCTGGTGTGGGGTACAGCCCTCTGTGCAGCAGCCAGACCATCATCTGATGGCCCTTCACAGACTCCCATTTCTAGATGACGGATGCTTTACTTTTGACCTTTGTTGCCTGGCCTTTTCCCCTCTAGCCCTTTAATCATCTCTTAAAAAATCAATCAACAAATATTTATTGAATGGTTCCTCGTAGGTCCCTAGGCTGTTCCGTGGATTTCTGCCCCGAATCCAGCTCTTACCCTGGACAGGATCATTATCCTACACAGTAGCCCTGGACAGTTTCTTTGGTGTCTGGTTTCCTAGATGATGGCCGGAAGCTGAGCAAGCTCAGCACTTTCCTTGCATCACCATGTGTGTGTGCAGAGCACGTGCTGGTGGGGTCAGCCTGGTTCCAGGTGTGCCTGGTGCGGTAGGGAGAGCCGTTGAGCAACTCTTACACTGTTTCATCCCTTTGATTGGCTCTTTTTTCTTAGCTAAAGGCTTCCTAGGACCACTTGGGCTGGAACGTCTGAAATCTGTCCTGGGGTCACTGCAGCCGAGTTGCCCCTTCTTGGCACTTGGTGGGAGGGGTGGAGGGGTGCCCTCTGAGAGTGAGCACAGACCTGGGGTTTAGTTGTACAGGGTTTCTGGCCCGTAATTTGCACCTGGAAAATGAGCCTGTCAGAGGATGTGGCTGCTGGCTTCTGTAAGGTCTTCTGTCTTTGGAACGGTAGCTGTACTGCTAGCATTGTTGTTGCAGTCTTGAGGAATGATTTAAAGACTGTCTGCTTATGTTTGCTTATCCTCTTGAACATGCCCCCTTATGTCATGTCACGCGAGGGGGCTTCCTCTTTGAGAGCAGTTGACATCTGTGCTGGGGAAGGGGTACAGGCTGGTGACATTGCTCCACTTTGGAGACAGAAAGGCCCCACTGTGTGGTGTTGCTCCCGAAGAGCTAGGTGCCTTTGGTGGCTTTTTCTGTTTCACCACGCTGCATCCCATTCTCCTTCACATCTGTCTTTCCCTGCAGCGTAGTTCAGCTTAGAGTTAGTACTGATTTCATTCTCTGGTGGTGTTTCCATCTTCGGGGGAGTTTAGGTTCAGGCTAGAATGGGGAGGGGCGGGTTGTGATGTGTGAGTAAAGCAGCTCATTTCCCCATGGACCATGACCTCGTCGTCGACGTTGGGTAATAGGTCAGAAGCAGATGTCCTTGTTGACTGAGAATAAACAGAGTTCAAGGGGTCTTGGCCTTGGTTTTTTCCCTGATCTCTTTGGATTATTCCTTCAATACCTAACATTCTGTCTGTAAGAGATGTGCTTACAGTTCAGATGAAGTCTCAGGAATTACTTGGGCAGGGTATGAATGTTTACGAGGGGGTCTCACCATCCCTGTAGGGTATTGTACGGTACACATTATGCATATACACACATCATTCTGAACATTTTCAAGTTAAGAATTTACTAGTATTCACTATTCTGTTGGCTGCATTTTCTTTAAATGCAAAGAAGAGCTCAGTTTATATTTCTAGAGGCTCACTTGTGGCACCAAATCGATCTCTTTTCTAAATATCAGGTTTTTCAAAGCTGTAGCAGCAGTTTCTCAAGGCTTACAGTGTTCTGAGTTTCTGCTGGCAGGTAACTTCAGTTTTCTTCATACTTTGAGATTCACCAATGGCAGATGCTTTGCGTGCTTTGCCGTCAGCAGTCATGTGGTGTGTCCTGAGTGTCTTTTGGAGTTGGAGTACATCAACCCTAGCAGCAGCGACCGCAAAATCTCGGTCACGATCCCCTACCCACCCACCTGCCCACCTACCCACTGGCCTCCTTTCTCATTAACAATGAGAGGCAGGAGTTGTTGGCTTGGCAACATTTTACCTTAGGGATCATGCCATTTAGTCCAAATTCTGGTGAATTGAAAAGAATACTGTCTTCTTTAAACGGATTTTTCAGATACTTTAAAGAAACTTTGAACTTTCAAGTGAAGTAGCTAGATCAAGAAACAGAATCTATTTTTTTTTTTTAAAGAAGATGTTGCGGGTAGGAGTTAATTAATTTTTGTTGTGTTGCGTCTTCGTTTCTGTGCGAGGGCTTTCTCTAGTTGTGGCAAGCGGGGGCCCCTCTTCATCGCGGTGCACGGGCCTCTCACTATGGAGGCCTCTCTCGTTGCGGAGCACAGGCTCCAAACGCGCAGGCTCAGTAGTTGCGGCTCATGGGCCTAGTTGCTCCGCGGCATGTGGGATCCTCCCAGAACAGGGCTCAAACCCATGTCCCCTGCATTAGCAGGCAGGTTCTCAAGCACTGTGCCACCAGGGAATCCCCAAGAAACAGAATCTTATCAGCCCCTCCCTAGTAAAGTTGTCTTCAATGCCATAGTTTAGTTTTGAATTGTTTGGACTTTTTTTTAAAATTAATTAATTTATTTGTTTTTATTTTTGGCTGTATTGGGTCTTCGTTGCTGTGCGTGGGCTTTCCCTAGTTGTGGTGAGCGGGGGCTACTCTTCGTTGTGATGCGCGGGCTTCTCATTGTCATGGCCTCTCTTGCTGTGGAGCACGGGCTCTAGAGCGCAGGCTCAGTAGTTTTGGCGCACGGGCTTAGTTGCTCCGCGGCTTGTGGGATCTTCCCGGGCCAGGGATCAAACCCGTGTCCCCTGCGTTGGCAGGCGGATTCTTAACTACTGCGCCACCAGGAAGCCCTGTTTGGACTTTTAAAGAGGCCTGGGAAGACCTTTCACAACAGGACAACAAAAGAGTGTACAAGGAATGTAGGAACAAAAGCACGAGGGGCAAGTGGGACAAGTGGGATGGAGAACAAATAGAAGGTGGGGAAGATCCACACGCCATCCTTTTTCCTGACCTCATCCTTCTGCTTTGAATTTTAAGTGACTGTTTTCTTTGTTCTGTTTTTAGTCGATTGCAGTTAACTTTTATATTCAAACTTTAAAATTCCTTGGAGCTCTGCTTGGAGGAAGGGGTTGTGGTTTTTACAAAAGACCTGTATCTCACCCACCAGGAAATTGGACTGGTCTATTCTGTAATTTCATTTTCTAGTGTTTGAGGCTGGAGGTTGCTGTGGGTTTTTCCCCCTTTTTTGCTGATGCCCTGCTATGAATCAAGAACATTTTTGTTTATTGGGCGAAATTTGTATCTTTCTGTAAGTTAGTCTTTCCTTTTGATTATGTGATTAGTTTACTTTCAGACTTAAGACTAGTAGCCAATGAGAAATGCATTCATTGCCCAGATTTCCTAGGAGAGCAGAGCCTGGTTTCAGTTAATTTGCATAGTTCATTATAGTGCATAATTCATCAGGTCCAAGAAATCCAGACTCCCAGCCAGTGTAGTTTAAAACTTTATTATTTTTCTCTGGATCCAGTAAAGTGACAGCTAAAGCCAGCACTTGCTACACTGTAGACCCTGACTTGGTTTTTCTCATTCAGATCAAGAGTTTCCATCTAGTGTTCCTGCCATAGCGTGGTTGACAGTGCTTCCTCCTTGAGTTTTTCCAGTCTTTTGGAGCGGCACAGAGAATTCTGTTATTTTTTCTCCCCCATAATGTCCCCTAGCAGTTTCCAGTCATTTTCCTGAATGTTTTCCCTCTTTTTCGTTATTATCTGAGTGAGTCTTGTTGAACTCCTTTGTGTTGTTTTGGGAACCCAACCACCATTTGAAACATGCCTTTTAATGATGAAGTGCATCCTGAGTTTTAAATGGTCAGTGAGTAAATGAACTTTCAGAAGGTAGACTGTTTGAAAGTCGATTCTGCTTGTATTTTTTTTTGTTGTTGTTTGTTTTTTTTTTTTTTTTTTTGCGGTATGCGGGCCTCTCACTGTTGTTGGCCTCTCCCGCTGCGGAGCACAGGCTCCGGATGGGCAGGCCCAGCGGCCGTGGCTCACGGGCCCAGCTGCTCCGCGGCATGTGGGTTCTTCCTGGACCGGGGCACGAACCTGTGTCTGCTGCGTCGGTAGGCGGACTCCCAACCCCTGCGCCACCAGGGAAGCCCTCTGATTGTATTTTTAAAGTCATCTCTTCACCAGCCCTTCTTGCTTACTTGAGGGTCCTGCATTATTCTCATGGGTTTGGTCTCTCTGCAAGTACACTTGGAAATGACACTGATGGTGAAAAGAAGTGTCTGACAGTTAAATGGCACTTTCTGTGCGCTGGGCACTAGTCTAAGCATTTTACATGTATCAACTCATTTGATCCTTATACCATCTGTGTCAGCATGGTACTGTTAGCTCCATGACAGGGATGTGGAGACAGAAGCCAGAAGGACCAAGCTCACAGGTGGTCTGGCTCCGGAACCTTTTTTATTGTCACCCAGAACTTGATGCTGACAGTCATTTCATCCATCTCCCTGCCTTTCTAAAGAAACTCAGACGTTTAAATAGAAGCACAGCGTTGTTTTTCTCCATCTTTGACTTTCCTTTTTTTAAAAAAAAGTGTCTTTTAGAAACTTCATTTACATATGAACGTTGGTAAAAATTGAGGAAGAGATAATCCTATCCCCCCTGTGGTTAAATAGTGACAGTTGATCTGTTGAATACCTTCCTTCTTTAAAAAACAGGGAGATTAGGCAATTACAACAGATGTTATCATTAGAGTCACTTACTCTTATTACATATATTACAGTGAGGGCCTTAAGCTGTGAGGCTAAGCTAGACCCTCCCTATTTTGAAAAGACATAAAACATGTCACTATGCTGTCGTCAGTGACTGAATCCACCATTTGGTCGACCACGATTTTTTTGCTTATTAGGGAAATTGGTTCTCTCAGGAGCATTTTGTGTGCAGTCAATATGCCATGTGCTCTGATCGCTGTTAGGGTAACAGAGGAAAGTTTCATCATGGCTCTTCTCCAGGTTCATTTGAAGAAAGCGGTGAGGAGCCCTCTGGAGGGTTGACATAGTAGTAGTTGAACAAGTGTGACCTTTCTGGTTGACTGCCTTTCCTGTGACGCTGGCTCGGTCTTTCCCCTGCCAGGATCCCTGCCTGCCTCAGCCTCAACTCTTAAAGCCACCCCACGGTCCTTGTTGGGTAGCTCTTTGGGAAAATCCCACACTCTTTCCCTCTCTTTCAAAGGTTCCCGTTTTATTCTCAGAAGGAGCTAAATAAACATGACTCCCATCTAACAGACTCATTGTTCTTCTTCTTTGGGCTAAACAGCCCCTGTGTTCCCTCAGCCAGTTGCGTTCATTATTCTGGTTGTGGAGATCCTGTCAGTATCCTTAAAAAAATAACCCCTATTTTAAGTTTTCCATGTGTACTATAACTAGTATAATGATTTTGCATACCATTGGACTCAGCCACTCTGCTTCTAGGAATTTATTTAGACTTGGCCACAGGGATGTGTATCAAGTGTATTTCACTGTGTATCACAGTGAAGAATTGTAACCAATGGGTGATTGGTTACATTAGTGAACATCTGTTCCATGCAATCATTAAAATGATGTGGTAGCAAGAATATTTAATGACATAATGTAGTAAGTGAAAAAAGCAAGTGAGAAAATAGTATGTACAGTTTAATCTTTTGTTATTATAATAATTCAAATAGTATATTTGTTCAGGAAGAGTACTATAAAAGGATATATATATGTGTGTGTGTGTGTATACATATGTATAGGTACACACACACACACCCAAAATCAACGGTGTTTTATTTGAGTGATCAAAATAAGTTTAGTTTAATTTTGGTTTATCTGAGAAATAGTTATTGATTTATTGATCTCCTACCATATGCCAGGCACTCAATAGTGAACAGTGGCTGTGATGTTATAGACGGAGGGGACAAGACAAGTGCTTTGATAGGTGAAGTGTCCAGGGTGCTGTGGGTACACTTTGGAGGGACAACTGAGACTTTCTGGATGTCACAGTGTAGACACTTGGAGGGTAGGAATTAGCTGGTGAAGATGGGGGTGGAGAGCAGTGTGTTTGAGAGTAAAATGTAAGGTTTCGTGATAAATCATGTGCAGGAGTTTGGGAAGAGGGAGGGATGCTTAAGAGATAAGGCTTATTTGTATTTTTTTCAAGAAATATGCATTGCAGTGTAACTTAAAAAATTGGCATCTAGGATCTTCCTTGTCCAAAGAAGAGAGAGTCCGGGAAGCAGTGAGAAAACAGAGTCGCCATGTCTTAAGAGAAGCCGCTCATCCAGCTGTGGATTGAGACAAGGGAGGTTTTCCCGGACTGACTGGTTGTGCTGGGCTGGGCTGGGTGTCTCTGGTGAAATAGATGAATACCAGATAGCTAATTTAATATCTAGAAGTGCTGCTTAAATGCCTTTGCCCCCTACTACTGATTAGAGCAAAACAAGCATGTGATTTATGTAAAAATACATGAATATTTTAGTTTTTGTCATAACCCTGAAGAGCAGTGTAAAAGGGATGCTTTCTGCTGTAGCCATTTTGCAGAATAAAAGTAAAAAAATCAGTATTTTTTTTTTGAAAATATTTTACTCTTTATTTTTGTACTAAGTGTTGAAAATCTGGTTGTTATTTTTATATTTTTGTTTTTTGTTTTTAAACATCTTTATTGGAGTATAATTGCTTTACAATGGTGTGTTACTTTCTGCTTTATAACAAGGTAAATCAGCTATACATATACATATGTCCCCATATCTCTTCCCTATTGCGTCTCCCACCCTCCCTATCCCATCCCTGGCTGCTTTCCACTAGCTATCTGTTTTACATTTGGTAGTGTATATATGTCCATGCCACTGTCTCACTTTGTCACAGTTTACCCTTCCCCCTCCCTGTGTCCTCAAGTCCATTCTCTAGTAGGTCTGTGTCTCTAATCCCACCCTGCCCCTAGGTTCTTCATGACCTTTTTTTTTTTTAAGATTCCGTATACATGTGTTAGCATACGGTATTTATTTTTCTCTTTCTGACTGACTTCACTCTGTTTGACAGATTCTAGGTCCATCCACCTCACTACAAATAACTCAATTTCATTTCTTTTTATGGCTGAGTAATAATCCATTGTATATGTGTGCCATATCTTCTTTATCCATTCATCTGTTGATGGACACTTAGGTTGCTTTCATGTCCTGGCTGTTGTAAATAGAGCTGCAATGAACATTGTGGTACATGACTCTTTGAATTACGGTTTTCTCAGGGTATATGCCCAGTAGTGGGATTGCTGGGTCATATGGTAGTTCTATTTTTAGTTTTTTCAGGAACCTCCATACTGTTCTCCATAGTGGCTGTATCAGTTTACATTCCCACCAACAGTGCAAGGGGGTTCCCTTTTCTCCACACCCTTTCCAGCATTTATTGTTTGTAGAGAAAATCAGTATTCTTTACAAATGACTAGTCACTGTGGAAAACGCTGTCTGCTGAAGTTACCATTTATAGATAGCATTAATAAGTCGCCCTCCTCCCATGTTACTGCAACCAAAACTGAAATGGTGGTTTATATAGAAAACAGAAGGCGAGTGGAACAAAGATGGCCCTGAATTTTGGTGAAGGGATTCTCAAGATGGCATAAACCATGCTGTTTCTGTCCTGTGCTGTCTCTGCATTTTTTGCCAGGTTGTTCTGGAGAGCTGGGGATGCCCTGGCTTCTGGAGGTGCTGAAAGGAAATGGGCCTAAGTCTTCTGACTGATCTTCCTAGGAGATGGGATTTAACCTCAAATACTCAGTACCCTTTGACCAGATTTAGACCAAGATTATTGTCTTAAAATAGCTCTTGGATGTGACCCCTGCCAGGATGACTTGTAAATCATTTTGTGCCAGGAACTGAGCTGACTTTGGTTTGTGGGCTGCTGATTCCAGGTCTGGGAACGTGTTCTGATTTTCTGTGTCTCTGAGGGGCCGCCTGCCCAAAGACCCCTTTTGCGAACCCTCGTGGAGTAACCCATTGTGAGCGCCGGTCCTGGGCTCCTTTGGGATGCTGAGGTTTGCCATGGCACTTTTGGAACTGCAGTGCGATAACTCCTATAGTGTTTCTGTAACAGAAGTTGTTGGGCTCTGAGACTTTTCCCTGTGGAGGGTAGACTGGGGCAGGGGATTCATACCACCTCACCCCAAATCCAGTCTCCTCCCCCAGGGAAGAAGTGCTGGTTGCCTGCTTCTTACCCACCTAGTGTGAGTCCTGGCTGTGGGGAGCCTCCCTCGGTTTGAAACCTCACTGGGTTTGAAAAAGCATGAAAACTTATGAGCAAGCCTTTTCTCTGCACAGGTCAATATTGGGATTTGCTTTTCTGTCCAACACAGAAGCAAATCCCTTAAGGCAAACCACAAATGGTACTCTGATTCAGCTTGCAAAAAAGTAACTTTTTTCAAAAAAGTAACTTTTTTCTCTGGTTTTTTTTTATAAGATAAAATGTGCTTTTTCTTTAAATATCCCAGGGTCTGAAAGGGAGTTTGTATTGTAAATATTTCTTTAATAAGTCACTTTTAACAGCATGAAACTTGGGGAAATTTCCCCACATTTGGACCGGGTCCCTGAATTGTGTCACCAGAGGTGTGGCTTTTGGCATTGACATGTATTTAATTTGGGTGGCTACTTTCCAGTTTAACCCAGTGAGTTGTCACAACTGCCCCTCCCCTCTTCTTTTTAAAAACAATTGTAAATCAGTTCAGATTTAAAAAAAAAAAAAAGCACTGTTGTAAAAGTTCATGTAAATGGAAGCAATATTGTATCTAGGTCCCTTACTGGAATGCCTTTGAGGTTCGTACATGTTGTGTGTACCAGTAGTTTGTTCTTCCCTTTTATGGCTAAATAGTCTGTTTTTCTTTTTTCTATGCCTTTCTTTTTCTGTCTAGTTCTTTCTGTTTTTCTTTTTCTTGTCTTCTCTTATCTTACCTTCTCATATGGTCTGGTCCTTCCATTATTTCACAGAGAGTCCATTTCTTAACTGGGCATTAAAACAAGCTTTAGTTTTCACACAGACTGGAAAAGCCAAGTACCTGGAGTGATGATCCAGCCAGATTCCATGCTCACCCCTCCAGATGAGGGGAAAAAACAAGCAAATGTATCAACAGACCCAGCCTTTGTTCCTTAGCATCAGAGCTGGGAGTAAGCCCTGGAGTTCTGACTCTCCTTTCAGCATCTTTCCCTTAAATCAGGCTGCAGCGTCCAATTCTACAAAATATGTTATTTTTGCTTGTGTTAACTTGTTTTGAAACTTAGTTTTTGGGGAAGAGAATTCAGTGCTGAATGTCACAGAGCTCAGTGCCGGGCAACGGTCTCCTACGTCTGTACCTCTTTACGTCCCTTCTTTTGATCAGAGGGGAGAAGTGAGCCAAAGGGACTCCAAACAGAGAGGAACCACGGAGCCTTAGGTGCAGCAGACTGTCCCCTGACCTCTGCTGCAGTAGTTTTCATCAGTGAGAAAGTGCCATTCTGGTGGATCTGTGTGCCTGGTTGGTGTGCACTGTAACTTCTCATTTTCTTTCTTATACGAAGAAGGTGCTATGTTGAGAGCAGGTGTCCTGTGTGGGGCGTGGGCGGGGTTGTGGCCTGGGCGGTGGCTGGGTTGGGAATCCGGAAGGGTGCTAGCTCCACCTACTCCCGGAGCCTCTGCGTAAATACTGGGAACTGGGGCGCAGGTCTCACAGAGCTGGCATTTGTACCTCCTCATTGTGGCCTCACATTTTCAGGAGAGTCAGCTTTTCTGAGAAATCTGTCAAAACTGAAATGACAGAATGCTGCTCAAGTCAGAGCATGCGGTTATCGGTGCTTCAGCAGAATGTTGTACGTCCAGGTGCGGCGTTGAGAACCACGTCTGTCTAGTTCGTGAGGTGATGCACGAACTCGCAGAAGTGGTGTGTCTTTTCTCTGTGGCACTAGTTTTTTGACTTGCAAATCTGGGGAAGAAAGTTAAGTAGCTTGAAAGTAAGTGGACTTGGTGGGAATGTTCCTTGGTGATATATAGGAACTTCACTGCATTTTAAGAACTTATTATTAGAAGGTTAATTTCATCTCACTTGGGCTTTTTCAAAGCAGTACCCGCAGTGCATTTGTCATCTAAGCCTTTCCCCGAATGGCAGGTGTGAGGCTTGCTAATTACCTTAGTCATTAGCTCCCCAAACAGCCTCAGACCTGCTGCTCCCGAAGCCCTCATGGAGGAACCCCTCTTTGTTTCTCCTCATTATCTTGTTTGGGGAAAAAATGCTGTGTTTGGGTTCATGGTATAGCCAATATAAGTGACTCTAATTCTGGGTAACAGCTATGCAGACGGTAGGGTTCACAGGCGAGGACCCCTGTGAGGCTTCCTGAGGTCAGCACCGTGCTGAAGGTCACTGAGGCAGTGAGTGGCTTGGCCGGACTGCAGTTTGGGTTCTGCCTGTGGCTCCCTGGCTGGCCCATGCCATGCTCTCCCCACTTGTGTTGCTCTCCTGCTAGGTATTCTACCACATCGCCCTTTTATTTCTAGCACGTACCACTATCTCAGATACCTTACTTGTTATTTACTTGTTGTTTTAGAATATAGAAGCAGGAAGCTTTTTTTTTTTTTTCCCCCGGTACGCGGGCCTCTCACTGCTGTGACCTCTCCCGTTGCGGAGCATGGGCTCCGGACGCGCAGGCTCAGCGGCCATGGCTCACGGGCCCAGCCGCTCCGCGGCATGTGGGATCTTCCCGGACCAGGGCATGAACCCGCGTCCCCTGCATCGGCAGGCGGACTCTCAACCACTGTGTCACCAGGGAAGCCCCAGGAAGCTTTTTGTTCTTGCTCAGGTCTACCTCAAGCACCTAGAACAGGGCCGGCACTGTACTTCCTAAGTGAATGAGTACATAGTACTTTGAGATTTGCTGTAGTTCACTTTGTGACTTGTGGTGTAAGATTTCTCATAGGCAGGGGTTTAATCCAGTAAATGATATTGAGAAGTAAGTAAGAGCCATGCATTAGATGTAACTCATATGGTTTGTTTGGTACTTGTGTGTTGAGGCTGAGAGGCCCCTGGAAATACAGTTGAGGCCTCTTGGAGTGTGAGGAAAGAGGAAGCTTAAATTTGCAAAATGCCAAAGGGAACCCAGAGATGTCAGAAATAGATCTTGGAGGAAAAGTTTGCGGACTGTGAAATAAATTGGCAGAAATTATTTGTGAACTATTATTCCTGGTTTCTAGCGTGTGTTGGTAAAGCAAAACATCTGCGTACCTGGCCTAGTTTGTTTGATCCTGGCTGCCACCGTAAAAGCCTTTCACAAGAAACACAAGAGTGGCATGCTTGTCTAAAAATCATCACTGTATTTTTGTAGATTGATTCTGTTGGAAAGAAGAGCTTAGACATGTTTTTATTACAGTCATCACTTCTTTAAGACGCCAGCTAGTGGACAATCTGGAGGACTACAGAGGGTCAGAAACAGTGCGTTTGGTCCCTTAGAATTTTGTTTGATTGACTCTATTATGGGCGGCTTAGCAAAGCGGATGCCTTACTTTCCCCCCATCGATGTCAGCTGGCCTCCCAAGGTAATGAGAAACGACTGTGTGTAGCCGCATCTCGAAGCATTATATTTTCAAACGTAACTTTGGTCTTTAGCTGGGGAGGCATAGCAGAGTCAGTAAACCCTAGAGTGCGGAGTGGACTCTGGAATTTTGACCTACACCATTTGTGTATTTTGGAGCGGCAGTGTGTCCAGAGTGCAGGTGGAATACCTTCATAATTAGGATGGGGTTTGGCCAAAATAGATGAAGTGTCTTCTGCTGCTTCAGCCCCCCCATTTGTTGTGCTGGTCCTGAGTTCCTTGAAGAAACAAGTGGAATTTGTGCCCAGTTCTTTTATGTCTAATTCAGTTTGAGTTTTGAGTATAATACTGTAACCAAAAGTGGGAAAGGGCTTTAATGAAGCAAGTCCCTTGGGGTGTATGCCAGCTGGGCCCAGTGTGCTGTCCATACACCAGCACCTGCTGGTTCTGACTTGGAATCTGATTTCTTTATGGCTCCAAAATCTACGAAAGAAGAAAGTGATGCTTTAAAAATTAATCTTCTTTTTATCTTTAGATTGATTTCCTAGTGATGGAGGACTTAGTAAGCTGGAGCCGGAGATCATTCATATGGGTCCTGCTTTTGTTCAGTTCCATTCCATAAATATTTTGTTAAGTGTTTTCTCAGCTAATACCACAAGTACAACTAAAACGGTGACCTCTACACACTTTGATTCTAAAAAGAGAGCTGCTTGCTTGAGAAGCTCTATGAAATACAGATTCTGTTGTTATTTAGCCAAGGGTCCCAGTTAGGAATCTTTTATAAGAAAGATTGTTTCTGTAATAATTTTCAGGTTTGTTGCTGAGGACGGTAGATTTCCTTATGCTTTGCAGTGCTTAAAAGCGAAGACATTTTGGGCTGTTCTTGGCAGTAATAGTAGTGGTATGACAGAAAAAGTGGAGAGCCACCTTTATTTCCCCTTTTCAAGTACTGGAAGATGCTGACTAGCATTCCCAGAGAAGCAGCACATGTTTTAGTGTTTGTTGTGCCTGTGGGCCAGGCGACAGAGAGCGGGAGAGGTGCTGAATGGGCTGTGCCTGGAACCTTTCTCTAGACCAGCACCTCATGTGAATTTGGGGTGAACCCCTAGGCCACAATAGGGTCACTGCTATTGCATGAAGCACTTGAAATCAGTGAGACTCGTTGTTGGAGACTGTGGAAAATGAAGAATTTCCCTCGTTGCAAAGATTATCTGTCTGTCTTTCTCTCTGTTTATCTATCTTTTGGAAGGTCATTATTAGTGTCTTTATTTTTTTTAACCTTCCCTCCTTCCCTCCCTCCCTCCCTCCCTTCCTTCCTTCCTTCCTCTGTGTTGGGTCTTCATTGCTGTGTACAGGCTTTCTTTAGTTGAGGTGAGCGGGGGCTGTTCTTCGTTGTGGTGCGCGGGCTTCTCATTGCCGTGGCCAGCAGAGCACAGGCTCTAGGCGCTCGGGCTTCAGTAGTTGTGGCTCGTGGGCTTAGTTGTTCTGCAGCATGTGGGATCTTCCTGGACCAGGGCTCGAACCCCTGTCTCCTGCATTGGCAGGCGGATTCTTAACCACTGCACCACCAGGGAAGCCCCATCAGTCTCTTTAAAGAGCCCAGCTCTTGTTTAGTTTTTTTGTTTTGTTTTTTTTAGTAGATTTTATCTATCTAGATATCTACCTATTTATTTATTTTTGGCTGTGTTGGGTCTTCATTGCTGCACGCGGGGCTTTCTCTAGTTGTGGCTAGTGGGGGCTACTCTTTGTTGTGGTGTGCGGGCTTCTCGTTGCGATGATGGCTTCTCTTGTTGTGGAGCTCGGGCTCTAGGTGTGTGAGCTTCAGTAGTTGTGGCTCGCAGGCTCTAGAGCGCAGGCTCAGTAGTTGTGGCTCGCGGTCTGTAGAGTGCAGGCTCAGTAGTTGTGGCTCGCAGGCTCTAGAGCCCAGGCTCAGTAGTTGTGGCGCATGGACTTAGTTGCTCCGTGGCATGTGGAATCTTCCTGGACCAGGGCTCAAACCCGTGTCCCCTGCATTGGCATGCGGATTCGTAACCACTGCGCCACCAGGGAAGCCCCTCTTGTTCAGTTTTTAAGAAACCTTTGAAGCAGTGTGGTTTGGTTAAAAGGATTGCTTGAAGCCAGATGCCTGTGTTTAAATCTCAGCTCTGCCTCTAGTGGAATGACCTTGGGCAAGTCATTTAGCCTGCCTGCACCTCAGTTTCCTCACTTGTAAAAAGAGGATAATAGTAGGACCTTTGCTTTAGCGTAACTGTGGGATTTAGATGAGTGTATGTGGTTTAGAATGCACCCCTGTAGACACTCTTAAGTATTAGCAGTTGTGATTTTTATACATCCTTTCCCCACCAGTTATTTATAATTAGAAATGGTACGTTGCTCAGCATTTAACTTGATTCTATTAATTAGCAATAGAATTTTTAAAGTCAGAAATAATTTCTTCCTGTCCCCCTATGAAAGCCCCTTCAGAAAGGGGGAAGAAACAACTCTTAGAAACCAGTTCAGAAATAAATCTTATCTGGGAAATGTAGAGACAATAGCATGTGTCAGTTTTTTTTCCCCTTTTACTTGAAAATGCAAGTCTTAGGATGATAGTTGGGCTTCTTAGGTGGTTATGGTTTGCTGTGGCTTTGGGAGTCATTTGAAGGTGATGAATGGATTTGTAGTAAAGATACACTTTAATTTGAAATCTGAGATACTCAGCAAACATTGCCCTGAAAGTAATTTCCCCCAAAACCCCCCAGGAAATTTTTACCTTTACTTTAGTAAACTTGGAGGTTTGCCTTTTGAACTTAAGTTTTGTCCTGCTTACAAGGTCAGTAAAGATGAGTTTTCCCAAAGGTAACCAGGGGGCTCAGAATCCAACCAGATCGTGTCCTCTGAATCCCTGAGGTGTTGGGTTGGAATGTAGTTTTTGTTTGAATTAACTTCTGCTGTTGAAATGGCCGTGACTGCCTGGGTATTTGTTCTAGGCCCTCCTACCTATGCCCCCTTCATTCACCCCCTTCACCCCCAGGGTAGGTGTGCCCCTGGCGGGGATTAATTACCTTCAGGGCACCACATAAAGCTGGGGTGTGCAGAGCTGGCCGAGGGCAGGGCTAGGGGGGTGTCGATCCCCGTCGGGTGTCTTTTCAGTTCCCGTCCTGCTCCCCCAAACTTGTGTGCTTAGGCCTTTCTTTCCCAGCTCTGCTCTCTCCACTGTGTCTCAGCAGCAGACGAGACGAGAAGCTGCAGAGGGAGGCAGAGGCAGCCGGGGTCTCCCAGGCTGTGTGGAGGCTCGCTGATGGTCCCGGGCGTTGAGCTCACCGCCCCCCACTCCCCACCGCCCCCCCCCCCCCCCCGGCTGTGAGAATGGGAGTGATTACTTAGACAGCTTGCTCTGCCTTTGTGTTTAAACTGCAAAGGAAAAGCTGAAGTCCAGGACTGGGCCGGGGGACGAACGGCTGTAGCCAGCCAGCATTTTGAGAGGGAAAAGGAGAAAGGAACAAGGAAGGTATAGGGAGCTGTGCCCTGGCTGCCCTGGTGGGGTGTGCTCTCCAGCCATGCCTCCTTCTGGAAGAGGCACGTTGATGTCTGTTGTAGGGTACCTGGGACCTTTTTCATACCCAGCAAGAACTGTTTGTTTTCCGGCGACAGGAGTAGAAAGAAGCAGCTTGCTTTCAGCGCTTCTAGCTGCTGCATAGTTGCTGGGACGTGGAGGCTGGGAATCACATGCTCTCAGAGCCTGTCCTGATGTTCCCCAGAGCCACCCCCCACCCCCTCTTTAATATGAGGCATCTCAGAGGAGCTTCCTTTGGGGCAGGCCTGATTCCCGGGTATGACCGTGCCAGGGCTGGCCAGCCTCATTAGAGAAGATTTTTGGGAGCAGAGACAGTGAGGGATGGGAAAGGTAACAAAAACCTCTTGGGATTCCCGGATTGCTCAGGATGTTATAAACAGTAAGTGCTGCCTTTGATCTTGGAGGGTGGTGTGGGGCAGGCAAGAGGCGGGGGCTGGTTACTGGGAAGAGAGCTGGAGCCAGACAACCATAATGTCCTGTCCAGCGGCTGCTGTGAATCCCAGTGGCAAAAGGCTCTCTGCTTGCCACTAATTTCTGTTTTCTTTGCTGTGGTTGGCTTTATTAGAAGGGCATAAGGAAGCAGCCTAGACATTCAGTTCTAATCAGTTTTCTGAGCTAAGAGCGGGGAGAACGAAATCAGGCCTTTGGTGATGTCAGAGAGAGGATGACTGGCTTTATGGCTTATTTACTTTCTTGGGTGTGTGGAGAGATATATATGGAGTGTTAGAAATCATCAAAGGGATTCATGAGACTAAAACTCAGCCTTTTCCTTCTTTTTGGAAACCTGGGACCAGTGAGGGGCTGCTGCCTTAAACATTATTTTCAAAGGGTGCTTCTGACAGTCATTGTCTTGTGTGTAACCTTTTCCTTTACTTGGTTTCAAGCTGGCTTTTATGTGCGTGAGTGCGATGGGTTTACCTGTCTTTGGTTTATGCAACAAAATTTGGAAATGGGGTCTGTACTGGAGAGTAGCAGGGAAAATATAACCTGCAGATGGCCCCGCAACTTTCTATGAGGAAAAACCTAATCAACAGCTGCAAATTATGTTAATTTAATGCAATAATCAAGCTTCTTGCATCAGCCTCATTTCAATTTCAGAGAATTTCAGCCCTGTGACTCTTGCCTTCTGTGAACTGGAGCTGAGCGCTGAGATATTTCAGTCACACCCTAGTTAGGGAGTGTATCTATGGATCTACAAGTTGGTAATTTCAAGCAGACGCAGCTATATTGTTAGAGCTTCGTTAATTTGAGCTCCCCAGATTCTTCCATTCTCACAATATGTTTTCCAGTATGTTTCAAATAATTAAAACTTCGTAGTTGCCCCCTTTTTAGCATGGTTCACTTACGATCCCGTGCGTGGATGTATAAGGAGAAAGATGACAGGAAGGAACTGTGCTTGGGGAGGCTTGTGAAGAGAATGGAAAATGCATTGCTGTGTTGATCCCCCCGCAATCCCAGTGACTTA
Source organism: Lagenorhynchus albirostris (assembly GCF_949774975.1). Classification (NCBI taxonomy): domain Eukaryota; kingdom Metazoa; phylum Chordata; class Mammalia; order Artiodactyla; family Delphinidae; genus Lagenorhynchus; species Lagenorhynchus albirostris. Next base: position 92,972,788 of record NC_083104.1, on the reverse strand, counting down.
ATATTTAATCAGGACACAGGTCAAGTCTTGGTTATGTAGCAGGAGTCCAAGTTAGGCCAACCCTGTTTTGTTTCCACCAGGACTGACTTATAAGGAAAAAGGAAAACCTTGCATTTAATTAGGCAGCTCATAGGACCTCTGGGTGAAAATAGGAAAAATACAGTTTAAGAGCCTCAGTGATTGTATGCTAAATACTAATTCAGAGTGGATTGGGATCTGGGAAGTGAGGGGTGTTACTGTGTAAGTGGGTTGAGGTCTGTAGAAGGTGAAATATTGACTGTTCAGTATCAACAGGCTACATAAATGTGATCTGGAGGTTGTTTTGAACCCTAGGGTACTTTAAACTCATCTGGTATTCATTACAATGCATCTCCTCAACAAGATGAAACTGTATAGCTAATGACATAAAATGTTTCCTCCTTATCTAATCAGGAATCTTTCTTGAGCAGCTAGATTAGATGTTGTTCAGAATGGATAATATAGGAAATAATTACTCACTGTATTTCATTTGTGGAATTAACCGTATAGCCTCTTAACATATACTGCTTATGGACATAAAACCAGCGAAGAGCAGTCTCTGGTATCTTTTGCCAACGGCAAACAAGAATACGATACTGTTTTTTTTGTTTTGTTTTTTAAATCTGCATGTGAACTATGATATGCAGTTTGGAATTACTTTATGGTTTTGGTGCCTTTGCCAATCTTGTTGGTGGAGTTTTATGAAGTTGTAGTATGTGAACGTGGGGGAGGGGAGGCAGTGTATCATAATGAATAACATTCACTCAAGAGAGTACATGTTGTACAAGGCAGTATGATGGGCACTCCTTTGCCTGTTGTGAGCACATTGAAATTGCCGGAAACTTACAAGATAATTTTGAGAAGAAAATAACTAGATTTCATTTGCCTTTGATTTCTGAATGTTACCAATTACAGAGGACCTGAGCCTGGGCCGATTCAAACTATTGGGTTGGCCAAAAAGTTCGTTTGGTTAGTGAATACACTGTTCAATAAAGTTCTTGCTGAAAATGAAAAATGTGTCTTTTATTTGTACTTAAAAAGTGAATGAACTTTTTGGCCAACCGAATACATTGAGTTTTGCTGTCATTGATATAATCATCCCCATTCTTTTATTAAAAAACAAGTTTATTTATTTATTTTTGGCTGCGTTGGGTCTTTGTTGCTGTGTGCGGGCTTTCTCTGGTTGCGGCGAGCGGGGGCTCCTCTTCGTTGTGGAGCGGTGGCTTCTCTTGTTGTGGAGCATGGGCTCTAGGCGCACCGGCTCAGGAGTTGTGGCCCACGGGCTCTAGAGTGCAGGCTCAGTAGTTGTGGCACATGGGCTTAGCTGCTCCGCGGCATGTGGGATCTTCCCGGACCAGGGCTCGAACCCGTGTCCCCTGCATTGACAAGCAGATTCTCAACCACTGCGCCACCAGGGAAGTCCCACGCCCACATTCTTGTTGTAGGGATAAAGGGCAGTGCCATCTTTCACCTCAAGAAAAAGGAGATCGTAAAAATGATTCTTAATAGTTATTTGTGAGTTGTCTACTCTGTGTGTTAACTGTGACCACATGAGTGTTGCGGGTATTAGTTTCAGAACACATTTTGTTACTGTGAAAATGCACGCTTACCCAAGGATTAAGTCACTTCAAATGATGTTTGACAAGGAGATATTTAACAAGTTCTAAAATCCTTTTGGTTGGGTCACAAGACACTTGGCTGTAGCTTTTTATTACTTATGCTGTCTCTCTACATTCAAGTATTGGAGGCAATGAAACCAGGCTGTCTGTTCTGAACCAAAGACTGGGCACCAGGAGACTTAACTGTTTCATAACTTGTCCGCAGAAGACACGTTTCTTCGGCATCTCATGAATAGTTCTTGTCTTTACAAAGTAATGACTGCGTTCTTTTTTGGATCAATGGCTAAGCAAAGTAACAACAGCCAAAATATTTTCTTGGAAGATAGGAGAAGTTAGTAATAATGGAGTATGAGTTAGAACTCTAATTTTATGATTGGAAGCGTTCTTAACTATTACAATTGGTGTCCAGGGGTTGATGGGAAGGTGGGAAATCTTCATTGGGCCAGACTGGTAGAATGAAAAATACGGAAGTGTAATTTCAGACATACCAAGAAGCAGATAGAATAATATGATTGCTTGTGGGACCTGAGTTTTCAAGAGACAGTAAGAACAAGGGGAAGGTGTGTGTGGGACCTGTGGTTGTGATCTTACACCCGGTTGAAGAACAGGATGCTCAGAGAGTAAGAGCTATATTCATTATTCTGTGGACTAATTTAGTATTGCTTTGCAATGGCCTACCAAATATATTAGCCTTCAGCGTATTTCCCAGTGCCTAAGAGGCTCCAGGTAGATGCCGAGGTATGTGCTTTGAGTAACATCCTTCACTTGAGTCCTTTCCTTTTTTGCAGGATTGGAGATATTAAAAAACAGCACCTACCTTTTAAGTACTGAGTGAGTTTGAATCACACGACAGATGCTTAGAATAGTACCTGGCATATGTTGAAAGTGTTCAAGGACTATTTCTAAACCGAAATCCTGGGCAGTATCTTCAGCCAGCAGTCAGGGAGTACCTGCGTCAAGCCACAGGCCGAACCAGACTTTCTCTCTCTGTCATTTAGCTAAAAAGATAGCTTTGTACAAGGTACCTGCAACATTGGGGGTTGGTGGTACCACTGTGCCCCCGGGGGAGACTTCAGGATAGAGACGGATAGATGATTTCTTGGCTATGTCCAGGTTATGTCTTAAAATAACCCCCCCCCCCGCAAATTCCAGAATATCAGACATAACCATAATATAAACATAACGGCATACTCTTAAACCAAAGAGAAAAATTCCAAGCTGTTCTGAATTATCTGGTTCATTTGAGATTGGACTATGTGATTTGGTCGTGGCAGGCTCATTCTAGAACTTCAGTGTGGTTAACTCAGTTACATGCTAAGGTATCAAGCACCAGGGCTGTAGTTTGCTTTTCCCCACAGCATGGTGGTGGTAGATTTCCAACAGATTCATTCTGGCTTTTTGTCTTTTCTGCTCCCCTGGGCTGTGGTAAGGAACCTCTTAGATCTGAGTGGGTGGTGGGCTTTTGCCTGCTAGGCAGGCCGGCACAGCCTGGTTTTCCACATGCATTTCTGGCCTTGCTTTGTGCATCCATTAAGCGTATCTGAATTGTGTAGGAGTAGCTATTTCGTGTTCTTCGCTCTTCCTTTCTTACACTCTGACGAATGAGCTGGGGTGGTGTGTGTGCGTGCTTGCATGCATGTGTGCGCGCGCGTGAGTGACTCACCGTAGCCTGGCTTCGGCGTGCTGCTGCACCAGAGAAATCCTGCCCCCACCCGCCCGACTCAGCAGCTTTCACAGATCTCCGGGCGACTCTCTGCTACCCCTAAAGAGTCAAACCGGGGAAAGGTTTTCCGACACCTTTTGCCTTTCTTCCGTTTGTGGCCTTTCCTTGGGATCATGCTTTGTCTGGCATTGTAGAGCTCAAAGTTACTTCAAATGTAAAGGGAGCCACTCTAGCCACCTGTGAGCAATTGAAGCCTGGTCTGTATTGATATGCGCCATTGGTGTGAAATACACGCTGGATTTCTAAGACTTAGTAATATGAAAATAAAGCTAAGTCACTTGATTTTTTTTTTTAACTGAATGAGTCTTTACATTTTCAAAAGTTTCACACACGATTCATATAGTCCCATAATAACCCCTTCCCCCCGACCCCCCATGGCACCCCTTCCCTCTCTCTGCAGGCAGCCACTAGTTAGTTTCTTCTCTAGATCTTAAATCACTTGATTTTTATATTGACTCCATGTTTAAATGATAATATTTTGGACATATTTAAGTAAATTTTTTTTTTTTGCGGTACGCGGGCCTCTCACTGTTGTGGCCTCTCCCGTTGCGGAGCACAGGCTCCGGACACGCAGGCTCAGCGTCCATGGCTCACGGGCCCAGCCCCTCCGCGGCATGTGGGATTTTCCGGGACCGGGGCACAAACCCGCGTCCCCTGAATCGGCAGGCGGACTCTCAACCACTGCGCCACCAGGGAAGCCCCTAAGCAAAATATTTTTGAAACCTCACCCGTTTAGCAGTTTTAATGTGACTATTTGATAACTTAAAATTATCGTGTGGCTCGTGTTGTATTTCTCTTGGACAGCACTGGTCTATTGTGTGCAAGAATCTTGGGGCACACCTGTGTCATTATGCTCTGAGCAAAGGGACATATTGAGGTATAATTAGTATGCAGTAAAATTTACCCATTTTAGGTATTCACTTCTGTGAAGTTTGTAAATGCCTTGAGTCATGTAACTATCACAGTCAAGTGCCCTTGTCAGGTGCCCCTTTCTAACCAGTGAGTTCTTTTCTGGATTTTCTGTGACTTTTCTGGAATGTCTTAAGTGGAATCACATAGCATTTAGCCTTTGAGTATGGTATAGTTTCTTCATGTATTGGAGATTCATCCATGTTGTTTGTATCAGAAATTGATTTCTGTTTATTGCTGAGTGTTCTCTTGTTGGCTATACCAGTTTGTGTCTTCATCATGGACGTTCACGGACATTTGGCTGTTTGCATTTTTTGGCAATTTTGAATGGAGCTGATACACACACGTGTGTTTTTGTGAGGTTATAGTATTTATTGCTAGGTATTTATTGCTAGTGTATGTTTTAACTTTTTAAGAAAATGCCTATCTTTTCCAGAGTGACTGTACTCTTTTTGCATTCCACAAGCAGTGTATGAGGGTTCAGTTTTGCCCTGGAGGGTTCATTTGTATTTGGTGTTGTCAGCTTTTCAATTCTAGCCATTTTAATAGGTGTGTAGCAGAATCTCACCGTGGGTTTTAATTTGCATTTCCCTGGTGACTGATAGATGTTGAGCATCTTTTCATGTGTGTATTTGCCCATTTAAAATTGGGTTTTCTTATTATCAAGTATTGAGAGTTTTTTTTAAAATATGCTGTGGATACGAATCTGTTATTAGATATGTGTTTTGTACATATGTTCTTTTTCTGTATTAGTTTGCTTAGGGCTGCTGTTACAAAGTACCACAGACTGGGTAGCTTAAATACTAAAAATTTTCTCACATTTATGGAGGTCAGAAATTGAAGACCTGGTTTGTCTTCTGAGGCCTTCCTCCTCGGTTTCTGGTCACCTTCTCCCCGTATGTTCACATCCTCTTTCCTCCGTACACGTCCAGACTTCATCTTCTTATAAGGACACCAGTCATAGTGGAGAAGGCCGCACTCTCATGACCTCATTTTAACTCAGTCACCTCTTTAAACACTGTCTCCAAATGTCAGTCATATTCTGAGGTACTTTGGGTCCGGCGGGCGGGGGGGGTCACAACTCAGGCCATGACATTTCTTAACATTCATTTTCACCAGTGGAACAGAACTGTGATTATTTGAATGAAGCTCAAATTATCAGTTCCTCCTTTTTGTATCCTGAGAAATCTCATGGCAAGGATTATCTCCTGTGTTTCCTCTAGGACTTCAATAATATTTTTTTTAATCAATACATTTGGGCTCTGACCACTTTTGGAGTTAAGTTTTTTTTGGTGCAAAGTATGGGTCAAAGGTGATTTTCTTTTTAAAATGAGTCTCCTTTTGTTTTTGTTTTAAAACTCTGTGCTCTTTGGCAGAGTAACCCATGCCCTTTGACAAAGCATTTCAACAGCACAGAAGGGAATAAAGTTATAAATTCTCCACCATGTCCAGTCTCTCTCTCTCTCTAGAGGAAATCCTTTCCAAGTTTTTCTCTGTATTTGTATGTGTGTATAATTTCATCTTCCTCCTAGCACAATTTTGAAACTTGCTTTTTTCACTTAATCCCAAAAGGCCCCTGAGTGTGTTGGGTTCCATTCCCAAAGGTTGAGACGGCTGCTGCTGGCTGGTGCTGGTTGGGTATCTGTGTTTTACACTGAAATCCTAAGTGGGAAGTCTGTAAGGAGAGGAGCTTGTGTGTCGCGGAGATCGCTTGTACCGGGCATGGCCCAGCTTTCATCTTCTTTTTCCAACAGCTGACTTAATCTTTCTTTTTTTTTTCCTCACTATTGACTGTCAGGCTTCCCGTTTTCAGTTCTTGAACAGATATCTCACAGGTCTATTTGTGTAAATCTATCTGTAGTTTTTGAGTGCATAGCTCCATAGGCTAGATGTTTCCAGGGGGAGTTGTGGGGTTTCCTCCACAGCTGGTCTTCTCTGGGTTCTGTCCCTCTGGTCCCTTCGCCCTGTTTCGTCCCCTGAGAAGTCGGCTTTGTTCCTGTTTTCTCCACAGGCCCCCCTACCTTCTCTTGCTTCCTCTTGAAAGGCTGTTTTCCTTCCTATCCTTTTTTTATGAAGACTTTAGAACCTATACCTTGTACCTGAGCACAGTGTTCTTGTAAACTTTGACTTTTATCTGTGCTAAGAAAGTTTGAATGAGACCCAGTGTCTGTGCATACACGCATACAGTTGAAACACGTTTCATGAAACTTAGCCTTATGTTCATTACTATTGGTGATGTACTTAGGTCTGTCCGGTTTTTCCTGATTTAATTTGAAAGAACGCTTGTCAGGAGAGCCGGTGTGTTGATTTCCTATTAGGGATCAACAGTCTAGAGCACAGTGTATCTTGGCTATTCACCGCTTGCCTTGATTTATGTATGTGTTTAAGCCACTTTCTCCCAGTCCCTGCTACACGGAGGCCCTTCCTCGTAACAGTGCTGTGTGTGGGAGGGGTTTAGGGGGACACAGTGTTCTTTTCTGTCAACTCTGTGCCTCGTTTCACTTCACAGTAAAGAGGAGTAGAGGGTCTTTGCTGGGCTTGGTCGTAAGGGGAAGTTCTGCTTTTTCCCACAGACTTTCCCCTCCATCTCAGTGGTTCTCAGTGTCACACAGGGATCCCTGGGGTTCTCAGAGTTCCTTTTTGGGGAATTCGCAAGGTAAAAAGTATTATTAGAGTAATACCATGGCATTGCTTTCCTGCTTCACTCTCGTCTCTCTCAAATGTGCAGCGGGGCTTTCTAGACACTACACGGTGTGAGAGAACGAACGCATAGGATTGAATTCTGTTATGAGCATCCAGGTGACTTCTGTTACACCAGACATTAATGAGGTTTGCCAAAGTGGAAGACAGTGCCACATTTTCCAGTAAATTTTTTTATTTTGGAAAATATAACTTTCATCAGGATGTTATTTATGTTAATGTGTAGTGGTTTTATTTTCTAAGTGAATTAATGTATATTAAAATTTTTTCTCAGTCTTAATTTGAGTATCTGTCTATCAGTATCTAAATATCTACATCCCATGTAGTCAACAGCTCTCTAGGTCCTCAGTAACTTTTCAGAGTTCCAAGAGATCCTGAGACACAACAGGGTGAGACTTTTGCTGCTCTACTTAAAGGCTGTGTGGTTTAAAACCTTTTTTTTCTAGAGGAGCAAACACCTTCCCCTCCCCCCACCCTTTTAAACAAATTTATATTTATTTATTTTTGGTTGCGTTGGGTCTTTGTTGCTGCGTGCGGGCTTTCTCTAGTTGCAGCGAGCGGGGGCTACTCTTCGTTGCGTTGCGCGGGCTTCTCATTGTGGTGGCTCCTCGTTGCGGAGCACGGGCTCTAGGCATGCGGGCTTCAGAAGTTGCGGCACACAGGCTCAGCAGTTGTGGCTTGTGGGCTCTAGAGGGCAGGCTCGGTAGTTGTGGCGCATGGGGTTAGTTTTGCTCTGTGGCATGTGGGATCTTCCCGGACCAGGGATCGAACCCGTGATCCCTGCACTGGCAGGCGGATTCTTAACCACTGCACCACCAGGGAAGTCCCACCGTCCCCCTTTAAGAAACATTTTATTATAGGAAATTGCCAACCTATGCAGAAGTACTGAAAACCGTATAATACACTACCACATACCCATTTCCTGGCTCCAGCAGTATCCAATGTGTAGTCAGTTCTGTTTCATTTATAATGTCTACTTCTACCCCTTGGATTGTAGTAAAAGCAAATTTCAAACATATCATTTAATGTGTAAACATTCTATTATTAAACTTAAAAGATGAGGATTCTGTTTACAGAAGACATGCCCAGGATACTGATAACATAAATAATAGTTTTTAATATAAAATAACTTGTCAGTATTCAGATTTCCTCTACACTGTCTCCTTTTTTTTTTAAAAAAAAGGTTGGTTTAAAATAAGGTCTGTGCACTGAGATTGGTTGATTAAAAAATAAGCTTATTACTAATCTAATACCCCAGCCCTCGCCCCTGTAGTTTGTAATTTGTTGCGGGACAGGGTCCTTTGTCCTCAGGGTCACAGTTGTGTGTGGCCTCACTTGCCAGCAGCTTTTGGGAGAGATCTGAAACGCCGTGGATGGGGTTTTGCTTTGAGGAGAGACCTGGCCTTGGGCTTTTTCACATCTCATTTTCCCTTCTGACCAGTCTCCACTCCCTCCTCTGTGCCTTTTCACATTTCAGTCCCTCAGCTGCACTTTTTCGGGGGTGCAGATCTACGGTATGTGTAGCGTTCTATCGGCATCTGGAAACTAATGCAAGATCCTTACCTCCCGGGGTCTGTGAGTGCCGACACACATGGGTGTGTAGTGTGATTGAGAGAGCGGACTGTGAAATCCTGGTTGCCCACCTTGAGGGTGGGATCGGCACCTGGAGTCTTAGGTGGGTGCAAGTGTGAGCAAGGCTGAGTTCAGCACGGTCCCTTCCATTCTGATGCAGGTTGACCTGCGGTGCTTGGGAGGCTGGGCTGGGGAGGAGAAAAGAGGACTGGGAGGGAGAGAGGGCCCAGCACCCATGAGGCCTCTGGGAGGATCTTGGAGAAGCAGCCCCGGCTGGATGGTAGAAATTTGGTTCTAGGGCGGTTTTTTTTTTTTTTTTAATATATATACACTTAGAGATGAACAGGGCCTAAAAGAGGCCTTCTAACCTCTTTATTTTTACATTCTTACCCTTCCAAGATTCGGTGTCATTTCCTTTGTGAAGCCTTCTCCCTTCCGCCAATTAGATGTATCTTCCATACTGGTGTTAACTCGTTCTCATTTCTGTCACAACGCAAGTCACACAGGCTCTTAATTGTTTGTTTTCAGAGGTGCCTTTCCCCCTCGGTGCTGCCCTGGCCCCTGTTGATCCATCCTGTTAGCAGATTGCTGGTGAATATTTATTTACCACAGGCCTGGCTGTTCAGTAAATCTTGGCAGAATAAAAGACTCACCCTGAGTGAGAGAGTTCATGCCGGGAAAATTCCAGGAGGTGTGAGGTGTAAGGGTCAGCCCTCCTGCAACTCCCCATGGAGGGCCTTTCCATATGATGTGGGTCCTTGTAGGTCCTCACAAAAAGGTACACGAACTTTGCAGTGTTCTGAACTCATTATTTGGTGCTGATGAAAGGATTAAATGATTATATATGTACAGTGCTTAGAAAATGGGTAAAATCCATTGAAGGCTTACTCCCGTTTTTACAGAAGAGGGATTCGAAACATGAGACTGTTCATCCAAGTTGCCCAGCGTAATATTAACATTACCCCAGAGCCAGGACTGTGAGAACACAACGTACAGCCATAATGAGACTGTGTGCCCTGTGACCTCGAAGCAGGAGATTCATATTGTCAAGACACCCCGTCCCCCATTTCAGAGCGATAGCAGCGTGGGTTTTATGGGATGGGGTTGCTGCTGTTGTAGGATGGTTACTTGTCAGGTGTGTAGAGTGTGGAGACTCATCCATTAGATCTGTAGCTTGGAGGCCGTAGCCCAGTGACGATGGGCTGGGCACACACACGCGGCCAGTGTACAAGAAGCCAGCAGGGAAAGCCGGAGAAGTGATTGCAGGCCTCCAAATGTGATGTCCTCAAAATGGGATTTTTGCTAGGTTCTCATCTTTCCCTTGGGACCAAAGAAGTATCTGTACACCCACTGTAAATCCATTGACTCAAGGAAGCAAACTAGGTCAGAAACAATTTAGGAACCCAGAGAAGCAAATCCGTGTATTGGTGCTTGAATTCAATGAGGCGGAAAGAAGTGTCCTTTGCATTATTTTGGGATCCCCCCTTAGCCCTGCAGTTCCCTTCTTTATCTTCCTCTTACCATCCCTTGGGACTCTGGCCTGGGGTTCTTCTGCTCTGTGGTTCCGAGTGATCCTGGGGGAGGGGATTGAAGGGCATGGGTGTGGGTGGAATTGGGGATGGATGGGCCTGGAGAAGTCAGTTGCTTCCAGGTCTGCAGGGTGTAAAGGTTGAGTTGACAACCTGCCTTGATCTAACAAAGGTTTGAGCACGAGGGAGGTGATGTGTTGAAGTGAACTCCTTAGGGTTCTGCCTCTTCACTCATGGCAGGCTCACAGTCCCCCAGGGGAAGGGGGTGTGTGTGTGTGTGTGTGTGTGTTGGCGGAACATACTGGACTGTATTATGGCCTCTTTTACTGTTCCATCCTCATTTGGGGGTGTGCCCAGATTAACTAGCATCTCCCTTTCATGGTTGAGAGTTTCCATCTTTAATATATAGGCTAAACCACTTACGCTCTGTGTACCTTGTGAAGGTCAGGCAGCTCATTTAGATTTGTCTTCCTGTTTCTAGAGTTGTTGTGCAGTGTTAGCAAAGTTACTGGGTCTTATTTTAAGATGTTTCCTTCTTTCTCTTACCCATGAAATACCTTTATTCTTCTTGGGGGAGGAAAATAAAGAACATGAGTCTAGTGCTAGGCTGTAAATGTTGTTTATTTTTTTGGGAAAAATTCTTTTGTAGAATATTGGTGTAGGCTTGTGTCATTTTGTAGTCCTGATGATTCGAAACATTTACTTTGTATAGTTGTTGATGTACATCTCGGTGAAATAGATGTTTAGCAGCATCTTGTCTTCTACTTAACTTTTCCCGAGTGTTTTTTTGGGTTTTGCTGTAATTAAACTTGGCATTCATTTAAGGAATACGTTGTGATTTCTTTAGCCATGACCTAGAGAAAATGACATGTATCTACTCTGGGAGTGAATTCTGGTAAGAACCTTTGTCCCTCAGGCCGCCTTTTTTTTTTTTTTTTAAATTTCATGAGTCAGACTGTAACTTTAAAAGAAACTGTAGGAGCTGTTCCCCAGGTTATTCACAAAATGAGTCTTTGTCTGCTTTTTCATTCACCATCTGGTTACAAAGCTAAATTGGAATCGTGCTTGTTTTAATTATTTTCTACTTGTGTGGCCAGGAGGTTATTTGGTCTTGGCGAGGTTACACTATAAGCTCACGCTCTCATTAATACCGCCGCATCCACATCCTGCGCCAGCACCAGAATGGTTAAGTTGATCCACTTGTGTGGCCAGCGCTTGATACAACACAGTGGTCACGACTTAAAATTACCAGAGGAAATGTGGTGTCAGTATGTGGGTTTTCTTTTTTTCTTTCTCTCTCTCTCTCTTTTTTGTTTTAATCTCCAATAATGTTAATTAAGTACATTTTTCTTCCAACAGAAATATGATTATAAATGGCTTAGGTTGGCAGTCTTAGATTAGTGCATGGTGTTATTAAAGGGATATGGTGTACATTTCAAAAATTGGTATAATAAGAAAATATTCAAAACACATTTTGAACACTCCACAGCATGAATAATGGAAATAGTGTAGTCAGAAGCGTCTCCATTCAGTCACTGTTTTTGATGAATCAGCCAAAAGATGCAAGTATTGCAAAGAGGTAGTGTTTAATACTAGGAAAGTGACATCAAAAGATCTCTTAAAAGCTTTAAAAAATTCTGCCCTTTCCTGCTTGGGAGGGCTGAATACTTCAAAGCTTCAGTGTTTTTAGAAGGTGACTTAATTCAGAGTTCTGTGAAATACTGTTTGTTGTTGTAATTAAGTAATTTTTTCTTAAGATAGTCTGATAAGTGCTTACATATGCAACTTACATATTCATTATAATAGGTAATGAAACTTACATATTCATTGTCTTGAGAAGTCAGTAGTGTTTCTGTCCTCCCCACTCCCCATTTAAAAAGCACGACAAATGTGTAGTCTAATATAGGGAGAGGAAAGCAGAAAAAGCTTCTGCAAAAGTATTTAAAGTTGTCCATTTGAGCAAGAGTTTATGAACCACCCTGCGACTTGGGAGCATACTTGCTAAGGTAACCCGCTACAAATGTATGTTCTGGCATAAGAGCCAGCGTTGGGTCATGGCCTAAGAAATTTGGAAAGGCTGGTAAAAAGAACTACTGCCAAACGAAAAACCAGTAGCTCTAACTTAGCCATTCATCAGTGTGTAGAAGGAGGAAGAAAGTGGGAGGATTAAAACGGCCTAGGAAAAAAAGGCCTGCCAAGAAGGATGACAATATTCATGCGAAATTACTTTGCTGATAATTTATCGATATTTTACAGGATGGGGTTAAGTGGTTATTTGAGAAAAACAAATTGACGATTTGCCTCATGAGTTTAATTTTTAAGATACACCTGAGTAGTAATTGGAACTCAAACTTGTCACACAGTTCTTTTATTAATGAATCAAAATACATTGTGTAATAGTGTTAATGTAAGAGACCTTAAAGTTAAATCCAAATCTTTATTTTCATTTAATTAAATGGGCGGTTTTTTGCAGTAGCACCGTGGAGAAACAGTTTTATTATCTGGAAGGAGCAACATTGAAACCCCCTCTTCTGAAGTACACATAACCTCCCAGTACTTCTAAAGGAATATGTTGTTGTAGTGACCACACCTGAACTTCAGCTCCAGGAGAAAAGACCAAGATGTTATAGATTTGTTGGATGACTTGGTCTCTTGCCTGCCTGGTAGGCCTTCTGAGTTGTGGTAAGACCGGAGATTTTCACTCTTTAGCCCCTGCAGAGTTGGGAAACAGAACAATTCTTCATGTGGATTTGCCCTGAAAGACAAACAAATCCAAACTGGGGAAATAGACATATGTTCTTGTATTTTAACACACATACACACGTACACACATGCACATGTTTCCTAAGCTTCTTCCCACTATCTTTTTTTTTTTTTTTTTGCGGTATGCGGGCCTCTCACTGCTGTGGCCTCTCCCCCGGATGCGCAGGCTCAGCGGCCATGGCTCACGGGCCCAGCCGCTCCGCGGCATGTGGGATCTTCCCGGACCGGGGCACGAACCCGTGTCCCCTGCATCGGCAGGCGGAGTCTCAACCACTGCGCCACCAGGGAAGCCCTTCATTTTTTTTAAGTAACAGCTTTATTGAGATATAATCCATGTACCATAAAATGTACCCTTTTAAAGCATAAAATTCTGTGGATTTTAGTATATTCACAGAGTTATGCAACTATCAACACTATCTAATTTCAGAACATTTTTGTCACCCCTGAAAGGTAGACCTCACACCCACTAGCAGTCACTGCCCATTCCCTCTCTCCCCCAGGCCCCACCAGTCATTCATGTCCTCTCTGGTGCGATGGATATGACTGTTCTGGACATTTCATAAAAATGGAATTGTACAATATGTGGCCTTTCGTGCCTGGCCTTTTATTCACCCATCATCATGTTTTTGAGGTTCATCCATGCTGTACCACGAATCAGTACTTCACCCCCCCTTTATTATTATTATTTTTATTGAAATGTAGTTGTTGAAACCTGCAAGTTATAGGTGTACAGTATTACAGGTGTACAAGTTGTACACCTGTACAAGTGTACAATTCATAATTTTTAAAAAGTTATACCCCATTTACAGTTATTATAAATATTGGCTGTATTCCCTATGCCTCCCCCCTTTTAATTTTTAAAAATTGTGATAAAATATACATAACAGAATTTCCCATTTTAGCCATTTTTAGGAATATAATTCAGTGACATTGACAACATTCACCTTGTTGGGCAGCCATCACCACTATTGATTTTCCAGAATTCGTTCTTATTGTGTGTACGGCCCCGGGCGTCCCCGGGAGTCCCGACCAGCAGGACAAATCCTTGTGAGTCCGAGGAGGAACCTGTGGGGGTTGAAAAAAGGGGGAAGGGCAGGAGACGCGAAAGAATGGAGGCAAGACAGAATCCTGATCAAGCCTCAAACTTTTATTGCTGCGGTAGCTGTATTTATACACTGCAGAGAAAGGGGGGCGGGATTCAGAATGAGGGAAGTACTTGGCTAATCATCATTGGTGCTGCGTGCGCGGGCTTTCATTTTAGGCGCGAACTTCTATCTCATAAATCAGGAAGAGAAGCAGGGTGTCGGCCATCTTCTAATGGCGAAAACTTCTTGGCTCCCAACATTTCCTCCCTTTTTATTTCTTTTAAGGAGGTGGGCATTAACCGAGTGAGGGAGTAGTGACCTGAATCCTCCCGTGGACAAGGTATGTGTGTCCACACTCATCGGCTCTTGGTATCTTTTGGGGAGGAGAGGCAGAGCCAAAGATAATCTTAGCTACTAAAAGCCAAAAACAATGTTTAGATACCAACCTCTATCATAATTCAGGTATACTCACAGGGAATAACAGAGATTACCTTGTATATACATATATACACGTTCTCCCTTGTGCATGCTTTGCTGCCACACTCAACTCGGTACCCATACCCTCCATCAAAGAGGGGGGTAGGCATGTCTCTGTTTCATGCCGCTCCAGTGGAGGGGCAGCCAGAATCATCCTTTGGTTCTGCTTCTGTAATGGCGAGGCGATGGTAATGTATGAGGTTAAATTTTGAGGTAAGTGGGGAGTGCTTTCAGCCTGTCCAACAACCAGCAAAGATGACAGGATCAGGGTCACAACGGATAGCTCATGTCGTCTCTGCCGCTCTTTCAATATTAGGAGGGTCTCCATCTTTTTCTGAAAAAGAAAAAGAAATACAATCTCAGGGAAAAGGGCCCTGGATAAAATTTATTACAATTTGTTGGACCCAATAAACATCTGAGGAGCCAAAAGCAGCATCTGCTCTAGGACAATTAGTATGGCTCTTATTTAAAGAATTTAGGGGCAACAATACTAACTGTGCTATCCTTTGACCTTTAGGGATTGATATAGGGCCTTGTAAAGCAGATGCCAAAAGGGTAATTTGACCTGAATAATCATTATCAATAACACCAGGTATAATTTGGAGGCCAGCCAAAGCGGAACTACCTCTTCCTAAAATTAAACCAAAAGTATTTGGGGGCAGGGGGCCATAAACTTCTGTGGGAATTGGTTGTACTCCTTGTTCTGGGACTAATATTGAGTCGGTGGAGGCACAGAGGTCCAATCCTGCGCTTCCGGGTGTGGCTCGACAGAGGGAGCCAACATCTGGGTGCAGGGAACTTGTCCAGATTTTTGAGGAACAAACCGAATTGCCCCTTGGTTTGGTTCCAAGGAAGGGGCCAGGGGCTGGCCCCGTGAAAAGTTTCCCTGTTTTTTGGGGAGCAATTGGCCATTTATATCCGTTTTTGAAAAACATTCTGAAGACCAATGTTTGCCTCTTTTACAACGAGGGCAAACGGTGGTGGGAGGAGCCCGGGATTGATATTGGGGTTGTTGTGGGTTAGCCTTTAATGACTGTCCTTGTCTATGTAATGAACAATTCCGGGCAAAATGTCCAGGTTGTTTGCAATTATAGCAAGTTTTTTGTTGTTTATCTAGGACGGATGTATCTTTAATAAAATCTTTTAGAGCAGCTCCAATCGCAAGACCAACAGAATGGGAGGGACCAATTCCGGAGCACAACTTAATGTAATCAGCCAGGCTACCACCACGATGAGCCCGAAGGGCAGCTTGGCAGGCCGGATTGGCATTTTCATAAGCTAAATGTTTAACAAAGGCATTATCAGTTTCACTATCACCCACTACACGCTCGGCGGCGTCCGTGAGGCGGCTAATAAACTCACAATAAGGCTCTTCTGGTCCCTGGCGAATTTTTGCCAAGGAAGTTGTGGGCGAACCCTTAGGCGGAAGACGGCGCCAGGCCTTAAGGCCAGCATGTTGTATTTGAGCCAACAAACCAGGGGGAAAAGCAGCCTGAGACTCATTGGATTCATAGGGGGGACGGCCAAGTAATTTATCTCGGGTCCATGATCGGGAAGTTCTGTTTTCAGCATTTCTTTGGGCAGTTTCTCTACAATTTTCTGCAAATTCAGTGCGCCATAAAACAAAATCTCCCCCAGAAAGGGTGGCCCGAGCCAGGGTAAGCCAATCATTTGGGGTCAGCCAGCGATCGCTTAATCCCTCCAAGATTGCCAATGTATAAGGGGCTGTGGGCCCATAATTATTGACAGCAGATTTTAAATCTTTTATATGTTTTAAATTGAGGCGGCGATATTTATGTTCAAAAGGGCCGCCCCCAGAAGAATTATGAATATCTGGTCCCTCATCAGGTTCAGGAGATTCTTCTCCCTCTTCCTCTTCCCCTTCCTCACTATCTTCAGCTTGAATTTCACCTTGAGTGGGTAAATTTTGACTGCGAGTAACAGGGAAGGCTAACTTAATGGATCCTGGTTTTTGTCGAAGCGGGGGTTTATTGGGACCGTTCGAGACATTAAAAGAAGTAAGCTCCACCTCAAGGGCCTTAAGCTCCTTTAGGAGATCCAAGCGTTCCCGTTTTTGTTGTAAAACATCTCTCAAAGAGGAAATTTCCTGGGTTAAGGCCATCTTAGCCTGTCGAAGGGGATCAATCAGGGGGGCAATGGGAGCAGGGGCGCTAAAGGCAGGCATCTGATGAGGAGTATTATAAGATGGTGGAGGCTTCAAAAGGGGGAATCCCCAGGGATCATCATTGCGATGATAACGAGCAGCCTGCTCATCGAGAGTTTCCTGATCTTGGGGGGAAAGCTGGTCATCATTGGGATCACCCTTAATAGCAGTAAGGGAAGGATAAATCTTTGGGATAACTTTATCATCTGTGGGATAATGATGACCGGTTTCTGGAATTTTTGGGAACTCTTCATTTGAACCCATATCAGTGGTAACGGATGGACAAGCTGAATGGAGACGAGAGGCTGCTTTAAGAATTGTTTCCCCGGTCTCTACAACCTTTTGGACATCGGGGTCAAAAAAATGACCCATGAGAATCTCCCTAATTAAATTCCAATACGAAAATGCAGTCACAGGCACTTTAGAAGGCCCAAAGGTTTGATAATAATCATTTAAACAATTTCCTACACGATTCCAGCATTTTTTATCTATTGTCCCTTCCTGTGGGAACCATGGGCAAACATCAGACAAGAACATAAAAAATTCACGCAAATCTTTTTTTCTAGCCTTAATCTTCCGCATCTTGAGGGAATCCTCGATCCCCTGAAGAAAGAGTTCATGGGAACTCAATTCCTGTCCCATATTTATAGCTCCGCTTACCTTATCCTCAGGTCACGACTGCCGAAGGGCGGCCAGTCCTCCGGGGACCTAATCAAGCTGCACTTTCGAGTAAGTCTCGCGGCGGCTCAGTGGGTGCCTGGCCAGGCGTTCGTAAGCGTGCTACCTCCGTCAGGATCCGTTCCTCGAGCCCCACGTTGGGCGCCAATTGTGTACGGCCCCGGGCGTCCCCGGGAGTCCCGACCAGCAGGACAAATCCTTGTGAGTCCGAGGAGGAACCTGTGGGGGTTGAAAAAAGGGGGAAGGGCAGGAGACGCGAAAGAATGGAGGCAAGACAGAATCCTGATCAAGCCTCAAACTTTTATTGCTGCGGTAGCTGTATTTATACACTGCAGAGAAAGGGGGGCGGGATTCAGAATGAGGGAAGTACTTGGCTAATCATCATTGGTGCTGCGTGCGCGGGCTTTCATTTTAGGCGCGAACTTCTATCATAAATCAGGAAGAGAAGCAGGGTGTCGGCCATCTTCTAATGGCGAAAACTTCTTGGCTCCCAACATTATTGCAAATAATATTTCATTGTATGAATAAACCATATTTTATTTATCCATAAATGACATTTGGTTGTTTTCATTTATTGGCCATTATAAATAGTGCTGCTATGAACTTTTGTATACAGGATTTTGTCTGGACAGAGGTTTTCAGTTTTTTTAGTTGGCAGTGGAATTGATTGGTCATGGTAACTACTTATGTCTTTTGTACATCTTTTTTTTTTGTTTTTGCGGTACGCGGGCCTCTCACTGTTGCGGCCTCTCTTGTTGCGGAGCACAGGCTCCAGACGCGCAGGCTCAGCGGCCATGGCTCACGGGCCCAGCCGCTCCGCGGCATGTGGGATCCTCCCGGACCGGGGCACGAACTCGTGTCCCCTGCATCGGCAGGCGGACTCTCAACCACTGCGCCACCAGGGAAGCCCCTTTTTTACATCTTTATTGGAGAAATGTGTATTCCTGTGCCCATTTTTGGATTGGGTTGTTTTGTATTTTTGTTGTTGAGTTGTAAGAATTCTTTATATATTCTGGATACAGGTCCCTTATATGGTAGATGATTTACCAATAATTCCATCCCCTACTGTCATGAAAATAGGGATATATTGGATGCCCCTTTTTTCTCACATCCCTCTGAATGTGTTTTGGTATTAAGAGAAAGTGTTATAGCTAGCTTAGCATCCAGATTTGTTCAGGAATGTGCAGGTGAAAAAGAAAGGAAACGAAGTTGAGTTACATGTCAACAGAAATGAGATTCAGAGTTGGTGCCATAGTGTACAAATGACTGGGGAATCTTGGGTCAAGGGAAGCATATACCACTGAGGTGGTAACACAGAGTTTGATCAAGTACCAGAGGAATCTGTTATCATGCAGGACATTCTGGAGAAGAGAGGAACTTTTTTGTTTGTTTTTGGTTTTTGAAAGTATGGTTTTCGGTATGGAAGAACACACAAAACCCATTAAATGGGCAGACCTTTAAAGTACTACAACGTTTTACAGTGGGAAGTCCATAGCCCCAAAGGAAGCCTTGCTTGGTGCAAGCAGAGGTGTTTCTCGGAATGTGTGTAAGTCTGTACGGATGTGCAAACAGGAATTGATCTGACAGTGTGAAGACATGGCAGCCTCCTCTAATTAAAGCCTCTTGATGACATTAAACTGTGTTGCTTAATTACAACAAATCATATATTAACAGATCACGTCTCTTAAGAGGCATTGTCAGTGTGCTGCATAATGGAAGAAAATTTGACCTTGTAAGTCGCAGGGGTTCCTCGGAGGTGATGGCTCTTGTTACCCAGGGGAATGTGAGCCACACTTGAGTTACCTTGGAGTAACTCAGATCTGAAGAGAGTGCGTCCTGATAATTCTGTTTATATGAAGATGCTTTTTATATGGATACATACTTGAAATGTAGGGACTGTTTTATATACATTGAAGGGAATAGAGTTTTCCTGTTCTATTTTCACAGCCACTGATTTTCTGACCCCCTCTTAATTTGGCCGGTGTGGTCTGGGCTTGGCTTGACTTAAGTCCACAGCAGTTTCTGCAGGCTCATGCGACAGAGTGCTTGTTTCTTTGTCCCTCCTTCAACCAGCATTTGGAGCCCATTGACTACCAGATGGATCAAGCAGGTATTGGCTATTTTTACCAGTTGAGCATCAGGTAGACATTATATCGTGTTCTGTATGTCTCTTTCTTAGATTCTTAATTCTGAAATACTTGGGATAGTGTAGAACTGTAGAAGTAGAAGACCTTTTTGAAACTCTGCATGAAGTAACAGTGAAATAAGGGCTAATGTGGGACTGGGAAAATTCTAGTTCCTGTGAAAAATGGACTCCTACTGCCAGTTCAAGAACTGTCACATAATAGCGTACGACACCTTGGAGCAGGCTCACAAGGGCTGAAAAATAGCATACACACCACCTAGGCTCACAAGGGCTGAAAAATAGCACACACACCACCTAGGCTCACAAGGGCTGAATAATAGCACACACACCACCTAGGCTCACAAGGGCTGAAAAATAGCACACACACCACCTAGGCTCACAAGGGCTGAAAAATAGCACACACACCACCTAGGCTCACAAGGGCTGAAAAATAGCACACACACCACCTAGGCTCACAAGGGCTGAAAAATAGCACACACACCACCTAGGCTCACAAGGGCTGAAAAATAGCACACACACCACCTAGGCTCACAAGGGCTGAAAAATAGCACACACACCACCTAGGCTCACAAGGGCTGAAAAATAGCACACACACCACCTAGGCTCACAAGGGCTGAATAATAGCACACACACCACCTAGGCTCACAAGGGCTGAAAAATAGCATACACACCACCTAGGCTCACAAGGGCTGAAAAATAGCATACACACCACCTAGGCTCACAAGGGCTGAATAATAGCATACACACCACCTAGGCTCACAAGGGCTGCTATTAATTTATTTTCATTGGTTTAGTTTTCAAAAGTTAATGGTATTAAACCAGTGTAGTATATTTAATTTCTCCCTGATGCAGACTAGTAACCAGTCACCAACCTTTTATTCTCTCTTGAGTTTGTAAATGGTAATTGAAAGTCAGTACATCTTAGCTCTGGACAACCAGAGGGGGCCCCAGGGAGTACTCTGTCTGCATCCCTCGTTTTCCACACGGCAGCATCAGAGATGTCAGGGTCACCTTGCTTTACAAGGCAGAGGTCTGCTTTGAATCCAGATGTCTTAGGACAGGCCTCTCTCTGATCTATAGTGTCACCTATTACAGCACTGGACACGTTTGTTCTTCCTGCAAGTTCTCTCCCCTGTCTTTGCATCTGGGACACCATTTTCTTCTTCCTTTGTTCTCTTCCTGTCTCTGACCATCTCTAGCTGCAGTTCCTCTTTCTCTACTCGCCCCTTGATGTTGAGGTGTCCCTGAGCATCTCTTGTCTCATGGTGTCCCCTGTCCTTGGAGGGCCCCCAGTTCTCTATCCACAGTCTCTTCTCCATGCCGCAGCCGTTCCTCTTTGACTGCCCTCTGTTTCCTGGTGAGCAGCAGTGAGAAACGGGCTCCTCCTGTCCGTGGATGCGCTTGTCCCAAGCATGGCCCCTTCATTGTCCTGGAGGACACCATCAACGTGGCTGGGCTTCTATCCCTGAAACTCTAAAAAAGGGAGTAGACTACCTCTGGGTGGGGGGTGGGGAGGGGAGAGTATGTCAAGTCTAACATCTCTACTTGTGTGTTTTATGATGCTATTTCTAAAATTTCAGTATCTTGCTAAAAAAAATAGGAATCTGAAACATTTTGGCTTTTTCCTGTTTTGGAATGAACTATTTCTGTAAGCCTCAGAATTTAATAATTGCCAACATTTAGTTAGAGCTGTAGTGTATACTTTTTACGCATACATTTAAAGCAACATTTGTAAATTCCTGTAGACAATGATAGATACTAAGGCTTTTGTAAGGGAACCGTTTTTGCCTGGGGAAAGAATGTTGTACTATTTCCCAAATGTTGAAAACTGCTCTCTGGAGCTTATTAAAAACACACCCTCTTCTGTGTTTAGTTTCAGCATTGGTTCACTAGTAAAATACAGGGTTACAGTTTAAAAAAAGTGAAGTTAAAATTTTAGGTGCATGGTTTATGCATTTTTAACACATAACTAGGATCCTGTATCCTATCATGCTCTCTAGGTTGTGACATGCAGTCAGGATTGGGAACCAGCAGTGGACTTAACCAAATTTCTTTTGCCAGGCAAGGGTTAACTGATTTTTATTGAGTATGGTTCAGTTGGCCACGTGTAAAAATCAATTTGTTACTTCTAATCACCCCTCTTATATGCATTCCAGATTACAGGGTTTTCTCTCTTAATGCAGATGCTGTGTTCTGAAGCCATGGCTATGAAGTTGTTAACAGTCAGGACTAACAAATTTTGCACGCCTGTAAAGTGCCCGGCATGTCCTTTCCTCTTTGCCTGTGCCTTCTCCTGTAGTTCTTACTTTACAGAGGAAGGAAGCTGATGACCAGTGAGGTCACAGCAGATAAAATCATGGGCCGGTTCCTGAGCCTGATTCTGACTATGTGACTTGTGTGACATGAATGGAACTTTTGATACTTTGCTTTTCACTAGTTGGGCGTGTAATTTACCTACTAAATGGGAGTAGTTAGGACCACTCAGTCTGGTGCTAGAGTTTTATTTCCTTGTGTAGGGTGTGCTAACCCCTAGGCTGTAAGGTCTCCTCCCCCCAGCATGCTTTGAATGGTCATTTTAGTGGATGAGTATTGGAGAGCTGTTGAATTCATGTGTATGTAGGAAACATCTGATTTATCTAGACTTCCATTCATAAGGCTTGGTGGTGTCCTGTACGTCTATTACAATTCCAGCCGTGATGGGGAAGGTAGATTTATGGTGTTGATGCCATGATCTTTATTCCAGTCCTTCTTAGTTCCTTCCAAGTCAGAAATATGTTTCCTGTGAGTGTCAGTGTCAGATAGTTTTAGGTAACACTCCCAGATCTCAGGTGATCTTGTGACTGTGTAATCCTGAAGTCACCTGTGGGATGTTAACTGAAGTCTGCTTCCGTGCCGTTGTTGGGACGTGTCTGTCTCTCTGTGATAATTTAAACTGTCAAAGTCCTGGTCACCTTGAGCAGGCTTGCAGTGCAAGTGTTTGCTTCACATACACCCAATGACCTCTATCTCTTTAAAAGAAAAAAAAAGTGAAACAGAGGAGACTGTTTGCAAAAGGAAGTCTTCTATACCCCGCTATTCTTCCTGCCTGTGTGATGGTAGAAGTGTTATTTTCATTGTTCTGTAAAAGTTCTTGATGGTTTCTTCTGTGTAATTTTGAGATGTTTCCTATTCAATGGAAAAGTGTGAAATATTCAAGCAGAATTAGTACCCTCTCCCTAGCCCATTTCTTTCTCTTGCTCTATGTACCTATTATTTACATGAAGAATTCTTCCTTCCATATGTTCTTTCCAACTCATCCACATTTTGAGTGGGGAAAATTAAAAAACTCTTTAAAAAATATAGTTAAGGTTTTTCTTTGAAACAGTGGATATAAAATTTACAAAGTCTTCCTTAAGCAGATGGGCTTTTAGTTTCTCTACAACACATAGGGAAGTGGTCACAGTCTGGGGCAGGCCCCAGCCTCAAACCTCACATAGACATTTGCCAGAAACGCCTATTCTTCCTGGGCCCATCACATTTATTATATAAACAGTGCTCATAAGACTTACCACACCTCATTGACTGGACTTTCTATTTCTGTGTTTAGAAGAGTTTATATATAAAGTATCTTCTTTGGGTAATACTGTATTCTAGGAATTATTGAAGGGGTGCCAGTTAATTTTGCCACTAGCTTGCTGGATTAGTCATTATTCTTTAGTAAATGGAGATGAGAAATCACATTGATGAAAGGCTGGGTTTGGAACAGCGCCCAGGCATGGGCAGAATCACAGTCTCCTCATTGTACCTTTGCTGATAGATAGTCAATAAATGTTTTCAACAAATGCAATTATGTAATTAAATATTATCAGGAGGGTGTGCAGTACTGAGAATGTCTAAAGTTAGGAATTCCAGAAAAAGAAAGAGTGTAATTTGCTAACAGTTGGATACCCTATTTTGTGTGAGATTTATTTAAATTAGCTTTTTATATCACACAGTATTTTATTTTCATTTTAGAACATTTAGAAACTCTGGATGCTAAAAAAAAAAAGTAGCAACATTTGTACCGCTCTGATAATTATTAACATTTTGTGTTTATCAGTTTTTCTTTTTCATTTAGTGTGCTGAAACACAAAGAAACAAAACAGAAACAGTCCCCAAAGCATATTGCACAGAAGACTTACAAGTCTTCTATTTGAAATAATTTTCTGCATATTTCTTTGTAACCGGCTATATAGTGTTCTACAGTGCAGGGGAGTGGAATCACCCCTCTCCCAGGCTTTGTGCGCTGGGCTCTCCCCTACCTCCCCTTTCCTTAACTGTGCCTCCTTGACCCAGAGGGTGGGTGTGGATGTGGGAACCTGGGGCAGAGTGCACACAAGCTCCGGGTGGTCTGACAGCCAGATCTTCAGCCAGCCCAGCTCAGCCACTTTTCTGTGTTGCCAGTTAGAATTTATTAATACCTGGCTTTGGGATAAAGTAATGAACATCCTCAGAGTTTAGCGCATCTTCATAATTATCTCCTTAGGATAAAAAGGAATGAATTACTTGGTCCAAAAAGATACTTTTTTTTTTTTTTTTTTTTTGTGGTACGCGGGCCTCTCACTGTTGTGGCCTCTCCCCTCACTGTTGTGGCCTCTCCCGTTGCAGAGCACAGGCTCCGGACGCACAGGCTCAGCGGCCATGGCTCACGGTCCCAGCCGCTCCGCGGCATGTGGACCGGGGCACGAACCCGCGTCCCCTGCATCGGCAGGCGGACTCTCAACCACTGCGCCACCAGGGAAGCCCCCAAAAAGACACTTTTAAGAAGTCTTTTGATGAGTCTCATTCTCTACATAACTCTTAAATTCATGGAGATGCCCTGTGAAGTTTCATAGTTGTTTAAAATTATAGATGGTTTTTACCGACAAAGTGTTTTTCATAGGATTATTCAAATAAACTCTTCTACTTCAAAATGAACATATTATGTAATGTGGCCTTTTTTCGTCCCAGTATTTACTTTGTATCCTTATTTACCCATTACTTAGGCATTTAGTACTAGTACTAAATTACTCATTATTTAGATGCTTTGATTTTAGGTTTATTTATGCCTGTGTTCTAAGATATGTTAACTGAGTCTAGGCAAGTAAAATAATGAGGATTGTTGTGAATAACTGCTTCAGTGATGCCTTCCTAGTTAGGACTGAAGAAATGCTGTTGTCCATGCTTTTCAAATTTGGTTTTCTGATTTTTTTTTTTGGATTTTCCCACTGAACTTCAAAGGACGGGTTTCATTAAGTTCTCCTTAGATGCAGCCAGATCAGTCTTACGGTTTTGGTGGGCATAATCATTGCTGGTGGAATGCAAAGATGGTGAATATCATATTTAAAACGCTCCCCCGAAGCTGGGTTGAGATTACATCGAAGAGTTGGATGTGTGTTGGAGAGTATGATCATCTCTCCATGTAAAATTGGGCTGTTGTACATCAAAGAGACCTGTCGCGCGCGCGTGTGTTGTGTGTGTGTGTGTGTGTGTGTGTGTGTGTGTGTGTGTGTGGTGCTGTCAGCGAGAGGGAAGGGCAGCACGATACCCTGTCGCTGTGCCCTCAGCAGTTAGCAGATGTTCTGTGAGTTAATGTGGCCCTTCCGTTATCTCTGACAGAAGCAGGGTCTGGTTAAGATCAGATTGTTTAGACTAATGCACGTTGATCTTGGCATAGTAGTCAGGAGAGACTATGAGCTAGCTAGACCAGGAAAAGGCGGTGGTGAATTTAGATGAAAAGACAAAGTAGTTAATTATTGGGGAATAGCTTTGGTGTCTTTGACTCATAGTCATTCATTCTGACGTATGCTGCTTTTAGATTTACCCGAGAGGACCTTTTAAATAGCTTCAGAGTATTAAGCTCCGTGCTGCTGACCTTGCTGATCTGGGCATCAGAGTTCCTGCCAGCCCTTCTTTTCAGCCCTCCAGGGAGATCACGGAGACAACTAGCCATTGGGTTGTTTTTGCAGCTATGTAATACCTCAGTGTTTGGCATTTGTCCTGGAGCTTCAGTTTAACTTAGCGTTTACCTAATTTTAACTTAATGCATATGTATCATAGAATTGAATGCAAAGTTTGCTTGAGTTTTAGGGGAAGTACATGAAATTCTTTCACACTTGAGGAGTAAGTGGTGATATTATAGTTTCCAGCGGTAGCTGTGAAACTCACTTTCATGGTTTGACTACATAAAGTAGTAGACCTAAAGCAATTTCGGAAAGTAGAAGAAGGAGGGAGGCACTCACTAATTCTGTGGGTTTTTTTTTTTTTTTTTTTTTTGCGGTACGCGGGCCTCTCACTGTTGTGGCCTCTCCCGTTGCGGAGCACAGGCTCCAGACGTGCTGGCTCAGCGGCCATGGCTCGCAGGCCCAGCCACTCTACGGCATGTGGGATCTTCCCGGACCGGGGCACGAACCCGCGTCCCCTGCATTGCCAGGCGGACTCTCAACCACTGCGCCACTGGGGAAGCCCCTGTGGGGTTTTTTGTTTGTTTGTTTTGTTTTAATTCAGTGGGTGGTGCTTGAGTATATAATTTCCTCTCTTCCATTCTGTCATGTTCCATGTAACAAAGATGAAACATACTTTGACATACGGAGATTTCCCTGGTTACATTGGGGTTTAGTAGTGTGGAGTGTGTGTAGCTCTGGCTGACTCACGGGTTGTAATTGAAAAATAGAATTTTTGGAAAGATGTTTTTGAATGAGGTTCATATGGAAGTCTGATGAGCTCTCTGCTGTTTTCTTAAACAGGTTTATTGAGATATGTTACATACCATACAGTTCACCCATTTAAAGTGTGCAATTCAGTGATTGTTAGTAAGTTCTCAAGGTTGTGCATTCATCACTGTAATATAATTCCAGAGCATTCCCAGCCCTCAGAATCTCTGATTTTAGAAGTAAATTATCTGTGATTGTTTCTCTCCATGAATATAGGTCATTCAGTGTTGACTGGAGGTTTTTGATGGATTCTCTCCTACTTGTGTGTATCTTTTTATATTCTTGGCAGAAAGTTTCTAGTCCTGCGTTGTCTGTCTCGTCTTGGTCTGAAGTTTTCTGTAACAGTCAACTCTTAATTAGCTGTAATAGTTTTAACTGCCTGCTATTATAATGCTTTGGGCGTTTTTCTGTAGTTTTATTAATAACTTAATCCGTAAAGTGCTGCTAATATTACAGTACGGTTTTGAAGACTTGGATTATGTACTATTTTGGGTTGTCAGCTTCCGTCTTTAATATCAGTTGAGGATCCGTTAAATTTTGTTTTTTTTTTTTTTGGCCAGAGCCTAATTTAATTAGAAAGGTGAGTTTGTTGCTGTTGTAGAAATCAGAAAATGCGCGTCAAATGTGATTTCTCTTCGTATGGCACGGTTGCCCCCTCCCCTCCCCCCCACCCAAAGCTGCAGCTGTCTTCCAGGCTCAGGGATGATAGTTGGCGGGTGTTCCTACTGCTTTCTTGCTACACTTGTCAGAAGTTTCTAGTATGTGTTCTTGCAGTTCTGTGCTTTGGAGTAGAGACTTACACACTGCTTATCTATCTGTGTAGACAGGTTTCTTTCAAGGCCTTGTCAAGAGGGGCTAGAAGAGATTCAGGAATGCGGTATAGTCTGATGTTCTTAACCAGGGATGTCCATCTGAAACCCCTTGTGGAACTACAAAAATTCAGCACTTCTACCCCCAGCTACTCTGGTTTGGAGTGGAGCCCCGATATCATGATTGGAGCTGCATCCCAATTTGAGAACCATTTTAAATTGGTTTGTCTTTGTACCGAGAGTCTGAAGGTCAGGGTTATCAATTTATCTTTGTCTAGCTGTTGTAGTCCTGTTTTTTGTCTGTGTAATTGAGAAAGAGCTTTTTTTTTTTTTTTTTTTTTTTTGCAGTAGGAGGGCCTCTCACTGTTGGGGGCCTCTCCCGTTGTGGAGCACAGGCTCCGGACGCGCAGGCTCAGCGGCCATGGCTCACAGGCCCAGCCGCTCCGCGGCATGTGGGATCCTCCCGGACCGGGGCACGAACCCGTGTCCCCCGCATCGGCAGGCGGACTCCCAACCACTGCACCACCAGGGAAGCCCGAGAAAGAGCTTTTGATAGGAATCAGGCAGTATTTGGAAAAGTAGTTCACCTCTGGGTGGGGGATAGGATTCAATTGAAATTCAATTTCTAATTAAATACAGCTGACATTTTATTCATATTGTTTTGGGGATGAAGTAAGACCATCTGTGCATTTATAGCTTTTATAAATTTACTCTCTGTTATAACTACTTCATTTTCTTTAGAAGAAATTTTCTGAAGAGGATTTCCATTTTTTTATGTTTTCCTAGAGTAGCACGGGGTAAGGGTCTGGTTTAATACAGCTCTTGAGTTGCTGTGTTCTGTTTGGGTCCCATCGTGCCTCGGGGATACGCACTTTGCTTGGTTGCTTTGGGAAGATCTGTGGGAAGATCTCCCCTGCCTCTTAACTCGCTGTGTGGTCTGGGTCACGTTAGCCTTTCCTTCATGGGATGGTTCTGAGAAATGGTTGTGGTCGTACATGTATTCAGTAAGTGTTTATTGTTTTTTTGGTTGTTATTCAGCTATTTGTATTTGAAATAATGAATTCTTATGAAGTGAAATTCCTGTTTGGAAATACTACATTCTGTGTTTTTTGTCATATGTAGACTGGAATCTTTGAAGAGGGTCACAGTCTTTCCATCCTATTAAATGTGCATGAAGCATCTATTTGGTGAATGTTACTTTGGTGTTTTAAAGGAGTTTAAATGCACTTCCCAGAGATCCTGGCTCACATTAATGTATTCATTTATTCTCTTAGAGAGCAATTCATTTTTTATTGCACAGTAGTTTATAGCAGGTGTTAGAAACTCCCGTTAACACCAATGGCAATCAACATTGAACTTTTTTTCTTCACTGTCTGCTGTCTTGTGGTTTTCCACCATTTATTCTTAATTCTCATGTGTAGTGGAAGTAATTAAATCCATGAGTCTCCTCCTCTTATTATAACTGTTTGCACCCCTTTTAAGTTTTCTCGGCTTTCCCAGATTCTGGTTTCAATTAAAGTGCCGATGGTTTTCTGGTTTGTAGGGCAGGATAGTTGGCTTTGGTGTGGCTTTTTTCCATCTTCCTTTCTGCTCTTCTGCATTTGGTTGATGCACCTGTGTACATAACTCTAAGAAAAGAATTTCCCTTCCTTTATCTGGGAGGGGGATGTCGAGTCATGGCCTAGAGAAGCCTTCTTGGCTACCTCCACAAGCGGCGCTTGATGTCATTTGTCCTGAATATGGTCCAGTGGACATAAGCATTCAGATGTTTGTAATTCCAAATAGATTTTAAATATAGTTGTCAAGTTTATGTAACTGAACTATTTTATATCTGAAAAAAGCCAGGTAGAAGGATTTCCTAAAGCTGTATTTGTAACCCGAGTGATTAGGTGATTAAGTAATCTGAGTACACTTGGACACGTGTTATGCAACTAAACATTCAGTAGCTACTCTATTTAAGGATTTGGCACTCAGGATTTGAGTGTGTTGATTTAATGTAAGATTTCAGGAAAATGTGTGTTGGGGGAGGTGGTGAGAAAGGGAGAAGAGAGCTGCATGCTTCTCCTGAGAGAAATGGTTATTTAAGCAAGGAAGCGTTCTTCTAAGTCGTTTAACCTTTTAAGCCTTCAGAATTCATTTTACCTTCCCTGATTATTTACGTGGCTGCATTTTTGAGAAGTGTTTCAGTTCTCATTATGTAGATACACTGTGAGGATGTGAATGAAAATGGGACAGAGAATGAGACATCCTCCAGTTACACCAATCTCTTTTTAAAAGGTACAATTCTGTTGGGGTTTTAAAACTTACACTTTGTATATGTTGGTGGCAGCGGCTTAATCCATTTTACAGGACAAGGGAATTTAATTATGCCTCTTCAGCAGGCTGTTTTCTCTCGGAGTTTTCACTGTAGCAGATTACTGTGTGTGCATGGGGGAGACTAGTCAGTATTTTCTAAAATGTATTTTGGAAACTTCCACTGACTGGTTCAAACTTTCCATAAGCTCACAGAAATGGTTTAAAGTTTTAATTTGATTTAAGATTTTGTTCCAGATGTTAACTAGTGGATTTTCTTCTCCTTTTTAGTTATACTTGAAAGGTTAGAGAGAATTGCTCTTGCTTTCTTCTCAAGTATAAAAATGTCAAACTCCAAGTTATCCTTTATTCTTCATCGAAACCATTAGGGGTAAAACGCCCACAACCAAGCCTTTGCAGACAGTGACATCGTACAGCTAGATGAGAAGCAGCTGTACCAGGCGGAGCCCGCAAGAGCCCACATAGCTGCCAATGCTTAGCATTTACTATTTACTGCCTCTTTGGGTGGGTGGGTGAGGAGAGTTAAGCCAATTAATCAGACAAAAATATTTAATTTATTTCAATGGAAGAGGCAGGTCATAGTCTACCATCTGAAGCTTACAGGATAGAAGTCGAAGACTTAATTGAGGAGATGAAAAGAGCTCCAGGGACACAGTTGAAAAGGTTTTTTCACGTTGGTAGTCTTTGCATTAGGGATGGAAAGCATTTCCGTGAGATATCTTAGACCATCTTGTACTGTGAACTCCCCCTTTGACCTTGCAGTTTAGGTTGCTCTGCTTATCATTTTCTTTAAAAAAAAAAAAACAAAATCCCATCCAGGAGGTCACCTGTGGGTGACTTGGTAGATTAGTACTGGTTAGTTCTGAAGGATCTAGTTGTTATTTTAGCTTTTATTCTCTAATCCAAGATATGGTGATTTCCTTTGGGTGATGGAAGATACTGAGCAAAAAGTAAAAATGCTCCGAGAGTGGAGTTTTGTGGGTGAGTTTTAGTGTCTCTCTCCACAGCCACAACCGCATCATGTGCCCTAATTAGGCACCTGTGAGTGCAGTGGGCCTCACTGGGTTATCCAGAGAGAATGAGCAGAGAGTTTTCAGTCTGAAGTATTTCCAGGTTGGAAAATTCCCATTTCTATTTACAGGGTTTTTCAGTCTGGAGGGAGAGGACAAATTGAAGAGCACAGTTTTAGCAGTGGGGTTGGGCTTTGGCATGGGCACCTTGATAGTTGCAGTTTTGGCAAAAGGTCATCGATGGGTTTTGGCTCGCCAGGAGCTCCCGAGGAAACACTGAAGAAAAAAAGGAAGGGATACCATAAAGTCCCCCACTCACCCTCCTCAGGCTGCGGTTTTGTTTGTTATCAGTAAGACTGAGGGAGAGTTGAAGATCTGGTGGATCGAAACCAGCGGTTTCTTATTCTGGCCTTCAGCTTAACGCGTTCCGCATCGTTTCTAGCTGAAATCCTGGACTGTTGTGTTTTGGAGACAAGGCACGAGCCATGTAGGCGTTTCTTCTTACAGCTTGACCCTGGATTCTTTGGTCACAGATGTCACATCTGGCCATTCGTAGTTTTATCACCCAGTAGATGGTGAAAGTTGTAGAGATGGGTTCAGAGGTGGTAACTGGGCCCCTCTGTATCTGAGAGCTAAACCGTTGCTTAAGTCTTCTGGATTATTCCTGCAGCTCTGTGGATGCACAGCATCTGTTCTGACAACTCAGGACCCGAATTTGGGGAGCTGGGTCAGCTCTGGGCGTGAACAGAGGCAGACACCCGAGGGATCACAGAATCGCCACCAGCAAGGTCTGCTGGGTGGGAGGCCACTCTGTAGGGTCGCTTTTCTTTTCTTTTGTGCTGGGAAGTACCCAGGCACCTGGTGTGACCTCACTGGTTTGCTGTATCCATGAAGAAGGCAGGCTGCATGTCTTCCTGCTTCCAGCTCCCTCTCTATCTGGAGACTTTTATCAAAATATGTATTGAATTAAGCGTCTGCCTGGCAGATATTCCTTCACTGTAAACATGGAGACCATGTAGCTATTGGGAGTGATTTTGGTGTTACTCGGTAATTATTATTTTTCTTTGATTCTAAAATGTATTTGGTTTTCATATTTTAAAATGTTTAAAACAAGAAGTAACCAGATGGCATCTGTGACATAGTTTCCAGAGCCAGAGCATCAGCAGATTTGGTCATGGTGGTTTATCTTATAACCAGAACTTCAGTGAAGTTACAGGCACTGTTGGGTCTTTACATGTTAGAATTAACTCCTATCTAAACAAGATTCGGAAAGACTTTGTTTCAATGCCGGATCATATCGTTAAGTTATTTTGAATAAACAAAGGCACAGAAATGAAGCAGCAGGCTGTAAATTTGATATTAGTGAAAGAAATATTTGTCGTGGCCAAAATTTATGAGACCTAAAAAAAAAGAAAGCTGGCTCCCCCGCAGTGGATGAAGTTCTGTTAGGTCCACAAGGATTGCCTGTTCCAGGGCATCTGAAGGCAGGAGGGACAACTGGACTTAAAATTCAGGGCAAAAAATCTGATATCTTGCGGCGTGATTAACGGATTGTGCCACAGTGTGTTCCGTCCTAGTGGTGCAGAACATAACGGGGAATTTTTTACTTTTCGGTGAAGGAAGAGGGTGCTGCTAAACAGGAACACTGCTCAGGGTGAGGAGCCTTGAGCTCACCTCGTGGGGTTCCCGTGTAGTCGGGGGAGTCAAGCGGTGGGTAGAATCTCTGAGCAGGCATGTGGTTCTAATAGGAGAACCACATGCTGACACTCTGAGTTCGAAGAAAGCTTTTCTGAGGTGAAGAGAGACATCTCAGCCGATACTTGACAGGTGACCGTGGGGAGTTGGGGGAAAGCTGGTGGAGCTGTTCTGCCGGCACGGATGGCTGCCGTGGGTGGTGGGGATTGACTGTCCTGTTCGCCGGTCACACAGATGAGAGCCCTTTTGCCGGCGCAGGCTGGCCTGGTGTCCTGGGAAGAAGATGTTGGCCTCACGAAGCAGGAGGTCTGGGTTCTCATCCCTGCCTTTCTTGGTGGAATCCTAACAAGCCTTTCTGACTGTTACTTAGGCCTTCTAGGTCTCTCTCGGGTCCTCACATGTACATTTTGGTGCAGGTTTGTAGCGTTCTGTCGGTAGGAAGGTAGTGCATTTGTATCACGGAAGCCTGCTTAGACTGTGCCCTCTGAGAAGCAGCTATTTTGGGGGCCCCTGCTATTGATCATTACTTTCATATTTGCTGATTTTTTTTTTTAAGCGAGTGACCACTTTATGGGTTAAACTTGTAAGTTATTCTGGCCTTCTGAAAAGTTGCTGTGTGGTCCCTCTGTACACACACTTTTGTGCGGCGTTCTAAATGGGATGTTTTGGCGGCGGCTTCATTTGGCAGGGGAGAGAGGCAGCCTGAGTCGCTCTCCGGCTGCTGCTTCCAGGCTCTCCCGGCTCCTGGCTCCCCTATGCCCATGGCATCCCAGGAGACTCTCTACAGACTCCTCTGGCCTCGGCTGGAGAGTTGGTAAAAAGGAGCAGATACTCCTGTAGATAAGCTTTTTTAAAAGGAGAATCACTGTGCTGAATCTTGGGGCCAGGAGGTATTCAACGTCTATGTTGATTGTTCTTTTTATCTTTTTTCCCCTCCCATGAATAGTCTCCCTCAGTGCTCTCAGATGTGGCAGAGGAACTCAGCTCTGCCCACTGGCCCCTCACGGGACAGACAGGCAGGAGTCTTCCTTCCATAAACCCAGTCTTTACTGCCCGCTTATCTTGCCAGCTCTCCTCCTCCCTGAAATCCTGTTTGTTTCTTGCACTCAAATTAATTTATTGACGTGTAGCTCTTTGTAAGAGAAAGCATTAAAGGCTGCTGTAAATCTGAGCGATCGTGCTTAGCCAGACTCTGTGAGGCTCCAGGTTTGAACAACTACAGCTCTCTGATGGTTAACAAGGAACTGTCTTCAGATGCCCCTCCCCCGCTTCCCCAACATTAATGTCACCTTGCCCTCTGTCTGCGAGTTGTTTCCTAGTAACACACGCACACTGTCAGTGTCCTGGCTCAGACTCAGACTCCTGAAGAAGCAGCCCCAAGGAGGCCCACACCTGCCTCTGTGTGGTCATAGATCACTGAGTGGTGTGGGAGGTCTTTGTCTGGGAGACAGGAAGCTGCTGCATCTTGGGGTTTCCTTCCCTCCCCCTTCTTAGTCCTCTCACTTTGCTCCCCTAACCTGCTGTACACATGAAGTTGTCTGAATATCTGTTAAGGGGGATGGTGGTCCTGTCTTGCAGGGAACAGACATTGGATGGAGCGCCTCCAGCTGGTGGAGCGGTAGAAGGGTAGCATGCAACTCTAGCTTTTTCCACTGCAGACGTGACTCGAAGTCTAAATTCTCTGTAAACACTCAGCAGATATGCAAAGTAGAGCCGGTTTTGCAAATAAATGCAGTGTAACACCGCAGAGGTTATTTATTTGCACAGGGCAACTTTATTGAGATATAGCAATACTTTCTTTTCATTGCTGAACAATTCCATTTATGGATATAACACACTTTTATCCACTCATGATTTGATGGATACAACTCATGAATTGTTTCCACGTTTTGGCCATCATACACGATGCTGCTTGGAACACATGTATGTGCAAGCTTTTGTGTGGCCATACAGTTTCACATGTTTGTCTTGGGTACAAATACCCCAGAGTGGCCTTGCTGGGTCCTGTGGTCACCGGTTTAACTTTCTGAGGAGTAGCCAGACTGTTTTTCAGAACCACTGTCCCACTCTTCATTTCCACCACAATGTGTAACGGAGCCAATTTCTCCACATTCCTGTCGGCTCTTACTTTTGTCTGTCTTTATGATTATAGCCATCCTAGTGGGTGTGAAGTGGTGTCTCATTGTGGTTTTGATTTGCAATTCCCTAATGACTAATGCCGGCAAGCATATTTTCATGTGTTTATTATCCATTGGTAGAGCTTAGAATAGAAATCTTGAGGTTAATTCATATCATCCCGTTACCTCTCAGAAAGTTTCGGCATATTCACATGTCCTTTAATTTAAATTTCTAGTTTAGTGCTAGTTTTGAAAAGAGCAGTCTGGAGATTGCAGGAAAAGCACACCTTTGTCTTTAGGAAACAATAAAATAATTAAGAAGGGCTTTTTTGAATAATAAAATAAAAAAGTAAAGTTGCAGCCCCAAATCCCATGCCATCTGATAAGGTCAATTAACAGTTGAAATCCTAGCAGTCAGTTGCGGGCTTAGAAGGTAAGACCCTATCATGTTAAATGATCCTGTGCCTAACGTGTGTCCCATGTTCCTCTTTATTGAGGAATCAGAACAACAGTAAAACCCTTCAACCAGTTTGCCACTCCCCTACCCCTGTGATTTCAATACAGAAAAAAAAGTCTTTTCAATCAAAACACTCAATTACTTTGCTGTTTCTAGGGAACTTCGGGAGATGGTTGTTCCACCCATTATTGTTGACCCACTTGGGTGTTCCCCGTTCATTAGTGCAAGACTTGAGGGACTGATTGTATATTTACTAAAAGAAAGAAATTTACTAAAAGAAAAACAAATGGGAAAAAATCCGGAGACTCATTTTCTTTCAGCCTCCTCATGTACAACTTAAGAGAGGGGAGGCTGCATAATGACCCCCAAATATATTCAAGTCCTAGCCTGTCACTTTATGTGGTGAAAGGGTCTTCAACGGGGAGATGGTCCAGGTGGGCCCAGTGTAATCACAGGGGTCCTTACAAAACAGAGGTAGGAACATCAGAGGCAGAGAGAGAGAAAGGAGATGTGAAAACAGAACGTAGAGGTTGGAGTGAGGCTCTTTGAAGTCGGCTGAAGGGACCACAAGCCAGGGAACCTGGAAAGGCAAGGAATTGGATTTTCCCTTCAGAGCTTCCAGAAGAAACCAGCCAAATACCTCCACTTTAACCCGGCAAAACTGACTTTGACCTTCTGACCTCCACAGCTGTAAGAGAATATATTTGTGTTTTAAGACACTAATTTGTGATAATGGTTAGCAGCAGCAATAGGAAAGGAGGCTGTGTTATCCTTTTTCTTTGTCCTCATTAACAGAGGGGTGGCCTTGACTTTGTTAGCTTATGTGAGTTAACTTATCGCTTTGACCCTCATTAATTTTTCAAGATGAGAAAATAATGAACTGTACCACCCTAGAAAATCAAGTGTTGAGTGTACTGAAGGCTACATATACAGTCTTTGAGTTTTTGCCACATTACTGGTAGAATTCAGCCAGTAATTTCGTTAGGGAACCATGTAATATGTGCTCCCATCAAATAAGAATTTTATGGGTGATAAATGCTCTGAAGAAAGTTAAATCAGTTATTTAGATTGTGTGGTAGGGTGGTTAGAGGAGCCTTCTTTGAGAAGGTGACATTTGACTGAGAAATGAATATTGTGATAAGGGAAGATCCAGAGGAATAGAATTGCAGGGGGAAAAAAAAGTGCAAAAGTGTTATTCGGGATATGGGTTCAAACCATTGCAGAGCACAGCAAGGATGCAAAGGAAAAAATACTGAAAATCAGGAAGAATGTTGAGATTATTATATCAATACTTGGTTCTGTCCCTTTCTGTATATTTGGTCACTAATGTTTGTCAGACCAAGGCTCTGGGTATAGAGGGAGCGAACCCCACACCCACCCATCCTTCCCTTATGATAAGAAGTTTATGGGTCTCAGAAAGTGTATAATATGAAGGAATTGTCTCCTTGTACATTCTATTGATTTTTAAAATTTCAGTGATGATGCATTGTTAGAAGTTTCTAATGAACATGATAAATATCAACTTAGTTGATATTTTGGTTTGCTTAGGGTGCCATAGAATGATATATTTTGTATTTGGAAATTGTTAAACTTTTTACTTGGTAAAAAGTGGTTATGGATTTGTTTCACTTATCAGTGGATGATTTTATAAGCCTTTTAAAACTCAAACCCAGTTTGCCAGTAACATTATTTCTAGAACTTTCACATGGGAATAATTTCATTATTGTCAATATCTCAAAGTTAATTTTAAGTAGAATTTGTTTTGAGATTAGCAAATTTAACATCATAGTATAAGTTTTGGTTGTTGAGGTGAAATTCACATAATACAAAATTCATCATCTTAACCATTTTAAAGTGAATATGTTTCAGAGATTTCTTTGAACAGGTAAAGATGAGAGGGACGGCTTCAGACTGCTGGTTGCTCGAAGCCTTTTTGCTCAGTGTCCTAGGACAATGGTGCTGGGGCCACTGACAGGCCCTCCCTCTGCCTCGTCTTCCTTTCCTACCCCAGGCAAGCCATTTGTTTCCCCATCAGTGCATTGTTTCACCAGCATCTCTTAGAAGGTTGCCTAGAATATGGTTAAGCTCAAAGAGTGCAACCATAAGTATAGATAGCATGGGGTTTTGCGGTACTGAAGATACCATGTTTCACAATAGAACAATTCTTGATCAGATGCGTACAATATACAGAATGGTGAGGATTATGAGGCAGGTGCACGGACTTATTTTTGTGCTCGTCATTCATTATTAGTGTTTTCTGTGCTTCCTGTCTTTAATCACAGGTTCGTTATGGAGATGATTTAAACAGTACATGTCAGTGAACTTCAGTCATCATTGCAAATGATCACATCCTCATCACAGTGGGAGCTAGTGTGGTTGGACTGATGGACAAATGCCTTCTACGTTTGAGAGGCACTCGGGCTCTCGAGCTGTTTTTAAGGGAGAATCTCTCTAAGTAATTCTGTTTAGTGATTTTTAAGAAATTCCAAGACATTGGAATAGATTGGGAAATTTTATGCCAAATGTACGGGAACGAATAAGTGAGAGTAATGGGAAATACATCCATTCTCAAATATTTTCTTGAGTTATATTTTGTTGGATTTTCTGGAAACTTTTCAGTTTGTACTGCATACAGAAAATGAATTGTCACCGGATTCTCTTTGTACTTAAGGGCTGTGCTGGCAGGTTACACCCTTGTATCCTTTGCTGACTTGTAGACGTGTCCACTTCCCTTGTTTGAGCATCTCCCGGATGTGTTTCTTTGCATCTCACTGAGAAGCAAGTCTCCTCTCCTCCCAGTTTATTGTTGGCCATGTAATTTTGTTTATGATGTTTTTGTTTCTGGTGGTTTTTCTCGTACTCTGTACTCTCACTCAGGAAGCCCATCTCTCCTTTTCTATTTATGGTAATTACTAGAGAGCATTTTATTTTGGCCCTTGGGGAGTGCTTGCTGGGTTTCTTTGTGTGGGCATGTATGTTAAAATTGGAAAGTGTTTTCTTTGAGGTCAGGGCTTTTGTTAAATGGTCTGAAAACTTTGTCAAACCCCAACTGGCCATAAAAAAAGAGAATTGTTTTGTATAGGATAACCTCTCCTCCGCCCCTTCCTTTTTCCTAACTTTAAGGATAAAATCAGTCCGTTACTACTGTCGTGTTGGAAGGGTGAGATCTGTTTCTCTTGTGCTTGGGGTGGACAGGTCTTTTTGAGAGCTGCTGTGTAACTGGAGAATATTAGCAAGAAGGCGGCAGGCAGGCAGCTTGGTCTCTCTAGTGTGCTCTAGAGGCCCACTTACCTGGAAGCAAAAATAGAATTATATGTTAACGTGGGCAGTAGATCTCAGAGTAGAGCCCGACAGTCCTCGTTCTGATGGCACAAGAAGAGGAACGAAAGCTTCATTCATGTCCTACAGTTGACTTAGGGGCTGGGGTTATTCTGCAGTGGCTTGAGTTTTGGGTTAAGGAGAAATTGAACATCTGAAGGTTTTTTCCCCCTTAATTTAGTTCTTAGTTCCCAGTGATGGGATATTGGGTCAAAGATGATCTACCTTTCCAATCTCTCCCTCCTGATAGAATTAAATCAGTGAACAACCGTAACCTAGTTTCCTGATAGTATTACTGAGATAGTATTTTTGTATGTATTATTGGCAATTCAGAACTGGGCTGTGACTCACAGACGTGCAGGGTTGGTTTTCCTCATTCAGTTGGAGGTAAGGAAGCTTTGAGTACTTTATTCAGTGTGATTCTGTCCTTGAAGGTAGTAGGGGCTCATTTTGTGTTTCAGAGAAAGGAAAGCTTTAGTATCAGCTAAAACTTTTTCTCGAGTTTAAAGAATACTGAATTCTCAATTTTAGAGGGTTAATGTCAAGAAAATAGAGTGTATTAAAACATTCTCTGTGTTCTATTTAAATAGTTACCTGGTTTCCTTAGTTACGTCCTTTTTTTCTTTTCTTTTAAGCTTCATTTCCTCAACAGTTTTTTTTACTAAGCTCCTAATGTGTACCAGGCTTGCTGTTAGGGAATTGTCAGGATATGGACGATTTTAATGCAGTGTGACTGTGATTCCATCAAAGGTGGCAGTGGCGATGGATGGGTGGTGCCGGGACCGAGCTCTGAGTTTACCAAAATCTCTGGGTGCAGGCCTTACCCTGGACCATTGAGTCAGAGGATGGTGGTGAGGTCTGTCCTCGATAAAGCTCCCCAGGGGATTTCCAGGGCAGCCAACCTCCTGTGCTGCGCAGACTGGAACACTAGTCACCAGCAGTGGAGGTGGAGGACTGCTTAGGGAGATGGGAAAATGGGTTTCTGGGAACCCCTGTTCAGTGTGTTTTCAGCAGAGAAAATAGAAATTCGAAGAGAAAGCACAACATGGGTATGGCAGTGGGATGTGACTCATGGGTGGGTATGATAGAAAATAGAGTCGACCACTTAGAGGGCATTATTTCCTGTATTCTTCCACCAAGTCTTAGGGCATCCAGAAGGAGCTGCTCTGCTCTGGATCCTTCCGCGATTCTCTTGAGAGAAAACAGGTTGTAGTTTGTTTTCAGCCCTGTGCAAGTCTTTCTGATTTGTGTCCGTTTGAAAACTTGTCTGCGTAGTCTCTGTTGCCGTACAGGGTATCCTGTGAGCAGGTTTTGGGCCTCAGGCCTGCCTCTGTCTGCCTAGGGGTGGATGTCGTCATTTTCCTCATTTGCACGTGAAGCTAAATATAAGAAGGGGTGTCTGGATTTGTGTGTGAGTGATTTATGACTTCACGTGGCTACACAGAACTTTCTTACTAGCTGCAGCCGTTGGGCTACAATACGGCCTGAGCCGAGCAATGGGTTTCTGAGGTCTCCTCTGCCATATTGTTGAACTTAATTTAGGGCTGCATCCAATGTAGATGTTTCTAGAATGCCTCTGGAGCATGTGAAACATTCCTTTTCTTCCTTCCATGTTCACTCCTCTGCCTTCATTCACTCTTTATTTGAAAGCCTCATTTTCCCTAAGTCTCTGAAAACCCTTTTAGCCATAAAATGACTTGTCTGGGTCAGCCAGCCTTTACCTGACTTCACCCTTAACTTGCAATGAAGAGGTGAACCTTTGATAAAGTACCTAAGGTTAGAGTCTAGGTTGGATGTTGAACCAGCAGCTATATTCAGATCGCCAGCTTTGACACGTGGCCTGAACTTTGACCTCTCCTCTAGGGTCTGTATGGACAGCTCCAACTCAGCATGTCTAAAAACGAAACTCTTGGTTCCTCTCTCCCTTCTGTCTGCTTCGGAGCACTCTTTTCAGAAGTGCCCTTTTTTCCTCCAGAAAGGAAAGGAAATGTCCTGAGATGAAAAATTTTGGGGTTGATCTTTCACTCTTCTTTTCTCACGGGTACTTGTACTAAGGGTCCTGGTCACATAGATCATCAGCACCCAGTTTTTCTTGCCTTCTAAGTGTTTCCAGAATGTAACCAGTCCTCACAGCCTCTCGCTGCCTCCTGGCTTCTCACTTCTTGTGTAGGCAGTTGTCACAACCTTCCTTCATCACCCCCTAAGCTGGTTTATTCTTAACCCAGCAGCCTGTGCAAGTTTTTACAAATGTAAAACAAATTCTGTTACCTCTTTGCTCAGAACTCTCCCATGGTTTCCCATTTAGAGTAAAATTGTCATCTCCCCACTTCTGCTTTATTCTTTCACACACGTTACCTGAAGTGTAAATAGGAAACTTCTGCTTAATATCCACTGTGCTCACAACATGAGTTTTGTTTCTCTTACCACTGTGAAATGTCAGCATAGGAAGGACCATGACGTTGCTTCTAGAAGGCCATATTTGCTTTCCCTAACAGCTTTGCTTGAAAATGAGACTGCACATATGCCATGTCCCCTTTTGGGGGGTCCACCCTCATGACTTTGGAGGAGCTTTGTCCATCTATAGGTAAGCATAAATCTTTTCATTGAATCATTCACTGGTCTATGAGGCTGTTTTATGGAGCTGAAGAAACGGCAGGAAATCTCATTTTGCATGAAGGAAGCAATGCTAGAACTGGCTTGGACACAGGAGCCAGCAAATGTTTCCAGTTTTGTTTAGGTGGCAGAAATAATTGTGATCTTTGCAAACCATTGTGAAATAGTAATATGGTTAAACCTTGTCATTGGACTAGGAACTGGCTTAACTGGTAGGAAATATCTCAGTTTGAATAAAATTGATATCTTGTACTAAGTGTCCTGGTCACAGAGATCATGCATTCTATGCATTATGAAAACTGAAAGCTGTGGGAAAATACTGAAACAGACATACTTGGTAAATTGAGCCTAATAGACTGTTTATATATTTCTTGGTACTAAAGTATTGATGTGAAAGAGATTTGAGGTTGGACTTTTAGCTTTGTGTATTTAGAAAATCTTTTTTTCCTGTGTATGTATGTATGTATATATGTATGTATGTATGGCTGTATTGGGTCTTGGTTGTTGCGTGTGGGCTTTCTCTAGTTGCAGCGAGCGGGGGCTACTCTGTTGTGGTGTGCGGGCTTCTCATTGTGGTAGTTTCTCGTTGCGGAGCATGGGCTCTAGATTCGTGGGCTTCAGCAGTTGTGGCACGCAGGCTCAGTAGTTGTGGCGCATGGTCTTAGTTGCTCTGCAGCATGTGGGATCTTCCCGGACCAGGGCTCGAACCCGTGTCCCCTGCATTGGCAGGCAGATTCTTAACCACTACACCACCAGGGAAGTCCCTAGAGAGTCTGTTCTTTATTTACTGTTGAATTATTGTTGAAGTCATGATCAATTTTTAGTTAATACACCAGTACTCCTGTTTCCTGATAATCTGTTTTGAGATGGGGATGCAAGGATGAGAGCTATTGTTTCTACTTGAGATGCTCACCCCTTGTCTGTTGGGGGGTAGTGGTGTTGGAAGCTCTAGAGGGGGAAGGACTTAAAACCTCTACGGTAAGTTGGGTTAATGATAATTTTGTAGGCCATGCTAAGAAATTTGGAAATTCCCCCTGTAGTAGCCATTGGGGAGCTATACAGAGCTTTTGAGTAGGGGAAAGAGCCCCTTGGATTGATGGTTCTAGAAAGTAATGCATTGCAGTTATTATTTAGATCATAATCAGAGATTGGGATGGGCAGAGGAATCAGAGTTGAAGGTAGTGGGGGACAGGAAATAGGAAAACCAGGGGAGAGTCAGGTTACCAATAAATTGCATTGGATTTAGCAATTATAATGTGTTTCATGGCAGTGAGAACAGTTTTCATGCAAAGGCGAGGTGGGAGTCAGGTCCCTTGCAAGACTGTGTACACTTGCGGTTCTCAAAGTGTGTTCCCTGACCAGCAGCATCAACATCACCACAGGAGAGCTCTGTGGGTGGCAGCCACAGTGTGTGCTTTATTAAGCTCTGGAGTTGTTGCTCACAAGCTCTCAAGTTGAGAGCCACTCCCTTGGTCATTTGTTTGTACATCAGTAAATAGAGAATTCCAGAACTGGAATCCAGGTCTCTCTTACCCCTGTTAATATGTGTTTATTCTAGTGAAGTATTTTTGAATGCCTGCTGTATACTAGACTCATCTAGTTGGGAGCACGAAGATGAAAAAGACCACGTGGCGGGTCCTCTGGAGTCACACAGGCTAGTCAGGATGCTGTCTGTGTTAACCTCATAACCTCATGTGCATGATTTGGAGATGTTTGTGTGATGCTGCTTCACTGGCTAGTTGTAAAATGTAGAGGACAGAATGCATGAGAAGCAAGTGGTATGTGGCCTGCTACACAGTGACCTGCATTCTCTATTAGTGGGAAGCACTGTTTGGAGGGGTGACAGGCATTAAAATTATTTCTGGAGACCCATGCCTGTAATGACAGGGTGCAAACCAATCCCAGGGTGGTCCTTAACTCTGGGGACCGCTGGAGGAAAAAGTGGGAAAGGACAAATGTGATGCGTTGTCAATTTATGTTAAATTCAAGGACAAAGTTTATTTGTGTACTTACTTTACTATAACTTGAAATTTTTCATAAAATGGCCCCCCCCAAGGCCTTAATGGTTTTACAATGTAGCATGACCAACGAGTCCCCAGCGAATGTATGGACACTTATATGCTTATTTCCAGGATGGAGGTCCTTGATGAGCCAAAAAAGCCAGCAAGTCAGTCAGGTATTGACAGAGCCCCTAAAGTGACCCAGCAGTGTCCCAGGGCCTGGAGGAAGGAACAGGAGGGTAAAAATTGCCCTAAGCCTTCGCCACAGCTCATAGGCCGATAACTTTGGCTGGCCCTGGCAGGAGGCGTCACCCTATTGGTGCTGAGAGACTGGCTGGTGGGGTGCTGGCTTTTGTCTGTTCTTAACCCAGAGGATGAATTTTGTAGGGGAATTCCTTAGAAAATGATTTGAAGGCATGTTAAAGCAGTGTGCATCTTCAGGGCTTCCTTGTAGACGAGAATTTTAGACTTCATCCCCTGAATTGCATGTATATTCCCTGCCAATCTGAAAGGCCACATGTAGCAGAGCAAACTGGAACCACTTTCCTGAGAGTTGTATGGGTGGATATCTGTTCTTACCTACTTTAGACTCTGGCTTTCTTGTGCAAGGTAGTCTCATATTCCAGAAATTGCCTGTTCCTGAGTAGAACATAAAGGTACATGTTTTGAAGAGTCTCAGGGACGTAATGAAACGCACGAGCAAGGAATACAGTCTATTGGAACCCTGTCCAATTAATTATAAGCGTTGCTCTACTACAATGATGATGGAAACATTCTTTAGCTGACCTTTCCATTTTGGCACACACATGGCTGTTGAGTTCTTGAAATGTGTCCACTACAATTTAAGGAACTTAATTTTTTGTGGCTGGAGACTACTGTATTGGATAGTTCAGCTTAGAATATGCCATTTGGGGGATTTGGGGGGGTATTCTTATTAACATGAAAAGGCTGTAGTGATTAAAAGATCCAAATCAGTCAGAATTCTTTTGGGAACCTACTTGTTAATAATTTATTCCCAAATGAGGCCATTTTGGAGTCGCATGTTGGCATTGCTGATACTGGATTGTCCCTCATTCTGATTTCTTTTTCTAAGATATCGGTCAAGTATTGTAATTTGACTTAATTTCGCCCTCATTCTGAAGGTAGATTGCCAGTCTGTTTGCTGCTGGATTCTTGGAGATAATGCTGCTCTAGATCTTGAGTCCTTTTTGATTATGTTGAAACAACAAACTGTCAGACCAAGAATTGCAGGGGGTTGAGTGCTGTGTTGCATGGCCCTCACTGCTGGTCCCTGACTGCACTGTTTAACAGTGAACGTGCGCCGGCGCAGCCCGTGCTGCTGCTGCCTTGACAACGGCGGTGTTGGACACGCTCAGAGGCAAAAGGGCTGACTTGGC
The DNA here is from genome assembly GCF_949774975.1 of Lagenorhynchus albirostris. Taxonomy (NCBI): domain Eukaryota; kingdom Metazoa; phylum Chordata; class Mammalia; order Artiodactyla; family Delphinidae; genus Lagenorhynchus; species Lagenorhynchus albirostris. The sequence continues at coordinate 92,928,966 of NC_083104.1, read as the reverse complement.
AGCTGCCCAGCAGATTTTTATAAAGGCTCAGTTGGTGGCCTGAGATTCAGGCTGTCAGAGTTGTGTTATGCAATAAACCGTTTTCAGCAGAAGTTCTTAATCCAATTTCAGCTGTAGCTTTTTTTTTTTTAAATAGGCGGTAATCAAAGATAAGTACACATTATTTAATGGGAGTTTGGAAGAAGTAAAACTCTCCTTGCATAAGCATTTTCAGACCGTTTGCTTTATCCTGGGAAGCATGTCTGTCGGAGGAAATTTGCTGCTTGAAGTGCTTTTAATGTAAAACCAAGGCAAAGGAACATCATTCACAAGTTCAGTAAGTCAGTGGCTTCCTGGCCACTTATCTAATTTCTAGGTGTGAATATTCCCCGATTTCTCTTTGATGTTTGAGTATTGACAGGTGAACCATTTTATGGAATTTTAAAAAATGGATTAGCATCAAGTCGATTTGAGAAACTGAGTTGATTTCCAATGGAGAAAATATTTTGTTAAAAGGGGAAGAAACAGTAATTTTAGCCTAAGTTGTGCCTCTCTCTCACTCTATCCTTCAGTGTTCTCCCTCTCTCTCTAGCTCTGTAAATCCTCGTTTGTATGGAGTCTGTGCCAAGAATCAACACCCCCAACAAATTACTACTATTATTTCCGATGCCTTTGTTGTTCTCTCAAACTGTTGATGGAAGAGGCTGATATTTCAGACAGCAACCAATTGCCTTAAGTAGGATTATTTAATAGCAGGTATATGCAAAACTTGTGCTCTAGAAAATAAAAGGCATGCATGTAGAGTTTTCCAGACGGTTTTCCCTGGAAGGAGGAAAGGGCTATGAATTCGTTCTCCCCACCTCCCTCCTGGAGCAAGTCTTTTAAATTTGCTTTTCTTGCTGGTCATCTCTTTGCAGCCATCAATTCCCCGCCCCATACCCCGCCTTGCCATTTGGCATTTTCTGTTAATCCAACCCAGGGTGGAATTGAGCACTGGAATTGGACATCACACTTTATTTTTTTAAGAAAAGGAAGTGGAAAGTCACAAATCCCTCCATTTCCAGAGCCTTGACAGAAGTGAGATATATGCATATTGTGGTATTAGTAACTCATCCAGTAGCTCCTGTAATCTAAACACATAATTGTTTGTCTTAGCACTTGTATAAGTTTTTTTAAAAATAAATTTTATTTATTTATTTATTTATGGCTGCATTGGGTCTTCGTTGCTGCACGCAGGCTTTCTCTAGTTGCGGCGAGCAGGGGCCACCCCTCGCTGCAGTGCGCGGGCCTCTCCCGTTGCGGAGCACGGGCTCTAGGCGTGCGGGCTTCAGCAGTTGTAGCACACGGGCTCAGCAGCTGTGGCGCGTGGGCTCCAGAGCTCAGGCACAGTAGTTGTGATGTGTGGGCCTAGTTGCTCCGCGGCACGTGGGATCTTCCTGGACCAGGGTTCGTACCTGTGTCCTGTCGAATTGGCAGGCGGATTCCCAACCACTGCACCACCAGGGAAGCCCTGTATAAGTTTTAATAAGGGGTTTCATGTTAGGAGAAGGTCTTCCTGCCTGTGAACCTGAATGTTCTCTTCTCTCCCAACCTGCACAGCCCCATCTGCTTGGTTTACTTACCGGAGGCTGTGAAGAGCATGTGACGTGCTGTGCTCCCTCCCTGTGGAAGCAGGAGTGTTTTCTGTGGAACGTGGTGGCTTCTGCGTCTGTCCCGTGTGTCGTTACCAGTCCCACCCCCAACCCCCCGCAGGTTGAAATTTAAAACATTGGTGGGAGGTTCTGGATTTCAACTTAAAAACGCAGGTGTGTGTCACACTTTTATCCCACTATGTCGTGGATGTTGGCTTTATTTTATGTGGTGATGTTGTTAAAAATGATCTGTGTGGTAGTGAAGATCTTTTTTTAAAATAATGGATTCAAATCTGCTGGAAGGGGCCTAGTCCCTGGTTGACCTACGTCCCAGTTTTCTATCAGTTGTCCCAGCATCATCATTAGCAGTGCCCTTGGCTGCGATGATGAGTTACTGGTCACTCTACCTGTGATGGATGAGACTCTTACGCAGTTTGCTTGTAAGTAGTGGGAAAGTCACTACCTTCCGTGGGCAGGGGGGACCCATTTCATTTTTAAAATAGTTGTAATTGTTAGAAAATATTTTTTTAAATTTGATCAGAAATGGGCTTCCCTAGAACCTGTGCTTTTTCATCATTGTTTTCCCTCTCTTGAGTCAAGATGGCCTGAATTTGAAACCATGAAAAAAATGGAGACATAGAGAAATTGCATAAGGATGCTTTGAGAGATGCCCATAGAATTGATATTCTTTCAGTTCTAGAAGCCGGTTGTAAAGGCCAGTGAGAGGAACTCCCTCCCTCCTTCCTTTCCTCTCCTCTGCCTTCTCCTCTTAGTAGTTTCCAGCTCTAGCTGATGCATGAGTTGTTTGTTTTTCATATAACATTTATATTCGCCCCTTGAAATTAGTAATTTTAATGGTGCTTTCATTTAGCAGCCAATGTGAGTTGCCCTTTTGATGTTTTCTCTTTAATAACAAATTTCTGAGTTTAGAATTTCGCTTCCTGATCTGGCACCTGCCCCGTAGTGGGCCGGCGGACTCATAGCGGGTTCCTGAGGTGCTCCTGCTTCTCTCCAGCCACGGCGCCTTTGGGCAAGACCCTGAAACTCATCTCTGAATGATAACCACGAGTTTCGTGATTCCGTCCTTTCCCATCCCTTTTAAACTAAAGGGAGAAAGCATGGTGTGGCCCTTGTCTGAAGGGGAGGCCGAGCAGAGAATCACGAGCATTAACTGTGCAAGCAAGTGCTGAGCCCAACGTCTGGTATACAGCGAGCACCCAGGAGACGTTTGCCATTGTCATACAGTTGGCACTCCACAACCGTGGGTTCTGCATTCCTGGATTCAACCAATGGCAGATTGGAAACATTCAGGAAAAATCTTCCAGAAAGATACAAAAAGCAAAACTTGACTTTGCTCCACCAGCAAATATGTAAATACTTGCCCCACCAGTAAAAATGTAAATAACATTTACATTGTGTTAGGTATTACAAGTAATCTAGAGCTGATTTAAAGTGTACAGTAGGAAGGATGTGGATGTAGGTAGGTTATATGCAGACCTACCTTTATATAATAACCTATATAATGGTTATTATATAAAATAACCATTTTATATAACAGACTTGAGCCTCCTGGGACTTTGGTATCTGTGCGGGGTCCTGGAGCCAATCCCCCGTGGATAACAAGGGATGACTGCAATCATTATCGCTTTTTATATACTTCCCTTATGACTGCAGGGGTATTGTCCTCTGCCTGGCACCTGTTTTGTAAGCTTGAGTGACCTAGACGTCCCTGTTTCCTTGCACTAAAGCATCTGGGCGCTCAGAAGAGGATTGGAAGCCCAGCTTGGTGAAAAGCTGGCCATCACTGGAGAGCAGAAGCCCGGGAAGGCTTGGCCCAGGCCTGTGGCTGAATGGAGGGCATGGCTTTACTGTATCACTGACCTGATCAGTTTTGACACAGTCAATTAGAAGAACTCTTGGTGTAGTTAGAGCATGTTAAATCAATAACCCAGTGTTTTGAAGTGTGGGCCATGGAGGGGCAGTTTGAATGGTCAGCAAATTTATTTATATGAAGATCCTTTTTGGGCTTTATTTAAACTAACGTTGATTTGATTTTATGCCGTCAGTGGAGGTTGGGCTGGGCACTCAAGCACATTGAAAACAGTCATGCATGCCACGCCCATGTCCACAAACCCAGCCCTTCTCCATGACGGTGTGTGTGGGGAAGACACAGCAACCTGCACCCAGTAAATCCCGTACCTTCTTTTCTGTCCTGTCCAGTAAACCTGGGTAAGGAGGACAACTTGGTTTATGGTCTCATTCACACATGACCCTCTGTGGCCTGTTGTGTTGGTTTTTATTTTTGTTTTTTACCTTAGAGGTCAGGAGAGCATCACAGAAAAATAATTCTACAACTGGGAGCTGTGATTTTTGTTGGATTGGAGCCTTCCTTTGGGTTTTGTTGCTTTGTAGTGGGGGGGACAAAAAAGGATCCCCCGCCCCCCCCAATAAAATCACCTTGGAGGGTACAGTTAACTGCAAGCTTAATGAGGTCCTGCTGTGTAATGTGGCTACTAAAATGTATCCCAGCTTCTGGATTGTGCACGGAAATAGAAATGATCTTATTGCATGTGTTGGTCCTGTTGTTCTAGAGTGTTATTCACATGTTGGAATGTGTGTTTAATTCTGGATGTCACCTTTTTAAAGGGAAGTCATTCCAAATTGGGTAATCAGAGAATGAGGGTTTGAGACATCATGTCACATAAGAATGATTCAAGGAACTATCCACTACTTGTCTTAGCTTTTTTGTTGATTTCGCTTTTGCTATTTGGTCGCTTGTTTTAGTTCAGTGAACAGACGTCAAAGGGAAGAGTTCTCAGAATATGTTAATATAGACTTCTGTATTCTGACAGTAGAAATGGCAACAGTTAGATGGATGTTAGAAGTATTCATCTTGGGGTTTCACCTCATCTTTCTTTACCTTTGCCTGTATTGTGATGGAGGTTAGAAAGTGACGTGAAATGGGCAGGATGGGGAACTAGTGTGTACAGCAGAGCTTCTGAAACTTTAATGTGCATGGGAATCACCAGAGGATCTTAAAATGAGCCTGCATTTCTAACAAGATGCCAAGCGGTTAAGGCACTGGTGGTCTTTGGAGCACACTTGGAGTTGCAACGGTGTGGAAGGATGTACAACAAGGCTGTTATATCTCTAACCTGGACTGTGGGCTTTGGAGAATTGTTAGATGGTGCTGTTTACTGCAAGGTGTGTAGTGTCTTCATGTGCTTACCTTCTGTGCCCCTTTTTCTTACATGTCTGTTATAAAACTTGGGCAGCATGAGGTTATGCTGTTATTTTTCCTTTTAATGAAAAGATTATGTATGACCATAAACATTCTAGTTTAATTCCTGACCTGTTGCCATTTTCAAAGTTATTTCAAAGAATGGTAGACATTTTACAAATGCAAAGAAAACCCTGTCACTTTTACTTTTAAAGGTCTTGTTACTCAGTCTTCCATTTGCCAAAGAAAGTGATTTTTCGCAGTTAATAGCCAAGTGAATCTAGATCTATGTGAAGATTCCTTGCCCCCCCGCCCCCCCTACAGCCAGCAGACCCAATTATTTTTGTTTATTTCAGTGTTTGCAAAGCATCTTTTGGGCTTGGGGAGAAACAAGTAAGAGATTGGGGGAATGAGGAAAGGTGGCGTGTCATCGGGAGCCTGATTGTTCTTCTTAAGTTTTAGATGGTCTGTTAACCTAGAGGTCTTATGGAAACTCCAAATGACAAGAGCTGTTTTTAAATCAATAATGCAGTTCACAAGAATAGACACACACTCTGGGCAGCTGAATTTGCATCAGAATGAGGCTGCTAGACTCCATATCAGTGGCTATGCCTCCTCCTGTGTCTGCCTTTATTAAGCTGACCAGTAAAGTAGAATGGACTGAATGCTTGGCTACTTTGTTCCTCGGGAAGAAGAACAGGGAGAACTCAGAAGGGGTATTTTGTGAATGAACTGGTTGGTGTTTAGCTGAGGGTAAGGGACTGCAACAGGGGCCGCGGATTTGGGCCCTGTAAGGCCATGTGGACTTGGAGATGGGCGCTGTTTTTTGCAGGGAGCTCTAGGTGGTGGCAGAAGGGGTGGTGTGGCCCCTGTGTTAGGACAGTGACACGCTTACTGCTGAGAATGTGAGGTGTCGCCTGGCCCTGTTGGATTAGTCACCGTGGGGAGTGTTTTTGGGGAGGAGCTGTGGTTTCAGTCAGGAATTAGAGTGATTTCAGGCACTTCACTTAACCCATGCTGGAAGTTAGGCACTGGCAGGCCAAGTGTGGGTAATGGTACATGGGAGGTGTGGGGCTGAGTTTGTACAGTTTTCAGAAATCCTGAGCTCTCACCTGTCAGGCGTGTTTCAGGTGCTGAGCAGGAGAAACGATTTCCTGACTCCATGGAGACATTACTTCTAAATAAGACAGCTACTGAAAAGGGGGCGATATAACAGAGGGCTGGACTTAAAGGTCATAGAAGCTCTTGGGCTGGGGGGTGGCCGGGGAAGAGGGGGGTTCACCTGAGTTGCTTGACTTCTGGTGAGGGAGTTAGTTACGTCTGGGTTGTTTTCCAGAGCACTCAGTACTTGGTCCTTCAGAACTATGATAAGGGTGGGTAAGCGTTAGGCCTCTGAAATACCTTCTTTCCGGCTTTCCAGGACTCGCAGCTTAGGTTGCACAGCCCTGTGCTGCCTCGTGGTTGGTGCAGGCCCACCTTGCTAGCCTCCCAGTAGGGAGGGGTGTAAGCGGAATGTAGCGATTCATCGTGACTCTGCAGCTGTGAATGGCAGTTGGATTTCTAATCTCTGAATTCTTACCTGCTGAGCTTTTGGAAACAGAGCAGAGCCGACTTCTTACCTGCTAGGTTTGCACTTTGCATCAACACTGAGGGAAGTCTTGACCAGCATTCTAGATTATAAAAGAACTCGTGTGTGTGTGTGTGTGTGTGTGTGTGTGTGTGTGTGTGTGTGTGTGTGTGTGTGTTGTTTTGTTTGATTTTTAATGTCTAGAACTGGAAACCCCATACTCTGTGTCCTGGATTTGCTTCTCCTGTATTTAAAGTACTTTATAGGGGTCATGGGGCTGCTGGTGTCAACTAAGTGAACCTTAAATGCATCTTCCTTTGCAGGAGTTTTCCTCTCACATGGTTTATGTTTTAATTAGATATTAGTTGTCGGGGTATAATTCTCCCATATGGAGGCCTGGAGCCCAAATGAAGGCACCAGTCTGAACAGGAAGCAGTAAATCGTCACAGGAATTTTACACTGAAAGCTATTTTGGGGCTTTACAATTTATAAACTCTGTGTATGTAGGAAATAATCATTTATAATCACAGCCTGGCTTGTTGTGGAGACCTGAATGCTGAGGGTAGGAACCTGGGGGTGGTGAAGAGAATTCTGCCCGACAGACTTCCCTGGATCCTGAAAGGTGGAATTCAGCCCAATGAGCATGAACTCTTCCCGAGGTTAAGATTATCATTCAGTTGAAACCAAAATGCTAGAGAGGCATTTTCACGCACACTGAGGGGAGTTGCTTGTTGCCAAGAGTGATTCATTGTGCTTTCCACGTGTTGTGTAGCTGAACCATTTGCCTCTTACGCAGGTTGGTTCCTTGGGCTTCTCAGGTGGGGTCTGGTGAGAGCGCTTCGTTTTCCTGGTTTTCAGCCATGCAATTGGCAGGTCTCTGGTGACTCGGACCCAGTGGTGGTTAAGAAGTAACGTGTGTTCCTCCCGCAGGGTGGAGGCCAAGTCTGCCTTCAGCCTTCATGTGTGGACTCGACCACCACCCTGGTCTGTAGATGCCTTGTCTGTCTTAGGAGAGCGACTGGGGACACAGGATGTGCCTTCTGCCTCTGGAGGTGCTGGAAGCCTCGGCTTGGCAGGTCTGCAGAAGTGAAGGACATCCGGGCTAGGTGGAAATCCTAGCTCTTTTCTCCCAGGCCTTCTCTTCCCCTTGTTATGGAAATGGAGAATCACTGTCATTCTAAGAAATTCTGGAAGCTTAACAGGAGCACCGCCTCAGTTATTTAGGGTTTTAGAGTCTGTGTGGTTGGATTTCTAAGATGTTGTGTGTGTTTATGCAGCGTTTAGGAATTTGTGAGCTGGAGACCTTGGATAATCTATTTCCCTTATCTCGGCCCCTGGAGGGTTTAGTTGGCCGGGTAAGTGGCAGGGAGTAAAAAAACCCAGTTCTGTTGAATGTTGAGTGTAATAGCACCAGCCTGACTCTAGGGTATTTGGCCTCCTGTTTGAACAAAAGGAACCTGAGTATCCCAAATCCTGCTTTACTGGGGTATTAATGTTTTCCTTATTAAGGCCCCAAATAACTGAGAAGCCCATAATCCTTCCATCTCTAAATTGAACTCATAAAATGCTTAAGTCTTGAAGTAGATGTGTGACTGTAAGAACTTGTTAGATTAGCAAACAGTAGGCAGATATCCACAGAAGAGAACCTGTGAGTATCCCAAGCTGTGTGAAGCAACTCTTTAAACCTTAAAATAAAAAACTCTCTTGCCGGTTCCCTAAAACAGTGAACTCATTTGGGGCACCGGTATCGACCATCTCCGTCTTCCCAGACTTGGCTGTCGTCCTGCCTCAATCCCTGCTGGTCTGCAGTCTGTCGTTCTGTGTTTACTACTGGAATTGCTGGAGTGCCCTCTGGTTCTTTGGTGTGCCCCCCGCCTCACCTTTATTTTGACATAAGGGAGCCACACTTTTAAATGAGGATCTTCAAGACCTATTGTATGTATTCTTTTTCAAAAATCATCCCCCCATTCCCCTGCCACCCCGTTCTCTAGTCCACAAAGATCCATTGCCCTTTTCTGCAGTGGTCCCTCTCCCTCTCTCGTTTTTGTGATTCATTACCTTAAAAGGCCAGTACAGATCCAGTTTCATTTCTTCTGACGGAACTGTAAATTCCTTGAAAGTAGCACCAAACCACAACACAAACAGTAAGTAAACTTTCCAAAGGGTTGTAGCTCGTGTCTGTAAGGTGCCTACATTCTGGCATTATTCGCTTTAAAGAACTCCAGTACAGTGATGCATTACACCTCCTGTTGTGACTGCAATAACTCCTTTTTTTCCTAAACTTTGCCAGGAATATAAAACTTCTCTATTACCAGTGAATGATGGGATTTGGTGCGGGGCATGTAAAGGAAGTGCGATGCTTGTGTCTCTCCTCCAGTCCCTTTACAGCCTGAGGGGTAGCTCTTTGCTTGTGGTCTCTCCAGGAGGGGCCAGTGCCCTCCCTCCACTATAGGAGGTAGTTCTGAGCTCCAGAACTTGGTCTCAGTCACTTAATACTTGTTTGGGATTTGTTGGTTTTTTTTTTTTAAAGTTTATTCTGACTCTTAATTAACATTTGCTTGCTTTCCGTTAAGTAATCCCCTCTCCCCATTCTTCCTTGTTTCTCCAGGATGACAGTGATGGGATTCCGTGGTCAGAAGAAAGGGTGGTACGTAAAGTCCTTTATTTGTCTCTGAAGGAGTTCAAGAATGCCCAGAAGAGGCAGCATGGTGAAGGCATTGCTGGGAGCCTGAAAGCAGTGAATGGTGAGTGGCCTGTTTTGTTGTTTTGGATGATGTCTCTGGGCCTGGCCTTGTTTCCGAAATGGATGTGCTTTGGGCGGCTCGTGCTTCGCAGGCTGGGCCCCTAACGGCAGTTATTCTGGACATCCTGCTGGGTTTATAGATTTGTTTTGATGCTCCTTTGTATGTTGCATAATATAATTGGCAAGGTGCCTTAGTCTGCGCCCTATAGACAAGACCAGGGCTGCGATCTGGTTTCTGCCCGTTCTTGGATTGAGCGTGGAGCCTGACTTACAGGTTTTTCTGTGAATATCTGTCTTTCTACCCGAGTATGAGGGCAGAAGAAGCCTTTGATGATCTCGCTGAAATGGGGCAACTTCGGTGCTTACGCCCTGTTTATATAGGAAGTAGCCTGAACCGGTGGGCCTGCTGCCCTTCTCGCTCTCTCTCTGGCTCAACAGCCTCCTCAGGCCCTGCTTCCTTCCTTGTTGATCAAGCTGGCAGGTGGCCGCACAGCCACAGGTGGGCAGTGGAGGCAGAGTTCCCGTGCGTCCGAAGCGTCCCTCATCCTGGATGGGTATCAAGTGGGTCCTTGAAGCCTGGAGAGAAACATGCTCCTGTCTGAGTTTATTCTGGTGTCTGTTTTTAACAGGGTTAGTGTGACTCGGATGAAATCATCCAGTGAACACCGTTTCAGAACTAGCGTTTGGTTACTATTTATATTTTATTTCGGGGGTTGTGGCTGCGGCTGTATTCCACAGCCTCTCTTGTTCTCGTTAATCTCCTAGAATCTTAGATAAATGTGAATGAATTGACCGTGTTCTGGTTTGTACTTGTTTGGAGTGAGGAGATAAGGAAGAGGAGATCCTATTATTCTTTTTTTAATTTTTTTTACGGTACGCGGGCCTCTCACTGTTGTGGCCTCTCCCGCTGCGGAGCACAGGCCCCGGATGCGCAGGCTCAGCGGCCATGGCTCACGGGCCCAGCCGCTCCGCGGCATGTGGGATCTTCCCGGACCGGGGCACGAACCCGCGTCCCCTGCATCGGCAGGCGGACTCCCAACCACTGCGCCACCAGGGAAGCCCCTATTATTCTTTTTGAGGTCTGGCTGTGATCCTCCGGTAAGAGTCATCACACATGGGGAACCTGACATCTTGCCAGGGGGCAGAGCGACAGGCTGACTTAGGGCGTCCAGTTTTTTTCCATCCTGCTTAGCTGTAAGGTGAGTTGTCTGGGAGCCTCTTGTTGGAACCAGTGCTTCCAGACAGGACCTTCTGGCGCTCCCTTTCCACAAGGCCGTGGCGGGGTGTTCTGACGTGGCCTTCCTGAACACCACCGGGGTCTGCCCTGCCATTCACCCAGGTTCTGTCACCCTCTTCTAGCACTGTGTGACTTGAAACAAGCACTGCCTGAAGTCTGAGCCAATGTGTATGGGAAAGGCCCGTTTTGCATCTTTCACACGTGCAGAGGCAAAATAATTTGAGGAATCTGTTGCCACAGTTAGTTACACAGCCTGGACCCCTATCTGTTCATGGGTCTCCTACCAGGTAGGGACCCCGCCATTTCTTGGCTGCCTGTAATGGAGTAATTGCTAAGCCATGTGTCTTTTTAGAGAGCATTTGACGTGATCAGTCTTGTTGACGTTGCTTCACATTGAACATACTGTTCTGCTCTTAAGTTTTTGAGGGGAGGGTGACGGGGGGAGAATATCACTGGATCCTGGGGTTATAGTAGAGCAGTGGCTGCTGCTACGGGGTTAGATTTTACTGCTGTGACAAGGCATGCTCTCATTCTCTTGTTCTGGAGCGGTGATGCCTTCGTGCTTTAGGAATCTTTTAACAACTAAAAAACCCACCCAACTGGGAAAAATCCGCTTTTAGGACAAGAAGGTAGCCGGGTGTCCAGGATTGAATAATGGTGGAATTTGGGTAAAAGAACAAAAGCTAAGATAAAGCATTCAAGAAGCAACTAGTGCTGCCGGCTAGTTGGCCAAATGTAGCTCCTGTTTTCATTGGCATACTCGGGGCTTGACGATCCCGAGGAAGGAATTCTAAGAAAAGTTGGCACGTACATGTCTATTGGGATCATTGAAGACTTTAAATCATTCTTTTACCACCTCCATAAAAAAGGTGGTCTTTGTTGTTTGTCGTGGTAGTTTGCCTTTCACCCTGATGCAGACTGACTTGCCTTTCCCTCCCTCCCTCCCTCCCTCCCTCCTCCCCCCTCTTTTGGTTGTGAAGTTGGTGTCTGCATGCCCTTTTCTGGTTCATGTTGGTGTTTGTGCAGGCTGTATTCCAAGGCCACCTTTTTGTTATTCCGCATGTTGGATTTCGATAGCAATTCTAAGTAAATACATCTCCTCGTTTTAGAACTTGTGTGTGTTTTAAGCATAATTTTCTTAAAGGCAGCTAGCATGTTAAACAATGTGTGCTTTCTTATTCGGGGGCTACTGGAAAGCATGGAAACCAGACGCGTTACCATGGGAATAAGTCCCTCTCTGTAGGTCCCAGAATCTCAAGGGTGCTGTCCTAGGGGGGTGTGATCCAGAGAAAGCTGAAGTAGCCGGCAGCCTCCAAGGCTCTTGGTGGGGATGGGTAGTGAGAACTGCAAGCAGCCTTCTCTCTGAAGGTGTGTACATATGTGTACATATGTGTGTACATATGTGCGCGTCTACATTTATCACTCAAGTTTGAGTGGATGCGTTATAACAGATCATCATTCGTATGCTGTGCAGTAGAGTGACCTTGTCTGGCGCTGTACATCACAGCACACTGTTTGGGGTTCTTCATCGTGGGGCAAGTGAAGATAGGTTAGTGGTGGGGCAAGAGTGGTTTTAACAGTCATGCCTTTCCTTTCCATTTCTCTTTTCATTTTTTTGGTCCCCTACCCCCTCGAGGTTCCCTTTCAAAAGTTGAAATAATTCCATTGTTTTAGTTTTAATTGTGACAGAAAGTTATCTGACAGTAGAATTTGAAGCTGTCCAGTACAGAGCCCTTGCTGGGAGGTGTGGTATGAAACTGGACGGGACAGACGTGAGAGTAGGTGCCTGCACCCCGGCTAGGGCGGTGTTGGTGGGGCTTCTGCCCCCTGTGCTCCCTTTCTCATGCTTCATGGCTTGAGGATCGTGGGTAGGGAGGTACCTCTGAGACCTGTGGGGTTTCTGTCTGTGAGGGCAAGATGACATTCTTGTTGGTGGGCTGTGAGTGTGTTCTCTGTGGTAGTAACTTCCTAATTGCACATGGTTATTTATGCTGCAGTAGCAGAATTGGAATTACGGCTCAAGTAACTTTGAATCCAGTACTTATTTTAGAATCCAGAATGGAGGAAAATGGCATCCTATCTTTGCAACAGTAGTATTGAAAACAAGGTGTTTTGTTTTCCCCCCTATATTTCAAAGCAAAGAGGTTTCTTGGTTATTGGTCTTGCCAGAGTTTCCTGGGAAAATTCAATTTTAAAATAATATCTTGAGTTCACAGTAGAATGGGCTTGACATAATTTTTATCTAATTGGGAAATGAATTGACATCACTTCTGCGAAATCACAGGCATGCTAGGATGATGAACAAGCAGCCCCCTGCCCTGGCCTCCTGTGTGAGGAGGGTCGGGGGCTGGCGTCTGCTAACAGGGTGCCAACAACAGCAGCTTGTCTGAGTGCCTGGGCTCAGCCACGCCCCTTGTGCAGGTCTGGTAGAGACGTAATAAGCCAAGCAGACATAAGATAGTAGAGAGACCTCATACTTTATGTCATAAAATCCATGTTTGCCATCAGTCTTGGTTTGTGGTTCCGAAGTGACGAGGGAAGAATTTTTTTTTGTCCTACTGGAGGTAACGAATCTTGAGTCTGGGACATCCCAGTGGGTTGTCTGTAGGAATTGAAGCCGTTGTTACACAGCTTGTTGGCTGTAGCCAGGCTTCAGGGGAGGCGATGCTAAGGTTTCTGCTGGATGTGAGCCTTCTGTCTACTCTCTGCTGTAGATGGTGCCACTTTTCCCGGCAGTAATAAATTGACAAAAGCTTCAGAAAGGCTGGCAGAGGCAGAGGCCTCGGCCACTCTGAGGGCCCTTGGCCTGCTGGGGCTGAAATTAGGGACATTTAAATAATAACATGCTACACAAATAATGAGTACACATAATTACACAGTAAGAGAGGGGAGCTATTAGCTGTATTTGAATTTCATTTGCTTCCTATAAATTTCATCTGAGATCCAGCAAACCCTGTGGCCAGCTAAAGCATCTTGACTAGATTTAAGGGAAGCTGGACTCTTTTTTCTTAGAATTTTACAGTAGTTGTGATAGCTGGAACCTATACTGAGCTCTTGCTTTTTGCCAGTTATTGTTCTAGCATTTCACCTGTATTTTGCTCATTTAACTTTCAGAACCAACCATTTTCTAGAAATATAGGAAACTGCAGTAGGGCGGATTAGCAATTTGCTTACACTACTAGTATGGGGCAGAGCCAGGATTTAAACCCCAGCTTTCTCCTTTGCTTATAATAGCCACCACTTAAATAAATAGAAGTAGTTTTGGAACCCCCTATAAAGATAGGATTTCAAAAATACAAAATTGTAGGAATACTTTTTTTTTCAAATAGCAATTTCTTTTGAAGGAGATTTGTGAAATCTTTCGTTGGCAAAGAGACCTCAGAAGTGAGGGGCAGTACAAGTATTTATTCATGTGACCATGGTTCTGGGCTTCATTAGCACTTGTCATTGAATTGATAGAGGAAATCGAAAAACTGCATTCCTCCTGATTGGTCATCCTCCTTCCACACAGATACATTCATTATTTCTTTCTGTTTCTTCACCTGGGGATATAGATTTGTGTTTTTAATATTGTTGTGGAACCAGCCAGCTGGCAGAGGGCTGCCACTCACCTCCATGAGGTGGTGAGAGAGGGCAGTGGCCTTGCTGGCAACAACTGTCCATTTGTAGCCAAGGATCAAAGCTAGAAGTACAAATATAGGACCCCCTGTGCAAACCGCACCCCCCCATCCCATATCTTTTTTAAGAGGGTAGAATTTTGTTGGACTCTTCAAAATCTCTCTGAGATTACTGATGTCTGTGGAATGAAACACGGGCCCAGCTTCTGCAAATTCACTGTTTATAGGATGAGATTAAAGTGTGACTTCCGAGTCAAAATCAAAGTCTGGGCACCTTGTCTGATGAATGGAAGTGTATTTTTGGCCATATTTGAAATGAATGCTGTGACTGTATGGTGGCCTTCTCCTGGCCTGAAGCTCTGATGTCCAGCAGTTCTCAAGGTAGTCTCTACTTCAACAGGAAAGACCATCTCCCCCCACCCCCTGCCGAAGAAATTGGCTTTTCCAGGTTGAACTGCTGCTGTGTCCGTGCTTGTGGCCTCTGCAGGCTGGGCCAGGAGTTAAGTTTTCTCTTAACAGTCCAGCGCCTGAGACATTTGTCACCTGCGTCCCCTGACGGCACTCCATGGGAGAGCAAGGCCGTGAGGGCAAATACACTTCTTGAAAAAAACCTACATTTATTCTTTGTTTAAAAATGAAGCTGCATCTCTCTTGGATAATGGTGGAGTTGGGAAGGCTTGATTTCTTTCTCTTGTAGGTGTTCTGTCGTCAGTCTTCATGACCCTGAGTAATGCAGATGGGAAATTTCTAGATAGAGCTCCCATCTGATCAGTACTTGATGGAATTCTTAGTATGTAGGAGCTATTGTGAGTAATAAAGACGGAACTGAAATTGCTAATTTTGGGGGAGTCAGAACAGCTTATTTCATCTCATCTAAGATGTCATTAAGTGATGCATTATTTTATGGGAGAAAAGAAAATATGCTTCCAGTTATAAGTGTAAGCCATGATAACTGTGAGGTGCTTTCTAACAAGAGAGAAATATGTGTGACTGGGTATCAATGAAGCACAATAAAATAGAACAAAATGCTTTAAAAATCAGAGGTGTGTGTGACTGGTTTGATGTGAGGAGGCCAGCAGGGAGGCAGGTGATGTGAAAGGCCCAGTGCTGAGCTACCAGGAAGAGCTTCAGTAAAGAAGTTGCATTCCTGTGGGCCTTGAAAGCTGTGGGACTGTTGGAGCGAGGGCTGAGGCTGGGACGGGGTAGTGTGGGGCAGGGGTGTGGACCAGCAAATAGACACTGGCCGGGATGGTTGACGTCACAGTCCAGTGGGACAAGTGGCAGGTATCAGTGGCCAGCCTGCTTGTACTGCTCTGACCAAGGGAATGGCGAGCCTGCCTGCAGCCCTTTCGGCCACAGAATTACGGATTGCTAGAGCTGGAAGGGACTTTTGGAGGTATGTAGGTCAGGCTCATCATTTTACAGATGAGGAATTTTGAACCTTGCTGATGAGCTTAACTGGAAGGAATGGATCATGCTGAAGGCTGATTGGAACCAGAAATCCAATTTAAATGATGGCGAGACACCAGCCTTCCCAGTAGGCATGGCTGCGTGTGAGGATTTCATGGAGCGTTAAGGATGGAGGTGCCTCTGGAGGTGAATGTATTCTGCTCCTCTTTTCCTGTCACTTGTGCTTGAGGCCCGCTGCCCATCCAGCTACCTCAGCCTGCCGCCTCTGGCAGTTCTGTGAGCTCTGTGCTCTCTCTTTGATTACAGCCCCATCCTCTTGGCTTGGACCCCTGTAGTAAGAGGGGCACACCACTCAGGTAGTGACACCTGGGGCGGGGGTGCGTGTGATGTCTGAGCTTGAGACAGTTCCACAGTGTTTTCCTGCCTCCCCGTGTTCTTAGAATGGCTCAACTTTGAGAGATGTTGAAGCCGAGGGGATGGAAACCTGCTGTGTCCTGGGATTTTTTTTTTTTTTTTTTTTTATCATCGCGGTGCGTGTACCTCTCACTGTCGCGGCCTCTCCCGTTGTGGAGCACAGGCTCCAGACACGCAGGCTTACCAGTTGTGGCTCACGGGCCTAGCCGCTCTGCGGCATGTGGGATCTTCCCGGACCGGGGCACAAACCCGTGTCCCCCGCATTGGCAGACGGATTCCTAACCACTGCGCCACCAGGGAAGCCCCCCTGGGATGTTTTTTAAAGCTCTTCCGCCTCTAAGAGTCTGTCTGCTCAGTGCCTCCCTTTGGGCACCAAAATCCCTTTTTCTCATCTCTATGAGAACAGCACTCTGGAAAATATCCCTCTTTTCTTCGTCATTTGTTTACTTCTTTACTAGATCATTCCCATCAGGAAACAAAACATGTTGTAGTTTCTCCCATAAAATAAACCCTCCGATAATCTATCTCCCTCCTGCTGTTCATTTCTTTTACTTTATAGAATTCCTCGGAAAAAAAATGTCTACACAGTGTTTCCCTCTAGTATTTATATTCATGTTAATATTCTCTCCCCGCTCATTCTCTTTTGAGCCCCTAGAGTCAGGCCCTTTACCAAGGCTAATAATGACCTTGATGGCCAAATCCAGTTATCAGTCAGTGTAGCTTTAGTTTGCCCATCCGGCGGTGTTTGACATGATGATTCTCTCCTGAACTCCAGTTGCCTACCTGCCTTCCGCACTTTGCTCTCTTGATAGGTCTCCTGAACTTGAGGTCTACCAAGCCAGCTCTGTCTCTCCACTCCCTCCCATCTGCTCCCCCCCTGCCTGTCTTTCCATTGTCAGTAAATGCCAGTTCCATACTTCTGGTGGCTTTGATCAAAACCTGGGAGTTATCTGGTACCCCCCACCCCCACCCCCGCCCCGATTTTGCAAAACCTGTTTATTCTAAACTCACAGTATGTTCTGAAACTAAGTTTGCGCCACTGCCACGAGTCCACCACCTCTGTCTTGGGCTGAGACTCCTAAAGCTGCCTCAACTCCTGCCTTTTTACCTGTCTAGGCAGCAGCTAGAACAGTCCTTTGTAGTGTGAATCAGCACATGCGGTGTCCCGCATGTCCCCCCGTCTCTCTTAGCGTGAAAGGCAAGCATCTTACCCTGGACACTGATATGGTCCCCCAGCATCTCTCTGGTCTTATCTGCCCATCTCTCCCTCACCTAGTCTAGCCTTCCTGCTGTTCCAAATGCATTTGGTAGTATACTCTTGCCCCAGAATTTTTGTGCTTGCCGATGCTTCTGTCTAGAACTCTCTCGCTTTGGGTACCTATGTGACTTGATCACTCTTGGCATTTCAGGGTCCTGGTCAAATGTGCCATTACCAGAGACCTCTTCCTTGAGCATCTTATTAAAAATTGTGCCTTTGCCTGTTACCCTTTAGCTCCTTACCTTGTAATATTTTTTGACGTAGACTCTCTCACTGCCTGGCCTTGTATTATTCTGTTTGTTTATTATAAGCTCTCGCCCCACAGTAGATTTTAAGTGTCAGGAGAGAAAAGCTTCATCCATGTTCACTGCTGCTGTATGCACAGCTCCTGGGTGCTCTGTGGAGTGTGTGGTCACCTGCACACCGGCTGTGTCCCTGCCCCTGTGCCCAGCACCCCTCTGCTACACTGTGGATGTGTTCCTCTCTGTTCAGGAGTTTGTACCATCGCTCACTCCAGATTTCATTTTGAAAATGCATACACCTTGACCCTCTCGCCCCCTCACCCCAGGTCACAGCCCATGTTATTTTCCCTGTTCCCAAAGCGCACATTTATTCATAACTGTGATGTCTTTATATAAGTCTCATTATCATAAACATTCTTGGAATTGGGTCACCCTTTTATCCTTTCTTTCTGAACTACATTTGTTGAAAGCCTACCTATGTGCAAGATACATTGATTGGTAGTTTAAAATAAAACTGTCCTTTTAAGAAAATAAAAGTTACTGCTTTTAATTCTCATAACAGTGTGGTAATTATACGATTACTATCATAACTTTGCGGGTTTGTTTAGTGGGCCTCAGATGGAAAGCAGCATGCTCAAAGCTACGTTGCTAAGAAGTGGTCAAATCAGGATCTGAACCCAGGACTCCTGAAGCCAGATCTTGCCCCACTTTTTTTTTTTTTTTAAATAAATCGAGGAAGACGTTACACTCTGTGAAATCACTTATCTTAGGTGTGCAATTTCGTGAGTTGCCAGATGCACATATACCTGTATGACCAGAGCTCCAGTGTTGATACAGGACTTTTCCGTCGCCCCAGAAAAGTTTTCACCCGCCCCTTCTAGCTCATTTGACTTCTTTAAAGTATGTGCTCATTTGGTGGTTTGTCAACATGGCTGTCTCTGTTTTTAGGAGCTTTTATGATGTTACGTGAGTTTACGATATTTCTCCAGAATGTACCAGATGCCAGAGAGTGTCTGTTGAGACCTGAAAGTGCCTCAGAGGCAGAGGCACAGGTGTGTCCAGTAAGCAGCTCTTGGAGGCCTCAAGCAGTGCTTGAATAGGACCCCACAGTTGGACGTGCTCAAGGATGACATTTACCGTCTCATGGTGGCACTCGTGCTCAGGGATGACATTTACCATCTCGAGGCAGCACTCGTGCTCAAGGATGACATTTACCGTCTCGTGGTGGCACTCGTGGAGCCAGATTCTCCATGCTAAACCAGCGTCACAGTTTTCAGTCTGAGCGGTTGTGCGAGTCCAGACCAAGTGGGCTTTTAAACAGTTACTTCTCATCCTCTTCCATGTCACTTTTCTCTTGTGGCACCCCTGCCCCGCCCCCTTTGTGGTACTGTTCTTAGTCTGCGTGTTTAGAATACTCAGCCTTGGTGTTATAATTCAGGACATTCTGGAACTGGGGTTCAAGACTTGGCTTTTCCCCAAGGGCAGTTGGCATCTGTAAGTCATGTGCCTTCTCTGCTAATACAGTGTGTTCTCAGTTAGATTGATTCTTGTGAGGACCCCATGATCAGCTTGATGGCCTTGCGGATGCAAAAACGTGAGGCAGCAGTGTGGTGAGATTGCTGATTTCTTTCCATTTTCTTGTGGCTGTGGTGTAAGTCTATATATAAGTCAGCTTGTGCTGCCATAAGAAAATATCACAGACTGGGTGGCTTAAACTATAGAGCTTTATTTCTCGTAGTCTGGAGTCTGGAGGTCCAAGATCCACGGTGCCGGCCACTTCAGTTCTTGGTGAGGCCTTGGTTCCTGGCAGAGAGAGAGAGAGAGAGAGAGCGCGCGAGAGAGAGAGCGCGAGAGCGCGCATTGGTTTCTCTTCCCCTTCTTAAAAGGATACCAACCCTATCAGATTAGGGGCCCTCCCTTACAACCTCATTTAACCTTCGTCACCTTTACAGGCTCTGCCTTCAGATACAGTCACACTGGGTGTTACGGTTTAAACATAAGAATTTGACTGGTGGGCATTAAGTCTGTAACAGTCCAGTAGGTATTTGAGATGGTGACAGTTCTATTTGTTTCAATTGTAGATTAAGTTAATTGCTGTGTTATTTTGTACCATGTTTCTTTTTGTGAGACTATAACTATTTCCTGGTAGGTCAGGAAACTGTAAGGGCTGTTTGACCTTAGAGAAGATGTTGTTCCTCTCAATTGGGTAGAATTAAAGTTGGACATTTATTTATTGAGTTGTTGCTTCTGTGAGACCACTTGGATTAGCCCAAGTCCCTGACTTCAGTGGGGATTGAAACATGATTCATATGCACAGGGAGCAGCTATCCAAGGCCAAGAGCCCTAAGAGAGGGCAAACAAGGTGTTTCTTAGGCCCTAAGGGCTTGGGAGGGGATTGGCAATTGAGATGGCCTAGGAAGGATGGTTCTAGGCTTGAGTTTGGAAAAATCATGGGATTATTTGAAGTTGAGGGAATCCTATTTGTTATACGTTAATTCATCTTATTTGCTTGAATATTATGCTGTAAATGTAATTTAGGGCAGTGCTTTCCAATTATTTTAAATTCTCAACCTGTATGGAAGGGGAAGGCCCTGTGGCATTCACCAGATAGGGCTGCAGTCAGCCCGAAGTAGCTTGCCCACGCATGGAATTTATCTGTGTTCATTCTTGTAACTGATAATGCCACCCACCTCCTTCTACTTGGAGAAGGGCCTCATGTGTTTTCTAAATCTTGCCCATTTCATGATTTGAGTTCTGTGATATGTATATTTATGGAGTTTACAATTACTGTCAGATTTACCACAATGGACTAGTGCAGTTTTGCTTTGCTTCTGAATTTCTTAGATCCCATTCCCCCAAATTTAGAGGACCTTTTATCTTAGTTTCTGGAAATAACCTGTTGTTACTTGAGCCTTCTACCGTGTATATTTAAAGCCAGAAGAGTGATTAACTGGGTAGGCTTTGGGGAAATTGCCCTGCAGTCCACACATCCCTTCATGTAGAATGCGTTAGTTAATCTCCCTGCTGCCAGATCTCATCTATCCTTCCAGCTTTCTCCATGGCCTTCAGGGTCCTCCTGCAGAGTCCCCAGATTTGGCTTCCTCATAATTTCTTCCCGAAAGATTGTAAAACAGTACAGGTCTCGTGTTCCAGGAGGTTTGGGGACAGTGAAGGAAATGTGAGCTATTTCATAACCGTAGCCGTGCCTCTCAAGGGGAGGAGTGGCCAGTGTCAGCCCAGCCTGTCAGCCAGGCTGTCCCTGTGATGTGCCAGGGAAAGCTCTAGGGCTCCTTGTTCCTGACGTCCTGGGACCCAGGTCCCCTCTCTTTGCACCGTTCCCTGACCTGTCGCCGGTGTTCTTGGTTCATTCACACCTTGGATGTAACGAGTCAGCTCTTTGTGCACACAGGGCCTCTTCCCGGCTGCCCTGCCCTTGTCTTCTGGGTTATTCCTTAACCAGGTCTGCACTTCCCTTTGGCAGGTAGGTGGGCATCCTGGTCACACTTGGCACCTGGTCTTGATGACAGGGGACGCCATCTGGGCTCGAGACTCGCAGGCCAGCTTGCAGTGCTGTCTGAAGTGGCGGTTTCCTTCCAGGTTTTCACGGCTCTGCCTTCTGATGCGTGAAGGCAGCTCAAGGTCTCCACGTCGGAAACATTTAACTGTTATTTCTGACATTCTCCTTCCTTCCCGTACGATTGGGGTGTTCGTGAAAGGGACTCATTGAATCCATGTTTTGAAAGTTGCATCCTACCCTCTAGACGGTTGATGAATCCTCTTCAGACACCATCAGGGTGGGTGACATGCCAGTGGAAATATTGCAGAGTATTCCATTTTGGCATGCAGGGGGCCTACTCATTTCTAGTGGGATCTGCACTGCAAATTGCCTAACCTCTACCCTAGTGGCTTTATCCCGTCTCACGCAGTCCTTGACCTGACTTCAGACAACCAGTACTGTTTGAAAAGGGCCTTTCCAGTCGACTCGGTTGGAAAGTGTTACAGTTGTAAAGGGTGAGCTGGAAGCCTCTCCGCGGGCACTTTGAGTCCCTCAGAGGAATATATTGGCACACACTCCACTCTCCGCCTGAACCCTGCTTATAAATCGAGAAGCCAAGCGTTAGGAAGCACAGGGCCAGGTCAAAGTGTGTGTGTGTGTGTGTGTGTGTGTGTGTGTGTGTGTGTGTGTGTGTGTGTGTGTGTGTGTGTGTGTGTGTGTGTGTGTGTGTGTGTGTGTGTTTGGGGTGGGGGCACGTCATCATCCAAGCTGAGAGAGCCAACTGGTTCCTGATAACAGTCCCGTTTCCTTCCCCCTTCTCCCCACATTTTGATGTTTATCTTCCTGCCACTGAAAATAGAAGTGTCTAGTGAATGCAATTTACAGTGTGTTTCTATTTTTTTTTCTGGAGAGCCTTTTCTGCAGAAGATGCAAATAGCTTTTTTTGTTGTTGTTTTTTCCTTCTCTTTTACAATTTAAATAAGAAGGAAAGTGCTGGGCTGCTTTCTTCAACAAGTGTTACACCTTTTAAGGAAAGTTGCCTTTTTTCATTATTGGCTTTTTTTCTGTGGTTTCAGGGGACAAGGTGCTGAGATAAGAGGCGGGAGCTTGCTGTTGATTTATTAGCCTGTTTGTTACCATCTGTCTGCCTCGCACTTCAGTCTGTTGATGGAAAGCCCGATGTGAACGTGCCACGGGGCCTGAGAGATATCCATCTTCCTGAGTTGTCTGACTGCAGAGCCTGTATAATCACTTCTACCTAGGCCCTCGCAGGAGTCTGTATTGTGGCGAGTAACCCAAGGGAGCATGGTGGCTTAGTTTCTTCTTCCACCTTGGACACTCCTGCCGCTGCAGACGCAGGTCCTGCAAAGATGCTGTCTTCTAGCAGTGTCCACAGGGTCAGCCATCCCACTCTTGGTGCTCCCCCCTCCTGGGGTCTCCCTTTATGGAAGAATTCCAAGGGAATAGGTTAAGATTGCCATCAAGTGGCTACTCTTGGTAGTGGAAGGAAGGATACTGGCCACCACCGTGGGCTGACTTGTCACGAATTCTCCTCCAGTGTCTTAGCCCTTTTGTGAAGCAGAATCAAGGTCAAGAGGTGCTTTCCGTCTGAGGAACTGACTGGGTTTTTTTTGGCGGGTGGTGGGCAGAGCGAGCTCAGAACGTCTGCATATTGTATATCCCCAGCGAGAAGGCACCTGTGTGAACCGGAATTACGCCTTCCCGGGTGGACTCTGGAACTGGAGGCAGGCTCAGTTGCACTGGTCTGCGCTCAGGGCCCTGGAGCCGTGAATGCACACGATCGAGAGGCTTCCTGGAGAGAACTGCTGGGCATTCATCCTCCTGCCAGTCCTGGGCCAGGAGGCCAAAGCCCTCCAACTTTTCTCGTGGAAATTGGCAGAGAGGACCATGCTGTCATCCGTGAAAGGATGGCTCCCAGTCCCACCAAGGTGAAAAGAACTAGCAGACCTGATCTGGCCGTTCTGCTTGGCTCCTGCCCGTTGTTTCCCAGCTCTGTAAGTGGAGGAATAATTTCTTTCTCAGAGGTGATTAATGGGATGATTTATTTAAAGTCCTTAGTACCTGGCAGAAAAGAGGCATTCAAAGGGCAGTTGGTGTTGAGGTTCTAGGTATACATTACCTAACCACTTCTCATAAAAGCTGTAGCTGTGTCATATAACAGCATCCTTAAGGGACTGTAGTAAAATCGGTTTGTTTTGTTCCCTGGCTTTGGGTGCCAACATCCTGTAATTAGACCTCACCCTAGGACTTGGAGAGCAGAAACCCTGACCAAGCTCAAAGGAAGCGATCCCTGTTTAGTTTTCCCCAGCAGGTCATTTCTCAGATGTGTTGGGAAGCCTGCCCTGTAGGACTAGTGAGAGTTTGGTTTGTATGGGTGGGGCACCCCTTCCTGGGCACAGAGCGCTGGATTCTGTAGTCTCTGAGCCGGCAGTTGGGACACGGAAGAGGATGGATCTGGGCCAGCTGGGTGGAGGGCGCAGGCCTAAGGCAGGCGGAGGGAGAATGGCTTTGGAGTACGTCAGTGGCGACTAAACTTCAGGTCAGGGTCAAGGAAACAGAATTCTTGGGGCCTGTGTATTTTCAGCAGCCTTTTAGAAGTGATAGAGGCTATGTGATGTAACCGTTCACACTGCAATCTGTCAAATTATATTAGCCCCAAATTCTTGGATTCCAGCCATTTAAAGCACTATTGGATGCATCACAAAATTGATGTGTTGTAATATGCACTGACATTGTCCTATCATTCTAGTTCTACCGGTAACTGGGTATCGCTGTGAGCAATCATCCCTTCACTGGTTTCCTCCTTAAGTAAAATAAAACTCTGGCCATCCCTCGTCTCACTTGGTTCTGTTTTAGTGATGAGTGATGGCAGGATGTGTTTATGGCAGGCTCGTGTTCTTCCAGCTCGCTCAATGCCCTGTGTACTGTTGGGTCGGGAAGCATTTGGAGGCTTTTGCAGAGCTTGGAGGGGAGTGGATAGGAGATAATCTAGAGGAAAGGTGTCTATGGTGTGTGCATCCTTCCCCACCCACGCCTCTCCCTGCACACAGGAATGTGGGGTGATGGTTTCTCTCTGGAGGTCTCCTGCATGTATAGGAACAGAGGCAGCAAGCCCAGAGTCCTCTGTTTGTGGGTTTATACCTCTCAGTGCCTATAGCCTCGAGGGCAGCAAGATGCAGCCTAACTCAGAACAGTTTCGTGTGGCACTTTGTTCGTTGATGCTTGCTGACCTTTCACCCTCAAGCTACAATAGGATCACCTAAAATTGTTTGTGATAA
Organism: Lagenorhynchus albirostris; assembly: GCF_949774975.1. Taxonomy (NCBI): domain Eukaryota; kingdom Metazoa; phylum Chordata; class Mammalia; order Artiodactyla; family Delphinidae; genus Lagenorhynchus; species Lagenorhynchus albirostris. The sequence goes on along the minus strand of NC_083104.1, from coordinate 92,904,853 downwards.
AAATGCCCCTTTGGTGTAATTGCTTGGCACAGAAAAAGTTTTTCTACAGTTCTTCATTTTCTGAATAAGCTTGTGGCTTTTGAATGGTTCCAACCTCCGTTTTCCCTTCTCCCCTCCTGTAAGAGCTAGACCGCTTACACTGTGAGCCATCTGTGCCGCATTGGAGGGGATTTATCAGCTCCCGCTCTGTTCGCCCCTCCTGTCCTTTCACGCTGCTGCCTGAAAAGAAGTTCGGTCTGTCCGACTTGCCCTGTGTACTGGGTCTTAACTCCTAGCAGAGGACAGCACACAGACACAGGGGCTGCTGCTGGGTCTTGAGACTAAAGGCATGAAAATTCTATAGGTCAGCGCTGGCCAGGAGAGCTCTCTGCGATGATGGAAGTGTTCGTGTCTTTGTCGTCCTGTACGGTAGCCACTAGCCAGTTGTGACTCCTGAGTCCTCGAGACCTAGCTGGTCTGGCTAGTTTTAGTTAATTTTAAAAGCCGCATGTAACTAGAGTCTACAAAATTAGACCATGCAGTTATAGAGACAGGATGAGCATAGTGGTGAAATTCTTCTTTTTTATCCTCATGCTCTATCTTCTGTTGTTGTTTTTGGCTGGAAGTCTTTTTAGATAGTCAGTGTAGTCAATTTCAGAAACATTATCTTGGTATGTTATGTAGAAAAGTCCTGAGAAAGTGAAACAATATTAATATTTGTTTCAAATGCCTTTTAGTGTTTTGGGCAATTTCAGAATACTCTTTCCCATGGTATTATTGTCACAATGTTCATATTATCCTTGACTTCCATATAGCAGTGTATCACTGGCTCCAAAAATTGTCTACCATTCTCATGTACCTTATCCAGGTCTTTTTATTAGCACAACATAAGTAATGTTTAAAATAGCTGCTTTTTTTCATTAATTACTTCTTTTGCGTTCAAGTGCTGCTTCTATGACGGCAACACACCTATTTTCCTCTGATACCATTTAAATAATTTTTAAGATTTCCTTTTGGCTTTGTATTTAAAGAAATTCATTTTAATTGTGGAAAATTTGGAAATTTCAGAAAATTATGAAGATTCTGCTGGGGAGAATACCAGTTTTTATTACTAGTTTTATTTTCTCTGGTCTGCTTTCTGTACAGTTACATTTTTTAAGCACAACGTAATTGTTTTATGCGGTGGAATTTTCTACAGTTTAAGTTACATTGTAAGTCTTTCCTCATGTTACTAAGTGTTTGAAAATGTGATTTTTAAAAATCGTGTAATGTTAAAAAAATTGCGTTCCATGTTTAGCATTAGTCTACATGATACTTTTAAGGAAAATACCATGAAGAATATACACAAAATTGTTAATAGTGATTGATGTAATTTCACCTTATAAAAAAGATAGGAGGATTATAGTTTTGGTTTTTATTTAAAATTGTTAGTAACAAAATGAGTTTATCAAAATTAGCAGGGTATAAAAGGTAAATAAATACTTTGAGGAAGACACAGAACAGCTTTACATGTAGAAATAAATTATTGGCTCCATTTCTTTTAAAAAATCATTTAGGGGTTTAATATGTATAAAACATAATGTGAAGGTTAGTAAGTATCAAATTTATGAGAGCTCTAATTTTATTTCACCTGAAAACTTGAAGGTTATTTCTCAATAATTCCTAATTTTGATCGGTGAATGCTAGGAAACCAGTGTATTATAGATTACACAAGGCATTCCTAGCAAAATACTTTTAAGCACAAAGAGATAATTATTTGAAACATTTTTCTCTCTAGGAAGAAAGCAGGGATGGGATGCCTTTGAAAGCTTGGTAAATTGTAGAATGAGGCCCCCCCAAGGCAATAAGAGCGCTTCAGGCTTATGAAGGCCCTGAGATGGCCTCAAGAAACAACTTATGCTTTCGACAGCATTTATTAGGCCTCAACCACTTTCTCTAGGCTTATGCTGTTTCGAGGGTTATTAAGATGAGCAAGACTAAATCCTCTTGGTCAGTCCCCTGACAGTCAGGTATTAGAGATTGAATAGCACCTGCAGAGCAGGGGGTGTGTGTCACTAAAGGCTGACCAGGCAGAGGACCAGGAACTTTCTGGGCAGACAGAGGAGAGAGTCTTCCAAAAGAGGGAGCGCCATATGCAAGGGTGCTAAGGCTTGAGAGCTCAAGGAATGCTGAGAACGTGTCATTTGCCACACATGCCCTCAAGCCAGCTACCCCAGCGCCTCATGGACTCTTGTGGGGTGTTGCCAGGTTTGAAGACTAAAGCACTGATATCCAGTCTATTGCATGGCTCAGAAAGCTGATGTAGGAGACCTCTCTCTCTCTCTTTAAATAAAGATAGAATTTAAACCAGTAAAAGGAGCAACAAAATAATAAAGACGAACTGTGTCGAAATCCTTGCACATAAATTCTTGTCTCTCCATTTACTTTCTTAGTACTACTTTCTAGAAGTGAAATTGCTGAAGTAAAGACTTCAAAAAATTGGCATCCATTTATCAATCTTTTACCATACTTGCAGTGTATGGACCATATAGGCTTTGTCAAAGTTAGATTTGAAAAGGGGATCAACTGCTCTTCAGTTGTGACCTGAGTCTGCTCTTGGTTCCAGTACTTTTCAAACATAGTTTTCCATTATTCTTTATTCTGAAGTAGGTAACATGGCCATGTTGGGATTCTTGTTGAATTTTACTTAATATTATGGCAATTCATTTTCAAAATCACAGTGTTGATAATCTTCTTTAACTTGGCATCATTTCTCTGTTTACCTTTTGAAATCCATTATCTGAATCATTTAAAACATATATTTAAAGCTAAAGTATATATTATCTTCTATTTGTTTTTATAATCAAATAATTAAAAGTATATATTAAACAAAAAATTGTATTTCATTAGCACCAAAGTTTTATGAAGGCATATAGGTAGGCCTTCATAAAGCGCTCGTCATGTGCCATTGGTACTTCAATGTATGTGTAATTACTTTTTTTTTTTTTTTTTGGCTGTGTTGGGTCTTCGTTGCTGCACATGGGCTTTTCTCTAGCTGTGGCTAGCGGGGGCTACTCTTCGTTGTGGTGCGCAGGCTTCTCATTGTGGTGGCTTCTCTTGTTTCAGAGCGTGGGCTCTAGGCGCATGGGCTTCAGTAGTTGCAGCACGCGGACTCAGTAGTTGTGGCTCGTGGGCTATAGAGCGCAGGGTCAGTAGTTGTGGTGCACAGGCTTTGTTGCTCCGCGGCATGTGGGATCTTCCTGGACCAGGGCTCGAACCCGTGTCCCCTGCATTGGCAGGCGGATTCTTAACCACTGTGCCACCAGCGAAGTCCCAACATATGTATAATTATGTTAATGTCTTAAAACCACTGTTTTCCTTACGCCTATTTAACAAATAAGGAAACTGACAGAGACACAGAAGGCTTTCAGTGATTGTCCTTAAGTTCAAACAGTTCACAGGGAGTAAAACTAGGATTAGAAGCAGGCAACCCTGTCCAAATTACAGTATGTGCACTGTGAACCACTAAGGTTCTTAGTGGCTTAGTAGATGCTTACCAAATAAACCAGTTTTCTTCTTTTTCTAAATTAAAAAAATCTGATGAGACATTTTTTCTGATAGCTTATTAATTTGAACTTCCTGGTTTAATTGTAGTGCCATTTCATTGGTATTAGTGACTAAGTCCATAGCAACCAAGTTTGTTTCACTGGTTAATACACAGTCACCCAGCCCAGATCTCCCTTCTGTGTTCTTGTAATTATTGGTATTATTTTATAATTGAACATTGTGGCCTTGAAGTCACATAGGCTGTAGGGCCAGCCACATGCATTATACAGTTGAGTGCTGTTGGCGCTTCAGGAATTACCAAGGCCTCTTGGAAAGGGTTCAAGCCAGACTCTGTATGTACTTAATTCTGCTTGGTATATTGCCAGTGTCTTAAATTTTATTTAAATACATACATTTTTAACAATATTTATTATTAGTATGATGGTTCTGTAGTTTTGGAAGTCAAATATTAGCACAGTGGATCATATTGGCTTATTTTTAAAAATGATAATTTAGGTGATATGATCAATATACCATGTAATTCAGCCCAAATAACAGAGAAATATCTTTGAGAACATAGCTAATGCAGGGCACTCATTAAAATCCTATTTCCTCGACTTCCTAGACTCCACAACCTTTTATGCCTTTCTCTCACACAGGGCAACCCACGCTACCCTGTCCCTCCTTTTTAAGTATTTTTGGTAAATTGCTGTTCATAGCACTTAACTCACATGTTAAGGTGCCTCCTTCGTATGCAGTAGCTTGTATAGGTAGCAGGGAACTGGAGAGCTTTTGGAGGCTGCTCTTGGGTGGTAAGAAGTACTCCAGGATTTGCCCTAGCTCTGGCAGGCTTGTCTTTCCTTTATGAGGTGGATCCCAGCCCTCAACATGGGCTGACTTCCTTGATTGGATATATGAGTAAAACAAGGTCTTAATTCTTCTGAGGCAGCAGGTTCTTTAATTAATCAACACAGGGTACTATTAGATATCTAAATTTGATTAAGGCTAGCAAAATGCTGAATGCAGCTGGTGGGCTGCTGGAGTTGGCCCAGCTCAGAGGTAATGACATGGTAGTGCACGTAGGTGGGTCTTTGATTCTAAAGCTCTTAGCAGCAGAAATAGGTCCTCAGATGTCCTGGTGTTGAGGTGATAATTAGGTGGATGATGGCCATGTACCTGGCTGGCTGCAGAGCATTTCTTTGGATAGGACATCCTTCCTGAAATTCTGTTCTGTTCTGAAGTAGCAATTGGAGTGACTTGTACTCTGGAGTCTTGAGTAATAAGAGGTCCTTATATTTAAACATTTGGAGATTCAGTGGTACCTTGCTGGTGCACTAGCAAAAGCTGAGTCCTGAAACCAGTTTGCCACTAACTTATAAATTTGAGTATTTGTGTATCCAAGGATTTCTAGTAATTCCACTCCTAGGTATGTATCCCAGGGAAACTCTAGTGCATGCTTTCCAGGGGACAAGCAGAAGGATGTTTGCAGCATGGTTAATGATAGCAACAAATAGACAAAACTTTAGACGAACAAGAAAATCAAAATAAATAATATACTATTCAGGCATGCATATTTGTGCTGTAACTTAAACAATAATGAAATGAGGTGGGGGGAAGCACAATAGATAATGTTTTAGTGATTGGGTTTGCAGATATTCTTTGTATTATTAAAAATTAAATAAAATGGGGGTAGATGGAGTTGCTAGTATTTGGGGAGTCTTGTCTTCATTTGAGAATTGAGACTTGCTCTGATCTTTGGATGTTGAAACTTAGCTGGTGATGCTGTCAGTCATATTATCTTTGAACAAGAAACTGTCCTTGCCAAGTCTCCTTTTCTGCCCTCCCCTCTTCTCAGAATTTAAATATTGAAAGTTGTGTTGCTGTTCTTAAACTGAACCTTGTTCTCAGTGTTGTTGTGTGTCTCCCAGAGGGTGCTGGTGCTTTTAGTCTGTCTGGTGCTGAAGATACGTTCCCTCTTTGGTAAACCGACGTTTGATGTAAACAGTCCAAAAACTACGGAAGTTCACAGGCAAGAGTTTTCCAGTTCCCCTTCCTGATCCAGCAGCAGAGCACAGGCCAGCGTTGACGCTAAGCCTGTCTTTTAGGGAATACTGAGTGCATGGTCACATGCTGATGATGGTTTTGGAAGTTAGGAGCAGCCTGGGGCCAACATCCTGTTATGCCTTATCTTTTTGAATTTAAACACCTTGTTACTTTTTTAGTTGATGGGAAGAGGAAGCAGCAGTGAAGCCAGGGAGAATAGAGATATGGAAAGAGCACAGAGCCCTTGTTGCCATGGCTGTGTCGGATTGGTCAGAGGTGGAGATGTTAAGGATGACCAGTATCCCATTCATGACCCTCAAGCTTCATTTCTGGCTGGTTGTTTATGTCTTATGGTTTGCAGTTCCTTACTAACCTTTTCTCAGGATTACCATACATCCAAATATATGTCTCATACCCTCTTTCCAGTTCTCCCTTTTGGGTGCTTCTGGTTAGTAAAGGCACTTAAAGACAAGTCCCAGTAGAAAGAAGAGGGAAAAGCCAAATAGTCATCCCTTAAATGTCCTTTAATTGACTGTGCATGACTTATACTGCAGTGGGACACATGCCAAACAGTTGTTCACCATCATAGGAATATATTGCACTGGAGAGAACGGAATGAGGGTCTGTTCTGGGCTCACACTGGCCATGTAATGATTGGAGAGGCTTTTCCAACCCTGTATCCTACAGCGATTTGTGCCATGACATTGTTCTGGTGTGTTAGCTTACCTCTGTCCCCAGAGACCTCAGGGTTCATAGATGGCCTTCTGCTTGTTGAGAACTTATAAGGAACTAATACTGTGACCTTGGTTAAGAACCAGGCCTGAATAAGCCTTCGTTTACTCATCTGTAGAGTGAAGGGTTGTACTAGATTATCTCTTAAGGCCCTACCTATATTTTGGTTTTAAAGTGGTGGAAATCAAGTAGAGGTTAGGGAAGACCATCACCTGCCTCCTGATAGTTTTTGCTTGAAAGTGAGGCAGCTGGAGATGCCATGGTCATTTAGGAAACAGGAACCAGCCCTAGTGGACAGAGTAGTCACTGGCCCTGTGAAGAGGACAGGTCTGCTTTCAGGGTTTTTTGAATTCTAAATAGCTTCACCTGTGTGAAGCCCAGAAGGGGCTCATTCAGTAGTTAAATAACAACAACAACAAGCTAAAAGTAAGAGTAAGGGGGCATTCTCTCCCCAGTTCCCTTGGATGAGCCTGTGAGTGGAGCTTTCAATACCATGTGGGTTCTCTGAGGGTGTTGCCACCATCTTTTTTCCCCTCTGGAGAGGCATAAAGAGGAGAATGTGGGCTGGTGTTCAGAGCATGTGTTTTGGACATGATAATTGCCAGCTGAAGTTCTAAAGCTTCAGGAGAATTGACTTTAACGATCAAAAAGCTTATGACATATGAAAGGAGATGCGAGCTCCAGTTATCTGAGGCCAGGGAGCTGGCCAGCCCCGCTGGAATCTTGCCTTTTTCATCCCTCTCGGCAGCTGCCAGGCCACAGAGCCCGTTTTGTAAAAGATCCTCAAGAAGCAATGAGGGAAAAGAGCTTCTGTTTTATTAGATTAGATGAATTTATGTGTCTGGGGGAGGGGTGTCTGTGCGCTCGTGGTGGGGAGGGCAGCGGTGGCCCATGCAGTCATCACTGAAGTGATGAAGCACCCTGGTAACAGGAATGGGAGGCAGGGGGCGGGCGGGCTGGAGAAGGAGCATGTGGAAAGAGATTTCTGCAGAGTCTGTCTGGAGAGCTGCCCAGGTTTCCCAGCCAAAAAAACAAATAAAAATAAATAAAAGGCAAGTGCTGAATGACACAGATTATGATATTAAAAAGGGATGCCATTGAAAATGTGCCATGGACCCCGCTGCCGGGCTTGGGGGCAGTGTGTGCACGAGGGGGGCAGTCTGGCACACTGGGCACACAGAAGTGTGGACAATTGAACTGCTCCCGTCCAAAGGGGCGCGCCGCCGGCCCACACCCCCTGTCAGAAATTCTAAGATAAGGATTTGTCTGCATTGCAGGTTGAGGAAATTGCAGGATGAAAAGCAAGTCCATCTTTTCCTTTTTCTCATTCTAATTTACCAGGAAGGAAAAAAGCCCCAGACCCCTCCTCTTTGGTGTTAGATTCCCTCCCAGCCACATAAATAACCTCCTCTCCCTGACGCCTCCCCTCCCCCAGGCCCCTGCGCCGCTCGCCTGGCTGTCCTATTGCCGCGTGGAATCTGCACCGCCGGAATCTGCACTGCCGCCTGCTCATTACGTACAGGGGAGGATTGTTGACAAGTGCTCTGGAGCCTGCCTCGCCGCGCTCTCCCTCCCTCCCTCCTCCCTTCCTCTGTCCTTCTTCCTCTCTGTCTCTCTGCAATGATCCGGCTCTGAGGATGGCTGCTCCACGGGTCTGTCAGGTGCAGTTTTTGGTGGCTTATCTTGAGGAACCTGGGATAGAAGGTCTGTTCCTATAAATAAAATAAAAATCAAATAGCTGTAGATTTGTTTCAGGCTGCTGTGGCTTTTGTTGGAGAAATAGGCCTTTTGTGGGTTTCCCTATTGGGGTCCTGATTAAATCCATTATGGATGGCAAGGTGCCATATATATATATGAGAGTATGTAAAAAGTGTTGCGATTTGCCTAATATTAATATTCTTTCAGCTTTGGTATCCTCCCTAGGGGCAACGGTGGCTCCTGCAAAGGTACTGTGGAAATTTACAAGAGAGAATTAATGTCGCTCGTAAAGCATTAAGCTCTGTTGACCATTTTGGCCAAATCTTCAGTTTTAGGCTTGTACGAGTTTAGACCTTTCTCTGGAGATTGAACACCATCCAGCTATGGCTGGTCCCTTTATTTTATTGCCAATTTATGTGATCATTTCCCAGCATTTAAAAATAGATGTTTCATTAAAGTTAACTAGTTCATCCCCACCATAGCTTTGGTTTCCTTTATAAACAGCATGCATGGTTTTCATTTCCTGTCATACTTTCCTTCTCCACCTCTTCTTTCCTTGAAAGATGGAGGAAACTGAGGCATGTCAGCAGAGACCGAGTGATTCTAGGTTAGACCTTAAAGCTTTGAACTTTGAGTGCTCTCATTTCTGCTCCCATATTTTGTGCATTGATCCATGTTTGTATTACTAAATAGAGACACAGGTGAGTTTTAGCAGCCATCAATTTTAGGTGCCTCAAATCTTTGCAGATTGTGTGGCCGCGTTCCTGGAGTTCTGCTTTCTGTACTGTTTCCTTTAGATTTCAGCACGGGAACGAAGGCGGCTTTGGGAGGCTGTAGGCCTCTCTGAGCTTGCTTGCTGCCAGCAGGTTTTTTTTTTTTCTTTTGGACTTTGAATAGCCCACTTAATGCTTTACTATATTCATCTGAGAAGTGGGTGTGTAGTTGACTTGTCTGTATGTGAGGGGGGGTACTGAGTGCACTGGGAAACTTATGAACAGAACAGTTGAGGACTTGCATGCAGTCCATTTTATGGGCTTAGGGAATAAAGGCAGCCAGAGAGGTTTTTTGGGGTAAGGATGTGGCTGTTTACTTCTCTGTGAATTATGATGTTAGGACACAAAGTGTTTGGAGTTGTGCCCATTTATCGTTACCGACTTGTGCACAAACTAATAACTTTATGAGATTTGTTGATTTGTGTTAAAGCCAGCTTTGTTTAACTTTGTAGAGACTTGCTAATACTGGAGAACCGGTTTTTTTTGGTAACTTACTTTTGGTGGGGTAAATGTAATATGAAGCTTTAGAGATAACTCTCTCTCTGTCTCTCTCTCTCCCCCTCTCCCTCCTTCCATACACACACACTCACACACCTACACTCACAACCACACACACACACACTTCAATTATTTACAGGTAGAATGTCACTATCTGGGAACATGCACCGCATATGGAAAATGTCCCCTTGAGAAGCACAAATTCCATGATTTATAAAACCAGATTTTGGCATGTCAGCTTATCTGAACAGAAGACTTTGGACATGCTGGTCTTGTTTGTCTATCTAAAAGAATTTCTATAAAAATGCGCAGGGTTCCTGTCCACTGTGTCTGCCTCTTAAGTTCCCGGGCTCCGCAGTAAGTGGTCCATTGTTCTGCAGCTCATTTCCACACCAGCCTAAGCACAACATCGACTTTAATCACTTCTGTATGTGGAAAGCAGTTTTCGACCTCTGGGGGGCTCGGAACTGGGCCGCCTGTCCAGCAAATACTTTTACTTACCTGATAGAGACTTGAGTTTCATGTTTTAGGGGATTCCAAGATGCGTGCTTTTGATGGACGGTCATAATTAGGTTGACTGGTTTGCCAGCATAAGGTACTGGGATGGGGCATGGACCTAGAGGAGGTACGACGTGGGATAGAGGGTTTAGGGTAATTGGATTTAGGTAGAACTTCTCATTGTAGAGCAATGTGGGTGCTTATATTTTAGTAATCACTACTGCTCAAGCTACTGTATCTGTTCTGATCGTTATAAAAATCATGTCAAGGATAAAGAATGGGAGGATGCGGGAGAGTATAGGGAGGAAGTGCCTTTGCCCCAAAGCAGCAGAGGAGTTGTGCTAAAATGCACAGCACATTTTGCTCACTGTTGTCATCATCAGAGTTTCAGTAGCTTCTGGGCCCATCCAGAAATCTTTCCTAGAGATTATGGATCCTTCCCATGGAGGGATTTTGTATCCAGTGAAGTTTCGCTGTGGCTCTTCGGTGGTCGTTGTTGGAGCCTCTCCATGAGGAGTGTTTTCTCTCCTTGTGTAACTCCTGGTCAGGACGTGGGGAGGAGAGGTCTTTTGTCTCTTGTTGGTGCTGACCCATTTGGGGTTTAGTAAGAGCAGCGATCTGGTCCCTCTCCCTGTGTGTACTTGTGACCTGTCTGCTGGCTTGTTCCTTTGTGCCTCGAGGTGAGGAAGTGCTTCCTGGGCTAGGGTTCTGTTTGTCTCTTCCTGCTCGTGTCTCTTGAATTTAGTCATTTGCGTGATTCTGAAATAGGAGGAAAGGATGAGGTCAGACATTTTCCTTGCCTGCCCAGTGGCCCAACTTTTCCATGTTATTATCACTGCGTCAGATTTTTTTCTAACATCTGTTCTCAAAAAATCAAGCATGCAAAAGAAGGTTTAGATTACCCAAGAAGGTTTTGTGGGGAAAAAGTCTGGTGGTGGTGAAGGGCTTGTAGGGGATTGTCTGTCTGTCTGTCTATCTACTATCTACTTTCTGGGTGTTAAACTAACAAAAACCTGTGTTGCCCTGTGTCTTGAGGGCTCCTTTGAGGGTTTGTTGGGGCTATGTTTGGACCCCGTTTTCTTGGCTGGAGTGAGAAATCTGCACAGCTGATTTGAGAGCAGACAAAGGGGAGCCCTAGTCTGCCAGGGGCCATCCCCCCGAGGGAAAGGGATAATTATTTTCCATAAGCTGAGGTATTAAACCACGCTCATTTGTGTTTCGTTGACCATGAGTGTGGCAGTGACATCGTGCCTCACGACTGTTATTTGTTCTCAGCCACCTTAGCGTTCTGAGACGGGAAAGGGTGTCAGTGGACCGGCCTGGGCTTAGCTTTGCGGACCCTTCTGCACTGCTCACCCCCTTTCCTGGACCCTGCAATCGATCCAGAAGCTCAGCTGCTGACCCGAGTATGTACAGTTGGGTTTAAACTACATATTCATGTTGACCCCGTGAAGCTGGCCCGAGCCAGAATTTCCCTGGCATCCACATGCAAAAAGCAAACAATCCAATTTTTCTTTCAAAATTTGAGTGAAAATAGGCTTTATTTTCTACTAGTAGTGGCAGCAAACTTGACATTCTGAATACCTCAGAGAGGGTCCTACCTCAACCAAGGGGCTGCTTTTATAATTTTTCTCTCAACTCAAAGTGCAGCAGCCAGCCACCTCCATCCTCCAACACACACACACACACACACACACACACACACACACACACACACACACACACACACACACACACACACACACACACACACACACACACACACACACACACACACACACACACACACACACACACTGCTGCAGCCGCAAATGAAAGCTCTCTTTGGATGCTTGACTGTTTAATATGTAATGTGATACCTTGTCTCGCGGTGACAGGGTGACAGACGGGCATTGGCTCTATAATATAGAATTACCTTTTGTGCATCTCTTCTACAACAAAGCCAGATACACGGACTCTCCCTAATATGCTAATACGTTTGGTTGCTCCAGATGTTTTGGAAGCTCGGGAACAGCTTCAAAGGTCCCCTTGTTTTCCTTTCTCTTTAACCCTTCTTTTGTGAAATAAGGGCATTAGATTTTCCTTCAGTTTTGTATTCCACCACGTACGTGTAGCTGATGGGAGGACTGGCGAAACTTCTTTGTGTCTAAAACAGAAAATTGTAAGCACTGCCCATTCTCGTCCCCCTTTTCAGATGTTAGGAAAGAATTTCCTTCTCTGTGCACATTTCTGTTCTGAAATCTGTAGCTCTCATCATCACTTAGCTGAAGGACTCTTTGGCCTCATTTGTGTTTTAAATTTCCCAGCCCCCGTTATGTTAAGGCCAGGGGGAGATGTTCATGCACATCTCCAGCCCCCCCGGAACAGGACTGCTCCTTCCTCTTTGCTGCTGCCGCTCCAGGCTTAGGAAGAACCAGTTCGGGTATGTTGCCTTGAAATCCTTTTAGTTGCTTGCTCATTTGGGAGATGAGGGTCCAGAGCTCCTGAATTTTGTTTCCTTGGGGTTCTCAGCTCGTGAGCATGGGCACTGCCCTTGTGGTGGCCTGTGGCACACCGCCCCGTCAGCTGACGGTGACTCGCCGAGCGCTGCCTTTACCGCAGTGATTTGGAATTTCCAGCTCATATTTATTGCTCTTGTGAAAGACAATGGATGTGGTTTAATTTAAGTTCAACCTACTGAATATTAATAGAGGAGAACGAATGCTCGTGTGGGGAGGCGGTCTTTGGGCCATCGCGTCTCCTCTGTTTAACCTCCTTCCCCCGACAAAGGTTTGTGTTGATGGTGGGCTTGGGCGAGGGTGGGAAGATAAAGCCAGTTGGTGTGTTTGGAGGAGAGGATGCCGTTTGATTATTTCTCATTGACTAAAAATAATGTAAAAGATCAGTGGCAGGGCTTTGTTCCGTAGGGGAAAGGAAAGGCAGTACTCATTGGCTTGTCTGATGGTCTGATAACGGCTCTTCTGCCCCGTGGTGTCGTGTTCCATCTTGCTGACCTGGCTTTTCTGGACTGGGCACGTGGTACGAGTTGGATGAAAACGTTCAAAATGAAATAGGGTAGCCAGTCCACTGGAGATGTGAATAAGGGGGTGGGTGGTGTGCAGAAAAGAAAAAAGCCCAGGTTTATCCAACCATGGAGACTGTCTAACTAAAAATAAATGTACATTTTCTCTGTGCTGATGTCAGGAGGGGGGTACTCAAATTGAAACAGTTATACGCAGAACAAGTCACCCCCCCCCCCCCCCAGTAAAGGCTGGAAACAGCTGAGGTCTTCTAGTTCACAGAACAGGCAAGCAGTCCCTTTGTGTGGGCCCCTTTTTCCTGATCTGGAAAGTGAATGACAGCCCATCTGTCTCGTAGTTCAGGTAACAGACATTGTTAATCCTTGGAATGGAGGCATCTTTGGTGTTCTTTGAAGATATTAGTCTGATGGGGGCTTGGGACTGTGGACTCAGCACTTTGATTCCTTTTAATGGAGCTCAGTCATGCCGTAGTGTTTCAGAGCATTCTCATCCTTTTGCCTGACATTGAGCTCACATACAGTCAATTAAAATTCCCCCTTTTCATGTAAAACTTGATAATCCAGTTTCCCTGAATTTGTGCTTGGCAGTTGATTTCTTCTTTTTTGGAGAAAAGAAACATTATATCCTTGTTCTAGACTGATGCCTCTTAGATATGAACACTTTTTTTCCATCATGCGTTACTTTTTAACTGTATTTGTCATTAGCAGGGTCTGATAGCTGTGTGATAAGTTTTAAGCAGCCTTACTTCCTTTCACAAAATTAATGATCCAAGGTGGAAGAATGCCCCAGCAGAACTTTGGTTTTGGGCGCCTTACTGTGAGTGAACTTTGGATTTGGGTGCCCTAACATGAGTTGTATTATGATAGATTGTACAAACATAATTCCTGAGATCTAGTGCACACTTGCCCAGAGCTTTATAGTGTCTTAGGGCAATTAGATCTCTTACTGGCTTGAATCTTGCTTCCCCCTGCAATAGTGGGTCTCTAGATGTGGCCCCTAGACCAGCCAAAGCAGAACCAGCATCATCTGGAAATTTGTTAGAAGAGGACACACTGGGGTTATGCCCAGGGCGTAAGTTTGAGGGTCACTACTCTTTACAGTCTACAGAGGTTCTTTTTGTCAGAATGACAAGGGTAGAGCTGTCATTGAATAGCTGAACTTTTCTCTGCTAATTCATTCCTTCACTTACTCACTCATTCACTCATGAGCTGCTTGCTCCCTCAGGAGATGCTTGAGATCTTGTTATGTGCATACCAGAGGGGATAGCAAGTGCTTCTTCCTCAGGTTCACCGAGCAGCGCCTGCTGGCCCTTCTGTTTTCCTCCTTGTTCCAAACACAGCTTCAGACAACCACCTCTTCTTCCTCCTTCACTGTCACCAGCACCACCACTGTTTCTGTTTTTGTTTTTTAGGTGTATTGCACATACCAGCTTTGCTCTCCTCGTTTTGCTGTTGCAGGTTTGCTTGCTGGCTCCAGTGATTCGTATTCACTGCCCTCCCCTATTGGTTACCCTGCAAGTGCAAGATTTCTTCTTTGTACCTACTACTAACTGATACATACAGGAGTATCTTCTCTCACTACTAAAATTTAGGCTTTGTTGGATTTTGCCTGTATCCCCCGTGCCCTGGCATATGGTGGGTGTTAAAAAATGAAGTTATATTTCCTTCCTCCTTTCTTGCTTTATTCTCCTTTAAGTCCTTACATACTATTGAAAAATTTGAATTCAACCAAGAGTACACTTTTATTTTAGAGATAATCCCCCTTAAAAATTAGTTTTATATATGGTTCCATAACCAGAATTTTTATTTTGAATTTACCATCCTTTTCAAGTGTGGTAATTCATCCATTAGCGCCTTTTTTACACGTGACTTATATTATGTCCCTGGGCTAGTTTCCTAATCTGCGTTTATAAGTATGGTCTGTATCTTCCTACTATTTGGTGGGCTGCTGCGTGGTCATCCCCCCCCCTCCCCCCACCGCCCATGACATTGCTGCAGTGTGCTAATTTAGTGCTGGTCAATAGAGATGTTACTTCAACCACATATGTAGTGTTAGTTTTCTAGAGCTGCATTACAAAATTTTAAAGAAGCAGGTAAGACTAATTTAAGTGTATTTGACGTAACCTAATAATACATCCGGAATATTTCAAGAATTAATATCAAATTATTAAAGAAATGTTAGTTATAGTGAGTTTTAGATAAGGTTAAATAAAAGTAATAGTTCATCTTCTTACTCACATAGCCATATTTCAAATGCTCAGTAGCTCCCTGTGACTAGCGGTTACCGTAATGGATAGCACTGCTCTCATCTTTGAAATGTTGGCCACACTTCAACCCTTAGACTCATAGATTTCCCTGCAATTATGTCTCCTGTTTGCCTCACAGTGCAAACGCCCCACATTTTCTGTTTCTCTGGGAAGTTGCCTAGTGTTTTCACTTCCATGTTGTAGTCATGACTCCCAAAGCCACAAGTCTGAGTGACAGCCATGGGATTTTATTTACTGCATTGTATTAGATTTCCAGCGTTATGTTATTACTCATACCCTGAAATGATGTAAAAATAGATCACTGGGGAAATGCATGCGTAAACAGGCTAAGTCCCAGGGTTTTGTTGCAGTATACTGTGTTCTTCCAGAAAATCTTACCCAATATGTAGAATATGGTGTTCTATATAGTGTTTACTGCAACTAATAGGAACCACTCTTTAAGTGCTTCAACCAAAAAGGGATTTAATACAGGGACGTAAGTGCTTACAAACTTGCTGGAAGGGTTGGGAGAACAAAAATCAAGGGGCCACCCTGCCCTTTTGGCTTCACTTAAAAGCCAAACACCGTGGCTGTGAAAATGCAGACACTTGCTAGCATTTCTGCTGATGCCCAGAGGCTGGTGACTAGACAGTGGAACTGGGGGCCACTGGCTGTGGACACTTGTGTGGGTACAAGCCCCCCGTTGGTAGAACCTAAATCGTATCCAGAACCCTAGATGCAAGGACATCTGAATGCTAGAAGACCAGGCTTTTATTCAGCTGTGACCCGTTGGCTGGTGGCTCAGCAGCTTCTGTGTCACTTCGCGTAGCCCTTTTCCCAGTCTGGGTTACTAGTGGCTCATCCTGGGGCCACCAGACTCCCTCTTCCGCATGGTACCGTGTATGGAGTCGTGGAGAATCCTTATCCTCTGAGACAATCAGATTCCAATACAGTGACTCTGATACAGTGGATTGCTATGAAGAGCAAGTTGTACAGTCAGACCTCTAGTTAAGGACTGATATATGGCCACAGGTAATGATTGATGCTTTTTCTTGGGTGGCAGGTACTGGTTCCTGAAGGCAATTCCAAAAAGGATTTCAGTGTTTCTAGAGTAAATATTTAGCCCTGGAAGGGTAACTAGTTTGAATCGGTAATACGTGAAGTTTGTTTCTTCCTTTCCACTCCCCAGCCCTGAAAGACGTTGATGCACTTCAGAAAGGATGCTGTAGTGCATTATTACAATCACACATTTCTGCTTGACTTTCTTACTGTGGTAGTTATTTCTTTGGTAGGCATTTCACTCTCGTGTAAGGTCTAAAGTAGGATGAGGTGGGACTTTTTCCCCTCCATTCACAAGGGATGTGTACCTTCTAATTCTCTTCTATCCAGATTCTTGTCTGCCCATATCAGCCACTGTGTAGGGTTAACTGTGGTAAAGTGCTGCTTCCTGATGTCATGTATTGAAGTGTTTGTCCCCTTTTTTCACCTGTAGGGCTCCTTGGTAATGGCCAGTCTAAGGGATTAGGACCAGCATCAGAACAGTCAGAGAATGAGAAGGACGATGCATCCCAAGTGTCCTCAACTAGCAACGATGTTAGTTCTTCAGATTTTGAAGAAGGGCCGTCGAGGAAAAGGTTAGTACTCAAGGCTGAAAATATTGCTGCCTTAAACCAGGGACTTCACACTAGGTGCCAGGTTTGTCCGCGTGGGGACAAACTTGGGCCCACTCACCCAATCTCCTGATTTTTTCATAGAGGAGCCAGAATTCTGGAGTTTTGTATCAGATATCCTGGTTTCTAAATATTGTCCACTAATTATTATTAGAGATGAATAAAGCAAAAAAATGCTGTGGACCAGAAGAAAACACTTTCCTGCCATAAAAATTGGCCAAAGAGTTGCCAACTTGTAATTCCTGTCTTTGCTGTTCATTTTAATTGATTTTCATCAGTTGTATTCTTGAGTATATTAGATGGTATTTCACCATTTCTAAAGAGATGTTTCTAAAAATTTGAAGAATTAAATGTGGCGTTTCTGAAAAATTTTTCCCCTTGTCAGGAAAGCAAAATCCACTTGGTGTTAACCAAGTTAGTAGGTGTGAAATCGGTTCTTAAAATTAATTTTCCAGCAGGTTTTAAATTTTTTTAAATGACTTTCCTAAATAAGCTTTAGATAGCTTGATCAGGAAGTTGGCTATGGTAGTTTGATAAGAGTTGTGGCTTCATGGTCAGACAGTGACATTATATAATAACGCTTTTAATTGGGTGTTTTAAAAACCCTTTGTTAGTTATCAGCCTTATTTCACGCCTTGTGTTGTCTGCGCGGACCGCCACCTCCCTTAGAGTTTATATTTCATTTCATTCCTTTTCTGCTCTCATACTCAGTGTTTTCCTGGATGACAAGATTAATTACTTTTTCTTAGAATCTGTTTTTTGGAGAGGTTTGGGAAAGGGGGGAAAATAACTCCTGGTCTGGACTTCGTTGTTTGCCCTTTCTATATACAGAATTACAGTTACTTTTCAGAAACCATCTAGTTGTGTATATCTAATGAAGAACTGAATATGGTGGCAAATTAAGAGGAAGGGAGAAGAGTGGCCATGTGTGGATACTTAAAATCCTTAACAGAACTGTACTTTAGATCTGAAATTTGAGATGCATAGCTCCAAGCCTTTATTTTCCTCTGTCACACAGTGTCTTCAGTTAGAATACCCATGGTATAGAGTCTGTATTAACTTCCATCCTCTTTTTCCCTCAATCCTCGGCACTGTGTCTTAGAAGGTGTCATTGGATTTATTAGTACAATTAGCACGCGTATGTAAGAAGTATCTCTGCCAGTGTACTGGACTTTGTATGTTACTCTATTTAAAAACATTTGGCTGAGTGTCTCAGTGTAAGCCTTTAATGTTTCAGATGCTCTGTGACAAACATTCACTCTGCCCCAGTTTGAAAAGTGCACCGTCACAAGAGGGAGAGTTAAAGGGTGTGTAAGAAAAACCACATTAGTAAACATACTGGAATGTGTAATAATACTCTCCATGTTTCCAAACATGGGTGGGGGGGTCATGCATCATCTTTCATCTTTTTTTGAGGAACAAAAGTCTGTGACTGTGGTTGGAAATGACAGTACCCATCCTTCAGCTACATGGCCGTCCATCACCCTCACCTCTGGTGAGGTCGGTCAGCATGGGGGTATGATGACAAAGGCCATTAGGCTCCATTCTCTTGGGGTGGGTGTGGGGAGCCCTTTGTCCCTGGCTCCTAGCGCCTTTCTCAGATGGCGGTGCTGCCGGCTTCCTCTTTGCAGGGGACTGTGGTCCTGTGTGGCAGCTGTGTGCAAGTAGCCAATTAACTTCAATGCTCCAGGGCAGTGAGAAAGAGAAACTTTGTTTAGGGGAACTTAGGGGAAACTTAACGCATTGCTAATCTGCTTTAGTTATTAGTGTGCCAAGTACCTTGTTTTACTGAATTACGGATTCGTGACAGCATTTTGGGGAGTTACGATCACAGTCTACTATCAGGGACATATAGTGTAGATTAAGGTTTTGACAGGTTAGGCTAGATTTAGGGCTGCTCTGGGGTGGCCTGCGTTGCAGAAAGGGGCTACACTACCCATCCGTAAACTACGGTAGTGTAGTTAGGGCATAAATGTCTTGAAGTGTTGCAGGGTACATAGCAAATAGAAAATAATAACTTTTAATAATTTTTGGCTTATTTTGATTCCTTGTTGGTATTTAGCATAAACGGTTAGTATAAATTCTATGGTATGAGCCCTGCCTTGTAAGGGTATGAACTGGAATCTGAATTCCTGGAGCTTTGTCAGTTACTGTCAGACTTCAGTGCTCAACCTTCCTTCATGTTACATGTAACGTACCTTTTCTAAGAAGCTGACGAGTGTGCTGTCTCTGCTGATTCCAAGCCAAGCCCAGAGTAACTACCTAAAGTGGTGATTTTGAAATGTCGCTGAAGCGACATTGAACTGATTGTTGACTAGATCTTACTCTTTATCTAGCGTCTAAAATTCCCATAAATATGCACGAGAAGAGCATGTTTTATGATGCACCACTTGCATTCTCTTTTGGCAAGTGTGAGAACACTGAGTCCTAAAATTCCAGTTCTATGTGAGAACACTGAGTCCTAAAATTCCAGTCATGATTTATGTATTTGTTTTGGAAAATGCTCTCTCTCTCACCCTCTCTCTCACTCTCTCTCTCTCTCTCTCTCTCACTCTCTCTCTCTCTCTCTCTCTCTCTCTCTCTCTCTCTCTCACTCTCTCTCTCACTCCCTCTCCCTCTCCCTCTCCCTCACCCTCTCCCTCTCCCTCTCCCCTCCCCCCTCTCTCTTTAGAATGATACGAATTGCTAGCTATTTTTGTACAGTTAATCGCTCTTTCTGGGTGCATGTTTTTAGGATCACCAGTTAATATGCCTTTGTCTTCGTGGGGGAGGGAAAGAAAGGGAATTTATGTGTTTGACTTCCTTAAGAAAAATTGAAATCTGATGTGTAGACTATGCCAACCTCAGTTTAGACCTTGCCCTGAATTTCCAGCCTGCAAGTTGAAGCAATTCCATTTTCTGATTGATGCTTGTAACACATTTCTTAAGTCTTTAGTCAAAACATCCCATGTGTTTACACTGTGTTATTTTTCTACCGGAAACCCCCTAAGCTGTGTTTGGTCCTATGTACTTGCTGCCATTGGTTTTACTTAAGTTGGGGATCTTTTTGGTACATAGGAAGCAGTAGAATCCAGAGTTCCATAGGATTTATTTTTCTTGATTGAGGCAAAAATAAAAGGTATTTCTTTACCTAGTCATTAAAAGGTCATCATCTAAAGTCACTCTTTGTAAAAGGAAAAGCCAACCTCTCTAGAAGCTCTTTGCCTGTTTGATGGACAGGGCAGCCCAGCCATTGAAGATCTGAAGGACTCAGCGCTGGTGGGAGTTCCTAGGCGTTGGTTTTCTTTTTCTTTTGATCCCTGTGGTAGGTGAGTTTAATAAATAATTTAAAAAATCATACATTAATTAGTTCTTACTGTTTAGAATGGAAACATTGTAGAGGTTTTCCACCTTTAATCATGCCATGCCTAGCTCCTTACCCTCCCCCCCTTATATTGCTCATCCCATGATACTCGGTTATTGTAAAATTTGTTTCCTGCAAGAAGTATCTGAGGATTTTTAGAAACCAGAATGGACCAGTTTTGTCAGTCATGTGTGGATAGACTGTGAGAAACTTGGGAATGATGGTTATGATCAGGATAAGGGATTATGTGTTTGGCTGGTGGAAAGAAGGTGTACAAAGAAGTTGGTGACATGGTATACTTTCAGGTGTAAGTGCATGGGAGATCCAAAATGCATGGTCCTTCAGGGGTCACTGGACTTGGCCACTCAGGTATCTAGCAGAATTAAGTGTTGTATGTACTTATTTTATCTTTGGATGGGTGGTAGTTCTCAGGGACGTGTCATGGGCACCTTGTGGTTAAGAGTATGGGCTGGAGCCAGACCGTGTGGCCTCTTCTGGCTCAGCTGTCTATTATGTGTTCTTGGCACGTTCTGTAACATCACTGGGCCTCGGTTTTCTCACCTGTAAAATGTCTGTGACAGTAGTAACCACCTCATGGGGGGTTTTGTGTCCTAGGCAAATTGATTCATGAGGAGCTCCCGGGTATATGATGAGGACCCCGTGTGAGATATTACCGTTAGCCGTCATCAGCGTGTATGACACATGAATTGCTACATGGGGACATGCACATTCACTGAAGACTTCTCAAATGTGATTTTGATGTATGCAAATTGTGATTTATATCTTTTCTCCATGGTGCCGCCCTCACCGCCATCCATGGGCAGATGGAAAAGTGTGGGCCTGTGTCCCTCTTTTTTTTGAAGTTTACTGAGTCACGGGAAGGACCCTAATGGTGTGGAGTGTGAATTCTTCCACAAAGCTTGTTGTGACCAGGTATTTGCTTGCAAGGAGCAGGTGTGAGTGGGGTGAGGTTGTAGTTTGTGAAGATGCTATCTGGGCTATTCACATGTAAGTCACACCTAAGCCCTTGGGGGGTGGCCCCTATTTCGCTAGTACTTAATAGTAAGATCCCTGACACACTTTTAAAAACAAACTCCACGAGTGTCTACTGAACTAGTAAAAAAAAAAAATAGTGTGGACTGTGCCTCTGTAGGGATGCAAGTGTTTTCTTTTTATTAAACAAAGAGCTGCTGTATTTTAGTTATTTAAGCCTTTGGGAGTGTAAGACTTGATGGAGTTCAGACAGTCAGTCCTGCTCTAGGAGGTTGGATTTTGAATGTGGAGTGTTAGTGGTGAGGACTTGGTGTGGTTCAGGTTTTGGATATGAATACATGTTGAGATGATGAGAATTCTCCCAGGCTTTTAATAGGCATCCCTTTTACAGCTGAATTGTCAAATATTACTGTTTTCCTTATTATTTCTGTTCCGAGGTACTATGTTGACATGCAGTAGTTTGCTACCTCCAAGTTTGGAAAGAAGATAGGCCCTTCAAATGCATAGGATTCTTACTGGGCAGCACGCAGTGTTAGAAATTGGAGTTATTCAACGTCACCATCCTTAGGAATTAGAATTTTAAAAGCCTAAATAGTTTTTACATATCTGTGTAACAAAATGCATTTGTAGGATAGTTTAATGTTAAATGCACTATTGAATTCAGAGCTATCTTGACTGAAACATACTCTCTACCTACAGGAAGTAAAAAAGGTGCCAAACTGATGAACTGAATATTATGTGACACCTTTAATAACCACAGAAAATAACTGTAGAGTTACATAAATGTAAAAAATGTAAACCTAGCTGTGTCTAGCCCCATCTGCTCTTTTAATTTACCCACACGGCTGTCACTTCTGGTGCTCTTCATTCCTTCCTTTAGATCTATGTGGCTTTCTGGTATCATTTTCCTTTTGATTTTGCTTATAGGACTTTAACATTTCCAATTTCTGCTGGTGTTGGATGACTCTTTTAGGTTTTTTATATCTGATAAGGTCTTTATTTCACCCTGATTAAAAAAGAATCTTCTTATTAGGGTTGTAGAATCACATGCAGTTGTGAGAAATTCACATTCAGTTTTGGAAGATATTTTTGCTGGGTATAGAATTGTAGGTTAATAGTTCCTCCTCCTCCACTCCCCCGTGGAGGTTGTTAAAGGTACTGCTCCACCATCTCCTGGCTTGCAGTGTATCTGGCAAGACATCTGCTTCTAAAGCTTTAAAAAATCTATCATACAATATGCTTTCATATAGTTTTCTTAGATTCTTGTGTTTGGGCTTCATAGAGCTTCTCAGTTTTGTAGATTTCATCAATTTGGGAACGATTCGAACCGTTATTTCTGCAGGTATATTTTGCATGCGTTCCTCCCCCTGCCCTGTAGGGATTTCAGGTGCACGTATATCAAGGTGTTCCAAGTTGTTCCACAGCTCATGAATACTCTGTTCATTTTATTCCAGTCTTTTTTTTTTCTCTGTGTTTCATTGTAGATAGTTTCTACCTAATATCTGCAGACATATAGTTTTCGCCTCAGACATTGTTGTCTTTAGTCTCTAGACGTCTCTAGATTTTTTTATAATCTTTAGTGTCTCCCCTAATATAGCTTAGTCTTTGTTCTACCTTCTCGAACATATGGAATGGAATTATAATAGATGTTATTAGTGTCTTTGTCTACTAACCTATCATGTGTGTCACTTATGGGTCATTTTGGATTGATTGATGTCCCTGCACTCAATGTAGGTCATATCTTCCTCCTATTTTGCTTGCCTGGTAATTTCTTATTGGATGCCAGGCATTGTAAGTGTTCTTTTGTTGGGTTCTGGGTATGTTTGTATTTCTCTGCCTCTTCTCAAGCATTGCTCTAGGGTATGATTAGGTTACTAGAGAGCATTGAACCTTTTAAGCTTTGTTAGGTAGGGCCAGAGAGCAGTGTTTGGTGTAGGGGTAGGTTTTCCCAGCTACTCAGGTAGAACCCATATAAGCACTTTACTCAGTGCCCTGTGAGTTATGTGTACCATTTTGACAAAGCATGATTCCCAGCCCTGTGTGGGGTTTGGGGAGTGTTCCCTGTAATTCTTTCTTGTGGTACTTTTCCTTGGGTACTTCCCTCACACACGTGTGCTCAGCGAGTACTTGAGGAGGGTCCTCAGCAGATTCCAGACTTTTCTGTGTGGCTCTTGCCTCTCGAGTACTCTGCTCTATACATTCTTTTCCTCCCCAAACTCTCAATTCCTTCTCCTCAACTCAGGGATTCCTCTGGATTTCTCTCAAGGCAGTAACCTGGGCAGTCATTTGTTTCCCGGGTACCGCGGTGCTTTGTTGTGTGATGTCCATTGTCTTGTGTGGATTTTTAGTTTCTTCAGGCAGCAGGGGAGTCCTGTCCCTGTTACTCTGTCTCAGCCAGAAGCAGAAGTCCTGTCTGTTCTTTGAATGTTGACTGAGAGAAAGAGAATGAGATAGAAACACACACGGGAAATGTAGCTACTATGTTTGCACTTTATCTTAGTCACGGTCATAACCTCACGTTTAATTAGTCATCAAAAAAGAAAAAAGTGAATTGCCTAAGTAGGCCCCAATGCAATGAAATAGAAAATTTCAAAATAAAGAAGCAGCTGACTTATAAATAGAAAATCTCCCTCCACAAGAGAGCATGTTGCTAGTAGAAATCCATCCTTCATACTCTTTGAAGCGCCAGAAGCTCTGTCTCTAAAAGAAGAACTGTCCCTTAGTGAATATAACATATCGTGCTAATAAATCTTACTTTAATCCTTGTGAAATACCTGGAAGGTTTTATTACCCTGTTTTATAGCTGAGTCAACAAATGTTCAAAATACTTCACCAGTGGCATGTTTCGTGTAAATAGCAAAGTCACGATTTGAACCCAGCTCTTCATATCTCCAATGCCTGGAACTTTTCCACCATGTCACCTTCCATCAGGAGTATCGGATGTAGGTCTTATTTTTTCAGGTACCTTCAGGACAAATTCCAGAAGGGTGCTCCTTTGGGTCAGCAGTGCCCGGCTTGGCGAGCTGAACCGTGGCTGGTTCACTGTGCCTCTTGCCCCCTCAGCTGAGCACCTCCATGCACTGGACAACTCTTGCGACCCCTCAGATTATATAGCCTATAAGTGGTCTCTTCTCTGCTGGTGCTTGTATTCCTTCTTTAATTTAATAAGTGAAATTTTTTTGTTCATTGTAAACCAAGCAGTAGATAGAAGACAGGTGAATCTTCAGTTTCTTTTGAGTAAAACACACTTTGCTTTTGAAATCATTTCTGGAGCCTTCCAGTATTAGAGGTTAGAGGTCATGCTTTCCTGCACAAGTCATCCTGGATGTGAGAACTCTGAGGACCTAACTGACTATTTTATTTCAAGTGACCGTTCCAGATAGATCGTGATGACTTAGTGATTATAGTGGGTTCTTCCTACATCCCTCTGGGAAAACACGCTTTTCTTTCACTTCACTTTTCACTCTTGTTGGCTCACCTCAGGTTCCTGCTCATGGGTGGGTCTCTTTCACCTTCCCTGCTGTTCAAGTTTGTGAGGGGAGTTTGCACCTCTCAGCTCTACACACCTTAACCCTGATCTTAAGTGTTTTCCCAGATTAAGTGGCCACCAAGGTGAATCTGAAAGTCACGTGACTCCAGTTGGCTAGCAGAGAGCTGGGAGAGCCTTTCTGATTGTGCCAGGGCTTCTCAGTGTCATCACCCACGGTCATGGTTGGATACAGATTCTTCTCCTGCAGCAGCATCCCCTGGGCTTTGTTCACACCTCTCAGATCCTGCTCATGAGTTCTGTCCCCTCGGTAACCCAAGACACTGGCAGTCTGTTCAAGAGAACCCTCCTGCGTCCCGTCCCTCATGGTGACATGGAGCCTGGCCATGGTGTCTGCGGAACCATGGAAGCCACTCTAATCAGCATGACGTCTGACTGGTTTTGCACATGACGTTTTTTATGGGTGGTTGGTTTATGGGATTCCCTGTTTCCTCTTCCTGTCTTGGAATTTTGACTGTGTGGCAGATTGTTACCTCTGTGGCATGACTTGGGGGTTTCAAGACAATGTTTTGCATTGCTTTGGTTTCCAAGAAGCAGACCCTTTTCCTCATTTAACAAAGCATCTTGTGGAGTCCATCTGTGTGGTCCCTCTCACACGTTAGGCCTTCTTGACCGTGCATGTGAAAATGCACGAGCAAAGCCCTTTATGGAGGACTAAAGGCGCAGCCCAGTCTCGGATCAGAGGATCAGAGGAAGGAAAGCCCAGGTCTAGGTGGTGCTTTGGGAGGTGGGGCGGAGGACGCAGAGGGTGGAGCTTGGAAGAATCTGGAACTGGGTGGGGATTGAGGTTGCTTCGTGATTGCCCAGACCTGGGCTGGTGATTCGGGGTTCCCTGTGTGGAATGTGTGTAGATTTGTTTGGCCTAAATGGCAGGACGGACTGCAGGTTCCCTTCCCTTTGGAATGTTTTCTTTCTCCCCTCTACCCTGTGCTTCTAGCTTTAGCAGAGGTGCACTGTTACCGCCCAAACCAGCATAAGTAGGGCTGAGGGGTGCTCTGTGTGCTTGACTTCACCCTGGGCTGAGCCCCTGCGTGTTGTCCTGGGTACGTGGGAGGCAGGAGCTGGCGGAAGGGCGTCACCTCTCATCCCCAGTCCCGCTGACTCTCACTGGCCTGCTCTTCCTTAGGGCTGTGGTGGCGAGGCCAGGGGAGGTCGGGTGTGGAGGGCAGTGTTCAGGGCTTGCGGGCTGCTGCTTGCACTGCGTGGTGTTCCTGTCCTTTTCCAGGTTCCCTGTCCTTGCACGGAGTCTCCTTACCTGTTTTCTCAAGGCACTCCCCTCCTTGGAGAGCCTTCCTGCTGCTTCTCTCCTTTCCCCTTCTTCTTCTCGACCCTGTGGACATGGCACGTGGCTTTAGCCTCCTGAGACCCCCCTCCTGACTTCAGTGCCTCTGGCCCGGCACTGTTCATAGGTGTATCCCCGGGACCAGGACTCTCATACAGTCCGTGAGGCCATTGTTCCTGGGATAGGAAGACAGCTTTCCAGGGCCTTGGTGTCTATGAGATTTTCTAAACTCTTGGAGTGATGCTGGGTCCCTGGGCAGCATACGAACATGTGTAAACTATTGTGTGTCCATTCCTCATGGCCTCTTGATCTTATGGCAAGTGACCCCTGGGTGGGAGACTTACCCCTGATTGATCCTCTGAGTTAGATGGTTAAGGAGTGACGTGTGTTTTTCTGGCGCAGTCTTATAACTAGGCCTTTGATTAGAAATCGGGAGAAAGAAAATTCTGAGATTCCAGGATCGTGTGGACTGACACTTCGTCTCCTTGGAGAACCTTTTTCTGCTGCTTAACTCAACTTTTCCTCTTAACTCTCCATGAGAAAGACAGTCTTCCAAAAGAATTACCCCTTTGCAGGGTGGCTTCGACAAATGTTTATGTGCCACTTCTGGTGTGCCGGCCAGATTCTAAATTGTTTATGTGTATTAGTCCATTTGATTCTCACAGCAGACCCTTTGGGATAGGTCTTTGAACATCATTCCCATTTTGTAGATGAGAAAACTGACACACAGAGGGGATTGGGTGAACTTTGCCGGGAGATAAAGCCCCCAGATTATTTCAGAACTCAGTAAATGGTTTCTACCCACCTTGAGTGGAGTGGTGCAGAGCCCCCATGGAGTGCTGGTGTTGGAGACGGATGGAAGAGTTCTGTTTTCAAAATTTTGGGAGAGGTCTGAGGATTCTTAGGGCTGGGCCAAGCGATACCTTTCTAACCCTCAGAGGAGTGGGACCTTCAGGGAAGCAGAGTCCAGGAATGCTGATTTCTTCATCAAGATTCGAGTTGTTTGCCAGGTACTGGGTGGATCTAAGATATGGTCGATTAAGCCTCATTTTGAGCTGCAGGAAATCTCCATTCCAGAGGGAAGAAGGAAAGAAGCAGATCATTTCAAATGCTGTGTGTCGAGTACCATGGAGGATGTGACGTCTGTGGGACACTAGGGGGTGTCTAGGGAAGTTGGGGCACCCTACAGTGAGCTGACAGGAACACTGAGTTTTTCCTTTTGTAGACTCTTTCACTCTTGCTAGGCTCTAGATTCCGTGGAGAAGCTCTTGTAACTTCCTGACGGAGGGTGTTGGGAGCCAGCTTCTTGGGCACGGTAACACGGAGAGACAGGCCCAGTGCCGGGCGCGCAGTCAGCCCGGTAGCTGAATGTGTTGGAGCCACATTAATCACGCGATGAGCATGTTGGGTGCTGCAGAGCAGGGAGGGCCAGCGCTCCATGCCGGGAGCTTCTTCGCAGAGGCTGAGCCTTGACACATGACGTGGTCCATGTGCTCTGTAGCAGGCTGTTTCTGGAAGGCCTGGTGTGCTTCAGTACTTTCTCTAACTGACTTGACCAGAGGGCTGGAAGGGGGCAGGGTTTATTTACTAACTTTTCTGTACAGCACGTTTGAGATAAGAAGGTTAGTTGATATTTTGAAGGGGCACACGTGTTTGTTGGGACAAAAATATAGGTCCCGCTCCAGTTTTCTTCCCGTCTTGCAGAATCCATCGTCAGGATTGACGCATTACTGTAGTTGATTTAAGCAGTCACCTGTAGTGAGAGTAGGGTGCACCTGACACCCCACCCTGCCTGTCCTGGGCCTGCAGAGACCTGCAGTGGTCTGGGAGCTGTGCAGGCTTCGAGTTGGACCAGCCCAGGTAGGCCGCCTTGCAGTAACCAACAACCCAGGTGGTTCTTCGAATTAAACACGGTAACGTATCTCAGCAGTAGGTAGGCGCCTGCTGTGCTGTAGCCTTGGTCCCCAAATCACTCCAAGCCAAGATGTGCTGAGAGGCACGGGAATTGATGTTTGTTGGATGCGTGTTGAACGATAGCATTAGTTAGCTTCCTTTGATTAGAGGAGGGAACAGATGGGCTCCCTGTCTTCACCTTAGTAAATGAAAAACAAACCCCAGTCGCGATCTCTTTCTTTTTTTGAACCAAAGGATGAATTGACTTAAACATAGAGGTTCTTGGATAATCAGAAAGGGATTGGCGGGGGGGGGGTGGGGGGCTTTGGTAATTGAAAGCTATCACTGTCATTTTCTGGGTTTGATTAGGAGACTTTTAGAATAAATTTATGTTGGCTCCATCCTTACTTGACTTTTAAAGTTATCATTGGAATTTCCATTTTTAAGTGTCTCTTAAAGCACCACATATGTGGCCTGGCTAATCTGGGGTGGGGTAGCACCTTGTATATGGAGTAACACAGTGTAGGAATCTAAAGCAGGGAGAGGTGTATCCTTCTGGCATTGTGCAGTTTATTTTCAGATTTACTGTTAATGCTTATCTTCCTGGAATCGTGTATTAAGCTTTTTCATTAGTGAAGCTGGGCTCCTCTTTCCTTAACACATTACTTTTCCTGCTAGAGAGGAATTCTGTTTAGAGAAGTCTTCGTAGATAGTCAGTTCTTCTCCATAAAGACGTACCACCCTCCTAAGAGGTCAGTGCACATGGGTCTTAGTGTGAAGGAAGGAATGGGAAACATGGGGCCCGCCCCAGAGCACGTGTGTCCTCTGCAGGGTTAGAGATTGGCAAAATCCCTTTGATTTAATTGGTCATTAGTTGTTACCGAGGACAAACTTTTTGGATGCTTGTGAGAATGGGCAGCTGCTCCCAGAATTCGCTTGAGGTTCCTGGTAAGCACACAGGCTTCTGCTGCATTTATTTGTTTAAGGAAAATGGTAGAACTTCATTTGAGGCAGTTTTATTACCGCTGTGGCCATTTCCTTTTTCTGTTAGCTCAGAGATCTGATTGCAGGGATATCACTTCCACCTCCTATGCAAATGATGGTGTAGCATGCATGCTTTGTGGTTGCCACGGAAACTGGATACCAGTTTCCTTCCTTCCTCTTCTAGCACTGCTCTTCCTTGTGTTTTCGATATGAACGTCTCTTGTCACGTGCTTTTGTCCTCCTTGTCTTTTATGCTCCCAAAGGACAAATGTAAACGCATCCCTGATCTCTTCAGTGGTATCTGACCCTCCCGGAAACATCTTATCAGTTCGTAAGTCTTCCTTGATGAAATGGAGAGCGAGCACAAAGACAGCACAAAGACAGACGACACTGGTTCCATACGTCTCACGTGAAAGGCACGAGATGCTGGGTTTGTGGGGTTTGGAGTCACCTCATTTGCAAAGGGGGTGACAGCCATTAGTGTCACTTGTGGTTCACATGTGAGTGCTTTCGCAGGGGTTGTTAGACATGGCTCTTTATGCAGAATGTTCCCTGATGTCAGCATCCCCCCTGGCTGCTTAGCAGCTCAATTAAAAGCAGTGCACATTGTTGCTGCTAAGATGAGGATAGAGTGTTCTCATCACCCCCGCCCTACCCTTTCCCTCTCTTCTTCCCTCCTCTTCGTTTTGATGGTAGGATTGGCTGGGTGGAGGGAGGCACTGCGCTAGAGAGATTCTAAAGGACAGGTCGAGGAGGGAAGGCAGCAAGGTAAATCACTTGTCAGGGGCAAGCTTTTGGTTCATTTCTGCTGTTAGAAATTCAGAAATTTAAAGAAGAGACCATAATAATAGATGGGTTTTTTCCCCTTGGAATAAGGTAAATGTGGGACAAGAATATTTTCTCACTTGCTTTAGGCTCAGTTGCTTTGATCTAGAAACATAGAATCTATCATGGCCTCATAAAATGCCTTGATAGATCTCTCCCGCGAGCTTAAAGCCCGTCCCATAGGATGAGTGTGGAGTCAGCAGCATCTGTGTGATTTTTTTTTTTTTTTTTTTGGAGTGTGTTTGGGCAGGGAGGGAATTGGGTGATCATCGCTATCTAGCTGTGCTCACTCCATGTTCAAGCTTTAAAAGGGTTTGGCCCTCAGCTCCCTCACAGATGGGATTGTCCTTGCTTTGTATCCCCAGTGGCTGGCGGAATATCTGGTATGTTTGTATGTTTTTGTGAAGGTAAACAAATTCTAAGAGTAGCCAAATAAAGTGTAAGGAAAGGAAATCTTTCTAGAGGAGTTGTTCTGTTTGAGAAGCATATTTTCCTATTTAGAATTGTCCAGATCCTACATACCCTCTTATCATATTGGAAGGTAGGTGCGTGTGTACTTGTGTGTCTGTCTCTCTGTTGTGTGTTTTTGAAGTGTTGCCCATAGTTATTTATTTTAGAGGGTTAGGAAAGACTGGAGCTGTTTTTTGGTAGTAATATATTATTCTGCTCTTTTATTCCCCCCCACCTCCCCAGCCGTTTCTCCTCCCTTCTTATCTCTCCTCTGCTTCCATAATACTTCCTGGATCCAAAATTCCACATCCATCTATATAGAAACCAAAATATAACTTGTAAAATGACTTGTCAGGGCCTCTCTTGTGACCTCTGATTAGGATATAAGCAAGTACCTACTTCTGCTTTCACAGCAGGTTGTGGAGTCCTCAAACCACTGCAGTGTAAGTTTTCTGCATTTCCATCAGGCATTGTTAATCAGTGATGCCAAGTGAAGGGGGAAAATGCCTTCTTGTCTGAAGGCCATGTGGTTTTTCCTGTGGTGCTAGCTTAGTATTGACTACTGTTTTCTGGTAGAATTTTGAGATATTTAACCAGATCATCGAATTCCGTGATAATAAGCATTATTCTCATTATGATGGTAACAGATATATCTGGCATTTTTTCCTGTTACCCTCTCAGATCTTGGTTTTCCCAGAGGTCAAAGAAGACTTAGCCTTTGTTTATTTGCATTTTTGGAGTTTATTTCTTAAAGAAAATTTACTCTGTAAAGTTTGAACAGCATATATGACCACTTTATAAAAAGCTTTAACTCTGAAGAATTGGCATTAATGTTAATTCCTGCTGTCTACTGTATATAAAATGCAGAAAGATTGAAAACGTTTAAAAGGAAAACGAGAGCTGGGTCTTAGAAATGAATCTTTGTCCTGTTGTTCATACTTGGTTTCAGACATATTTGGAAATGAATGGAGGCCTTCTGAGATGTTGCTTCTTTCATAGGAAGTACTATTTTGTTGAGTATATAACAGTGTAATAGGCCAGGTGCTTTACTTGACTGGGTCAAGTAAATTGTTCTCTGATAATATAATTAAAAAATAACGCGAAGCAAGCATTGGCTCTGATGTATTACCGTGTAAATCCATTTAGTGGTTATTGATTATTATCTTGTGGGAAGGCTGTTTTTGTCAGTGCCTACTTATCTGGGCCTGGTAGGATTACTGGGGCCTTGTTTCCAGGCCGAAGCCCACCTTGGCTCCTGCAAACTATTGGGGAATGAATGGTCTGAAGAGGATGCTTCAAGTAACCATGAGCACGATTCAGGTCAATCTTGGGGGATACTTCGTGATTACCCTATGATGTATTCATTAACTTAACATTTTGTTTCTTCCCTGTTAACTTGGAACTGTGCAGGATGGGATTCTAGCAGTTTTAAAATATATGTAGTTTTCAGTCCTTCTTTCTCTAGAACGTAATTATAAATTTGTTCAGCCTGTTATTCTGCCCCCAGGAACTATGTTTGCATCCATTGTGACAGCCTGCAGACTGTCTGTACTATAACCTGCTTGCTGGTCTGGCAAATGCCATCGTGTAATGTGGACTGGCACTTGGCCTTTCTGGCGCTTGTCGTCATTCCCCTTTGTAGGGATTTGAGCCGCTCTGGCCAGGATTTCTCTCCCTATATTCATTTCTGAGGCCTCCTACCGTCCAGTCTCATGGAACGAGGCCGGGATAAATAGAGCCCTTATAGATCATCTGAATGTCAGATCATCCTGGTGCACAGATGAGAAATCTAAGGCTTAGGGAGGACTGGGCACTGGGAATCCTCACGGTGAGAATGTCTGTGAATGTTTGAAGTGATTTTAGAACCAAATCAAAATGTACATTGATCTTGTCCATACAGCCAAAATCTGTATTACGTCTCTGAAAGATGCCCTCCTGCTATGAGCTTGGGCTGTTGTTGAAGCCAGAGGAAGGTACGGCAGTACAGCTTTCCCTGGGTGCTGGAGACCTGGGTGTTTCGAAGGTCAGGAAGAGTGATGCCAGCAGACACACAGAAGGCTCGCTCAGACTGCTTTTTGTGGGGCCCTTTCCATCACCGTCACCGCCTCTACTCCCACTACCTTTGGTACAAACGAGGGCTTGCCCATGTTATTCAGATTTCTTGGTTCAGCCCTCAGATGGGCAGGACTTAATTTAATCCCTGTTTGAGGACAAACATTTTTGCCCATCTTCACCACTCTCCTGTGTTTGCCCAGATATTTTAAAATTTATACATAAAACAATGAAATTTGTATACAAAGAAAGTATTTAAGACTGTAGATATAATTTTCTCCTTCGTTGAAGCAATTTGAGAAATGAAGAGGCTCACAGATGTCAGTTTGGACAGTGACACCCACGGATTTCCCAAAGAGGTTCTGTCTCCATTGTTGACCCTTAATCTAGGAACATAGAAACTGATTTTGTTGAAATCCCCTTGAGCCGGTAGCCACTAACTGCACGACAGTGGGAGTGGACACACTTCTCTTAGCCAATAAAGCCAGTAGGGAGCCTGTTCCCAGACCTGCCTGGCTAGGTAAGCAGGCTAAACCTGCCGTGAGCAGTCCCCATATATTTTTGCTAAGCGAACTAGGACCTACAATACACACGGCACCAGTGTGGCACCCTTTATGGTGCTACCTTTGAAAGTAGACTTTATCAAAATTGAGAGGACAAATCCAGAATTAAAATCCCTCTGGACTAAATCTGGTTTTGTTCATTTAAGATGTAAAGTAGATCTTTGATGCCGGCTGCCTCAGCAATTAAACGGGCCTTCGTGTCCAGTATTAGGGACAGAATGCCTCTGTAATGTGGTGCAGTGGAGAGAGCAAAGGCTTTGGAATAATGTAGATACTTGCTTGGCATCTGTGTTCTTAAAAGCCAGGTAAAGTCGCTGAGCCTCCATTGCGTTGTCCGATAAATTTGCACTACAGCACCTTACGGAGCTGGCTCTAGCCCAGTGGTTCCCCGACCTGAGCGTGTAGGAGACCACCTGGAGGACCTTTTAAAGCCCAGCTTGCTGGATCCCACCCCCCGGAGTTTCTGATTCAGTTAGTCTGAGAATTTGCATTTCTGATAAGTTCCCAGGCAGTTCTGATGTTGCTGGTTGGAGGATCACACTCTGATAACCAGGGCTCTGGTAACCACTGGACTAAACGCTGTTCATGATTTTAAAGCACATGGCATATCACTGTCCCTCAACAAATACTAAATATCCATTTTCTATCGAGTCGCTGTGTAAATGGACCGCGATGACCCCGCAGTTACGAGTTCTGGGAGCCGTTAGCCTTTATCAGGTAGATGCAGCCTTTGCTCCAGAAAGACTTGATCTCAGAGCAGTATTCTCCCCTTGTGGCCGCTTGTTAGTTTGGGTGACTCCTTTAGGTAAGAATTTAGATGAATTACTTTTTCTTTTCTTTGGTGAGCTGTGATCATTTTGTTGTTCTCTGGTTTCGGTTCTCCTTTGAACAGACCTTTACTCAGCCCAACAGGTGACGCGTGGCTCGAATTCATCGGTTTGTGCCCCCCTCCTCTTTCCTTCATACATGTTGAGTTTAGGCCTTAGCCGCTCTTCCCATGCCTGCTTGAGATGATGCCTTTTGAGACCTTTTTCATTATATGTCCCCAAACATTTCCTTCCTCAGCTTGTTCATCTGCTTTGTGCAGAAACAGAACAATGATGTCTTTCCTTCCCTTGTGGTTTATTTGAAATTATTTATAGACTGGTCTCTGGCTGCATGCCGCCTCCTTCCCAGCCCCCAGGCCCCGGTGTAATTTGTCTTTAGGTAGTTGCTTACGTACAGTGTGCCCTACCTAAGGGCACACTGTCTGAGTGGAAGTATTTTCCTGCTACAAACAACTCACCAAAGCGGACAATGTGATTTCATCTTGAATTGCCTTTGCACGCGATTGTCATGGGCTGGCTTTAATTCCCCATCTATAGGATGATTTCCAGCTCCCTGTAGGTCATCGTGGGTGGTGCACCCTTTGGCCCGGTAGGTGCACCCACACTGATGGCACGATACTAGGTCTGGGGATGTTTCCCGCTGTTCTTTCTGGGCTGTGGAGAGGAGAAATTGGAAACGGTACTGTGTCCCTGCAAGTTATTTCTTCTTTTGTTTTCTACTTAGTATTCACGGATGGTATTCGGCTGACAGGGAGACAATGCAATATCCGTCACATCCCCGTTCTTCTGATTCTACCAGGCCTTTCCCCACAGCCCTTCCAGGGCACGTGTGTGAATATGTGTGCGCCCGGCAGCGGTGGGGTGGGAGTGAGAATATGTACATATGGGGGTGCCAGCGCACCTCTCATTCTTTCTCTGATTTCACACGTTTCAACTTGCAGAGGATTTAATTTAATTTATACCTGGCGGGGGAATTTGCCCATAAAACGCACACACACCTCCATAAGTCTGTCTCCACCTTTCACTGTGTGCCCAATTTCAGTGTTTTACAAAGCAAGTTGTGTTTTAGATCAGAGGAGGAGAGGTGACACTAAATAACACTGTAGCTGTCCCTTGGTGCACAGAATTCATATACTTCTAGTCATGTTTGCTGTGAAGGGCAATTCCATATACTGATCAACATTTTCTCAGTAGCTTGTCTTTTAAAATGAAATTTGTTGTATTTTTAGCTTGTGGGTTTCTTTTCAGGGGCGGTGGTGTCTCCCAGAGAGTGTTGCACAGCGATTGGGATGAGCCAGTTCCCTTGAGGAGGTGCTGGGGGGAGGGAGTGTCACAAAATTTTTGCAAGGGCAAAATAGGGTCACTTCTCATCTGTGTTTATTTTACCCACTGTCAAGTGTGGATGGGAATGCTTTGGTTTACAGTCACCGTGACAACAGAGGCTACTCCCTGCCCCTCAACAGGCAATGAACCCATTCATTTATCCAAGTGCCTCAAAATTCCATTATGTGCATTCCATGGACTGTTAATTCAAGTATTTTTGACAGAATGTTGTTGTGTGTTCTCTAAAAGTATTCAGTAGTGGCTTAATCCTGTTCAAGTCACCAAATACGTGTCTCGAGGCACTGTTTCTGTCTCTCAGGGGGCGATGAGAAGAAGGATGGTCAACAACAGAACAGGGTTCCTCAACTTCCTGTATCTGGGGCTTTTCTGTGCTGGGACATTCTCTGAAGTTTTGTGGTCGTATATAACTGAATTTTTTTCTTTCTACGCCATAAATAGATTTGGGCTTTGTTTTCAAGAAAAATGCTTTAAGTTACCACCAAGTTAAATCTCTTAATTCTGACTAGTTTATTTCAAATTTCTGGGGTGTTAGGTTACTTTTGTTAATTTATTACTTTATTTATATTTATTTTTGGCTGCGTTGGGTCTTCATTGCTGTGTGTGGGCTTTCTCTTGTTGTGGCAAGCAGGGGCTACTCTCCATTGTGGTGTGCGGGCTTCTCATTGTGGTGCAGAGCACGGGCTCTAGGCGTGCGGGCTTCAGCAGTTGTGGCCCTCGGGCTCTAGAGCGCAGGCTCAGTAGTTGTGGCGCATCGGCTTAGTTGCTCAGTGGCATGTGGGATCTTCCCGGACCAGGGCCCGAACTCATGTCCCCTGCGTTGGCAGGAGCATTCTTAACCACTGTGCCACCAGGGAAGCCCTACTTTTGAATGTTAGTCATTGTGGTTCCCGCCCCAGCTTTATTGAGATATAATTGACATATAACACTGTGTAGACTTTAAGGTGTATAACCTGATGCTTTGGTGTATACACATATTACGAATGATTACCACAATAAGGTTAGTTAACACATCTGTCACCTCATGTACTTTTATTTTTTAATTTAATCTTTTAAATATACAGTAAAGTGTTATTAACTAAGTCACTATGCTGTACGTTAGATCCCCAGAACTTACTCATGTTATAACTGGAAGTTTCTACCTTGATCACATACACACACACACTCCTGCTAATAATGACTCTCTGTTTCTATGAGTTTGGTTTTTTTAGAATCCACAGCAAATGAGGATCACAGTATTTCTCTGTCTGACTTAACATGACGCCCTTGGCGGCCATCCCTGTTGTCATAAATGGCAGGATTTCCGTTTTTATGGCTGAATAATATTACATTGTATATTCATACCACGTTTTCTTTATCCATTCATCCCTCCACGGATTCTTAGTTTGTTTCCGTATCTTGGCTGTAAATAATGCTGCGGTGAACATGGGGTTGCAGGTATCTCTCTTCGAGATAGTGACTTCATTTCCTTCGGATGAATGCCCAGAAGTGGGATCGCTGGACCCTGTGGTAGTTCTGTGTTTAATTTTTTGAGGAGCCTCCATGCCGTTTTCCAAAGTTAGCTGCACCAGTTTACACTCCCACTGACAGTGTGCGAGGGATCTCTTTTTCTCCACATACTCCCCAGCATATGTCTTTCTCATGTCATTTTTCCCTGTATAATGTTTGTATTCTATGTTTTTACGTTCCCTTAAAATGAGTTCAGTTCGTGGAAGAATGAGAGTCTGGTGGGCTGTCCTCCTGAGATAGAGTTTGAGTCCTCACCTGGTGCCTTCGTGTCCGAAAAGGTCTGGCTCTAAACGGACCCAGCCCAGCCCTCAGGCCCCACTGGTTTTATTGTTTCATTGTTGAGCTAATCAGCCTAGAAGCCCAGGGGTGTGAGGTTGTCTTTGTAGCTGTTTGCTTTGAGAAGGGGAGGTCAGGAAGGAATAAACTACTTTTCTTCCTGGAAAGTTCTCTTCTCTTGAATGATTGGTTCCCAAGCCTGTTTCTATCCCAGAGGGAAGTTGTTTCGAGGGCCGACTCCCTCGTGTGGCCCAGGTCCTGTTCTTTTTTTCTTTTCGTTTTTTAAATACATCTTTATTGGAGTATAACTGGTTTACAATGTTGTGTTAGTTTCTGCTGTATAACCAAGTGAGTCAGCTGTATGCAACATCCCCATATGCCCTCCCACCTTCCCTATCCCACCCCTCTAGGTGGTCACACAGCACTGAGCTGATCTCCCTGTGCCATGCGGCTGCTTCCCACTAGCTATCTATTTTACATTTGGTAGTGTATATATGTCCATGCCACTCTCACTTTGTCCCAGCTTACCCTTCCCCCTCTCCGTGTCCTCAGTCCATTCTCTATGTCTGCGTCTTTATTTCTGTCCTGCCACTAGGTTCTTTGGAACCATTTTTTTTTTAAGATTCGGTACATATATGTGTTAGCATACGGTATTTGTTTTTCTCTTTCTGACTTACCTCACTCTGTATGACAGACTCCAGGTCCATCCACCTCGCTACAAATAACTCAGTCTCATTCGTTTTAATGGCGGAGTACCAGGTCTTGTTTTGTAATTCTCCTGCTGCAGCTCCATTACGCTGCACTTCATGGAACCCAGGCTTCACGGTCAGACCCGGAAGGCAGGGTGTGTGTTTGCTGGTTCCCTGAGGTTCCTTTCCATCCAGCTCACGGATTCTCGGCCTCAGTTTCCCTTTCAGGTGTACTCCTGCATGTGCTCACGTTTGAGGGGTCTTCCCCGGCGTAGTCAGTAGTTCTGGGCCTGCCTGTTGCCTCTCCTTTGTTGAAGGGGGAGCGGGATGAGAGGATGGATATTCTGAGTTTTAGATTGATAGCGAATCCTCAGAGCTCACTGAGTAGTGTTTCCGTTGTGTGACTCCTTGCTCAAGTTTGTTGGTGTCTTTGTAATCCCAGAGTTGAAAGATTGTAGAAGTCTAGGACAGGGAGGTCTCACTCACCTGGTGGCACCAACAGCTCCAGCGATGCACCCTGTTTCTACCTGTAGGATTCATTCATGTAACATTATCTGCTTTCAAAATTGTGTAACACAAAGAAAACAGTAATTTGCGGGGGGAAACCCCTGTGACGTTACATTGCTGTACTCTGCATCTCTGGTGAAATAAATCCATTTCAGAAAGCACTGGGTAAAACCTGGGATACCTGGAATTGTGTGAAATAGGAGAATCAAACACAGAGAAACCTGAGGAAGAGCACAGCTGAGGGACTAAGCTGGGGAAGGGAATGACCGCCCTTCTGCAAACCAGTGGGTTCCCAGGGTTAACTTCTGGGGGTCTTTTCTGGGAGTGAGGTTGTTATCACTGGTCTCTGAGGGTATTTTGGAGGGAGTGGGGGGAGGCAGAAAACTTTGAAGTGTCCAGCTGGAAATGTTCTCCTACATATGCTCATTTACAAATTGCCGAAGGTGGGGCCTTCCGACCCTTCCCAGGGCTGATGGATGGCTGGGAGCGTGGTGTTTGGCATCGTATTGACACAGTGGAAGATGGATGTCTCTTTGATCAAAGGGAGACCATTAGGGCATGTTTAGGCTGGTAGAATTGAAGAGACTTCTTCTAAAGGGAGTAGTTCCGCGCCTCCTGGCCCCCATGGCCTGCCACCCGCATCTTTACGAACAGGATTCAGATTTATCCGGCTTGCAGCCCTGGCATTTTGCTAAAGCTAACTGTGAGGAAGCTTGCATTTAAGTAGCTTCTGTTTCTTTGAGTTAATCAGTGGGTTACAGAGAAGGGGAGGATGTCATTTGTTTCCATGATGCCTCAGCACGTCATGGGTTCGGACCATTTGGGAAGATGTGACAGTCTTCTCTCTCGCGTCCCCTCCTTCACGGGGTCCCTACCAGCACCCGTCATTAAATTGCACCTTGGGGTTTTCCTTTTCCTCCAGAGCTGGCTTGCCTGGTGGTGGTGGTGCAGCGCAGCGAGAAGAGCCACGTGGGAGGTTCCCGTGGCCAAGTGTCTCGCCACTCAGTGGAAGGGGCTTACATTCTCCTCTGGGCTGGGCAGTGGAGTGGGAGAGAATGGGGCCATGGGAAAACAACACGTCTGCCCATGGGAAGCGTCACAAAAACTGACTGTTCCTGGTGTGGGAGGACCCACGGAAACTAGCTTTGAGTTTGGGGTTAAAAAAATAAGTGTTTAGAGGTTAGTCACTTTTTAAACTTTCAGTTCGTAAATGTTGTTGATTATTGGAGGTTTCCATCGGTTGAATTATCTCCCCCCCTGCCTGCCATTTTCACAGTTTATTAGGATCATGGAGAACACTGGGATTCTCTCCCATTTCTTTCCCTCTTTTCTCTACTTTTTGTTCTCTGTCCTCTTTTGTACTGCCATACAGAGAAGATGGGAGGAGCCAGGCGATGCCGAGGCTTTGTGACAGCACCTAGGACAGAAGGTGGACCTGTGGCCTTCTTTGGAGGGTATATGAGCTGCAGTGAAGGAGGCTGACCTGTGGCTTCATTGTTTCCTGTTTATGGACACGAAAATGGGCTCGAGCAGGAAGGATTAATGAAGGGCTTAATTGAACAGGAAGTCTTTCAGCCCTTCGGAGTTGCTGAAGTGGTGCATACAGCTTGGGTGTTTATCTTGAGTCCCGTATAAGAGGTTGGACTTTCCTGTGGTCGTTTCCTGGAACTTGGTGAGGATCAGAACTTGTCAGGGCATTTGAATGTTGCAGACGGAAAAGCGATAACTAGTCACTGACAGCACTGGGCGAAGGGGAGGGCTTGTTTGGATTTCTGTGTACTGCCAGTCTCGCTTCTTGGGGTTTTCTGCAGCTGGCCTTGCTCAAAGCCTTTGAAAGTCCTTTGAGCTGCTTTTATAGCATCTCAGCAAATTCAAATATAGTATCTCTGGAAAGGAGTGATAAGTCACTCGTCTTATTAACAGCAGGGTTTTGTTGGTTAAATGGGTGTAAGAAAACATATTTGATGACAGGGCCCCTTGTGAGTCAGAGACCAACTTTTCCCTCTTGGAGAAATTCTCATTTTGTGATGTAAGTGAGGTCTAGTCAGAAGACACTGTCACTGGACCCCTGCGAGGGATCTTTTGAGCCACACACAGTTACGGTGGATGTGTGTGTCCTGCAGATGTTTGGTGAGTCTCTGCTTGTCATTTGCTGCCGCCCACAGACGTGACCCCTTTCCACTTAGTGCTCCCTTGACCTCAGGTATTAGGGCCTGTGGGTTCATATCCTGCAGAGTCCATCTGGGACTCCCAGGTGGTTGACAAGGAAGAAGTGAGGGGACTTTTATACTGGGGAGAGGCCTCTTGGGTCCCAGAATGGGTGTTAAGAGTGTAAATGAGAGACGATCCTGGCTGAGTTGGAAGGTTTGAGTTGGCCTCCATTCCCCTGGCCCGTCTGGTTTAAAAGTCCACTTGGTTTGGTTTTATATAGCGATGCCATTTGGATAAATGTTTCTGCTTCCTGGCCTGACATATGGTTACCTTCTGCAGCCCTGAACGTTGGTAGAAGTTCAGCATTGCTTGAGGGTATCCTAGGCCTTGTTAGAAAGGAAGGTGAGTTCTATGCCATGACTCTCTTTTGCCTCCTTTGAATTGATACAGGTTCTTGGGTTTTTATTTAAATTTCTGTGCCACTGTTGTGTCTGCTGGGTCCTTCACGGCAGCCTCCAGTGACACTGAGCCTGGGCTGAGTCTCCGAGTGTGGGATGCTGTGAGCTCCTGTTTTTCATTGGGAGAACGTGTGGTACCTCCAGGATCACAGAGCACAAACAGCGAAAAGAAGGGAGGATAATGGCTCTTATGTTCATTAGTGATTAGCAGATTCTTTTTAATTATGGTCATGTTTTTTAACTTTAGCAGTTGTCATAAAATCCTAGACCTCTTTTATAAACATTCAGGAAGAGACAATTTGTGTGGATTGTAGCGTATCCTTTTATCACAGAACAGACTTCCCTCTGCATTTTGGTTGGTGATAGCTTAAGTAACACCCATACTTTGAACATTACACGTGATTATGTTTCAGCCTACTAAATAAATTTCTATCAGAGCCCCAAAATGAATACTCTGGGCTTCCCAGGGAAGGAAGCATATTAGAACCATGGTGCATTACTTTAGTTTTGCCTTTTCTTACTTTTCTGCGTGGTAAAAAATCACTTTTGGGGGAGGGAATCCAGTGGATTTTAGCCCTAGGTATATTTTCAAGATATAAAATGTTGGATTGTGAGTTGCTGTGTATTTTCCATATGCAAGCAAGGCACTTGAGTTGTAATTGAGTTGTTGGGTTAAACGCTATTGCTAACATTGTTCATCTCTTACTTTCTGTGAAAAGTGGCTGGTTTCTTACTTAGCTGGCATCAGATTTTAGTGCAGGTACTAAAAATTGGTTAATGCCAGGCTTATCATAAATCTGCGAAAGTCATAATTCCCCTTTCAGGGGTGATCCCAGAGCTGGTTCTAAAGACTGTCTACTGCCACCTATTGGTGCATGTTGGCTACTTCATGGGATTTCCAGTGGGCGGGGAAGTTGTCCAGAATCCCTTTTCTATTTGCCGTCCTTTAAATAAAGCAGATCCCTGTTAGCAGACTTACTGTCCAAGAGGCCGAGGATGTGAGAAGCTGAAGTAAGCCTACTCCGTCCGTATCTTTCAG
Source organism: Lagenorhynchus albirostris (assembly GCF_949774975.1). NCBI lineage: Eukaryota > Metazoa > Chordata > Mammalia > Artiodactyla > Delphinidae > Lagenorhynchus > Lagenorhynchus albirostris. Next base: position 92,863,443 of record NC_083104.1, on the reverse strand, counting down.
GGACTGGTTAGCTCTCCCAGCGCTGCCTTTGTGCTTTGGTCCATCACGTGCGGCTGGACTTTCGAGTCTCACCCTGTGCACAACTCCATGGGGAATGTTTCTGGTGGGAAGTTTCCATAGGATTGACTTTTCAGTTATACTGCTAGGGTTCCACTGGGTTCTGTTGTTTAATGAATGAACTGTGTAACATTGCAGGATGAATTTCTTCGTGTATTTTTCTTCTCTCCTTCAAAGAACGAAGTAAAACATGATTCCTGCCTCACAGAGTCATTTGGTCTCCCTTCCCAGCCATCGTCTCTGCCAGGATTCGAGGAGTTTTCTGGCAGTTCGCAGCCGGGTATTGAGTAACCTAAAATTGAGAAACTGCTGGGGTTCTTGTTGAAATAGTATTTTTAAAAACAAAATTGGCAGTCCCACCTCAAGAGAGAATGAATGGAAAGGCAGATCAGCATTTCAACTGGTTCTCTGAGGCTTTTACAGATGAGTGTACTTTAGGTAACTTGTTCACACCTTGTAACTACAGTAGTGTATTAGGCATTTCTTTGGCAGATCCATGCTGGATTAAGACTTTTAACTTCCACGTGTTGGTCTTCTGACTCGTGTTATCCTTTTGTTACTTTTGCTGTAAACAGTTTTTGCTCAGGACTGCCCTGAACCCAACAGTCTTTGTGGAGAGGAGCATTTGCAGCTCCTAGATCCTGGGTTTGGAGGTGGATCCCCGAGAAGGAGAGGGTTATGCGGCCTGGGGGTGGCGAAACCTGCGGCTTTCCATTGGTGGTAAACTGTAACACATGTGACACTTGTGACTGACAGAACAAAAGGGCTTTGTTGCCGCTTTAATTGTTGATTAATGATGATCCCTCTCGAATTTGACATGGTTGCTTTCTAGAACACAAAAGAAGTCAATGTCAAATATTTCCTTGATCATGACAGAGTCAGGATTTCCAGGCAGCCTCGGTTCTTTGACACTTCAGGATGCTGCATCAGACTTTAAAAAAATAATAATTGCATCATTTTATTAATGGGATCCAAAGCAGTTCTGCATATTACTTTTCATACCATTTGTGTGGGCTCACACCACCAGCCTGAGATTTGTGTGCCCAGCAGATGTTTTACTTGGGAAGACACCACATGTATCTTGTAGATATTTAGTACTTTTGGTATTCTCCTTTCTCTCCCCTGACCCTTTTTATCTGAGGTAAAGAAAATGAAGGCTCACCTTTCTCTCTGATGCCCGCCCACTTTCTGAGGGAGTGCAGTTATTTGTGAGCATTTGGAGTATCTTCCGAAGTCGGGGTGGTGTTTGGGTTTGCAGTACTTGCCTTCTCTTTCGTCTGGCCTTTTGGTGGGTAGAGCTGATGAATATACTTATAAGTGGTTAGGTTAGCCTTCCTGAGGATATCTCAGGGTTCTGAAGGAAGTTCATGTGTTTTCCTAAATGAGTGATTTATTCCTAACTGGAAGGATTAAGCCTTAAGGCAGCAGAGTATAGATAGCATAGTAGTTAGTAGTTAAGGGAATTATGCAACAACTTTTGGCATTGTGCCATCTTTTTTTTTTTTTTGGAAACATCTATATTTAAACGTTTTTCCACCTCTGCCTTCTAAAGTGCAAGGCGGTATGCGTATCTCAAGATCTGGAAGTTACCACGATTGCTGTTTTGCCTGACAACCTGTAGTTGGGAAGTAGGCGCTAGCAATCTTTAGCAACACAGGCATTTTGGAGGTTTTTATTTCCCACTTGGTACAGGCTAAGATCAGTACTTGTCACCAGAATTATGAAATCATGATGCAAGAGGAATTATTACAGGAACGACTATATTCAGGTTTTATAGATGAGATTGGAGCTAGAAGGACCCTGAGTTGTTTCCTTTTCATAGGGGTTCTCCCCCCTCCCTCCCCCACCCCGCCCCACCCCACTGCTTCTGCCAACAAGGAAATAGAGTCCCAGCTTGCCCAAGGTCACAAGGTAGTTGAACCAAAGCAGCCCAGGTTTTGTGATACCATGGTTCTTTTCCTTGTACCACTCTGACCAAGCAGAACTTTACAGGGTTTCATCTCCAGGAGATTCAAGCAAAAAAAGTTCCTTTCGGTATATCAGGTTAATAGCAAACTTTTACTCTAGTTGCCTGTGTAATTTAATTTAAGACAAGTGCTGCAAATATTTAACATCCTGCGGTTTTTAGCATAAACAATTTCATGTCTTTCTATGTTAAGCAAGAAATGAGGCCTCTGAACCAGTACGGCAAGATCTCCCGAAACACCTGAAAGCAGGCATTTCTCTTCTCATGCAGACCTGCAGACCTCCCTTTCCTGTCACTGGGTGAAGTCCCTACACCCCGATGAGACAAACACCCATTGTAACTCTGGAGCAGGGTGGGACGTGAGCGCCGAAGGATGGAGCCTGTTGCCAGGGCTTCTCGTTACCAAGTTTGCTGTGGGTTGGTCTCTGCTAGCCTCCGGGTTCACTTGAGGATGTGTTTATTTTCTCTTTACTATACAGGATGTTTACAGCCATCCTGTGTGGTTTGCCCGCAACTGCACTTGCATTTGAATTTGGTGGGCAGCTTGCCCTGGGCAGGGGATATCCCCTGCCCGACCCATACAATCTCCAACACACACCCGCCCTTGTTCCTTTGACTAGCTGCCAGGTCTGTAGTGTGTGTGTGTCTGGGGGTAGAATAGAGTGGGTACTTATTTTGGAGATGGAAACACAGGAATTTTTTTTTTTTTTTTTTGAATAGGCCTTTCAGCAAATTGGCAAAGCTTCAGGGCCAGCTCCCACACCAGCACAAAGAGCCTGGCTATGCGGGTCCCTCTGCATCTGTGGGATATAACGCATTTTCTTTCTTGAGTGAACACACACCCTGCGCTCCCACCCATGCCTTGCTCTCTGTTTAGACTTGGTGTGTAATCTAAATAACTGGATTTACCAGCTTATGTTTTTAATATTGGAAAATTAAGTTAATAAGATGGTGTTTGGCACACACGGCCCTCCACAAGGACCGGCTGGGCACTGCCTTAGACCCCCTCGTCCCCCTCGCTCCCGCCTTGTCCAGCTGCGTTGCGTGCATACCGCTCGTCCTCCATGGGTTTGTAAACGATCAGAAATCCTGGGCAGAAATGGAATTTAATTAACCTAGAAATTGCTGTTGTGCCATATTTAGGGCTGCCCTAGAGATTGAGCACACAGATAGCAATAAGCCGGTTAACTCTATCCTGTAGGTAACCCCGGAGGAGACCCGGAGACACAGTGCCACGGTGATGGCGGGCTGCCCGGAGGCTTCCAAAGGCAGGGTTTGGGGAGGGCAGGAGAGGGCACCGGGAGAGTGTTACAGAACAAACAGTATTTGGCACAGGACGTGGTCAGCCACCAGTGGGTTTTCTTTACAAGCTTTGTCTTGGAATTTATCTGTTAACTTGGAAAATAACGCTAGTGTTTATTTTGGTCTGCTTCTCTATTCCCATAAAGGTGCTGTACTTTTTTTCTTTTTAACCTAAATATGAAATATATTTGAAGACTTATTGGGGTAAAATTTTATGTGATCAAGCAAAACATTCCTTTGGCTGTTGGCCCCGGTGCCAGCGAATCCCACATGAGAGAAGGCTTCACTGTGAACCGTGGGGCGTGGAGGAGAGGAGGGAGAAGACGGACGCCCTCCCCTCCAGCTCACGCGGCTCGTCAGGAAGTGCCGTCTCTGACGTGCGGTGGTCTCGTGTGCAGGGGCGCGTGGCAGGACCTCCACACCTGGGCCAGCGGATTGTGGCCCAGGGACAGGTGTCCTGCGTGTGGACACGTGGGGTGCAGCGGCGTGCCTTGGGGTGGGGGGGTACCTTGTGACGCAGCGTGGTTGACAGCCAGGACGCGACCTTAACTGGATTTTGTTCGATGATGCTCCTGATGGGCAAGTGGCTCAGTAAATTCTCAATAAGCGGTGCCGGTGGTGGCGGAGGAAATTGTGACCGAACAGGCAGGTGCTTCCGAAACTGATTCTTAGTGAAACTGGATTCCACTCGACCTTCGCGGAGCCGTATCCTGGGATGGCCAATAACTTTACTGGTGGCAGAACCACAGGCCTCTCCTGTAGCTCTTGGGTCCGTTTCAGATCTGTCCAGCCATCCCCCTGCCACCTCCGGATTGCCATGCCCTCTGCCCCTCTGCTCAAAAAACGTGTGATTCCTAAGGAATGAGTGAGGAAGTGGTATTGTTCATAAATGGGACAGCAGCGCAGTGTTCCTGCCCTTCTCTCTCAACACCTACGGAGGGCTCGCCCTCGACATGCGGCAGCCCGTACATGCAGACATAGGACATAAGGAGGCCCTGGCAGGAGAGCCCACTCTGTAGGCCATCGAAGGGCAGAGGAATGGAAATGGAGTTGAGCGGGAGGTCCTGGGGGATGTGCTATTTGAGGATGGCTCAGTCTCTCTGAGGAGGTGACTTTTGAACAGAGACATGGAAAACGTGATTCTGTAAAAAGCAGCAGGCTGGAATGTTCCCCTCGCTGGATTATAGGAAGAAGCCAGCCATGGTGAGATAAAGGGGAGAAGCATTCCAGCCAGAGGGAGCAGTCTGGAGTAAGCAGGGTCCCCTGAGAACCTTTGCCTCTATCCTAAGAGCATTTATTTCTACATAGAGTGACACTCTGGGGGGATCAGATCAGTAAAGCAACGTTCGTATCAACACATCTCCCCCCCCCCCCCCCCCCGCCGCCAACGCCCCCAAAAAGAGGCACTTTTGCTTAAATGGGATTCACACCAGCAGGGCTGAACTTTGTTGTGACTGGGTTGCCATGGGGCTCCTGTCCCTTCTAGAAAAGGGACACCCAGATGGCCTTACCCACGACAAGGGCTTCAGATAGCAAGCTCTGCATTCTCTGAACTTGCTCTCTGAATATTTTACTCTTTCAATTCACATACACACATTTACACCACAGAAGGTGAGGAACAGCGATGATTTGATCTGAAACCACTTCTGTTCCCTAAGCCTCACTGCCCCTCAACCCTAGATTTTAACACACTGTAAATAAAAGGTTACCCTCAATGTATTTATTCATATATACATGTATTTGCACATTTCTTCCTCAGTTGGTTTAAGTTTCTTCGGCTTGCTGGAGAGTTTGGTTTTAGTTGGTTTCATTGACCTTCCTGGCACGGAGGAGTCTTCTGTAAGGGAAATTCCTTCCTGGATCAGTTAATAAAAGATCAACACAGAAGTGAGTCTTGTGCCACTTGACACTCCTGTGGTTTGTGTGGGACAGACGCCCTCTGTATTTTCTGCATTCTGGCTTGCTGTGCATTACCAACGCGAAGCAAAGGCCCTCCTGGCTAAACTTCAGGCAAAAAAGCCTTTGGAGGCCCTACATTCTGCTTGTTTCTTCCCTTGATGCCCAGGAGCTCCACACTCTCTCCAGCCCCACCCCTGGGTGGCTCTGAACTCCCTTAGTTCAACCTAAATTTCCATTTAAAGCATCTTCGCCCTGGTAATGGACTGGAGGGTGTTCCTGGTGGAGGGATGGGTGGCTCCCATCTTGCTGGCCTGATCACGGCTGGCGCCCAGCAGCTGAGTACAGGCCCTCCTGGAGCTCCACCGCCGTTGGTGGGTGTCTGATCATGCCTGTCCTCTCCTGCACACCAGCCTCCTTCTTTCCCCAGCACCTCCAGGTGCAGATAACCTAGGTCTTCAGCACATCTGGACCTCCCGCCCCCTTTCTGTACTGATTTTAATAACATACACTCATTTCCTCGTATCGGACACTCTAGAATGAATCACCTATCCTGCAAACATACCCCGAATGGCTAAGAGTGCTTCCTCCCTGGATTTGGCCTCTGAGTTGTGTCATTCAAGCTCTTTTGTTGCGTGGGGACAGCAAAGCAAAGCCACACCTTTGTAATCCCCCGGGACCCGCACACACAAAGCCAAACCGCAGACCTGCACTTTGCACAAAGTACGGATTCTTCTGGCCTCTTTAAAACAAAATATTGGTTTGTCTTGTTCTTTAGGTCCTGCTTTCATCTGCGTCTCACAAATACTTCATCACTTGGGAGCTTGGCTTAGTCCTCTGAGGGGTAATTTATTTTACTGCCGCTTTTTAATCTGTTATGCCCTTATTTTTCATAGCCTCCCTGAGAAAGTCATCAGGGAAAAAGCGCCTTTTATTTGAGCAACGGTCGGAGCATTTATCTTTGAGGTTATGAAATTGTAGAATGTTTTTCCGTGTCCTGCTCTGTCATCTGTGTTTGCGTGTTTGTTTTTCATTCAGGCTGTGCCGTCTTCTCATTATGTGTGGCATTTGTCATTGCCGACTTTTGAGAAAGCAGTAAACACGGAACATCCTGTTCACGTACAGGCAGTGATTCCATAAAGCCCCCTTAATGCCCAGAGTGTGAGTTGTGTCCATTTAAATGAAGATGTACAAATCAGAAAATTGCCAATTAAAACCCCTTTTCAGTAGGAAAACATTACAGGGGTTTTCTTTTAACAGGAAGGGCAAGTTGGAGGAGAGAAGGAGCTTGTTGGAAGAGGAGGGTAGTTCTCTTGGGCTCAGTCCACCCTGAGGGTGGCAGGGCATGGCGCCGCTGTCTACTTTTCTGTATCCTGTCCTTTCTCTGAAGTGATCCTGCTCAAGGCACGGGCTGTTTGCTGCCTGGTGCCAGTGAGCTGAATAGAGAAATGGAGAGTGAGCAGTGAGCATGTTAAAGCAGTTGAACAGGGTGATTTTATGTCTGTGAGTCTAATAATAAATTTGAGCTTGTAGTTTGTGTCTTTCATTTTCCCCCTACAATAATTATCTTATAAAAATATCCATTTGTAAAAGACAGAAAATCTAAAGGGGACCGTGAGGGGGAACCAAATGCAAAACGGATCCTCTTCTGCGAAGGTTTGAGAAGCACTGCGCCTTACATCTCTCAGTCGGGGACACACACACACACACACACACACACACACACACACACACACACACACCCCCCCCCCACACACACACACACACACACACACCCCACACACACACACCCCCCCCCCCCCATCTGATCCTCCTTGAAGGTCAGTCCTCTGGGCTTGGAGGCTCTCCCAGCACACACTTCTGCTCTCTCATCTTCTGGACAGTCAGTTGGTAGCAAAAAAAGAGGTCTTTGTTCCTCACAACACAGGAATGGGAGCATTGTTTTATTCCCTTACCATTTATGACGTTTGGAATTTCTGTTAAACCGTGTTATGTGGCTGTTTTCCTCTGGTTATTCCTGGGTTCTGAAGTGCTTTTGATTAATTTGTGACGTTTGTAAGATTTTAGGGACTGAGGGTTGTTGCCCAGTTAGTATGCAGCAGTCATGCTGTCTCCCTGTTGATCAAATGTCAGTTCATATTGGGAATATGACCTATTCAGGAGTGTTTCTGGTGGGTCGTAAGGGAGGCAAGAGTTGAGTCTGGGCAGGACACGGGAGGTTAAAACTTAAGGGAGCTAATTTTTACAAAGTGGAAAACCAGTGTGTGTGTGGGGGGGTTATTTTGTTAAATACTAGAATGTTAACTTAAAATGTTAGGGTATTTTGAGCACCCGCAGTTAAAGATACTATGCTTACTGTTTTCCATGATCTCAGCGATAGTTAAGGGAAGACTTGTTCGTGCTGTAGAATTATAAATATATGTAATACTCAAAGCAGCCTTGAGCTGGGGTGGCTTTATCAGCCCCACCCACATAGGGATTGACTCCAGTTTGGGGTTCTGAGCAGATCCGTTTAAAGCCCTGTGCCGTAGGGCTGCTTTTCGATTCTTGTTTTTTCCCTGCTCTCAAATACTGTTTCTTGAGCATCTTTGTGAGCAGGGCCAGAGAGGTGGTTTAAAGCAGGACACGTACAGGTTCACATCCTCAAAGGTGTTTATTTTCCATTAGGCTGTTGATATCTTGAAAATTCAAGGAAGAGCTAATAGGAGGCAATTTATGGTAAAGGTCAAGCCAGTTATACAGGGGGTAAAAACACTTGGGTAGATAAAGGAATACGGTTACTGGCTACAGCGTTAGGAAAAAAGTAAAGAAACCTTTCCAAGAGTCATTAGGATTCAAATTAATAGAGTGTCTGACATGTAAAATTGTGTGAATGAACAATGTCTGGTTAAGGAGATTGAAGTTGTGATTTGTAGACACCAAAGGATAAATTAGGGGTTTGGTATCTACGTAGGATGGTAATAGGGGAGAGGCCTGAGAAAGGTAGGTTAAGGCCAGTTTTTCAAATCCCTAACTAAGGACTTTGGACTTTTTGTGTGGGCAGAAGGTAACCCATAATTTGGGCATGAAGGAGGGGTTTTGAATAGACTAGAGAAGTGATCTTCCCCCCCTCCCCCCACCCCCTGCATTACAAGCTTTAATTCCAGGTGGATTTATTTGGCTGACTTGGAGATAGAAGAGCTTAGAGATGGGGAGACTACTTCCTCTGGGGGTGTGAGACCAGGTCAGTGACAGGCTAAGGTGGACGGGGTGTCCTTACACAATATGAAGGCAGTTGTGCATGTGTTTGTGATAGTATCGTGTTAAAGCACAGAATGCTAAATAAATGTGGCAGATGATTTGTGAAAAAGCACAAAAGTCATTAATCCCGTGTCACCTAATACCGCATGCCGCTTTGGAAATACCCAGGCACACACTGGTTTGTGCACAGGCACGCGCTTGTGTGCAAACGTGCACACATGCTCATGGTGCATATTTTATATCAGTGTAGAGAATGTAGCCCTTTAAAGCAAATTTATTGCCCTTTAAAGCAGGCTTGTGGTTTACAAGAGTGAGAGAGATATAGAGAACCTTAATTAGAAACAAAGAGTTTGCTTGAAATAAGGTCTCTCTTCCCTTTTGTGTCATGATTTTATTGCTGCAGGTAGATCTGTATCCTCGGATCTCTGCTTGTTGTTAATTTTCTTTTGCTTTTACAGGCCCAGGCTGCAAGCACAAAGGAAGTTTGCTCAATCCCAGCCGAATAGTCCCAGCACAACTCCAGTAAAGATAGTGGAGCCATTGCTACCCCCTCCAGCTACTCAAATTTCTGACCTCTCTAAAAGGAAGCCTAAGACAGAAGATTTTCTTACTTTTCTCTGCCTTCGAGGTAAGACTGTGTTGCCATTTTGGAGGGAGCGGCCTGGTTGAAGGAAAAAGGGGCAAGGCCTGTCCCCAGGAGTTTTGATGTTGGCTTTGGTCTCTGCTCTACAACCTCTTCGAATTCCCAGCCTGGTTTGAGGGAGTGAGAGTGTAAAGTGAGGAATCCCACCCAGAGGGTGCTTGAGCCTTCCTGTTTCTCCTTCCTTTTTCCTCTGACTCCCGAATCACCTTTCTTGGCATCTCAACACACAGTGTCACAGTTTGTAGTCTTACATTTTTTTTTTTTGGTAGTCTTACATTTTTATAATTGACTTCTCCCTGACATCCTTTTAGGACCTCTACCACCCCAGCATCACCGTCACACACATGCTTTGCAAACTTGGCTTTTTGTTTTGTAATTTTTTTTTTTTTTGGTGGGGTAGTTGTGGATGGGTGTTAGTTCCCGTTTCCTAGTGTTTCCTGAGGTCTGAGAATAAGCCACGCTAATGGAGGGTCCACTCCCTCCCCCCACCATACTACTTTAGGAAAAATAACAGTAGTGCTTTGTAGGTGTAGATAACAGTGGAAATATTGGTCTGTCCATATGAACAGGACCAGTGAACGGAGTGCACGGAGAGGATTTTGTAATTACAAAATTACAATTTTGTAATGAAGGACGGGTTTGGATTTACATGGCCTTATTTTGGGAAAGTCTTTACTGTAGGAACTAAGTGAGGGAAGAACACAGAAAATGGTGAGGGAGATTGAGGGGCCTCTCCATTTCAGGTAGGAGCATCACAGAAGGGCGTCTTCGAGCTTCTCGTTGCCCTGTTGGGCCATAGCATTTCAGTCTGTGCTTTGACTGATGGTGCTCACGTTGGTCACTGAATCGCCGCAGGTCTGTCAGGCTTTTCCACGGAAAGCGGACCCTTGGCAGCCTTTGTGATTATACAGATTTCATTGTGAGGCTCTTTGTTTTTGTTTTTTTTGCGGTACGCGGGCCTCTCACTGCTGTGGCCTCTCCCGTTGCGGAGCACAGGCTCCGGACGCGCAGGCTCAGCGGCCATGGCTCACAGGCCCAGCCGCTCCGCGGCATGTGGGATCCTCCCAGACCGGGGCACAAACCCGCATCCCCTGCATTGGCAGGCGGACTCTCAACCACTGCACCACCAGGGAAGCCCACGAGGCTCTTTGAAACTCCATATTTCATTTCTCATCAAACTCGATTTACTCATTTTTTTGGGGATCTGGATGGGCTCATTTCCTGTTTTGTTCAGAGAGTTGTAATCTGTTTTGATGTTTGATTGTCCCAGATCCCATCAGTGTAGCCCCTTCAGGCTGGCTGCTTTGCCCTTTGACACGTCCCTGTCATGCTCCCATCCCAGCTCCCTGACGCAGTGGAATGTCCTGGACTCTTGTTGTGTACTCCCTCCCTCAGCCCCGAGATCAGCCATTTCTTCTAAGAGCCCTGTTCATTTTAAGGAACAGCTGCTCTTTAGGAGCTAGGGTCTGGGCTTGAGGTGTGCTTCATAGCTATCAGAGGGAAATGCGTTGTGTGTGTGGGGGGGCATGTGCAAGGGCATGTATGTGCACATGTACACACATGCTCATTTAGTATGCACATCTATGTCTCTAGGTCTATTAAAATCCATGAACGAGCACCAGTACCTCCTAATTTTAGTTTAGCACCAAAGGGTTCCTTCTGGTTTTCTGGTTTTTTTTTCCTATATTAAACAGTGAGAAAGTTGACTCCTGTTATCCATAAATTGTTTATTTGATCCATCTTTTCCAGTGTGCCCCACCTCCCATCTCTTCTGCCACCCTCCCCACGGAGCCCTTCTGATCTCACTTGGCTGGGACCCTGTGAACGGCCTGACCTGTGTGTGAACACCTACTTCTTCATCCTCCTTTGGCTCTCGCACACCACAGGGGCTGCCGTGGTCATTACACACACACACACACAGACACACACCCCTTGTACCAGTTTGCTTTAGGACTAAATTGTTAGGGAAGGGAAAATGAAGGGTGAGGTTTTTGTTTGAGATTACAGGCTACTGATACGATAGTCCTGGGAGACTCAAGACATAAAGGAGGAGAATAACTGTATTTCAGTGCAGACCACTTCTCCCTCACGAAAGGGAGGTGGGGTGGGTAGCAGGGCCTCCTGCCAGCATCTCCCTTGGGTTTGACATAGCTCTTTGCCGAAGGAGTCTAGTGATCCTAGGTGTTGAGGGTGGAGATGGAAAGGAAGGTGTAAAAACCCACTAGCAAAGAATCAAGTGCAGGATTGGCTGTGAAGGGTGAAAGGAAGAGGAAAGATGAGAGTGACCAACCGGCTGGTAGACGGTGGGGTGGTGTCATGAGCAGTGGAGGGTGAGTGGGACCAGGTGATCAGAAGAAGGAATTTGAGCCAAAGGGATCTTTGAAGGGTCAACAAGTGTCATCAGAAGCAAGATGGTTCAGGTAAACAGTTAAAGCTGTGTGTTGGTTAGACTCTTCATTGTGTCTTTTTAATCCCACTGGACCCACATTTACCTTGGAGCCATGCCTTAACTCTTTTCTTTAGGAAGATTCACTGATCGTGTTCTATTAGGATGTCAGAAAACTGCTCTGCAGATTATGGAATTTAGTTACGAGCGGAATTTGTATGTTTGTGCCACGTGCCTGTATATGCATGATTTGTTTACATCATATTTCCTCTGGTTTGGGGTGATTCAGGGAGGACCTGCTTGGAGAGGCATGCTTAGTACTCGAGTAAATGGCACGTAGGGAAAACATTCCCAAGTACCCAACTTTGACATTTCCAGGCTCGAGACACAAGAGAATCATGTCTTTTCATAGACACAGTTTACTTCTGTCACTTGTCAGATGGAACAAAAGTTTCAGTAAGTGAAACATAAGATGTTTAATTTTGGAAAAATGCTCTGAGGCTTGGAAAGTTCTTCCTGCATTCATGAGCCAGACAATACAAATAGGTTCCGTTGTTTATTTTAGCTGATGTGCAATAAGGTTTTGACACAGAGTATTGCACTCTCTTCCTCTTCCTCCTGTGCTTTTTAGATTTAAGGTATTTTATTTTAAAAGCCAGGGCTGTGTGAGGTCAGGTGTGTTTACCTGATCTGGCTTTTCTAAAAGCCTCAAATGATAGGTGATTCGCTAAGTACTTCATGATATTGGAAATGTGATGGATTTGGTGGCCTTAGATGGCATACTTTAATATGCAGTTGCTTGAGCTAATTAAAACTCATATTTTGGGCTTCCTTGGTGGCGCAGTGGTTGAGAGTCCGCCTGCCGATGCAGGGGACGCGGGTTCGTGCCCCGGTCCGGGAAGATCCCACATGCCGTGGAGCGGCTGGGCCCGTGAGCCATGGCCGCTGAGCCTGCATGTCTGGAGCCTGTGCTCCGCAACGGGAGAGGCCACAACAGTGAGAGGCCCGCGTACCGCAAAACAAAAACAAAAACAAAAACAACTCGTATTTTGAGGTGTACAAGGGTTAAATAGACAAAGCCTGTTGTAGTGGTACTTTAATAATTCTCTTTCGGTTTCAAATGTTGAAACTTTTTTTAGTTATAAATGTATTTCATGTTCCCTAGGGAAGATCAGCAGAAAAGATGGAGAAACAGACCAAAAAAAAAAAGAATCAAAATACCCCTCCCTCTCATCTCCCAGAGACAACCACTGTTTATTGTCTCCTTGGTGAAAATGTTACTAAGCCTTCTCTGTGCATATACAATACAAGTCACACACCCCAACTGGAATTGCATTATATTTTTATTTTTGCAATCTGGTTTTCCTATTTCACACTCTCACATAAATACCCCTTCCATCTTGTGGATGTCTCATCATTTATCTAATTCTTGATTTACATGTAGATGTATTTCTAACTTTTAGGTATCAACTGCTGGTGACACTTCCTCACTTAAGTCTTGGCCTCATCTGGCATCTTAACAGACAAAGTTGATAGTTGGGAATTTGATTAACTTTTTCTTTTACACCTGCATTCTAATTCTGCCGCTGCTTTTTTCGTTCGGGTTCCACACCAAACAGAGTTTGTCTGAGCCCCAAACTTCATGCTCAGCCTCAAGAGCCCGGCCACTCCATCACCCTTTACAGGAGTCTCTGGGTAAAGGAGACAGTCTTGATAGGCTTCAGTATTGGTGGGAAAGAAAGCCTGGCTGCAGAAATCGTGAAGGAATCAAAGACCTGGAAACGATGTTTATTTCCAAGGATTACAGATCATCCTTTTCTCCAGTCCTCCGTTATTACCCGTAATAGTCTCAGCGCTATTTTGGAATATGGAAGAGAATGAATCTTGAGACTGAGAAAAAGCCGGCAAGTAGAGTTCTTTAAGCCTTGGTGTTCGTTACCCATCGTGACACTCAGCAAGCCCAAGACCCAGCCTTCTCCCCACAGCTCCATTAAGTATCTTCAGCGAAAGCCTGGGGTGGGGAAAAATGATACCATTAATAATTCTGGGATTAGTGTGTACATGTCAACACAGCAGCCAGTTGTTCAGGGATAAGAAGCTTTAGAGATTTAAAAAATCTGTCGTAAGGCACGCATAGACCTTTCAGCTAAGTTTGGCAGGGCTCTCTCCTTTCCTATTTAATATCATGACCTAAAATCTCTAAAGGAACAGAAGAGTGAATAGTGCAGCCGGCCCGAAGTGTTTGCCTGCAGTGTATTTATCTTTAAATGGCTGCTTTGAAGGGGGTCCACATGGCTCCTGCCAGAGGCATAATTAGCATCTTTTGCCGAGAAGGGGGAGGGGTGTGTGCCCTGGGCGGCGTGCATCGATTCTAACCATCGCTGCATTTTCTGTCACCGGTCTCGTTATTCTTAATGAGTTCTGTCTTCTTCTCTTTGTCCTGACTGTGATTATTAGCAGGTTAAAAAAGCTTAACACAGCAGAGCAGTGGCAGGTTAAATGATTCTCTTATTTATATTTTTCTCTTTATGGGGCTCTGCAAACAAGGGGATTCCCAAGGGGCATCCCTGAAAATACACATCTACACATGGTTCCTTCTTCTGACCGTGGGTGTCACAGTCCAGTGTCACAGTTCGGAGGAAAGAGAGCTATCTTGGAGGAGGAGCTCTTAGGAAAGACCCACGCTGTCAGCCGCGGCGAAGCAGTCCTTTCTGTTTTGGGACTGCTTGCCTTTTGTTTCGCAGGTCTTAGAGAATCTTCAGCGATCAGCCGTCATTCAATTGCTAATTAATTCAGCAAGCCTTTATTGAACGTTTTTTATATGCCAGACACTAGAAAACAGATTAGCAACATGAAAGCAGTATCCCTGTGGTAGGTGCGATAGACCAACTAGGCAATGCCAGGGTAGAGGGTGCGCGTGTGGGACAGGAATGGACTCTGCCTAAGGCTCTCTGGGATGGAGCTGGCTTTGTAGAAGGAGAAAGTTCTGCAGGAGCCCCTCCTAAGGCCTGGGATGGTGTTGGGCTTGTTGTTTGGAGGGCCCCTCGTTAAAGCAGGGCAGTTAGACGTGTCCGATTCTGTGGGCCCTGGGCTGGATGTTCACCGACGTTCTTCAGCTGAGAGACGAGACATAACACGTCCAGACCCTTATTGAGTAAGATGATCTCGGCTAGAGGAAGGGCTCTCTAGCCGGAGGCTGAATGATCCTAGTGGATCTTGGGCAGATGACTTAAACCACTCTAAGTCCAAGTGTCTTCTATTGTAAAATAGGTGTGTAGTCGGCACACAGTTGCTGTGGAGTTAAAGTCATGGGTGTGAAGCAGGCCAGATGGTGCCTGATGTGGTGCCTGATGTGGTGACCATCCAGTGGACTTAGGTTTCCCAGTGAATTTAGGCAGACGAAGAGGGTATTGGAGGAGCCTTCCGTTTGCAACTGAAGAGGAATGATATAAAAGACCAGCTGAGGAGAATGCAGGTACCAGGAGAGACAGACCACCCATGGAACTCTCACTAAAGGCATTCATTGGCTTTATTGGTAAGGAGCACATGTTCTGATAAGAGTACTGGCGTTGGGTATTGAGGAAGCCTGGGGTGATTTCGAGGTCACAGAATGAAAGGGGATTAACCTGCTATAAAGCAATTAAGTACTCCTCCAATTGCCAGGAACACTATGGCACTAGTAATGGACTTCCTTGAGCAAAATGGGAGTACTTTACATGGACTCTGGGGAGGAAGGCCTTCTTCACGGTGATGCACAGCTTTTCTTTGATGGATCCTTTGAGAGGTGTCGCATCTTAATTTTTGAGAGAGGAAACAGACAAAGTGGTGTTCTTGCCACCCTGAGGATTTTAGTGGCCACCCTCACTTTTCTCCAGATCAGACTGGCCTTATGTTCCTCATATGCTTGGTTTTCCAAGAGCCTGTATACTTGGCTTAGTTGTGCTGAGCAAGCAATTTACTTGCCAGGAGAGTTTATCGGGCTAGTTATGAAGAAATACGAAACCATCGTGTCCTTAAGCGCCAAGGAGGGGAAGGATGGATCCCCTTTAATTGCTCTGTGACCTCGATCAGTCGTTAAGACTCCAAGACATTTTGCTCAGAGGGTTGGCCCCACTCCAGACTAGCTGGCCTCCGACCAGGCTTTGCCTTCCCTGCAGATAGAGCAGCTCCCTTCTCCCTGCCAGTGGCTGCTGGCGTGGAGTCAGTATCCTTCTCACAGTTGCCTGTGGCCTCCCCCTTAGTTTCTGGAGAGTCCCTTAGTATTTCTTGTCCTTTCTGAAATCCATTTAGAGAAGGTAGATGGAAGTAAGGAGAGCCCTGTTTTGTTTACAGAGCACCTTGCTGGCAGCTGACAGCACTAAAGTCATCAGGATCCATGTCCCAAAGGCAAGGTGCCCCTTCTACCGTATTTACGTCTGATAGGATATGTGGACACTTTCGTGGTGGAGAGGGCACAGACTTAGGTGTTCTCTGGGTAGTCTCTGTGTGGCCTTGATGAAGTTAGTTTCTGACTTGTTTCCACTTCTGCTAGGTTGAGGGTGCTGTGTGGTGTGATCTGCACATTCAGTTGCTGGGAGGAGATCCAGAGACCTCATTGCATTTGACTGGATGTGTATGCGTTTGTGTACGTTTCAGGTCACAGGTGTAGACAGCCTCGTGGGAAAGACAGTAAGCAGATTATTCCAGCTTTTAATTAAATGATACTTTCTCCCATTGCTGTGGTCGGCTAGGTCGGCACGTGAGCCGACGTGCCAAGAGGGAAAGTGGTTCTCGTTGCCAAGCCCCTCATGTCAGGGCTCGTAGAACACATGCCCTGCCGTGGGGCATTTCCTAAACGTGCGGTCAGGCTGGCGCATCTGGGAGCACGTAACTGAAGAGGGGGACACTGAAGTGACCGTCATATCATCACTTCCCCCCTGTTCTTCTTGAAAAAAGGCTCTTATGGGCTGAAGGTTTCCAGCTCTCACAAGGCATTACTCTGCCCAAGTTCCAGAAATTCTAACTGTTGAGTTCATTTTGTGTTTCCATCCTATTTCTGTGCACCGCACTGCCCCCCTCCCCTTGTTGCCAGTCTGCTAACTTTCCCACTTAGTAAAGCAGAGAGGAAAGAAATTGCCTTTGCTCTCACCTGTGGAAAGTGACAGCCTGCTTTTATAGTTTTGAGTTGTTTTTGTCACTGAAGCCATGTGTCAGCCTAATGCACTGAAGTGTGGGTGTTGACAGTGCTTTTGCATATGCTCCCTCGTAGGCCTTTGGGGTCATCACAGATGTTATGTCTGAAGACATTAATCTCATTGTACAGACAAGTAAACTGAGGCTCCTGACAATGGGCACGTGACTGCCAAGCTGAGGCTTCATCCTGGACTTCTGGATTCCACGTAGAGTCCTTTTCAATGATTGGCGTCCTGTTTTTGGATAACGTGTGTATTATAAGGAAGAGCAGTTCCAGGACGGGCTTCATCGCCCAGGCCCCTCCTTATCCCATAAGGAATTAGGGGCTCCCTTGGTGTTTGGCCTTTGGCTGGCGGGCTGTTTCCCAAGCCCTGCTAAATGTGCCCCTGGTGGTGCCAGAAATGACATTAGCTGCATGTTTAAAAATTTTATTGTAATATTAACTACATTTTTTTAGGGCATGTGATATTAATTTTCTACTGATATAATAGAATCCATTTAAATCATGAATATGAATCATTTTAAAGAAAATAGCAGGTGGATATGGCACATCATCTCAGGGCCTGTGGAAGTGGGTGAGGTTTGGGAAGTCTTGATGTAAATTCTTCTTCCCTGGTAAATTGTAAAGCCCGACCTGGAAGAGACAGAGGTCATCATTCAGTGTGTTAACAGTCGTCGCAGTCTTTCAGGGCACTTGGTGTTTACGTGCGGGGTGCCTGAGTGTTCAGGGCGAGTTCGGATGTCTGGTCTGTGAGGGTTGCTGGTGCCTGGATCAGCGCCGGTACATACACAGCGGGATGAATGGACCAAGGCAGTTGTACCCACTTTCTCCCTTGACTCTCCAGTTTCGAAGGATGGAGCTCTCTCCTCTCCTCTCACTTGGGAAATCAGTAAATAACTATCCCTTTCTCCCCCTACCCAGGCCCTACCGGGTCACTTTGAAGTTCTGTATTTTAATTTAATATGATAGTAGGGGCTGATTGCTTTCATTCTGTTTGTGTATCCTGAAGATCAATTACAGACACGCCGAATGGGGGGAGGGGAACAGCCCAGAGGTTATTAGGTCAAGCTACAGAATTTGACTCCCCAGCTAATGCCAGCGGGCAAGGAATCCCTTTAGGGTCTTTGCAAAATAGAGCTGAGCTATGTTTAGCGTGTTAAGATAAAGAACTGGTTGGGGGAGGGAGGATAATGAGAACGAGGGCTTGTATGTGTACATGATTCATGGAGAAGAATCCAATTTTATAGAAACCACAGCCCAAATTAGAGAAGGCAAGCTTTTGGAGTAAAATGATTTCTGTTGTGGTTGTAACATACCACAGTTTGATTTTTGTCCAGATGAAAACATTTGGTTTTCACTTCAGTAAATATTGTGGAGACATTGCCAGCTAATTCTGAAAAGTAATGAAATACGGCTTTGGCAAAGCGCAGATGCATTCTGCACTCCCGATTCCACCGACTGATCCAAGTTCAGATTTTTTTTTCACGTTTGCTAATGTGCTTGAATAATCAGGAGAGAAAAATCTGCCTGCGATTTTAATAGAAAACTGTATATACTAAATACACACGTATAACTACCCGCCCCCTCATACCCTATGCAATCCTTAACGCTCTTAAAACACTAAAAGCATTTACTTTTCATTGATTCCTCCTTTAAAACGACAGAGCTTGTAAAGGAGCGAGATGGTGTGATTTTGTGTGCTCAGCAGCCCGTCTGACTTGCACGATTGGGGCTTACACCTCTGATGGGGAGAGCCCACCTGAGGACACCAGGTGTGGGGGCTGCAGAGCCCTTCCTTTCTCAGACCCCTTGTTTTCACCTCCTTCGCCTGTGTTTTGCAGCAGAGCCCTGCTGTAGAAAGGGAAGGTTATTTTCGTCCCCGTAGATCCATGCCCGTTTTTCTGAATGCTGAACCCACAATGAGCTTTTCAAAAGTTTGCCTCATCTGACATTTGGAGGGAAGACGTTTCCCTAATAAATTTTCTAGAGAGGAAGCTTACCTCTTACGTGCGAGAATCTATAAGGTGCCAACTATTCTTAACGAAAAATTCTAAAAACACGTATAGTCTTCTGTTTTCAGATACGAAATGTTAATTTAACTTTCTGTTCACACGGCCTCAATTTGATTATCTGATATTCCTGTTCACCCATTTTATACTGAAGAATGTGGGATAATTTACACCAGTGATGAACAGCACAGACTTCTGGTTGATTTTAGGGCTTCAAAATATCCTTTCCTTCATCTTTTTCTTTTTGTGTGTGTGTCTAGCAGATTCCTCCTCCTCTAAACTTATTTGTGAATTAGATAATTGAGCTTGTAGCCAGGCTAAGAAGAAATAAATATGCCCTATGTGAAGGTCTTGACTAGTTTGGCTTCTCAGATGCTTTTGGTTTTCTTTTATGTGTTTGAGGTTCTTCTTTGGCTTTTCTCTAGGTATTACCAGACAACAGTCAGTGTTTCTCCGTCACCTTGATTATGAAATGTGAGGTGATCTTACTGGTTTTGTGTCAATAAGAAAGAAAGAAGCTGTTTTTGCTGCCTTTCCCCTCGTGCCGTGCTTTCTCCTGATCTGGAATGTTGGCTTGGCCTCTCCGTGGCTTTGCAGATGGACATGTCAGCGGGGTCTTAGAGGGATTTCCAGTAGCTACATGGTGACAGAGCTTTGGAATATGCAGCATTGTACTCTGTTGGATTTAGTCTTTTCTCCTTGCTTCAGTTTGACTACAAGGTTAATGAGAGGTACAGGTATGCAGGTCCCCAGTAAAATTCTGGAGGTCTGGTTTTTCTGGGGGAGAAGGCTGTAGTTGATGAGGCCACTGCTGCGGGGCAGGTTATAGATTGGCAGTGGCTTCTTGAACAAAGCCTGGAGAATAGTAAGGCCGTACCCAGGCTTGGGGAGAGTGCTGTCCATGATGAGTGGCACCTGCGGAGGGGAGAACTGGCACAAGCCTAATATTTGAACCAAGGGCATCTTGCCTCTGTTAGTAATTAACTGACCTCTCCGCCTGAGGATCCTTATTATTGAGCATCGGTCCTTTTCCTCCACTTCTCCCCTCTCCCTTCTTTGTACGAGCCTCTCCATTCCCCATCTGGCTTGAGAATCTTCATGGCCTTTTATTTTGTTGATGCTTGATCTTCAGGTCCAGACCAACATGTCAGTGATCTGATGAGAACCCAAGTCACCTTTCAGGGTGAAAGCATTCTGCTTTTATCCCCTGTGCCTCCATCCTTAGAGAAATTGTGTCCTTTCCCACTTCTGACTGCAGAGCCAGTCCCGTCAGAAAGATTTTGTATTATTATAAGTTTTGGTTTGAGAGTGAGTCCCTCAGGAAACACACACCTCTACCTCCCCTTTTACTAGTCTTCTGTTTTCTGTTTCACTTTTCTCTTAGCCTCCGTCTTTTAGAATATGTAACAGGTTCCATCACTTTGTTTATATTTGCTGAGAAGCTGTTTAAAGAAATGGATTCATGGGACTTCCCTGGTGGTCCAGTGGTAAGGAATCAGCCTTACAGTGCAGGGGACTCTGGTTCGATCCTTGGTCGGGGAACTAACATCCCACATGCCGCGGGGCAGCTAAGCCCGCGGGCCACAACTCCTGAGCTCACAAGCCTCAACTAGAGCCCGCAGTGCCACAAACTACAGAGGCCGTGCGATCTGGAACCCATGCGCCACAGCTAGAGAGAAGCCCGCGCGCCGCAACAAAAGATCCCACATGCCTCAACGAAGATCCTGTGTGCCGCAGCTAAGACCCAGCGCAGCCAAAAATAAATAAGTAATAAATAAATCTATATTAAAAAATGGATTCATAAGATTGGTTGTTTTCTGCTTTTGTTGAAGAAATTACCCCATATGCTGTCTTTAAGATGTTAATGAAACTTGGATTCTGAACTGAGCTCCTAACATCCCCTCCATTTTAGTTCTTTGGAACATAAATTTAATGTTGACCCCATTCTCAGAATCTTGAATGTAAGGAATGTGATGCTTTATACATTGGGTTTGAGTTTCAAAAACTCCTCAACAGATTCTGTAGGTGGCAGTTAATTATTTCTCATGTGTTTCATGTAGATTTTACCTGATTCTGTTTGAAACATAGATTTACTTTCCCCCTTTTGAAGTTACTCCCAAATGGCCTCTGTTGCAGTTTATTGCCTTTTCTCCTGAGGTGGGGGGGGGGCGGGAAAGAGGAAGGTGAAGCGGGTAATGGCTTACTTCCTGGAATTATAGCCTTTAATCCTGCTTCCCTCCGACAGAGGGCAGAATGGGCTGTGGAAGTTACTGCAGGGTCTACAGGAAAACCTGCTCTTCACAGTACTAACCCATTTTCTGATTTCAGCCGCTGGTCAGTGCATCCATGATAGTGTGTAGGAAGGTTCTTCTTTAAAGGAAGTTAGATGTGGATATTTTGATCTCGAAGGAACTTGAAGAGATTTATTTATTTAACCTTCTCATTCTACTGAAGAGGGAAATGTAATGGCTGAGTCTGTAACTTCCGGGTGTTGAGTCCCCAGCTCTGTCTGTTTGGCAGCAGGTAGTGTGTTACCTTGTGTCATGTTACATGCTAGAATGAGCTGGAGTTTATGGTAAATTTCCTTTTCTTTTTCTCTCTTTTTTTTCTTCTCTCTCTCTTTTTTTTTACTTAGAACCTCTTTTGAGTGCTGAAATAAGGTTTCTCCTGCTTTTTTTAAGTACTTAAAAAGTTAGATTTAGGAAAGGGTCTAACGGTAGGGGTATATTTGGCTGTGGAGGTACTTATGTATATCTGTGTGGATGGTAAGTTCCAACTGAAAACTTCGAAGAAAGAAGCTAATAAGGGTGGTGTCTCCTCTTTTTCTATTCAGTCTTGTACCAATTGTAAAACCACTTAGTACACGGGTAAATATATTGTTCCAGTGGAAATACGGCCAGATATCTCCTCCTCCTCCTTTTTTTTGAAAAACTTCATCTCTGACTTCTATTTGATTAGATGATTTCCCCCAAAGCCTGTGTCAGACCTTCCTTCTGTTGAGAGCCTGCTTCTAATTGGAAGTGATCAAAGGGGAGAAAACAAAGGAAATGGCTTTTGTCAGAGTGTATCCAATTCTGTTATCCACAGAATTTTTGTCACATACATCCCTTTGGAGTTTCATTTCCGTTCAGTGGTGTGACCCACATAACTTGTAGGGTTTTGAGTATTGGTAGGTCATTGATGACAACAAGAGGAAGGTAGTGTCTTTGCCTTTGTGTTTCTGGGAGCTGGGCGGTTTGGGTTTCCCACTTCAGTGCCGTGATACCACTCAGTCATGTCCGTCTCCTTTTTAGAACATGCAGCCCCGCAGTTGGACAAGAATGGTTTAAACCATTGTGGTTGAAGTCTGAGATCCCTATTTGGGAAGGAGAGCAAATTTGGTTACTTGAATCTTGACCGGTGTTCCTGGAGTGTTAGCTCATTCACAGGAAACTGTCGAGAAGAAATTAACTTCACATTTATTAGTTCTTCCGTTACTTGATAGTAGCTCTCCTCAAGATACCTAATGGGAAAGAAGATTTGACATGGGGCCAGAAATTAACTCAGGGGCTTAAAAAAATTTTGATCAGGTAATCAATTAATTTGAGGGATTTTTAACAGCCTTCGGTCCCAAACAGTATACCAATTAATTAACAGATCTCCTTCTGAAAATTCATGATTTGATAAAGAAGAACTGTATTGTGCTTCTTTGTAATATTGAGCTTATTTTCTGGTGTTTTTGTTCTGTCTTATGTTCAGAAACAAAACCATTTGGGGATGAGGAGGTTAAGGTGTGAAAGGAGTAAGGGATGTGTATGAAGAGGGTTTTTTATTTTTTTAAACCAGCCTTTCAGTTAGTGTTATGCAGGAATTTATTTTAATAATTTTACATGCTGTTAACCCGATCATCATATCACAGTAGCTTCCACATATATTGTGGTTTTTGGGAACCCATCCCTGTCATTCACCCCATATGAATAGGAGATAGTTTCCTTCTATAAGGAAATGTCATATTTTGTTTTCACTACTTGCTTCTGATTGTCTCTTCTTTCATTTTAAATTCGTTAGCTCAGATTCATACTTTTTAAGTCTAGAAAGTTAAAGACACAACCCAGAATAGTCTCTTGTCCTTGACGCCGTGGGTAGATTTAAAAAAAAATTTTTATTAATTTTTCTTGCTCAGTTCAGTCCTTGGTGGTTTTTCCCTTCCCTTCTTAGGAACTATTCAAATGAGATTTTTAAAATTTTCCTTTGTCATGTTTGGTGAATGGCATCATCCCCCAGCTGGGGGATTTTGCTTGAAATCTGTTAAAAGGACACAGATGGAGTTATATTTCCCGGGGCATGTTTGAAAAATAAATTAAAAATGGCAGTAGAGATAAATAGCTTTGTTTTATCTGCTCAGTCATGAGGATTTCAGTTTGTAACGTAACGAATGGCTCCATGTGAAGTGCGCCTCTGGAAGGGGTGAGGATCCAGGCCTGTGTTTATGCACCTTCTTTTAAACCCACTAGGTTCTCCTGCGCTGCCCAACAGCATGGTATATTTCGGAAGCTCTCAGGACGAGGAGGACGTCGAGGAGGAAGATGATGAGACAGAAGACGTCAAAACAGCCACCAACAATGCTTCATCTTCATGCCAGTCGACCCCCAGGAAAGGAAAAGCCCACAAGCATGTTCACAATGGACATGGTAGGCCCGCTGTTGAATTTGGGTTAAAAAAGCTAAAATCCAAAGCTTTGGGTGAAACGTAGAATCGATCCTATGTTGAGAAGATGAAGGCTGCGGAGCTGGTGGCGAAGCTAGTTTTGGATGCTTCTTTAAGTACCAGGCACTTAGCAGTCATTGGTGTAACACAGTCCAATCAAGTGTGTCCTAGACAAATAAATTGTTAAGATGAGGATACATTCTTACGTTTGCGGAGCTGATGATAAATTCCATAAGAGCGGCAGACGTAGGAACTGGAAGAGGAAGACGTCACATCTAAACAGAGATGGTCAAGATGATTTTGTGAAGACGCTATTGTGATCAACTTACTGTTGTGATTTTAGCAGGCAGAGATAGTGAAGAAAGGAAAGTGTTATCCAGTATGTGAAATCAAGTACATGCATATGTATTGTGAACTAGACTGATTTTTTCCCCCCTCGACTGTTAATATTGTGGGGGAGGACACGTAGCCCACAAAACAGGAACAAAAGCATTGAATGTGAGAGAGAGAAAAGTATAAATAAGTTGGCGTGGAAAGTGCTCAGTGGTTTTTCAACAGGGAGGTGACTTAATTGGAGTTACATTCTGAAAAGATTAAGTTGGCATCAATTAAGAGGATTTCATAAAGGGAAATGATTTAAAGAAGAGGAAACACATTGACAGGCTGTAATTGTAGGCAATTACCTGGCCAAAGGTAACGAGGGACTAAAAGGTGATCATGGCAATGTAACTCGGAGGATATAAGTACAAAAATGTGTGGGTAGATAAAGAAATACTGCAGGGAGTAGGGTTGAGAGAACTTGATGAGTAATTGGATTAACATGGGGTGGGGGGAAGGAAGTAAGAAAAGACGAAAGAAAAGGAGAGTGGAGCAAAGAGCATAAGGTTGGGAGAGGTGATGGCTGTTTTCTGTGAGTTCTTAACCAGATTCTTTGCTCGAGATCATACTTCCATTGGGACTCACAGAGACCCTAGAAGGTCGAGCGTCCCCATCTACAAATGGCAGAAAACCAGTGCTGCCAGTAAGTGATTGAGGCAGAGGAAAGCTTCTCATTTTTCTTCCTCCACGGCTGTGCACTGAACTACTCCTTGTCTTTCTGGATCCAATGGGAAGTAGAGATGCAGGGCCAGCATCGCTTAGATGTGTCAGGAATCTGTCTCGCCTGCACCACTGTTGGGCATTTTTGCCTTGTCAGCTGAGTGATTATTCATCTGTCCTGCTTCCTGCTTGCTTAGGGCTGTGTTTAGGGGGCGCAGAGACATGACAAAATGTGAGTTCAGGACCTGACGTTTGTCGGGGAGATGAGGTTAATAATCTCAGTGCGTAACTCAGTATTTCTCAGCCTCCGCCTCTTCATCTGTAAGGTAGGGATTAAGTGAAGTGTTTGTGTAGCCTCTGTTAGCTGTGTGTGTAGACATGTTCATAGTTAAGGGGTGGCTTCTCTAATTTCCTTTTAGTGGGTGGTCTTTCAGAAATCCCCTTCGTGAGAGGGTGGATTGAGGGCTGTTTTCCATGAATGACAGTAAAAATATGAGCTTTTTCAGGATGGGTTCATCTACGTTTTCTCTTTTGATTCCATCTACTTACTCTACAGCAGAGTCATGGGGAGGTGGTCAGGGCAGGAGGTGTTTCTTGCTTTACAGTTGAAGAAATGGAAGGTCTGATGTCTTGCACCCGTCACCCAAAGTGGCAGATTGCAGTCAAGATTTTTGAAATGCCCCCCGCGCTAGACACCACTCTATTGTAAGGGCGAGCGTGTGAACAGGTGTGCTTTGCGATGGGCCCAGCCTGTGCTGTGATGGTGGAGCTACCACTCTCACCTGGTCGACAGCAGCAAAGAGCCAGTGCCACAGGCCCTGGCCTGGGAGACACAGCTCTGCGTGGGTCTCCAGTTGTGCTGTTGCTTTCACATGGCTTTCATGTCTTTGGAGGTTTCATGGCTCTAAGAACCCAAAGGATGGCAGTGCTTGCTTCTCTGCGAGGCCAGTGGAAGGACTGGGCTGAAGCCAGCTCGGAAATGCACAGGCCGTCAGGAAAGCTTCCCCAGTTTTGAGTGACCCAGAGGACGATGAGAGCTTTGTTGAAAAAGAGAAGTCGGCTTTGGAGGAGGCCAGGTTCTGCCTCAGATTCGGTATTTCAGAAAAACACTGAGTTCTCAACACCTAGTTAGCCGAGCTTACTTACCTGCCCTGTTCTGCATCCTCTGTGACGTGAAGAAGGCCGATGACAAGGAAGCAAACTGCCACCAGCAGGTTATTAAAGCAAGAGTTAGTGACACTGGGGAGTAAGGCCCCCCGGCAGGAGGGCGTAAGGAGATTCCTGAAGGTACTGTCCTCAGCTGCAGAGATTAGAGGGCCATCACCCAAAAGTGGTAAAACGAAAATGTAATAATCTTTGAAAACTGAACATTTAGCTGTGGAATAGTGTTCCTTTCCCAGCCATTTCTAGATAATTGAAATTACACTGTAACACCAAATTGCATAACACACACGCCGCCCCCCCCCCTTCTGTTCCCATAAAGGTCTTTATCAGCATCAACTAGTCATCAGGAGCCTTGTTTCCTGCCCCTTTTAAGGCTTAATTAGCTGTGCCTTGCTGGGTAGGCATTTAGTTTCTCTGATTGTTAATTTCCTCTTCTATGAAACAAGCAGGATAGTGTAGATGGCCATTCATTTGTTCCTTCCTTCACTTATATCCCGGAATGAAGAGATAGTTACTGCGTGTGTCTCGGGTACAGGAATCGTTACCATTGAGATCTGTTATGGTGGATGGTGGGCATTGCTGCGTGTTAAAGGGAAGGGCTTTTCCAGGATGACCTGATTAGCTGGGTGAAGATCCCTAACTAAAATTCTATTCCTGGAATCCATTTTTTTCCTCCCTGAGACATTAGTACCATTTTCAGATTAAAAACATTTATATCCCACCCTGTTTTCATCTCCTTCTCATTCCCGTCTATACTATATCTTCTTGTTCCTATTATGACCCACAGGAAAGTTGGTACCCTGTTGTCTCCCGCAGAGTATGAGGTGCAGAATGGCAGCAGTGAACCCCAGGACTCTAGTGGTTTTCACAAGAATCCTCCAAGCAGTCAGGCTGGGATCCCTGAGAACTCTGTTTCCATGATTAACAAACACAGATCAAACAGTGGCAGAATTCCCGTGGCAGCTTGCACTTGTCTTTCCTGCTTTGTTTTTACTGAGACCCTTTTCTTTGTAAATACAGAGCAGAATTTCTTGAAATTCCTTGTAATGGGATTTCATCTCGGGTACCTATCAGTTATAAAAGCGGATAATTGTTTAAACGTGACATCTGTCAACAGAATGAAACAGATATTCCTAAAGAGGGTTCACTTGTAATAGAACGTTCTCTGCGGGAGTACAGAAGGTGTTTACCTGGTCTGTTGGCATGGCATTGGGCCAGGGCTTTATCGGTAAAGAAAGCAGATAGATGGTCGGTGACTGTGTATATGAGGAAACTGCTTGGGCTCACCCAGGACCAGCCCTGACTGACTTCGTTTCTTCTGTCTGGGGTTCAGAGGGGGCCTCCTTCAGCTTCAGAAAACTGCACTTCTGCAGTTCAGGTTCAGAGAGCACCTGCAGAGCCCCAAGCTTGATCAGATTTGCAAGGCGCTGACGACTGCTTGCTTCCCAGTGAGCCTGAGCCATGAGGCCGACCACTTGGGCTTGCCGCTCCCCAGGATGGATGAGAGGGCCCTGTGGTGTGACACCTGTGCCACGGGGAGGCTGGGGATGCTCTTGTCCTCCTTCATGTGGCCCTCCCACGCCTCGGCCCCCTCTCCCTGATTTTAGAGGGCACTTGGTAAACATGAGCTAAGAATCATTCTGGAGAGTAAAGTAAGTTCCCTGACTGCATGGGAAGAAAAGGCGGGGTACAGTTCGTGAATGAGATGAGGGCGTTCCTTTTCCCAGCCCTTGCCTTAGTTTTTGATTGACGCATTGATTGATACTTGCCTCAGTTTTAACTCCCTCATTTTCCAAAAAGTAAAATCTACAGACAGATCATCTCCGTTTCCTTCTGATTTTGGACTCAGGTGAACAGTGTACCAAGTGTGAAAATAGATTTTCTAACAGGGAAAACCTGGATGAGGCCATAATCACCACGTGGTCAAGCAGGTCCTCAGAATTGCGGAGTTTTTCCACGTGAGAGAGTGGAGAAGCAAGCTGCCTTTGGGCTCTTCTCCCTGACACAGGATTTCTCTGGTCCAGCGGTGCTTGCCCCTGCTTCGTATGCTGGAGATGTCGAGGAGTGTCGGGAAATGCAGCAGCATCTGCACCTCCCCCGGGCGCAGCACCCTCACTGAAATGTGGGGAAATAAATGCACAGAAAACAAAATGGGAAAAACTAACTCTTTATTACGGGGTAGCTTTGGCCCCAAACCCTGATTTGGCGGCAGGTCCAGAGTTTTATTTAGGCTGCGTTGGTTTGAAGAAACGAGAACCCAAGCTGCCGATGGTGTCCTGCTTTATCTCGTTTCTCCCCTAAACTTGAACCCCAGTGAAGTAGCAGGTTCCCTACAGAGCAGGAGTGGAGCTAGTGGGAGCTGATGCCAGGAGAGAATGCTCGCTCCCCCTGCCCTCCCCGTAGGTGTCTAATGGGGCCTGGCTGGGGCAGTGCTCAACTTCCCAGGGATAGGAGCCCTGACCCCAGTAGTCCCCTGGCAGAGCCTGGTGACCCCAGGCACATGTTTAGTTGTGCAAACATTGCAGAGGACTCAGATGTTCTCATTTATAACCCACTGCGCATCCTAAGGGAAATGGATGTGTTTATTAAAATGCATAATCTGAAATGACAAGGACGGCATCACACGTGCTTTTGACCTTGCCTCAGCACTCAAGGGTTACGGTAACAGTGCCTCCAGCAGCTTCCATTTCGATGGCTCTTCAGAGTTTCCAGAATGTGCTTCAGTATACAGAACCTCAAATGATCCTAACAGTAGAGCCCTTAGCTAATCTCTGTATTTGGCCATCAAACAACACAATCAAAACGTGGCTCTTGTATTTGTGTTACAAGTTGATATTTGAAGTGGCTCGGTTTTTGAGACGTTCTCATCGTTGGTAATTGTTTTTCAGCAGGGTAAGTGAGGTAGGGTAGAGGAATTAATGCTTTTGTCTGGAATGATGCTGGCTTTGGTTTTTCCTAGGTGGTGAGGCATTCCTTAGCCTTTGCACAGGAGAACTCAGTGAGGGTGGGTTGTTCCCATCAGCCCCACGTTGTATATTCTCCACATGCTTGTTTTGCACTTAATGAAAAGTGGAAGGAATAGCAGAGACCACTGTTTCTTTGTGTGCTCCTCTGTTTCTGAAGAAGGACATTTCTCACAAGTCTTTTTTTTTTTTTTCCCACAAGTGTTTTTTAAACAACATGTTATCGGACTCCCAGCTGGAATAATTTCATTGCTTTTGGATTGGCATGGTGGTGGTGGGGGAGTTGTGTTAAGGGCCGAAAAGCGGTTGCTTGGGTGACTTCACCCCATTTCTGTCCTGTGATTGCCTTTGAGGTGCATTCAACAGCCCTTCTGTCTGGGCGGTGGAGGGGTGGGTTGTGTGGGCAGAGCCAGGGTCCCCCCATGTGCCACGGGGAGATGCTCTCCAGCTGAGGAATGCTTTTTTCTTTTACCTTCCACCCCTCTTCCATTTGGGGCCACTTGACCTAGTGGTTGAGATCAGGACACTGATGCTTGTCTGACCGTATGTGGTTGCAACTTTGGGCAGTTTTAGTTTTCTTATCTTTAAAGAGGTAGTAGGAGTGCTTTTTCATAGGTTTTTATTTTATTTTTAATTAATCAATTAATTAGTGGCCGCGTTGGGTCTTCGTTGCTGTGCGCGGGCGTTCTCTAGTTGTGGCGAGCGGGGGCTACTCTTCATTGCGGTGGCTTCTCGTTACGGAGCACGGGCTCTAGGCACGCAGGCTTCAGTTGTTGTAGCACACGGGCTCTAGATCTCGAGCTCAGTAGTTGTGGCTCGCGGGCTCTAGATCTCAGGCTCAGTAGTTGTGGCAAACGGGCTTAGTCGCTCCATGGCATGTGGGATCTTCCCGGACCAGGGCTCAAAGCCGTGCCCCCAGCATTGGCAGGCGGATTCTTAACCACTGCACCACCAGCGAAGTCCTTTCATAGGTTTTTGTGACTGGCAAGTGAGTCAATATAGGTTTTATTCCGATGTGGTAGAGAACAGTGTATTGGCTGTTAACTCCACGTGTGAGTGAGAAGATCTTGAAGTCTAGAACAACCTTGCAGTTGATAAGAGAATCCTGGAAAGTTAGTACGTTTCAAATACCTGGCACGCAGTGAGGGCTGCCCGAGGGGGCTGCTGTTAGCACTGTGACGTTACTGACCGCATCTGAGGGAGTTGCTCCGAGTGTGGTAGATGGTCGCCGGTGACACCCGTCCACCAGTATGACCAGCCCGTCCCTGTTTCTTTTCATCTTGCTGAAGCGTTTGCTCTCTCGGTCCACGCGGGACCTTGGGGATATACACACACATCTAGGACTGCTCTGGCCCCTGGTAGTTTGGTGTGCGGACGGACACCTGGCTTTTCCATTAGGGTTCAGGAGTGGGTAGGGATGGCGTTTCATTTGGGGGTGATGAAAACATTTTAAACTTGTATTTTTGTGGTGATGGTTGCACAACTCTGTGAATATGCCAGAATCCACTGGATGGTCTGCCTTGAATGAGTGGATCACGTGCTATGTGAATAATAGCTTACTGAAGAGAACACAAGTCTGTTAGTAATGAGTGAGTGACAGAGGCACTCAGCACAGCGCCTGGTGCTTGACTGAGTTCTCAGAAAGGGGGTGCTGGCTACTGTCCTGTTGCTGGCCTCAGGCCCCATGACTCTTCTAAAGAACTGTGATACTCTGCAGTTCTGAAGAAATTAACGATTTTCAGAATCTTCAAACAATTTTGTTGTCCATACTTGCCTGGGATACGTTTATATCATACATATTATAAATTGAATCACTGAGCTGTTTACCCAGCTGCTCAGTGTTTAGTATTTCCAGCTAAATTCATCTGGCTTGTCTTAAGGGGACATTTTAGTCACTTGGGAAGTTGTGCTGTTCCCAGAGACTATACAGTGTGAGTATAGGATTTCCAAAAGTCATTCCTTTCCTGGCTGGGGGGGTTGGTGTGGTACCATAGCAGATCTACAGAATTTATTTGGAGAACCTTGAAAACAGTCCTTATTACAATGCAGATATTTCTGTATTTGGTTTTCTGTACTAATATTTTTATTCTGCAAATAACCAATTCTTCTGTAACTTGTAGAGTGACTGTGTACATGGAGTGCCTTCCAGTTTAACTCTTGTGCACACAGTCAAGGTGTCTCTCTCCCCCAGTTTGTTGTGAATAGTCAGAGCTTCCTTGTTCAGATCCGAAGGTGGGCTGGAGTCTTGCCATTCACTTCGGAAGTGGTTGGCCTTTTAGAATTCATATCCTTGATCGCAGGACTTTATGAAACCCTGAGCTACAAAATCAGTTCATTCATTTGCTCTTTCAGAGTTGACGCTTGTCCCCCTCTGAGTATAACCCATAGTTCTCTGCTCTGTCTTATTTCTGGAGGGTGAGAAAGTATGAGATTCCTCTTGGACCACTGCCCACCCTCCCAACAGGCCCTCAGCCCAGGCAGTCCTCTGTCCCTGCCATGGCATGTTGGAGAATGCAAGAGCCATGGAGCCACCTGAATCGCGGTCAGGCACCATCTGGCCATCCGTCTTGTCCTTTCCTTGGCTCCTTTGGGGGCCAAGGGGGCCAAGAAACCATTTTTCAATGACAGAAGCCATTCATTTGGATTGATGGTCTTTCTGATGCCCTGATCTTTGTATTCTCATAAAGGTCATGTGCCATTTTCACACTTTGGTGTCTGCAGTTATTAGGATCCTATGTAAGAAACGTGTTTAATTGGCAAATCTGTCTAACTCTGTCAGGTACGTTACATCAGTATCCATCATGTATTCACATTTCTAGATCTTGGAACCCTGGTAATAACCAAGTTTTTTGATAGGAAAAACATTGTATGACCTACAGAGTCAGGTTCTTACAAAGAGAAGAAAATCCAATTTGCTTTAAAACTTCTATTCAAGAGATTTGTTTCCTGTTACACACGTAACCGAAGTGATAAGATTTCACTGAGTGGAAACCCCAGAGGGCTTTCGCAAATTCCGTGTAAACCAGTAGAACTTGCTTGTGATACTGGCGCAGGGTGCTTGGAGGCCTCTGTAGGTTTCAGCCCTTGCTGGGCTCCCAGCGTGAGTGAGATCCTCGTGGGGCTTATGCTGACCTACAAGTCCTGGCTTTCTCTACCTTGACACGTGATTGCTGTAGCTAAGTCAGTGGAGCGGTTTTTACCCAGGGCAAACTGGGTTACAGCACTCAACACAGGCGGCATTAAAACCCTTTTGAACTGTTGGCACAGGTTGGCAGACACATTCCATTGTTTTCAGACAATAGTGACTCAAAGTTGAACTGGCTCCAGGGAGCAAGTGCGGCTTTTGTACAGTAACAAGGATTCCGTGCCAGCCGATTGATGGAGTCTGTCTTCCCCGAGTCAGGACGCCTTGTAATGACACGAAGCTTACATTTAAATATCTGGCTGCAGATCAGAAACGTGGCGTGCTTCTCTTTGCCTTTCCGTAGCACAGTCTTCTCTATTTACAGCGATTCTTTTTTTGTCCCTTCGATTTGTTTTGGGGGTGGGACGGGTCTTATTTTAGGTAATTTGGGGGTTAGTCCCACGTTCAGCTTCCTGCTTCTTCTTTCCTCCTGTGCATCGTGTGTCTGCTGGCAGACCTTCCGGCCCAGCTTTCGGTAATGGCTCTTGTATTTCTCCTTCAAGGTGAAGGTTAGATGTGCTGGGTCATCTCAGGATATCATAGGACTTTTGCCAGATGCCAAGAAAGGAGTCCTCTTTCCTGCTCACCTAATAAAAGGCTTGCTGTCATTCAGATGAGGTGCCTTTGGCAGCACAAATAATTAGCACGATTGGGGCGCCCGGCTCTGGCAGGGGAAGGGGGCAGGTAGAAGTGCCGCTGCTGACCTGTGCGCTCTGTTGAGAGGGAGTGACTGTTTGCACATGTGGGTCTTTGCTGTTACAGCAGGCGCTTTTAAGAAGATCCAACTTGCTTATATTTGCACAGCTCCTTTCTCTGAAGAACGGATAGCATTTTACATACTTTATTTTGAATACTTCAGCGATTCCTGGAGGGCAGATAAGGGCAGGCAGCTGGTTTGTTTTGTAGTTGTGGGAATTCAGGCATAGATGTGTTTGGACCTGGTGGCTAGAAATCGCAACCAAACTATCCCTGTCCCTCCAAGAGGTTGTGTATGGAGTGAGGGTTTTAAAGACCTTATGATCAGCGTTTTATCGACTGCCTTGTGGATCCCCCAGGAATCTCGTCCGGATCTGTGCGGACAGAGTCAGATGGGGGAACACCGTTTAGTACAGACTCTGGAGCTGTAGACGTGAGTTCCTCCTTGGAAAGCATCGCTTTCCACCTTACAGATGATCGTGGGATTTTGCTGGTGAAGATGTTTCTAAAGTGCCTTCTTGCCCGTTTCTTTTTCATCCCTTTCTGGGAGCAAACCTTACCTTCTGAAGTGACCCTAAGTCAGAATAGCAGCCTTTGGATTTAAAGGTTTTGCTCGCTGTGGTGTGGAAACCCTTGTCTACAGACCATTTAACTTTCAGAGTATGTATATACAAATCAATATATTTGTCTCTGTTCATTAATGCAGAGGTGTTTGTATCTGAGTACAAAACAATTTCCTAATATGGTTCGCCGTGATAAATGCTTTTTTCCTCTCCTTAAAGAAATGAGTCCAATTATTTCTTTTAATTGGAGACAATGTGTGTGTGTGTGTGTGTCCTCTGTACATCTCGAACTTTCTGTCTCTTATGTTCACAGGGTTTAGGCTTTTCCTGTGAGAGTGAATATTTTTTCCTTTCCCCTTCTTTTCCTCTTCTGGAGAATCTTACAAATTAAGACAAAAGATAATTACTTGGAGGAGCAAAACTGCAGGTTCCCACGACACTTAAAATTAATGAGCTGTTGAGGACAAAACACACCTCGTCTCAGGCACCGTCATCTTCACCTAACAAGCGCCCCCCCATCCACCTCCCAGTGACACGTGAGTTGGCTTTTTGGCTGTGTTTGCCATTTGGGTGGATGGCTGCTGTAAACAGCAAGGCGGTTACAGAACGGGGATTCCTTTGAGAACTCTCCCTTTGTTTGCAAATCAAAGTTAATTTGATTCAATTTTTAATTTTTGTATTTTTGAAAACCTTCCCCTTTCCCAATCATCTGATCAAAATAGTCTTTAGTAGAAACTTGTGCTGCAGTTCACAGAGCAGCCGCTTTGGTTTATTACGTGAAGGGCGCGTGCCTCCCTCTTGCCTCTCCTGTCTGTGATCAGGGTCCCCTTTCCCCACAGTGTTTTCCTAGGGAGTCATTTTTGGTGTTTGTGGTGTCAGAGCTCCTACAGGGCATTAGAACAGAAGCAGAGTTGTGCGTTCTGTTTCAGGTACAGATAATGACAGTGAAGGCTCTGTCCTCCCGCCCCCGGATCTCAGAAAGATGTTGCTGGCTAACCACAGTGCCAGCTTTTAACTAAGCTCCTTGAAGTCTCTTTCTAGCAACTGGCCTCGCCCCCAAAACCGTGAGCACTGGTGCCCTGATGCCCATGTGGCATTGACCCGGTCGTGGTGTGGTGATCCTTACAAGCTAACGCTTGCCCACTGCTGCCGCAAAGATCCTTTCTAAACTAATATCTTCTCACTGAATCCTCCAAGTGACCCTATGAGATAAGTAGTTAATTGGGAAACTAAGGCTTGGACAGGAAACCAGTCCAAGGTCAGATAGTTAGCAAATGATTTATCTGGATTCAACTTTAAGTAGCTTCATTTTAGAGCCTGAGCTTTTTGGGGGCTTTGTAGGTCTAGACATAAGTACAGGGGCCCTCAAACCCTCTAGTAAACCACGGTGTAGCTAATTAAACCACGGAAAAGGTGATCCAGCCTGCTGGTTTCAGGCTTGTTGGTCTCAAGACCCATTTCTGCTCTTAAAAAGCTATTGAGGGACCCCAGGAGGCTTTTATTTTGTGGATTGTATTTATTGATATTTACCATATTAAAATTAAAGACTGAGGTAATTTAGAAATATTTACTCATTTAAAAATAACACAAACCCCCATTACATGTTAACACAAAGAACATTGTCATGTAAAGGGACAATATTCCAAACCCCAAAAGTTACAGGAGAGGAGGGTTGCATGATTTTCCATTTTTGCAGATGTCCTTGAAGTCTGGCCTAGGAGGTGATGGCTAGATTCTTAGGTCTGCTTCTGCATTCAGTCATATACGAAGAAAATCAGTCTCAGACAAAGAGGTGGTTGGAAGAGGGAGGAGCCTTTGTGAAGATTTTATTCTTTGATTTCACACCCAGACTCAACCAGTGGTAGTTTCTTCAGGGTCAGTTGTTACCATCATCTGAACCGACATCGGTGAGCTTCTCCTGCTCTGTTACGTTAACATCCATTGGTTTGCCTTCTCCCTCGAATGGCTCTCTGACCCACACACAATTTTGTAATGTCTTGTATTGATTGTTTGAAAATAATGGTTCACTGGGTTATCCACCCCTACCAGTCATCGGCACCTTCCGTTACGCTGTTTCAAAGAATCTCCCCTCTGCACTGAACTCATCGGGAAAGTCTTTAAGTGTTGAGAGGCCGTCGAACTCATGGTGGCAGATACACGTTTTCCAGAATTGTAATTTTTGCCTGAAATCGTGAATTCTGTCGTTGGCAGCAAACATTGTTACTTTTTCCTTGACAGCCTCACTTTATTCATTTTTGAGAAAATGGCTGACAAATAACTGCATCGGTTGTCCTTTCAAGTAAAAATAGCATTCCATGAAAAAGCAGCTAGCTTACAACTTGATCTCACAAGTGCTTTTCCCTAGGAATAGTCGTCATACTGGTATTCAGGAGAAATGCCTTATGTGTGGTTCCTTTTTTTTTTTAAAGTAAATTTATTTATTTTATTTATTTATTTATTTTGGCTGCATTGGGTCTTTGTTGCTGCACTCGGGCTTTCTCTAGTTGCGGTGAGCGGGGGCTTCTCATTGTGGTGGCTTCTCTTGCTGTGGAGCACAGGCTCTAGGCACGCGGGCTTCAGTAGTTGTGGTGCATGGGCTCAGTATTTGTGGCTCTCGGGCTTAGGTGCTCCGCGGCATGTGGGATCTTCCCAGACCAGGGCTCGAACCCGTGTCCCCTGCATCAGCAGGTAGATTCTTAACCACTGTGCCACCAGGGAAGTCCTGTGGTTCCGTTTTTGTCACACAAAGTATGTGTATTCCAGGGTTGAGATTTAATACTGTTAACAATTTCTATTGGTTTATCACTTTCCAAAGTGAAACTGTCTTTTTTTTTTTTAACTGCTAGTAAATGGTAATGAAGATTACCAATATTTGTTCATTTAGTTTGGTGCCACTGCATTGATTTGTGTTGAATTTTGCTACCTGTTGACGTTTTCTTTTGGTTTTCTTCTGTTTTTAGTTTTATGGAGATGTAATTCACATATCATAAAATTTACCCACAGCGTACAATTTCGTAGTTTTTAGTATATTCACAGAGTTGTGTAATGATCATCACAGTCAACTTTAGAACATCTTCATCGCCTTCACCCTGAAAAATCTGTACCCATTAGGAGTCATTCCCATTTTCCTGAACCCTCCCCAGCCCCTGGCAACCACTAACATACTTTCTGTCTCTTATGTATTGGTCTAGTCATTTCATAGGAATGGAATCCTATAATAGGTGACCTTTTGTCCTTAGCTTCTTTCTCGTCCCATAATGTCTGCAAGATTCGTCCATGCTGGAGCACGTATCTGTTCCTGATTCCTTTTTATGGATAGATGACACCCCATTTTGTTTAGCTAAATGCCAGTGCATGAACCTTTGGATTTTTTCCCCAGTTATTAACTATTGTTAATATTTCTGCTCTGAACATTTGTATACATGTTTTTATGTGGACATATTTTTCATGTCTCTTGTGCTCATACCTGGGAGTGGAGTTGCTGGGTCATATGGTGACTCTGTTTCACATTTTGAGGAACTTCCAGATGGTTTTCTAGAGTGGCTGCACCATTTTACATTTCCACCTGCAGTGTTTGAAGGTTCCACTCTGCATTCTCACCCACACTTGCCTTTATCCATCTTTGTGAACATAGCCGTCCTAGGGGATGTGAAGTGGTATTTCATGGTCATGTTGGTTTGCATTACCCTGATGGCTGATCCACCTTTAGCCATTACCATCACTGAAATGTTAACGCAGTAAAAAAGGTAAATACTCTCAGGATAATTAAGAACGTACATTTGACCTAGGGGATCCCCTGAAAGGGTCTGTGGGTCCCCCATGGGTCAGGTCGCTCGTTAAGCTGGTAGAACAACGAGGGCTGTGGTTTCAGCATCATATTTTTCCTTGCTTGGCCAGGACGTTGGCACCGCCTGTGTTTTCCCATGAAATGGATATTGGGAGGCAGTGGTAGGCAGCCGGGTCGAGTAGGAGGTTATGGTGAGTCGGCTTAGGCCTGCCCTTGGGCTGTATTGAAGCCCATTCTTCTACTGCATCTGCGGAGAGGGTGGGAGGCCAGAAGAAGAGCTCTGGCCACAATCTGCGTGTAATAACCTGAGACGGTCCTTTTAAAGAGGCAGCAGCAGTAAGGTCTCCCCAGTGCCGAGTGCCTGCTGAACCCAGACAGGGCACTGCACACTCTCCACGTAGGAGTGTGTGGTCCTCAGCCTCAGCGAGAAAACTGAGGATTTACACAGCTTGCCCAGGTGCAGGCAGTAGGGCTGGGAATTGAGGCACTCATACAAGCTTGTGAAAGGGAACCAACCCCCAGAATAAATTTTTTTTGTAACCAGAGAAGTAAGTAATTCTAGTATTAGCACACTGCTCATCTTGGTGGCAGTAGCAAAGGTCAGGAAAGTATGGAGTATTTAAGATTAAAAATAAAAAGATGAAACTTCCTGTGCTTTGTTTCAATAAAGGAGCTATGTTCACTGCCTGAGAAAATTGGTGAACGGTCAAGAATTGCCTAGATTCATGTTCCTTGGCTTGATTTTTAATCACGTTGAAGTATGACTTCTTATGGATGTTGCTTCTAATTTGTCTGGAAGGCGAGTGCAGATAGCGCCAGCTTGGGTATGATGAATGGATTCTGACAACGTGTAGTTAGTTACACTTAGAATAAATGCCAACCATTTGAAGCGCTCCGTTTTTCTGTAACAAAGTAACCAGCAGAGCCTTGCACAACACGGGATCATATACCATATTTTGCTGTGGCGTGGTCCTTACATCTGTATTGAACATCTATTTAGAGTGTGTCATCACTGGGGCTGCGAGCAGCTTTAGAGATCAGGGCTCACAGCCCATCCAGATATGGAAAACATGAATCTGTGTGTTACACCATATACGGTGTAATAACAGGTGCACTAAAGAAGCAAATCTAAGCGATCGAATCAGAAACAATTGGGGGAAACTTAGAGGAATGTCATACCATCTGAAAACATGTTCGGATATTTTTTCTTCTTCTTCTTGCGGGGTGCTGCTGGCTGCGTGTAAGCAAGTCCCCACCTCTGACCAGCTTCCTGGGAGAACTTTCGAAGCTAAGAAACTTAAAAAGTGGGTTAGCAGATTTAGCAACATAACAGATGGAAAAGCAAAAAAGAGGAAAATATTTGCAATCCACAAGGCATAAATGTAATTTAAAGGCCACTTAGACAAATGGGGGGACAAAGAAAGCATTGATGGCACTGGGGAGGGCGTCCTTGGAAGACATACGTTATTGTCTGATGGACCAGTGTGAGAGGGGGTTTGCCTTCTGAGTCTTTAGGCTTCAGGAAGAGGTTTCAACTCAAAGGAGGCGGAAGTTTTTCTTTACAGCTGCCTGGTCCTGTGGTGACTTCTGCCTGGCATTCTGCAAGGCCTGGTTGGGGGGTGGGTAGCCTTGGAGTGGAGGTACCCAGTGGGCGGGTGGGCACAGTGACC
Organism: Lagenorhynchus albirostris; assembly: GCF_949774975.1. Taxonomy (NCBI): domain Eukaryota; kingdom Metazoa; phylum Chordata; class Mammalia; order Artiodactyla; family Delphinidae; genus Lagenorhynchus; species Lagenorhynchus albirostris. Next base: position 92,825,020 of record NC_083104.1, on the reverse strand, counting down.
TTTTAAGGCTCCTTCTGTCAGGAAATACTCCAGGAGCCTTTTTTTTTTTTTTGCAGTACGCAGGCCTCTCACTGCTGTGGCCTCTCCCGTTATGGAGCACAGGCTCCGGACGCGCAGGCTCAGCGGCCATGGCTCACGGGCCCAGCCGCTCCGCGGCACGTGGGATCTTCCCGGACCGGGGCACGAACCCGTGTCCTCCGCATCGGCAGGCGGACTCTCAACCACTGCGCCACCAGGGAAGCCCCAGGAGCCTTTTTAAAATGACAGCCGCAAGGGCTCACTGGCTTCCCTGGCTGTTCCGCGTGGAGCTCGTGGGGCCGGGCAGCCAAGCATGGGGCATCCTTCCTCCTTCCCTGGAGAAATAGGCCACCTGCCCAGGGGGTTTGGGATGCGGGTGTGGGGGCGACCTATGGGAACCAGAGAAGCAGATGTGAAGGGCCTGTAGATGCCGTGGAGGAGTGCCGGGCCCACCAGGTCTTTCCTGGAGTGCGAGTCCCGGCTGTGAACCGAGGAGAAACCTCGGCAGCAACGCGATGAAGTTTGCTGTAAGGACCCTGAGCACCGCTGTCCTCTTCTCAACTCCCTGAAGCGGGTTCGGGGGTGTGCAGCAGGCACACAGGGAGCAGCACTGAGCACAACCTGGGGACAGGAGGGTGGGCCTGGGAGGCAGCAGGGCCTGGGCTCGGCACTCGCCTTCCACTGGCGTCCTCTGTAAAATGGGCGTGAGGACAAGGTCCAGTCCCTTTGGGTTCAGAGGCTGTGACTTCCTCGCCTGACCATGGCCCCTGGGCTGTCGGCAAACACTTAATACTTGTATGTGTGTTGTGACTCCTGGGATAGAAACGGGTCCGGCTCAGAGCGCCCGTGCCTCTCTGTCCCTCTTCTCTGGTCACTGAGGGGTCAGGTGAAGCAGCTGTGTCCTGACCCATATCCGTCGGCAGATCTGCAGCCTTAAATGCATTACTTTAAACTGAAGAATATATTCTTTTTTCGGATCCCCTCTATCTTTATACATGAGGTGGTCCTGTTCGTGGAATGTGACTGTTGGTTTCTTTTTTTTTTTTCCTATTAATTAATTTATTTTTGGCTGCGTTGTGTCTTCGTTGCTGCGCGCGGGCTTTCTCTAGTTGCAGCGAGTGGAGGCTACTCTTCATTGCGGTGCCCGGGCTTCTCATTGCGGTGGCTTCTCTTGTTACGGAGCACAGGCTCTAGGCATGCGGGCTTCAGTAGCTGTGGCACACGGGCTTAGTTACTCCGCGGCATGTGGGATCTTCCTGGACCAGGGCTCGAACCCGTGTCCTCTGCACTGGCAGGCAGATTCTTAACCACTGCACCACCAGGGAAGCCCCTGTGTTGGTTTCTTCATTTTAATTCTTCTCTTTTTGTTTAAGGTGTTATGTTGATATTCTCAGGGCTACTGTGTATTTTGTGTGTGTGTGTGTGTGTTTATATTTTTGTTTTGTAGGGATTTTTTCTTTTTTTTTTTGTGACTGCGTTGTGTCTTTGTTGCCGCGTGCGGGCTTTCTCTAGTTGCGGCGAGTGGGAGCTACTCTTTGTTGCGGTGTGCGGGCTTCTCATTGTGGTGCCTTCTCTTGTTGCGGAGCATGGGCTCTAGGTGCATGGGCTTCATTAGTTGTGGCGCGTGGGCTCAGTAGTTGCTGTGCATGGGCTCAGTAGTTGTGGTTCGCGGGCTCTAGAGCGCAGGCTCAGTAGTTGTGGCACACGGGCTTGGTTGCTCCGCAGCATGTGGGATCTTCCCGGACCAGGGCTCGAACCCGTGTCCCCTGCATTGGCAGGTGGATTCTTAACCACTGCACCACCAGGGAAGTCCCTGTAGGGATTTTTTTAAATGGATTTTTCAGTGGTTTCAACCAAAGCAGATAGTTCCTAGGATGTGTTTATAACAAAAAGTCATAAAAAAGTTATAACAAAAAGTTATATTTTTTGGTCTGTGTTTAGGATTATTCCTGTCCTTCGTGGTGGTTGTTTTGACTTGAGGTTGGGTCTTGAGAGCGTGTGAGATGTGATGTTTGTCCAGAATGTTTTCCTTTTCTTTCTCCTTTTGTCTTTGGGGGATTTAGGGTACCTGGCAGCAGGCAGCATCGTGTGTAGTGACTTTGTTCTTCCTCTCTCCTTACTTTCCAGTTTTCAATGGTTCCAGCAGGTCATCACGGGAGAAGGAACCTGTTCAGAAACACAAAAGCAAAGAGGCCACTCCGGCGAAGGAGAAGCACAGTGATCCCCGGGCCGACGGCCGGAGGGAGCAGGCTTCCACGAGCCACCCCCCAGCGGCCCCCTCCGCGGGCTCCTCTGCCAGGGGGCTCCCCGCTCACCACCACCCCCCTCTGCATCGGTCGGCTCAGGACTTACGGAAACAGGTAAAGCCCAGCCCTGCCGCCAGGGGATCATGGTCTGGCCCGGAGGGTGCCGGCCTTCCTGCCAGAGGCCACCGCCGCGTTTCATCAAGTTAACTGAAGGGGGAATGTGAGTAGTAGCCTTGAGAGATCCGTCTTTCCAGAGCTCAGAAGGCAGGAAGGGACGCTCAGAGGTGAGGGGGTGGCCTGGGCACAGAGGTGCCAGTGCACACGCCTCTCCTACCATGAGGATGCTTTAGGCGGGGCCGTTGGGGGTTTGCATCCCTCCCTGGAGGGTGCTGCCGGCACCCAGTGCCACCAGCAGTGGACCCTCGCTTGCTGGGCTGCCCTAGAAGGGTAGGGAGGGAACACTCCTTCGTTACCCCTCCCCCGCCCCAGCGCCCCGGGCACCAGGTGAGGCCGGGAGCCACAAGTTACCTTGGAACAGGCCTGCACATGGCCTGGAGTGTCCCCTGTGCTTCTTGACGGACACGTTGGTGGCTGGCGGCAGGACTTCTGATAGGCCTCCAGGCGGTGATGAGACGGGTGCAGCCGTGGGGGACACTTACTCCGTCCTGCGCCCTCAGGGTTAGCGGAGGCTGCACACGCTCTGCGCCAACCCCCCCACCCCCCGCCAAACGCCCCGACTTCGGGGTCACATCCAGAATGCAGATCCTTTGTGGGTGCCTCTCCCTGCCCTTGGACAGAGTTCTCAGCACCTGGGAGGGGGTGTGGAGCTCAGTGAGGCTCTCACCCTGGTCCAGTGGCATTTCGTTATGCGCTCTGCTCCTGTTCTCACTCCATCTGAGAGTGGGTGAGCCATGGGGATCAGAGATGCGCTCTCCACACTGGGAATTCTGTCACATACAGTTAAAACTTTCCTTAGAATAGACTGAGGACTCTAATCTGGAACGATTGATTCTGGGCGAGGCGCGGGTTGCCTGGAGATTCCCTGACGCGCACCATTGTGGAGAGAACTAATAGATAGATGGTCATTGTGGTGTGAAGGTTGGAATGCCTCCTGTTGAATTGCTCTTTCTCCATGGTCTTTCTCATTCTTGATGATGTCGGGGACCATTGTCTCTGAATATGTAGCTGTATGCATGCACATACATAGGATTGTGTGTATACACACGTAGTATTAGTCTTAACCTTTAGCTTTCACATATCACTCGGTTCTCCAGCTGGAGTGGACGAGGCAAGAATCCTCCTGTTAATGTTTCTACGGTCCTCAGGTTGCCACTTAGTGCTTCTGAAGTGTCATCTTGAGATTAAACAGGTGGTTTTTGCATATTTTAAACGTTGCCCACTGTTCCTGAAACACAAACCTCACGGTTTTCCTCACGAGAACACCTGAGCGTGATTGTGGAATTGGCCGCCCCTGAGCTGGGTACCCGGTTTTCAGGACATAAAGTATAGGAGGCAGCATCCCTTTGGTGTCTTGAGTCCCCATTCCATTTCCAAAGCTGTTGGCCGGACGGGCCTTTGTGCAGAACTTTCCTCCAGATCTTTGCTTATGAAAGAGAACAATTCAGAAGGGGGTCTAGAGAGGGAAGGGATCCATCTGTGGAGCAGGAATCTCAGTGAGGAATGAATGTGTGACCTTATTCACATAGAACCATAATCTCTCTCTCTCTCTCTCTCTCTCTCTTTTACACGTGAGGCTGGATTGAGTAAACCCCTATCTCGGTTGGTCCAAGTTCATCCTCAGCCCCCAGCGCTTGCCCCTCAGTTCAGGATTTCCCTTTGTAACTGAACAAGAGGAGTTCTTGCAGTTGGAGGTGAGAGTTGAGGGGAGTAGAAGGTACCCCTTCCCTGGGATGGCCCCATCCCCTCGACCCACAGCAGGCTCACGTGGCCCCTTTTACACGCAGTGTGGAAGATGGAGGGGAGACCTGGGTAGCAGGGCAGACTTCATCTGAGTGACTGTAGGAGCCTGGCCGGCTTTCTGGGTTCAGGTCTTGCAGGTGGGGTGTAACCGTCCCCGTCCCACCCCCTCCTGCCTGCCCTCCCTCCCCCGTCTAATCCAGCCGAGTGGGATGACCCAGGACTCCCAGGTCTAGTTGGGCTCTGACCACGACCTTCACCCGAGACTTAAGCTGTAATAGTTAACCTTCCTGAGCTTTATTGTTCATCTGGAGCCAATGATGCCAACCCTTCTCCCAGGGACATTGTGAGAAATGAAAGGATAATTTTGATACCATCAAATCCCATTAGTTAAGTACTCTAAGAAAAAAGGTCAATAGAAGCCCATTGTAGATTCCTTTGTAATGGCCTGATGCAAGTGATTAGAATCTGACCTTTCATCTTTTCAACTGCATAAAAGATGGGAGGCCCAGAGAATACTCGGATCTGTAATGTCAGATATGATTAATTTTTTTCTGTCGGCCTGAAAGAAAAGATCAGTGATTGTATGAAGTACAGCTGCCAGGGTGGAGGGGTGCCCTATGTAGGGGTGCTGCTGAGAAGTGACCATGCCCTGCTGGTCCCAGTGCACCGAGAGCTCACTCTTCTTGCTGGGACATTGCCTCTCACGGTGCTGGGTGGGGTGCTCAGCTTCATAAAAGCCCCGGCCTTTGAGACTCAGAGCATGAGAACTCAGTGTGAGGGGCCTCCCTAATCCTCCAGCTTTTATTCTCCCAAAGGCTCCAGGTGTGCCAGGTGACACCCACACATGGGCAGCAGCCCTGCAGCTGCCCTGGGTGATGATTTGGGTGTGTGGTAGGTGTCGAGTGCTTCCTTAGAACAGGACATACGTAATGTGCAGTAAAAATAACAAATTGAGGATGGAGAAACAACCATTCTTACACCTAGAGAGGGTGTGGAGATGTTTTCCAAGCGTGTCGTGAAGAGGCTTTTGCAGACAGCTGTGTGTGGTTGGTAAGCCAGGAGGTGGAGGACGTGGGTGGTGGGGCTGCCCCCGGCTGGTACACCTCCCGTTCTCATCTGTTGCGCTGAGGCTGAGCTGCAACGTGAGGGAGAAAACCACCAGCTTGTGTGGCGGGGCAGACACGCCCGGCGGAGGGTCTGCTGCGCTGTGGCACCTTTGAGGAGAGGTTTTCACACTCAAATGTATGGCAGCTGGAAAAAGTCTTGGCCTAGTCGGATGGAGAGAGGAGGCCGAGCTGTTCAGACCGAAGAGTGAGGCGTATTCTTTAACCTTCTGGAAAATGAAAAATGGGCATCCAGAGAGAAATGGAGAGACTCGCCTCAGCTAGAAGAATGTGGAAGGTCTGACCGTGCTCTTCATCAGGTCTTGCGGGGAGTTTGAACTGCGCCTCTGTCACGTGGTGCTTGTGACTGGGTCAGGTGGCCTGCAGAGGGGAGGGGGCAGGTGCTTTGGGAAGGTTCGGGGCTCCGACCAGGACCAGGTGTTCCTTTCGGAGAGCAGGGCTGCGTCAGCCGTGTGCCTCTGCTCACTAACTTGCAGGTGCCCGCCACACCAGCAGGCCTGCCTTCCCTGTCCGTAACTCTCTGCCTGTCCAGTGGATTCTGTTCATTTAGGCTCTTTTGCTATTTAATTTGAATTTTAAAGTCCAAATACACTGTCCCCAACCAATAGTGTTTCTCTTGGGCGCCTTTGCTGCCGCTCTGAGAGGATGGGCAGAGCCACTCGACTCAATGACTCCCTCTAGTGGGAAATGGGAGTTTGGTAGTTGACTTTCTGGTTGAACTGAGGACCGCTTCATGTCTGTGCGACAGGGGTAACCTGAGCTACAGGTGCCGGGTGGGCGGTGGTGGGTCAAGACACCCCACTTCCTGCAGAGCTGGGTGACAGCTTTGGGGTGCAACGTCAGAAGCCCACACTTGAGCTGAGAAGGAACACCTTGAAGAGATGTTAAGTTATTCAGCTGAAGGGCCTTTATTGCCCCCCAGAGGGCTCTGCCTCCCGCCTCCTGCCTCCTGCGTGTTGATTCTCCAGTGAATTACAGTGACCCCTCTCCCCGTGTCAGCACTTCCTCCAGATGTGTAGAGTTGAGAGCAGGCCCATGTGGTGGGCTGGCCAGGTGGCCTGGGCGTGTGTTGAGGTGAAACAGTGTTGGGCTCTACTCCATGGTGGAATAGAGCGGTGGCTGGGGAGACGCCCAGTGTGAAGGTGAGACAGTGCCTCGGTCCATAGCTTTGTCTCCTTTGGTACCAGTTACTCATTGGACCCCTGAGGCAAGCACAGGCCAATGACTAGGCGTCTGTGTTTATAGAAAGAGGTAAATAAGAAGATGATCTTTTTGCCATTGAAGATGGTGAAATAGTTATGCAGAATTCCACCATGTGAAAATTTGGAATTTCCTGTACGACAGTGAGCCAGGAGATCAGGTGGCCCCGAGAAGCCGGACTGGATTGACCTGGGGCCCTGCGCTGTTCCTCCAGGTAGAATCTGGGCGAGTGGAAGCCTGGCTTCCCGGCCTCCTGCAGGTGCACAGCCGTGTCGGGGGAGCGCAGAGCTGTCGGGGACTTGCACACACTGAGCCCCTTTCTCCATCCTCACCGGTTAGGTCAGAATCTGGATGGGGAGGGCTTTAGACTGGAATCAGCATTATTTTTAAGCTCCCCAGGGGTTCTCTGGGCTCCCGGGTTTGGGAGGCACTGAACCTAAACCTCGGCAAGACATGACGGCTGGTGGTGGGCTCTGCCGCCAGGAGCTGGTTGGTGGTGTCCACTGTGCAGTGGTTGCCGTTTCTGCTGGCGGATCCTTATCTTCAAGAAGGGATTAGCGGTGCCCTGCGTCTGCTTATGTGTAAGTTGGGTGAGAGTCAGAGCAGGTTAACCACAGATTGAGGGCTTCGAGGGGTGTCTTCTCTGAAGATGTAGATCCCTGAGCATCTTGCTGATGGAAAACTCTTTCTGTGAGCCTCTGCAGGGTTTTACTGTTTCCTTTAGTTTTTCTAAATGGTTTGTTTTGTTTTTAGTCAGTGGATATTTGCATTCCTCACTGTACATCCTATTCCAAATTAGTGGTACTTATCGTGGAAATTTTGTCTTTGCCCCTGCCCCTGGTTTTATAAATTTGTTTTTAATTTATTGTTGCCAGGCTGCTAGTTCTGTTCTGGTTTTGTTTTAACATTTCCTGTTACGTATTCTAAACCACCTGCTCATTCTGAGTCCTGCTTCATTTTCAAGTGGCCAGCACTGGTGCATCCAGGCCGTAGTTCCTGGGCCTTCTCTTGGGCCTCTCCCTCCCCAGTGGGGTCTGGGCCCTCACTGAGCCCAGAAGTCAAGGCTGGCTCCCCAGAAACCAAGGCTGGCTCCCCAGAAACGCCCCGGGTTTGGCTCATGGCACACAATCTCACACCAAGAATTCATGGCTTTCATTGGACCGCGTGTAATTGGCGAATGGAGAAACACAGGTCCGGGGGCTTCTCTCCTTTCTCTGTTTTCGTAACCTTCTGTTGGTAGTCTGCTGCCGTGGCTCCCAACGTAGGTCCTTGGGTGAGGCTCAGCATCACCTGAACCTCATTAGAAATGCAGATTCTCGGGCTCCATCCCAGACCTACTGGATGGGAGACTCTGGGGATGGGGCCCAGCGACCTGGGCTGGGCCTGGGCCTAGTGCAGAGGTCGCTGAGACTCGGGCCCTGCCCTCCAGGACCTGGTCCCAGGGGTGGGTGCGTCAGGTGTGGACAGGGGAGGCATGAACTGCTTTAGGTGCCACATGGCTTCCCCAGCTGGGGAGCCCAGGCCCTCCTCTTGGTCACCTTCTTCTCTGGGCCCATTGGTGAGAAAAGGCAGCTGCTGTTTCTGCTCTGTTTCCCAGTGAGCGTGTATAATGTTTAGTCTGCCTTTTGGGGAGGTGGTGTTGCTCAGGTAACCCTGGTATCCCTGGTTGCATGTGCAAACTCGATGCCCAGGATGGTAAATGACATGTCAGAGGCCACTGAGAGGCAGAGCTGTGATGTGGTGTCCGCACCAGAGCGGTGTCCGCATCAGCTCCTGCGCTGGGCCCGTTGTCATCCTTTGGAAATCAGTGCTTTTCTGGTGTCCACCCTTGTCACTCGCTGGCTTCTTTTTATACATGAGGGTGACCTTTGTGTGTCACAAGATTACTGTGGTGTCCAAGCTGTAAGATGGCTGTGAAGAGAGGCTGATTGGTCACCAAATTCCCGTAGGACCGAATGTGGACGCTTGTAGGGGCGGGAAATGGGAGCCGTCTGTGCAGAAGGGGTCGGGCCTGTTTTGCTTCATCAGAGAGGTGAGGTGTATCCAGTGAGGTGCCCTGGGGCCCGTCTCACGGTGACTGATTGGCAGACGCCCACGGCTGACGGCTACACCTCTAGGCGTGGCACGGGACCGGCACCGGAGCCACGTGAGCGCTCTTATTCCTTTGTTTCCGTAGCATTTTTGTTTGGTTTTTTACTTACTGAGCATGGATTTTAAAATTCTGCGGGCAGATCGTGCTGCTGTAGGGAGCACAGGAAGAATTGCAGCCACGTCTTTTCTTGGCACAGGCGTGTGTCTGTGTGTCTGCCCCCTTACCAGCAAGACCTTGCTGTCGGGTGTTGTTATTAACTTGTGGCAGGTGATTGGCAGGCACGTTGAGGGTCCTCACTGGGAAACATCTAGTTTCAAACGGCAAACGTGCATGTTACAACACACCCAGGAGACCCCCTGGGCAGCACCCAGGTTGGCTGGTGTTTTTGCGCGGAAGGATGGGCCCCTCGTCCTGCGGAGATCCTGAGAGCGAGTATCTCAGAGCTGGCTTCGGGGCTGTGTGTTTTGCCTGCCTTGCCTCCCAGAAGCGGGCGCCGGCCGCTGAGTCCGGGCGTGGGGCGGTGCCCGCTGACAGGTGCTAACTCCCCTTCTCCCCCTCTGCTCCTCCCAGGTTTCTAAGGTCGGCGGAGTCACTCGAATGTCATCTCTGGGTACCAGTGCAGCCAGTGCCAAAAAGATGCGCGAAGTCAGACCTTCACCGTCCAAAACTGTGAAGTACACTGCAACGGTGACGAAGGGGACTGTCACATACACCAAAGCCAAGAGGGAACTGGTCAAGGAAACCAAACCTAATCACCACAAGCCCAGTTCAGCTGTCAACCACACAATCTCAGGGAAAACTGAAAGTAGCAATGCAAAAACCCGAAAACAGGTGCTATCCCTCGGGGGGGCGTCCAAGTCCACCGGGCACACCGTCAATGGCCTCAAGGTCAGTGGCAGGTTGAACCCAAAGTCATGCACTAAGGAGGGCGGGGGGCGGCAGCTGAGGGAGGGTCTGCGGAACTCCAAGCGGAGGCTGGAAGAGGCGCCCCTGGGCGACAAGCCGCAGTCGCCCCCCAAGAAGATGAAGGGGGAGGCGGGTGCTGCGGAGGGTCCCGGCAGGAAGGCGGCCCCGGCCCCCGCGGAGAAGGTGCCGCCTGGCGGCCACGGGAAGAAGGAGGTGCCCGAGCGGAGCCTGGAGAGGAACCGGCCGAAGCGGGTGTCGGCCGGCAAGGGCCCGCCGGGCAGACAAGCACACGGCAAGCCGGACGGCGCCCCCTGTGAAAATCGTTCTACCTCGCAATCGGAGCCCCTGCCCCGGCCGCACGAGGCGACGGCCAAGGCCGAGAAGGGGGCCGGCAGGGCCGGGTGGGCGGCCATGGACGAGATCCCCGTCTTGCGGCCGTCGGCCAAGGAGTTCCACGACCCGCTCGTCTACATCGAGTCGGTGCGCCCTCAGGTGGAGAAGTACGGCATGTGCAGGGTGATCCCGCCCCCGGACTGGCGGCCCGAGTGCAAGCTCAACGACGAGATGCGCTTCGTCACGCAGATCCAGCACATCCACAAGCTGGGTCGGCGCTGGGGCCCCAACGTGCAGCGGCTGGCCTGCATCAAGAAGCACCTCAGATCTCAGGGCATCACCATGGATGAGCTCCCACTCATAGGTAAGGCCCCCCCGTCCCATGGTGTCTGCCCCAGCTTAAGCTTCTCCAGGCCCTTCTTGGCCCGGGAGGAGTCTGAGGCCCCCCTTTCTGCAGGCGCGGGGTGCTCAGGACAGATGGAGGGCTGGTCCTGTGACCCCCGCTCTCACACTCGGCAACCCCTGCTGCCCCGAGCTGCGGGCCGCCTTGCTGAGGCCAGAGTAGTGTCCGGCGAGAGGGGCAGGAACGCTGCCCCCGTGCATTTGTCTGCTGGGGGCTGCCTTACCTGAGTTCTGCAGGCTGGGAGGCTTGACCTACAGGAAGTTATTTCACAGTCTGGAGGCTGGAAATCTGAAAGCAAGGTGTTGGCCGGGTTGGTTTCTCCTGAGGCCTCTCCCCTTGGCTCGTGGACGGCCGCCTTCTCCTGTGTCCTCACGTGGTCTTTGGTGTGTGTGCACGTTCTTGAGGTCCCTTCCTCTTGCTACAAGAACACCAGTCATATTGGGTTAGGACCCATCATGGTGACCTCATTTTACTTTAATTACCTCTTTAAAGACCCTGTCTCTAAATACAGTCACACTCTGCGGCCCCGAGGTTAGGACTTCAACATATGACTCTTGTGGGTGGGGTACATTTCAGCCCATTTATCTCTGTCTGCTTATCTGTCCTTGCATCTCAGTTTTTCTGGTGATTACTGGGCCCTCGTGGAGCCCACAGGTCCGGGAACACTTCTGAGAGCAGGCACAGCTCTGGCTGTCACTGAAGCAGAGCTCTCCTTGGTGACTGCTTTTGTGAACATACACCCAGCTATTGTGAAGACCCTTGGCCCCCAGGCAGAGCCCACGGATGGCTCTTGGAATCCGCATTTCCCTCTTCCTCTCCCCTTATTGAGCCTCCAGGATTAACTCACGCTGTCAGGGATGAGCAGTTCTGCGGAGTGGGGTTCCTTTTGGGTCTGCCAGGTGAGTCACGTGCTTCCCTTCTGGCTCTAGACCCTCGACAGGAACAGGGCATGTCCCTCCTCCAGTTGGAGAGGACAACTTTTTAAAGGCAGGGAGCAGAGGAGATATTATCGGTCATTTAGGTGTCAAGAGTTGGCAGTAAGATAGGGCTCCTTGTAAGATGGAGGTTTCATTATTACTCTCAGCAGGTGAGAATCACTTAAATTGAAAGAATTCTTGGTTTGTGGTCCACTGTCGGGATGTGGTCGAAGGTGACACAGGGCTGTGGGAACAGGCTGAGGAGGTGCCAGCCTCTCGGGAGCTTGGCGCTGTCTGCGAGGGTGACCAAGAGCCTCACCAAGTCGGGGCTGCAGTGGGACGTCTTGGGTCCCCCAGCCTGCCCGGGGGAGGGGGGGACGGCGGGTCTTCTGGGGACAGGTGGTGTGCTCAGGTGACGTCATGAGGGCAGAGAGCGATCTTCTGTTCAGAGTGGGTTTCCTTAACCTTGACTCCCGTGGCACCAGAAGCCGCGAGGACCTGACACTGTGGTGTGTGTGTTCACACCCGTCGCTGTTAGCCCAGCTGTAAAGCGTCGTCAGCTTCCAGGAGAGGAGCTGAGCTGGACCGTTACCCGCAGAGGCCTCGGGCTGTGGCTCTGAGCTCAGCCTCCTTGCAGTGTGAGAGGCTTGGGAGTTTTGTGTGTGTGTGTGTGTGTGTGTGGTACGCGGGCCTCTCACTGCTGTGGCCTCTCCCGTTGCGGAGCACAGGCTCCGGACGCGCAGGCTCAGCAGCCGTGGCTCACGGGCCCAGCCGCTCCGCGGCATGTGGGATCTTCCCGGACCGGGGCACGAACCCGTGTCCCCTGCATCGGCAGGCGGACTGCCAACCACTGCACCACCAGGGAAGCCCGAGACTTGGTAGTTTTGAAGGAATTTCCCAGAATCCACAGAGCAGCTGCTCCTTCTCTGGGAAGGCGGCACTTTGTCACGTAGCATCCTCGTGGTCCTGAGAACGGGTTGATGATAGCAGGTGAGGAGTGAAATAATGGATTTGCATGTACTGGGTCAGTTTTCTCCTTGCTGTTGAATAACAGTGATTGCCTCCCTTCTGGTCAGCCTGTGGTCTGAGCCCCTTGGGGTAACTCCCATCCCTCTTCACCTCGGCACGTCCGGGTGGTGTGCGGGCAGCCCCAGGAGATGCCCCAGTTGAGAGCAGGGCCTGGAGTGCATCTTGGAATCTTGGGCTTTAGGCCCCTCCCGGCCAGGGTTGGGGCGAGTTTCCTCCTCGACGTGGCCCCCACTGCACTGACCACAGCCAGCGCCAGCGTCCCACCAGCACAGTAGATGGACTTGGGCTGCCGCTCGCCCTTCCCTGGCTGAGGCAGCCCTGAGTTGCCCGGCCGCCAGCGTGCACGTGCTGCTCTCAGGAGTCCTGCTGCTTTTCCGTTCATTTATCTTACATAAACGTATCCCCATCCTTTAAAGAGCTAAACGTTCTTAATGTTTACTTTGCTCACCTACCGTTTTGTGGAGTATTTACCTCCTAACAGCCAGTGGATGGTTATTCTGGAAGATTTTCTTCCCCGTTTATTGGCCAAAGGGAGGTTGATTTTCCAGGTCCCACTGAGAGAGTCACTTGGCGGGCATTCAGACACATCTGAGTTTTGACATGCTTTGTACAGTGTGATCAAGGGGCATAGTGAAAACGAGCCCATACACCTGGGATAAGCAGCCCTCTGTGTGAGTGGTGATGGGAGGAGCTGAGGGACAGACCACCGCCTGCCCCGAGGTGGGTGCTGCCTGCTGCCCGGAAATCCTGGGGGAGGGGGTTGAAAATAAGTTACTGTGTGTGTGTGCGTGTGCGTGTGCGTGTGCGTGTGCGCTGGGGGTGTGGGGGGGTTGGGAGTGACAACACGTGCTGCGTGTGTACACTTTCCGACATCGCAGCTGTTCCGGGTGACGCTGGCTCGTGGGTATGGCTGGGTGGGGCTGTCTACCCAAGCCTTGCCAGCCCCAGCCAGGATGCCCTGTTCCATCACCCTGCCTCCTGGGGTGTGAGACGTGTGCACCCTGCCCCTGCTCCAGGGGACGCTGGACTCGTCCTCCTCGCGGATCTGCTCTGCCGTCTCTCCTTCCATTCAGCCCTCTGCCTAAGTGTCCTCTCCTCGGGGCTCCCTGCCCTGACCACCCTCCTAAGACGGCCGCCTCTCAGCCTATCCTGCTCTGTTTATCGTCCTAGTGCCCAAGATGGTCTAAACCCCGTTCTCCTGTAGACTAGATTGTTCTGTTTGCTGCTCTGACCCCAGGGCCTGGCGGCATCTGTGGCACGGGGCACCCATGGACTCTTGGGTGATGGAGGATGGTCTTGTTGATGGGCCTTTTCACTGACTGTCCCTGTGTTTTCCTCCCTCACTGTCCCAGGAGGCTGTGAGCTCGACCTGGCCTGCTTTTTCCGGCTGATTAACGAGATGGGCGGCATGCAGCAAGTGACTGACCTCAAAAAATGGAACAAACTAGCAGACATGCTGCGCATCCCCAAAACCGCCCAGGACCGGCTGGCCAAGCTGCAGGAGGCCTACTGCCAGTACCTGCTCTCCTATGACTCCCTGTCCCCCGAGGAGCACCGGCGCCTGGAGAAGGAGGTGCTGATGGAGAAGGAGAGCCTGGAGAGGCGCAAGGGGCCCCTGGAGGGCCACACGGAGCAGGACTACAACCGCTTCCACCCACTGCCCCGCTTCGAGCCCAAGAACGGGCTCATTAACGGCGTGGCCCACAGGAACGGTTTCCGCAGCAAGCTGAAGGAGGTGGGCCCCGCGCAGCTCAAGACGGGGCGGCGGCGACTCTTTGCTCAGGAAAAGGAGGTGGTGAAGGAGGAGGACGACAGAGGCATCCTCAGCGACTTCCACAAGTGCATATACAAGGTAGGGCCCCCGGGCGGGGCCTGGGCGTGGGGCCTCGGGAGCACATGCGGGCCCGGGGTCCGCTGCATCAGGCTCCCGAGACCCGGCAGTCGGCTCTGGCTCCGTTTCTCACAGAGAGGCGCCTGCAGTCTGCAGGGGGCTGGGTGTCCGGTCGAGGTTACTGGGCGCCCAGCCAGGGGAGTCGCTTGCCCGCGTGGCCTTGGGCTTCCTGTCCATTAAATGGGTTTGTGTGCGCACATGTGTGCCCGTGTGCCAGGGGTGCAGCCTGGGAGCCACACCCCCTCATCCTGGAGTGGCTGCCCGTTGGGGCCAGGCCCTCTGTAGCTCCTGACGGACACGCCCCCACTGCCACCCAGCCTGCCCAGCTCGGCTCTGCCGGCTCCTTTCTGTCCGCCATCACGGGTCTCCCGGGGAGGGGGAGGGGAGGCTCCCTGCTTCTGCCGCATCCCGTAACCGCCCAGCCATTCCGAGGAGGCGCCCTCTGGGGAGCGCGGTGGCGTCCTGGCTCTGTGTCTGCAGGGCGGTGGGGACCCGGGCTGGGAGGGGGCACAGACTGGGCACTGCCCCTGCACCGCTCCGGCAGCGATCTGCTCCGTAGGCTCCGGGGTGGGGTGGGCCCCGTGGAGGCCTTGGTGGTCACGCTCCCGCCGCACGAGCCTGGTCTGGAGACGCGTCGGGCATCTGCGGTTCTGCCCTGAGTTTGGCCTCTTCCCTTTGAGTCCCCGCTCCGAGGTCCCACCTCTGGCCACTCTCTGCCTCGCTTCTCATTCTCTCCTAGGCTTGAGTCCTGCCCTCCTTTCTGGAGAGAGATGCCTGCTTGCCTAGAGCTTTTCCTGTTACCGGACCCAGCCAGGGTCGGGTCTCCACAGCTGTGGCCGCGGTCTGGTGGCCGTGACAGAGCTCCATGGCACCTCTGTGCGCCGAGGGGCCGGGAGCTCGAGGCTGCAGGTTCTGAGCCCCCTCAGCATCTGGGGGCAGTGACTGTGGTGTGCTGGGTGTCATCGCCTTGCATTACAGGCACCTTGCTTTAGTTGACACAAAATCAGGTTCCTTGTAGCAGTTGGAATTTTATCGTGTAACGAACGGCACGTCAGGAGAGGTTTGGACTTGCGCAGCAGTCTTTTAGTTAGAATGCTACTTACAGAGCTAAAGAGTAAAGGCAAAGGGCAGGGTCTGCAAGCGGAGTGCTTTGACTGTCCTTCCAAAGGCAAGAAGGGCCTGCCCCCTTCCTAGACCTGCAGCTCTGTTCACGGGGATGCTCCAGCATCGCCTCATTAGGGAGACCCTCCCTGAGCAAGACCCTCCCTGCCTTGCGGCCCTGCCCCTCTGCTTCGGCTCCTCGCACTTAGTGCCACCTCCCAGCTGTTCTGTGTGAGTCAGAGTTCTCCAGGCCGCCACGAGGCCAGGGACGTTGTCTGTTTTGAGCACTGCTCTATCTTCAGCCCTTAGAACCAGGCGTGTACACAGTAGGTGCTCAGTAAGTACTTCCACAGTCAGGGGGTGAGCATGCCTGGTGAGGGATGAGTGAAGGGCTTGCCTTTAGGACAAAGCGTATCCGCCATGTGTCACCCCAGTGAGCTTGCCCTTGCTAACATTCCCAGGAAGGGGTGGCGTGCAGGGGTGGGGAGGGGACGTTAGATAATCTGAAGGGCCTGTGTGCTGTCCCAGGGAGGCGTGGGGGACGGGGAGTGGCTCTGTGGCAGAGAAGGGCCGGATCCTTCTGTCCCCTGCACATCTACGAGGCCAGGCTGCTCATCTGGCCGGTTCTCACGTGAGGACCCTCAGGGTGGGTGTAGGCGTCGCCCAAGTTTCTTTCCCGGGGTCCCCGGTCCCGAGGTGCAGCCAGTGTCTGACTTGATGCTGTTGGTTTCCCCCCCGGCCACAGACTTTCTCCTGCCCTTGCCACGTTGCACCCGTTGCTCCAGGGAGTGAAAGCAGCTTTTCAGCAGGGCACCCTGCAGCGCACCCAGGGCTCCCGTGGGACCCCGTTCTGCTGGCTGGGGGTGGGGTCTGGCCCGGCGCTGGATGGCCAGGGGTCCTCCGACTCCTTTGTTGGCACCGAGGGTCTTTCTCAGGGAGTTTTTCCGCCGCCTCTGCTCGTGTCAACTCAAGACGTGGCCCAGCCCCCGGTCACAGGGATGCGTCACACAGGGGCCTGTGACGAGGTGGCCTGCTTTGGGGTCCTGGCTCTTCTTTGTTTCTTACGCTTGATTCTTGTTTTTGTTTTCTTTTCAGGGGAGGTCTGTTTCTTTAACGACTTTTTACCGAACAGCAAGAAATATCATGAACATGTGCTTCAGCAAGGAGCCCGCACCAGCTGAAATCGAGGTGCGTGAGCTGGGCGGTCCCGGCCCCCCACTCCGCTCGGAGCCAGGGATGGAGCCCCTGGGCCTTCTGGGGGCGGGCGGGCGGAGGGGTCGTGAACGCTCAGCCCGTCGTCTGGGTGCTGGGGGCAGCCAGAAGTTTCAACTCGTACCGACCCCAACTTGTGCAGGGTCAGCAAAGGTGTCGTGGAGAGAGCGAGCCTCCCCAGCTTCGCCCTGACTCCCCTGGAGCCGAGGCTGCGGCCTGGGGAGAGCCCCAGCCGGGCCCTGCCCAGCTGACCGCCTCTCAGCCCTTCTCACCCTGTCCTCCGGGTGCGTGTTATGCAAGAGAATGTTTGGAATCCCTTGAAACCCCAGTTGTGCTCTTTGCTCTCTCCTGTTTTTCATTTAACGGGGTTGGCAGGTTGCCATTTCTGTGCTTCTGAGTTGCGTGAGGTTGGAGAGGTGCAAGTGCGTCCTGCGCCCAGGCCGGCGAGCGGCAGTTCGGCGTGAGGCGTGGCCCGGGGCGCCCGGATGCTGACGTAGGTGGGCCTGTGCAGGGAGAGGCCCGACTTCTCTCGCTGGTTCAGGGCGGTTGCTGGCGGAGCATGCGGTGATGCGGACTGCAGCCTGGCTTTTGGTGAACAGCTGGTCTCAGAGCACATCTTTTTCTTCGAAGATATGTGCTTCTTCCTCTCGGTAAAACCGTGCTGACCACCAGGGCGCCCGGGCCCTGATGTTTTTTTTTTTTTTTTTTTGCGGTACGCAGACCTCTCACTGTTGTGGCCTCTCCCGTTGCGGAGCACAGGCTCCAGATGCGCAGGCTCAGCGGCCATGGCTCACGGGCCCAGCCGCTCTGCGGCACGTGGGATCCTCCCGGACTAGGGCACGAACCCGTGTCCCCTGCATCGGCAGGCGGACTCTCAACCACTGCGCCACCAGGGAAGCCCCCGGGCCCTGATTTGATTGGGTTTCCCGGGAGTGGGCCTTTCAGGACAGTCTGGGTCACCAGGACGCCTGGTCCCCTGCATCTGTGCCGCGTGGGACCCCGCCTCTGATGGTAGCCGTCAGAAGCCCAGGAGGTCCCGCCCTGGTGCTCAGGCCTTGGTTTCCCAGGTTGGTGAATTCCGTGTTCGATTTTGGCATCACCGTCATTGCTTTTAGGCCCCGGGTCTGTACCCTGGGTGGTATCTGTGAACACCACCCAGTGGCCTGACCTTTGGCCCTGCCAAATCCACGTTCCATCTACCGCGACGCCAGCGGTGCCCTGATTCTCCGACACGTGGCCGTCACAGTTGCTTCCCGAGTGCCTGTGCCATTTGTGGGAGAAACGTCAGAGGGAAGGAACGCGACTCTGGGGCTGAACACCAGAGGTGGAAAAAGAGGCCTTTGCTTTACAAGCGCAGGTCCCTGTCGGGCGTCCCCAAAGGGTAGGGTTGTCACTGTCCATCGCTTCCTACTCAGGAATTAATTCTCTCTGGAAGCCCAGGTTTCGCTTTAACAGTTGTATAATATCTAAACACAAAGGGAAAACATGCTAAACTCCACCCTTTAAGTCTGGCTGACTTCTAGATCCTGCAGAGAGCCTGGGCCCTCTCCTCGGCCGGTGTCACCAGCCTGAGTGGCCCCCCCACCCCGTAGCAGACGGCCCCCTTCCTCCCCTGCCTCTTTATTCACCCAGCAGAGGTTGGTGTGGGTCTAGGTGGGACTGGCCTGAACCCGTCCCCTCAGACAGAGTGCTGCTCCGTCATCCGCTGCCTGCTAGGACGTCTGTTCGAGGAACCCGGGCATTTAATGCTGTCGGCCTCCTCCTTGACGCGGGGCATCTGGCCGCCCCCAGGCTGGTTTTGTTGCAGGAGCCGCACGGCGGGGTGATGGCTGACACCGGGGGCTCGTGGGTGAGGCTTCCTCCTTTAAGTGGGGTTCCAGGAAGCAGGGGTGGGTGATGCTGTACTTCTGGAATGATGAGTGGAGACACAGTGAGGGGGGAAACTGAACCTCTCTCACCTGTTAGCAAAGCACGTCCTGACCCCCTCTTGCCCTGCAGTCGTTTAGGTCATGCCCATCCCTCCCCCATCTGTTTCGGTGGCTTGGGTCACAGCCTGAGGGTCCGACCCTCACGTGCAGCCCGCTCATTGGGGGTGTGCAGTGTGTGTCTGCTGAGACGCCTGCCTGGGGCTGTGGTCATTATACCTACGGACGGTGGCCGGACGTCTTCAGCCCCTTTGCTGTTATCGCTTTCTCCCTCCCTTTCGTATAAATGATTTTTTTTTTTTTTTTTTGCGGTACGCGGGCCTCTCACTGTTGTGGCCTCTCCCGTTGCGGAGCACAAGCTCTGGACGCGCAGGCTCAGTGGCCATGGCTCACGGGCCCAGCCGCTCCGCGGCATGTGGTATCTTCCCAGACCGGGGCACGAACCCATGTCCCCTGCATCAGCAGGCGGACTCTCAACCACTGCGCCACCAGGGAAGCCCCTCGTATAAATGATTTTTAATTGTGGTAAAATATGTGTAACGTTTACCATGTTAGCCATTTTTAAGTGCAGTTCAGTGGCCCTGAAGTCCATTCACGTTGTTTTGTGACCGTCACCACCATCCATTTCCAGAACTTTTCCATCTTCCCAAACTAAAAGTCGGTTCCTGTTAAACACTGAGCCGCCGTCCTCCCTGTGCGCAGCCCGTGACACCGCTGCTCTTCTTTCTCTCCGACTTTGACTGTCCTGAGTACCTCACAGGAGTGGAATCACGGTATTTGTCCTTCTGAGACTGGCTGATGCCACTTCGCGTGAAGTCCTCAAGGTGTATCCGTGTTGTCGCGTGTCCGAGTTGCCCTCCTTTCTGAGGCTGAGTCGTGTTCCGTGGACGTTGTACCTTGTGTTTATCCAGTCGTCCACTATGGACGTGGCCGCCGTGACCGTGGGCGTGCGGTCGTCTGTCTGCAGCCCCGTCCCCCTGCTCCCTAGTGGCTGTTGCTCTAGGCGAAGATGGTCCCTACGTCTCGCATCGTTGAGTTGAGCTGGGCCCTGCGGCCACGGGTAGCGAGATGGTGCTGACAGCCCTCCCTCTCCCCGCAGCAAGAGTACTGGAGGCTCGTGGAGGAGAAGGACTGCCATGTGGCCGTGCACTGCGGCAAGGTGGACACCAACACCCACGGCAGCGGCTTCCCGGTGGGAAAATCAGAACCGTTTTCAAGGTAACGTCGGACGCTCCTGCCCGTGTCCTGGGGACTGGACAGTGCCCCTCCACGTCCGTCAGTGACGCTCCTGTGCTTTCCTCTGCAGACACGGATGGAACCTCACCGTCCTCCCCAATAACACAGGCTCCATCCTGCGTCACCTTGGTGCTGTGCCTGGTAAGCCTGCCTTGGGTGGCTGTGGGCCCAGCTCGCCCCTTTAAGAGCTGGAGGGGAGGGGACTGCGGCGCACGGCGCGTGGAGAGAACTGGGATTGTTAGAGAAGAGAGAGGGGTCAGCATCATGGCTGAAGTCAGTAAAAATGCAGAAAGGTAAACCAAGTCGCAGATCTAGAAGCTGGGCAGATGCGTAATGGCCAGCTTTCCACCTTGGCCAATTTCAGAGCTAACGTTCTCTGTGGAGCTACTGCCTCACAGCCGGGAGGGAAACCAGTTGTCCTGGGTGTTGTGGGAAGAAGGGGCCCCTGGAGGAGGTGACCAGCGTGGGTGACCCCACGCTGGCGGGGAGGGGTTACCCCGAACAAAGGGACCCCGCTTCCTGGCTGGTGGCCAGTCGACAACAGTCGTGGTCGTGTTCCTTGGGCATCTTGCCTCCTGCCTAAAGTCACTAGTTAAGATGTTCTTCCACGACTGTTTTGTGTCACGTGATCTTGGTTTCTGTGTAAGAAGCAGGAAAGAACAAGTGCCTTCTAATCAGTGGGTTTTGTCTGATTTTGAATCCCATTTCTTTTTCTGGTTTGGGGAGAAGATGCAATTTCTCTTGCTGTCCCCCTGAGACATTGGTCTTCATCCTGCCCTGTCCCCTGTGTTCTAGGAGTGACAATTCCCTGGCTAAATATTGGCATGGTCTTTTCTACCTCATGCTGGTCTCGAGACCAAAACCACCTTCCCTACATTGACTACTTACACACTGGTGCTGACTGCATTTGGTGAGTACACCGGCCCCAGGCCTCCTGATGCCACCTTGCACTCACTGATGGCTGACAGCCTTGGAGGGCTTATTTTGCGAGTTTGTCCCGTGTTCCGTGTCATGTCAGCCTGGGGAGCTGTGTTAGAAGTCGAGCTGGTGGAGAATACTTTAATTTGCTCAGGTGGTGCTTAAGCACAGACCAGCATCTGTTCTCAGTTGCTGCTAATACGGGGGGGGGGGGTTCTCCTGTGAGGTTTTCCCCTGGTGGTGGTGGATTTCTAGGAGTTCGTTTCATAGCAGGGTCAGAAACAGAGTACAGCAGAAAGCTGGCCGGGAGCGGTGCCCAGTCCACCGACTGCGGAGAAGAGAGTAGGTCTTACTGGAAGTGGAGTTCTGCCGTGGGAGATTTCACGAGTTTGTCTGTTTCCCAGGAAGCCTTCTGCCCGGTTCCCAGGCGTGATCCTTAACTGTAAGGCTCACCAGCCCTGATCTGAGCTGGCTCTTCAGCTCCTTTGTTTACGACGGCAGATGGGAAATCACTGCAAATAATCAGATGTCTAGTCGTCTCACGGGCTACCGGCACCGCATCCATCCCACACTGTGTTTATTGTCCTAATGGGGTGATTAGCATCGTTTATTAAGACAAACAAAGTCTTAGAACTAGTGTTCTCCCTCCAAGGAGCCAGTGTCGGCAGCAGTCTGGCCATCACGACTCGCCCTGCCTTCCGGCTGTGTCAGGGCCAGTGGCGGTCGGTGTAGAGGCGGGCAGGCCCTGTGGTTGATTTTCTGCGGTGGGGCTGGGGTCTCGGGCAGAGCTGAGGGTGGACAGCCGGACGGTCCTGCGCAGGGCGGCTGGCCGCGTGGACGCTGTGGGTGTGCGTGCTCTCCTCCAGGAGCCACTGAGCCCTGAGCGCCGTTCCCCATGGAGACGCTGCCGGGCAGCGCCGGCCAGTCTGGGTTGAGAGTCACAGGGTCCCACGCAGGCCTGTGACGGGCCCCACCGGACCCTGGTTCCTCATCGGAAAGTGGAGTGACGTGGCCCGCGCCCCGCACGGTGATGGGGTGAAAGTTCGTGGCCCCGGTGGTCGTTGTTCTGCTTGGCCCATTGAGTGAGAGGCAGGGAAACCCTAGGTTCTGTGGGCTGTGTGAAAACTAATCCCTGGAACCTCACTGATGGGGGGTAGAGAGGCGGCCGGATAGGATCAGAGAACTTCATGGTGTGTGGTTTTTCTTAAAACATGTGATTGAGGTTAGAAACCCTGGATTTAAATCACAAATCCGTAACAGAATATGTTGGCATTGAAATAACAAGCACTTGGAAGAGCCTTGGATGTGGTGAGAGCCTCCTCTCACTCGGCAGCGGAAGTCAGGACTTGAACCCTCCCCACCAGGCCTGGGCAGCCTGAAGACCTGTCACACGGCTCCGGGGGTGTCAGATGTCCCACTGAAGCCTGTGGACGGCGGGGTTGGGAGGTCCCAGAGGAGGGGGGGCCCGGAGGAGGCTGCAGGTGCCTGCCTTGCATGCTGACCACCGGCACCAGGATCTCAGGAGTCGCAGGTGGCAGGTGCGTCCCTGCTGGGTCCTCCTGGGACGTCAGTGGCAGTTCCCATTCTCCTGAGCCCTGGGATCGCACTGAGGGTCCAGGTTCTTCTGGTTGAGTTCGGGCCGCGTTTCCTCCCACCATCTTCCCGAGCTCCTTGGCTCCAGAGCGGGGTCCGTGTTGTCGGAGCCCCAGCCCCTGTGCGGCCGCTCCCTTCACCTGACGCAGGCCCTCGTGGTGCTGGCTGTCCTGCGTGTCTCTTGTGTATTCCACACCAAATCCTGGTCCTGCAACGTCCTCTGTCTGCTACAGAAAAGTGTCAGGTGCCAGCCCAGCGATAAGTCGCAGCTTGGGAGGCTCCCGAGAGGCTTTTGAGTGTGCGGGTGTGTCTGGATCTGATTTACAGGGGCTTTTAAACATCTGCTTTTGGTTTGAAGACTTTTTGGCTCACGCTTAGGTCAGATCTGCATATAAAAGATGAGCATGCTTGTCTGCTGCAGGGGCTGCAGAGCTGCCCTGGGAGGAGAGACCCTAGGGACGCTTACGAGCGGGCCCACCTCCCCTCCTGCGCCCAAGGCCAGTTTCCAGGCTGCTGTTTGCTCATCTCTGGGGGAGCGTGGAGGATGGGCTCCCGGGCAGAGGGTCCTTGTCAACCCCTTCTGCCCTGATTCCAAACCACCCAGGTATTGCATTCCTGCTGAGGAGGAGAACAAGCTCGAGGACGTGGTGCACACCCTGCTGCAAGCCAACGGCACCCCCGGCCTGCAGATGCTCGAGAGCAACGTCATGGTACGGGGGCCAAGATGGTGGTGGAGACTGGGCTTGCGTCAGGTGGCGGGGCCAACGCAGTTGTTTCATGAACTCACCC
Source organism: Lagenorhynchus albirostris (assembly GCF_949774975.1). Classification (NCBI taxonomy): domain Eukaryota; kingdom Metazoa; phylum Chordata; class Mammalia; order Artiodactyla; family Delphinidae; genus Lagenorhynchus; species Lagenorhynchus albirostris. The sequence continues at coordinate 92,802,167 of NC_083104.1, read as the reverse complement.
TCTTTGTCGACCTGCCCCTCAGAGGTAAAGAGGACAATGAAAAATCAATCCTCCAGGGATCCAGCATAAGCAAAATGTCCTCTCTTATGAAAACCAAACTAAAGTGCGTTCCTCTGATTGATGGCCCAGGACACAGGACTCATGCTCGTGGGGACCTTTGACTCTATTTCCGGGCCTGGTGGTTTTTTTTTTTTTTGGTAAATGACGACTGGGCTGGGCTGGGCAGCTGGATGACTGGGCCACCTGGGCTTCTGGTCAGGCTCACTCAGGGATAAGCACAGCGGCTGCTGACCCTATTTTCAGACGGTCATGAGTCTGCTGAGCTGCCGGGAACCTCTTTAGCCTAGAATTGTGTTCTGACAACCTGAGCTCAAGGCTTTTCCGGCCTCCGCTGACCCTGCCTAGGTCTCCTTTCGCTCTGGGCCCGCCTCACTCTAGGTTTGGCTCGGAGAAGGTAAGCAGCAGCCCCCGTGCTGTGCACACGGATCCCGGTCCAACCGGTCAGTACCCGTGGGGACACAGGGCGCTCACAGCGGCCATGCCTTTGCCTGAATCGTCGTCACTCTTGGGCCTGTATCAGTTTAGAACTTCCTCCTCCTTTGTTTAGGAGTTACGTCTCTTTATTTTCTAAAGGAGAAACAAAACATCTTTCATACACAACGTAATCTGTGTCTGGAGCAGGCTTAAGTCCCGATGCCCCGTCTGGAGGGCAGGTGGGCCGGCAGGCTGTCGCGGAAAGAGCTCCGGACGGTGGGAGGGAGGCACCCAGGAGGGTGGCCCTTTGTGGGCGCGCGGCTCAGCCCTCGTCTCCACAGATCTCCCCGGAGGTGCTGTGCAGGGAGGGGATCAAGGTGCACAGGACGGTGCAGCAGAGCGGCCAGTTTGTCGTCTGCTTCCCGGGATCCTTTGTGTCCAAAGTGTGTTGCGGCTACAGCGTCTCTGAGACCGTGCACTTCGCCACCACCCAGTGGACGAGCATGGGCTTCGAGACAGCCAAGGTAGGCAGGCGCCCCTGGCACGCGTTCCTGTGCGTGTGTCTGTGTGTAGATAATGTTTAATTTCAAAGTGAGTCTTGGAAACCTGAGTTGGCCGAGAGTTTTTTTTAGAGAGGGAGAGCTGTTAGAGGTTGACTGTATCATGAACGTCGTCAAGCTCTGTCACTGACCCTCTGCGGTACTGGGAGGTCAGTACTGAAGGTGTTTAAGGCAAACACAGTTCTCGGCTGGCGGAGCCACGAGTACCTGGTGTCTGGTGTCTTTCTCCAGGGAGACACGATTGTCGTACAGTTTTCAATTGCTTTGAATCCAGATGGAATTCAACATTTGAAAATTCAGATAGCGACCCCTCCCCGGTAAAGAAAGCCCTTGACCGCTGCCTAGCGTTGAAAATTCTGCCCTAAAGGGACGTGACTGCCCCTTGCAGGAGATGAAGCGTCGCCACATAGCTAAGCCATTCTCCATGGAGAAGTTACTCTACCAGATCGCACAAGCGGAAGCGAAAAAGGAAAACGGTCCCACTCTCAGTACCATCTCAGCCCTTTTGGACGAGCTCAGGTAACACAGGACCCCCGGGGCCCAGGCCGGGTGGGATGGGGGTGCGGCCCGTCCTCTGTGGGAAACCGCCGGCCACCAGCTCGGAGCTGCAGGGCCCGCCTGGGGCTTGGCCAGCGGGCGAAGACTTCGGGGTGCCGATGCTGCAGGAGGTGCACCCTCTTTGTGGAAATGGACAGGAGGGGGCTCCTGAACCCCTGGCCTCACGGGTCCTTGGTGCCCCTCGCCAGCGAGGAAGGGCCCTGGGAAGGAGCAGACAGGGCAGGAATTGAAGTGACCGTTTGCGTGGCTTCCCACGTGACCTGCAGAGGCTCAGCGGAGCTGCTGGACAGCACACGATCTTCACGCGCGCGTTGGCCCTCTGATTCCGACGTCGGCAGATAGTTTGTCACGTCCGTCTTTGGCCCGGGCGTGGGGGCACCCTGGCTGGCACTGGGCGCTTTGCCCCGGGTTCACCGCAGGCAGGGCCCGGCCCTCCGAGAGCCCTTGGGGGTGGTCTGGCCTTTCAACTTCGTACGCAGGCCCCAGGTGGGGAAGCTGGGCCCCGAGGTCCCGCGGCCCAGCCACTCGGCGCCCTGAGCCTCGTGTGTCTGGACAGGGACACGGAGCTGCGGCAGCGGCGGCAGCTGTTCGAGGCCGGCCTCCATTCCTCCGCCCGCTACGGCAGCCACGAGGGCAGCAGTGCCGCGCCCGACGGGAAGAAAAAGCCTCGGAAGTGGCTGCAGCTGGAGACCTCGGAGAGGAGGTGTCAGATCTGTCAGCACCTGTGCTACCTGTCCATGGTGAGCCCACGCCCCCCACGGCCGCTGCGCCAGCCCCGACCCCCCGCCCTGCCTTTCTCTGTCCCCTGCCCATCCTCCCTCAAGCAGCTGCCCTGCGGTCACGTGCCCCCCGCCCCGGTCTCTTTCCTTGTCTCTTTTACCTTCTCTGCAGCCCTGTGACTGATCTGGCTGCCCCGTGGACTCAGAAATCTGTCCGGTTCAAGCAGCATCTCCTATCCCCAGCCTCCCTGTGCCTGCTCCTGGCTGGAAGGCGGCCCCCTGAGCTGCCACAGTCCAGCCCGTCTGCCTTCCTTCCTGGTCGCTCCTGCAGCCTCCTTGAGGGGCTGATCCAGCCCAGCCTGAGGCTGTGTTACATGCTTAGCGTCCCCTATGCCGACCCCATCCCAGGCCAGAGGCGACCCCGTCCAGAAGTCTTGCTGGACGGCCAGCTGGACAGTGCAGACCTGCCTCTCGCCTCCCGTGGGCAGCTGCCCTGACACAGGTCTCTGTAAACGCAGGAACGCCCCCTGCTGCTGTGGCCTCAACCGGTGCCATTGCCCTCTCCCTGCCTGGGCAGAATCCCCCTCCCCAGAGAGAAGCTTAGGTAGTAAGTGCCCGCCACATGCCCGGCGCAATGGCCCCCTCGTGTATCCCCACCAGCCCCACGTGGCCACCGAGGTGCAGAGCGGCAAGCGCGTCCCAGGTCTGACTCTTGGCCTCCTGGCCATGTGCCACGTGACTGTGATGCCGTCTCACCCTCTCGCCCTGCGTCCCCGGCACACCTCTGGCTGCCCTGCAGAGAAGAGGGGACTACATGGCCACTCCCGCTGAGCCAGATGCCCTTTGTCACACATGAGACGTCAGAGCACTGAGAAATAACGGGAGGAATACTGTAATAGTTGGCTGGGGCTGCCGTATCAGAGCACCACCGACTGCTGCCTTGAGCAACAGAAGTCCCTCTTCTCATAGTTCTAGAGGCTGGAAGTCCAAGATCGATGTGTCACCAGGGTTGGCTCCCTCTGAGGCCTCTCCCTGGATCATAGACGGTCGCTTTTCCCTGAGGCACAGTGGTTGTGTCATCAGGGACTCACAGGGCCTTTCTTCTGTGTGCTTCTGTGTGTTAATCTCTTGTTAAAAGGATGTAAGTCATATTGGACTAGAACCCACCCTTATGACCTCAGTTTCCCTGATTATGTCTTTGAAGGTCCTCTCTCCAAATAAGTCACCTCTGGAGTTACTGAGGGTTAGGACTTCCATGTCTGAATTTGGGGAGGGGGGTAATAATTCCGTCCATAACAACCACACATCCCACTTTACATATTTTCTTCTATCTAGCTTTCTTTTCCCAGAGGCTTTTTAGAGGATACAGTCAAGAATCAAGCTGTCTTTAAAACAAACAAGTCATAAGAATTTCCCCAGATCTTAAAAATGTTTTGTGAATATCGCTCATAAAAGCCGCATAGTTCTGTGTTCGTTCCTCTTGCATTAGAATGGGGTTATTCTCGTGGGAAACAATCATCGTGTATTTCCCATGAGCCTGGGTGACTCTGTTGTGACCTCATGTGGCCCTGGTTCCTTCCTGTGGGCTCCAAAAACGGCAGGGTGTGGGCTCATTTTTAGGCTCTCCCTCCGAAAGCTGTACCTTGAGAGTTGTCACCAGGATTTCTTAGCCAGAATGGTATTTTAAAAAGCACATATCCTGAATACATAGGTAAAAATTGAAGTTTTATTTATATATGCTTTTCATTGCTTAGGTACTAAGGGGTTTATATGTTTTTGTTCACTGTTTCGTATGTATGTCTGTTCCTGTCCTCAGCCCCGGGTGATGTGTTTGTGCCAATAAGTGTCATTTCCTTATTCCTACAGCTTATTTTTTTTGTTTCTTTTTTTATAAATTTATTTACTTTTATTTATTTATTTATTTTTGGCTGCATCGGGTCTCTGTTGCTGCGCTTGGGCTTTCTCTAGTTGCGGTGAGCGGGGAGTCCTCTTCGTTGCGGTGCGCAGGCCTCTCTTGTTGCGGAGCACGGGCTCTAGGTGCGCAGGCTTCAGTAGTTGTGGTGCGTGGGCTTCAGTAGTTGTGGTACACGGGCTCGGTAGTTGTGGTGTGTGGGCTCAGTAGTTGTGGCTCACGGGCTCTAGGCGCACGGGCTCAGTAGTTGCGGCGCACGGGCTTAGTTGCTCTGCAGCATGTGGCATCTTCCCAGACCAGGGCTTGAACCCGTGTCCCCTGCACAGGCAGGCAGATTCCCAACCACTGTGCCACCAGGGAAGTCCCCAGCTTGTTTTCTTGTCTTTGCTTAGCAACAATGAAGATAAGAAACCTAGGTCTTCCCGTTGAATCCTTATGGAAAGACCTGTGATCCTTTGCATCTGGTGTGTCAAGGCAGCATTTTTGCATTGTTTACACTGAGTGAGACCAGGACCGGAGTCAGGGTTGGGGTGAGGGACGCCCCCCCGCCCACACACACACAGCTCCGAGCATCTGCGGGGCCTCGGCCCATCCCTGGTGCCAGCGCGCCCTCAGGGCGCTGGAGATTCAGGCTCGCGTGGCAAGGATCAGGAACCGTGCTGGCTGGAGTGTGGACAGAGGTGCTGCCTCCCGAGGTGGCGTAAACCGGCTGGACCGACTGAGCCGCCCAAGAGCAGGAGAAACACGCGTTGCCGCCGAAGTGTCCAGGGTGTGGCCATTCTGGCACCTTTGTACCGGCGTAGTTTTTGAAGCAGAAGTCTCAGGAGCCCTGAGAACCCTCAGCCCCTGTCCACCAGCCCGCCGCGCTCAGACCCTCTGGCGGGAAAGTGCACAGGAGCCAAGAGGGCCCTCGAGGCCTTTGGGTGCAGCTCAGAGATGGTCACTTACTTGTTTCCTGGTTGACGATCCCGGTGACTTGTTGGTGTTCTCGTCAGTATCCCATGTCTCTGGGTCACAGACGCCCCTGGCCTGGGCGGTGGCCTCCCACACTCTGCTCCCGGGACACCCCCCTGTCCTCCACCCCCGAGTCCCCTCAGCCTCGGGTGCCTCTCGTCCCGCAGGTCGTGCAGGAGAACGAGAATGTGGTCTTCTGCCTGGAGTGTGCCCTGCGCCACGTGGAGAAGCAGAAGTCCTGCCGCGGCCTGAAGCTCATGTACCGCTACGACGAGGTCAGTGCCTCGCGGGGTGGCAGCGGTCCCCTGCCCGCGTGGTCCATGTCACAGCTCGTCGTGACCGCGTGCAGCCGGCCTGGTTCCAGGTGCCTTCTGGCCGGACGGTGCCTGACGTGGTGGGAAGGTAGCTCCTTGCGCCAAGGTGGGGGAGTGGGCAGGTCCGGCTCGAGTTCCACTGGCCTGGAGAAACCAGGAGCTGAGGCTGCAGGGACTTCTGTCCTTGTCCGCGCTTTGTCGTGCCCCAGCGAGCCTGTCCGCAGTGCGCTCAGCTCTGCTTTCCCTCCTGGCCTCGGTGCCTCGGTTCATAAGGAGTTCGGTTTCAGGGCGTGGCTGCCCCACTGTCTGGAGGGGCCCAGAACAGACCGAGACCGAAATCGGCAGGGCCAAGCCAGGGCTCCCCTTCCCTCCAGGCCGAGGGCCGCTTCGGGGGCCTTGCGGCTGCGTCCATCTGGTCTCTGTGTCCTCAGAGCAGCCCGGGACTCGGCCTGAGGAGCCTTCCTGGCCCCAGCCCCGCGGGGCCGGGGCCTCTGGGACACAAAGTGCCGATCGCCGTGCCCGTCTGCCCGTGTCGGCGTCCCTCCCCCGCAGCTGCCAGCGGTTCTGCTGTGGGTCTGTGCGTGGTGAACTTCAGAGCCTGCGGCCACTTGCTGAGCTATGGGCAGCGCCCGCGCCCTTGTCCTTACCCCGGGGCCTCGGCAGACACGGAGCCTTTCACTGTTTGCTCCTGAAGGCTTCAACTTCTGAATAAATCCCAGTTCCACCCTGTCTGAAAACCGCAGCCGTCCCCAGAGGCAGGTCCGCATGAGGCGCTTTCTGTGTCGGCTGGTCTCCACTGCCCGTTAGGTGCCCCCACGGGGAGGGCGCTGCTCAGCCGGCCCGGAGCACTGAGGGCTCCGCTTCCAGAGCAGCCTTGCTCGTCTCGTCACGTGTGTTTTACGTGCTTCCAGGCTGCTCTGCGATTGCGTTTCCGGGTACAAGCTCGCAGCTCCGGAGACACGTGGCCCTTTTTCTGGGGGGGTCACCTTGGGAGACTGCTCTGGGGGGACCCCGTTGCCCCTCTTGGCCCGCCCTCTTCCAGAGAAGCGTCCTCCTCCCTGTGGTGCCTGGCCGTGAGCCCCTCTCTGAGGGTGGAACCTGCCGGCTCTCCCATCCCCACTGCCCCCGAAACCTGGGGCCGACAGTCCCACGTAAGGCGGCCTCATCCGGCCATCACACATGGCAGCCCCGGGCAGGGCCGGGCCGGGTGCCCCGGGAGGCAATGGGGGCACCCGTGGGGTCTCAGGCTGTGGTCAGACTTGATCAGAAGCCTTTGGCTAAATTGTAAGATTGGAAAGCTGAAAATAGATCTCTTTGCATCTTCTTTGTTTTTAAAGAGCATGTTCAGCGAAGGCAATAACCACTTTCCCCTCCCTGCTTCTTCACTTGAACAGCAAATGTCAGAACACGGTTAAAAATAAACCCTCGTGTCTGAGTCAGAGCATCTCTGGCAACTCGCAGGGTACAGCCGGCGGCGCTGGGGCTTCTCGAGATGATTCTGAAGCTCGACAAAACGTGGGTTAGTTTCCACCTCCAGCCCATCTTGGAGCTAGGTGTCTTGATGTGACCAAAATCCTGGAAAAGAATCACATATGTAGTAGGGTCTGTCGGTCTGAAGCTTAATCATTGGTTCTCACGCATAGGGAAAAGGTTTTGTCAGCCTCCTACTTTGCCAGTGGCCTGTTTTAGTAAATGAAAATCACAAGTCAGTTCCCTGTTGAGTTGAACTGTATTTTTTTTTTTCTTTTTTTAATTGGGGAATTTCCAGCTCTGGGTTGGATCTCAGAAATGGCTTTTGAGAGCACAGCTCTGGTCTGAGCCCTGGTGCCCAGCAGTCAGACCCCTCTGTCCAGCTGTTCGGTCCCACAGGTGCAGGCGGGCGGGCGGCTGCCTCCTCGGACCCCCTGCTGCCCAGGTGGCTTTAGCTGCAGGTAACTGGGCTTTACTGAAGCTCATCTGTTTGTTCTTCATTAGCATGTGTATCCTAAGTGCTTTAAGTGGCCCAACGATGTCTGCAGTGCCTGGGAGCGGGCCTGGGCCCGGACTAGGCTGACCCTCAGGCTTGAGTGAAGGAGTGGCCACCTGTCCCCGTGTCCTCCTGGTCTGTCCGTCCCTGGCTCCAGCAGGTGCTCTGCAGTATATGTCAGAACATGGGCCATTTTAATACTCCTCCACGTGGTTTCTTTTAAAACTGGATGGTTGCGAGTTGTGTTAGTTACACATGTATTTTTGACGCCAACAGATAGATGGTTCTCTTGTTGCGTTTGTTCTCTCCCCTTCGCTGAGGAGGGAACGAGAAACGTTTATAGACACGTGTTTGTATTCATCTGCAAGAGCAGGTTAAGTAGGCTCCAGAGTAGCAGAGAGAGCCACAAGCAGCCCCCAGGCATTTGTCACCGTGCAGGGAGCCAGGCGAGGGGCCCTGGGCACTCAGGCCTGAGTCTCCCCTCACTTCCCAGCCCTCCCCTTCCTGCTGGGGCCCCGGGCGGCCTCTCAGCCCCGAGGAGGTGCCCAGGTGGCGGCAGCAGGAAGCCTGCTGCTGTGTTGTCTCGGCGGCGAGGGACCTCGTGGACACGGGTGAAGGTACAGACCAGATGGGAAAGCAGCTGTAAGGAAACAGCCCCACACTTACTCTGGTTACGGGGCTGCAGGTATTTCAGGGCTTTCAGCTCGTGAACGTTTGGACTTTACAGCCACCAGGGGGCGCTCCTGGGCTCCCTGGAGGGGGAAGTGGGGTTAGGAAGCTGCCCATCAGGAAAGGACCTGGCGTACCGTTTCCTTGGCTTCCAGATGAGAAAAGGCAGGTTTCTCCCCGAGAAGGAGTGTTTCGTTTAGGTGCCTGGCCAGGGGACCTTGGTCTCGGGAAGTTGTTGTCTTAACCAGCTCCCAGGCCGCCGCACCCGGGAACCTCGGGGCGGATTTCCAAGGCCACCCAGCCCTCCCCACCCCACCCCCTCGGTGCCGCTCTGACGTGGTTTGATGAAGGTGACTCCCTGGGGGGTCCTGGCGACGCTCTTCCGTTGGCTAATCCTGTGTCTTCCTTTCAACCCGAAACAGGAACAAATTATCAGCCTGGTCAATCAGATCTGTGGCAAGGTATCTGGTAAAAACGGCAGCATTGAGAACTGTCTCGGTAAACCCACACCAAAAAGAGGGCCCCGCAAGAGAGCGACGGTGGACGTGCCGCCCTCCCGGCTCGCCGCTGCCTCCTCCTCGTGAAGACGCCAGCACCGTGGGCCGGGGATAGATATTTTTCTGTAATTATTATATTCTAGTTTGGAGTACTGGCTGTAGGATACAAGCTGTCTTTGCACTAGCTCTGAAGAAGATTTTCTTCTGGTTTTAGAGAACTAATTTTGTTTTAGCATTAAACTGTTGAACTTTTTTTGTACTTAGAATACCTAGATACTGCAGTCAGATTTTTGAAACTGCCGTATATTCACTGTTTTAAAACCCTTGAGGGGCTGTTATTAATTTGTATCGCCCCTTGTGGCTGACAAAAGCCTTTTTGTTTGATTTTTGTTTGTGTTTTTTTTTTTGTTTTTTTTTGTAATTGTTGGGGGAAAAAAAGGCTTTTTTAACCCAGTTTTGAAGAGGGTAAAGTTTGGAGAACAAATTTTAAAACCATCAGTAATGTGAGCAGATTTTTTTCTAGAGAGGAAAAGGGATAGGAGACACACACACACACACACACACACACACACACACAAAACTTGAAAGAAATGGCTTTACTTTGGCTGTCTTTTCTTCTGTCATGTGCAGGATGAGTTTGTAATTGTTAAAACCGGAGAATCCCCATTTTGTTTCTTTGGGCGGTTATGGCAGCTGAAGGTGGACGTTGTTTCCTAACCATAGGCAAAATGAGGAGGTCGGAGTGACTAGGTTCTCTTTACCAGCACATCACTATGCATCTGTTTAAGGAAAAAAAGGAAAGAGAAGAAAAAGACTGCCTGCCTTGGAGGGGGTCGCGTGAGGGAAACCTGTGCCTGATTTCATTAGGAAATCCATTCTGTTATTTTTTGGTGCTGTTGGCTACTTTATCAAAAAACCCTTCAATAGCATCCTTAAAACAAAAAAAGGAAAAAAGTGATTGAAGCCGTTAAGTGCTTCTTCGTCATGGATGTGCAATCTTTCTAACATTCCGTCTTCATCTCACAGCTTGTTGTTTTACACCTTCACAGGTCAGCATTAATCTTTCTTTTTAAACTCGTTCTGTTGGCGATCACATCTAGAGCCACTAGGAGGTCTGCCGTTCTTTTTGAATGTGAAAATGTATCTGCGCTCATCTGGTCTAGTTTTTCTCTTCATGTTGTAACAAAAAGAAAAAAAAAATCCCGTCCCTTTTGTACATACGCCTGTAAATTGTTTTAAATACTTGAGCCTTTTTCTGGGTGGGGGAGGGGAGGGGGTGAGAAGACGAGATGAAGAAAAGCCTTACACTTCAGTTTCTTCATCGGTTGGATTGGATGCTTACAGGGTTTTTCTTGTAACATTTATAAGTGCTGCTTACATCACTGAACAACAACAAAAAAAATAATAATGGAGTAGCTGTTGCCCTTCTCCGGTTGTGTGTACAGTATGTGTGGAATAAAAAAGGGAAACTGTTTTCACAAGCTGTTCTTTGTTTCATAATTGGATTCACCAATCCCGCAGCTGCCCTTGTTGCACTGAGCTCGCCGGTGGGGCTGTCTTGTCAGGAGCGTCCTGTGACACTTTGTCGGTTGTCGTTGGCAGAAGACTGAACTGTGTTGGAATATTTAACAATGACATGAGCAGAGTCGTGTTTTCCAATGTGCTTGTCCGGTTTTCATGGCCTTGCTGTGTGTTCTTGCCCTCTTTTTGGACAGTGAACTTCTGCCTACGGCTTACGGTCTGACGTTTAATTTATTAGCGCTGCTCTGCACCCCTCCCCCGGGAGGGAAGACTTCATGTTGTTTATTGCCAGTTTTTTGTTTACTTTTCAGGTTTGTACTACAAGGTTTAATAATAAAAACAAAGTTTTTTGGACACTTGTTTGTCTTGTGGAAGAGAGTGAATGAAATGAGGTGTTTTCTGATAAACGGGCTGCGGGGGTCTGTCCCACTGGCCAGGGAGTGGAGTGAACACCGAATTTTAATCTTTAATCTCACTTTCCCTCTGCTGGCAGTTACCTGGATGGTCTCTGAACAAAAACCAAATGGCTTCCGTTTGCCTCTCATTTTCTGTGGGGCCCCTGGACCCCAGCGGGCAGCGTGGCCACGAGGGTGCAGGGCCGCAGCCGCCCCTCCTCGCGCCAGCCTGCCCCTCGTCTGTGGGCTGTGAGCGAGCAGGGAGAGGGGAAAACACGTCCCTGGGGGAGCGGGGTCCCGCCAGGAGCGATGGCCGGTGGGCTTGGCTTCGGTTTCTCTCTCTTCCTCTGGGCCCAGGTGTGTGGTCTATTAAGGTAGGCCGTGCTTGTTGGACTTCATAATTTTTGTAATGATCAGATGAAAACCCAAACTTGGTTAGAGCCGAGAGGAAGCACAGCTTCCTGCCTGTAGAGGGCTTCGCCGTTCAGTGCCGAGCCGGCGTGGACACCGAATTTCCTGGCCTAGCCCGCACGGTGAGGCCTGCAGAACGTGTGTGTTTAGCAGCCCTTCTGTACAAACTGGCTGTGTTTGCGGTCCTCAAACTTTATTGTAGCTGTTGTTTCAGTCAGTTTCTCACACATTATTGGCAACTGTAAAAATCGAGCGCCTCCCTAAATCCACCTGCCTTCCCCGTGGGCCTCTGGGCACAGCTGTGTCATCCTCTGAAGGTGGCCAGAGCGCGGACACCCGGGTTTAGGAGTCACTGTCGTCAGTGTGTAAGGTGGCCAGGGCGGTGTCCACCTCCACTCCCTCCTCGTCAGACTGGACCACGGGGGACTCCCCCACTTCACTGGGGTCCTGGGCAGCTGGGTCGGTGCAGGGTGCAGCTGAGGACGGCCGGGTGGCCCGGGAGGCATCCGGAACCTGAAGAGTAACTTCATCCTGACCGGGGCTCGCTTCAGGCCCTGCAAAATAAAGCAGAGTCGAGCCTGTCCTAAAAGTGCTGCATCTGAGAACTGCCCCTGAAGATGGTCATTTGAACTTGCATAGAATATAAAGCGGGTGGGAGTTCTCTGTTCCTGTGACGTGCAGGCTGCAGAACCAGGCCCCATGGCAGTGCAGGGACTGCCCCCAGAAAATGCTGAGCTAGGTGACGCCCAAGGCAGCCCAGGGCCCGAGCTGACCCTTCTGCCACCTGTGACACGTGGAAAGATCCCGAACCCTTTCCAGTATCCAATAAAGCACTGTGCTCAAGGCCAAACCGCGAACACTGCATTTCTTTGAGGAGCACTCCCGGTAACCTTGATAATCTAGATTTACCTCTGTATATCCTTTGAAATAATTCAAAGAAATGGAGGTTAGGAGAAAACCCTTGTGGATCCTCTTAGAGGAATCAAAACCATACACAGGTGATGGAGTTTCTTCCTGACCCTGGGAAGGGGCCGGCCTTCTCGGCGGGACAAGGGCCTCCCTCCCTGGGACGGCACTGCTCACGCAGTTCCCGGGAAGGGGAGACGACGGACGGAGCTGCTTTGTGGAGACCTTAGAGACACACGTGGACAGGAAGCCCCGGGCCTCAATTGTGAGGACGGTAGCCCGTGGAGTGGGGCCACCAGTGAAGGGGCAGGTGCTGCTGAAGGGCTGGCCTTGCCTTCTTTTGTACGTGGCAGAAACTTAAACGCGTTCTCTGTAATGGCGTCTGCGAAGACCACCCACCCAGAAGGAATGGTCCAAAATTTAAAATAAATTGAGTCCAGGTATAGGGCCAAAGCCTCAGTAAGTACACACCGAATGAACATGGAATTTCGGGAAGGCATTAAATGGAGGTAACGTGCCCACAGGGTTGCGCCTAATTTTTAAAATATGAGCCGAGTGCTGAACACAAACCTTGGCCCTGCCCACAGCAGAGATCAAACACCTGCCGAATGGGGGAGGGGGAGCCACACAGGAGAGCTCCCACCTCCCCCAAATTCTAGTGCTTAGCCACAAAAACCCCACTCAAAGTAACTTGTGAGCCAGAGGAGAAAGAACACACCATTTAAGAAAGCTCCCTGTTCACTGAAGGTGTCTGGGTAAAGCCCTGAGAGTCGCTGAGAAACTCACAACCACAACAGCCAATGTTTCATTTGTCCACTTCTGTGAAGCCAGACTGGGCGGGGAATGGGTTAGTGGGACAAGAAGATCTGTGCACGCCTTGTGCAACCGAACCGCCCTGTATCGGTTCTCCATGTGCAGGGAAGTCATGGAACTAGGTGTGACTCAGTGTGTGCAGACTTGTCACCCCTACCTGAGAGAGGGGACAGCACAGTGTTCCCCTCGCCACCGGAGTTCAGGAAGACATCCAGGGCCTCCTGGTCAGAGATGTCCACCAGGTCCATTTGCTCCAGCAGGTCCACATTCACTTCCATGGATGACATGCTGCCCATGGGCTCTGGGGAGACCGGCACAGGAAGAGGTTAGACCATCTGTCATTTAATAACACTTTAAAAGGTGAGCTTCCACTGTGTTAGGCTAAAAGCACATTGTGTTTTCTAGGTGTAACATATCTCCCGCTACTCCAGACTTTTAAAATAGACTTTGGAGCAGTGTATTATTGACATGTCCCAGTTTGGTACTTTAAATCCATCCTAGCTTAACCTTGGTTACTATTACCTCTTACACCTGCCAGAGCAGTTTTCCTTTTCACCCCCAGCCCTCTGCTTGCAGGTGCTGAAGGGAACCCTTTCTGCATCAGACAATTCTTGGCTTCGGAGGTGGGCGCTGACTCAGAGAGGCTGACATTCCTGCCAGACACCTCTGGCTGTGGTTGCCCCCCAGCTTTACTACAATTCCATTTGGAGTCTTCTCTGCCCTTGTGACATTTCTCTAGTCTTCATCTTAACAGCAAAGTTTGAGCATCTGCAAGCCGGCGAGTTGCAACCAAGAGCTCCCTGCGGTGAAAGCACAGACTAGAGAGAGAATCAGCCCACTGTGGAGAACAGTACGGAGGGGCCTTAAAAAACTACAACTAGAGCTACCATACGACCCAGCAATCCCACTGCTGGGCATATACCCTGAGAAAACCATAATTCAAAAAGAGTCATGTACCACAATGTTCACTGCAGCTCTATTTACAATAGCCCAGAGATGGAAACAACCTAAGTGCCCATCATCGGATGAATGGATAAAGAAGATGTGGCACATATATACAATGGAATATTACTCAGCCATAAAAAGAAACGAAATTGAGCTATTTGTAGTGAGGTGGATGGACCTAGAGTCTGTCATACAGAGTGAAGTAAGTCAGAAAGAGAAAGACAAATACCGTATGCTAACACATATGTATGGAATTTAAGGGAAAAAAATGTCATGAAGAACCTAGGGGTAAGACAGGAATAAAGACACAGACCTACTAGAGAATGGACTTGAGGATATGGGGAGGGGGAAGGGTGAGCTGTGACAAAGCGAGAGAGAGACATGGACATATATACGCTACCAAACGTAAGGCAGATAGCTAGTGGGAAGCAGCCGCATAGCACAGGGAGATCAGCTCGGTGCTTTGTGACCACCTAGAGGGGTGGGATAGGGAGGGTGGGAGGGAGGGAGACGCAAGAGGGAAGAGATATGGGAACATATGTATAACTGATTCACTTTGTTACAAAGCAGAAACTAACACCATTGTAAAGCAATTATACTCCAATAAAGGTGTTAAAAAAAAAAATCAGCCCACCAGCAGAAAGACACTATAGGACTAGAAGTCTGAGCCTGGGCACAGTGAGGGGTGCCTCCAGGGTCTGGCGTTCATATTTAAACTGCCTCTGTGGTCCAGAAACTACAAGCCAGGTAACATCATCCCAGGCATGACGCTGCCTGTCACAAGCAAATAGAAATTTCTGGATGTGGACACGTCCTTAACCCAGGATCTCAAAGGAATATAAACACAAAATCCAATCCAATCTGGAATTTACAGTACACATGTCACTATGAGTGCGGGCCAGCAGAAACAAAGACTATTAGCATCTTTTCCCGAGAATTCAAAGTGGCTTTAAATATTTTAAAGAATGAAAAGGTTGAATCAAACAATGAACAAGGTGTCAAAAATCAGATCAGGCATTTGAAAAAAAGCCAAATAACCTCCAAATAGGAAAAATCACTGAAATTTAAAACTTCGGGCACAAGTTAAAGAGGTGAGAGCCAAATAGAAAATTAGTGGACGAAATAAGTGGGAAGTATGAAAGAGCTAAGAGAAATGGAAAATGCAAAAGTTTACATATTGACAGTTCCAGAGTGAGAATGGAGACTGTAGGGACCAGCAGTATTCGCTGATTATCTTCCAGATTTGCTGAAAGATCAGACACGCAGGATTTAGGAACAAAATATATTCAAGCAAGACAGATGAAAGAAATCCTCACCTAATCCACTGCAGCGAAATGATGCACATCAAAGAGAAAGAGCAGATTAGGAAAGATAAGGAAATAATTAGACCTACAGCTCAACAACAGGAGTCAGAAGACAGTGGAATAATAAATTCAAAGAGGTGAAGTAAATATCTCTTAAGATCAAGTGTGAGATACAAGTCCCCCCTACGCCTGCTCTCAGCAAACGTCGGACCACAGGAGGAGGGAAGAGGGCATGGGTCCCGGGAGGGAGGCCAAAGTGCATGGAAGAGACCTGTAAGTCTGTGAGTATATATAAAACTCTGAGTAAAATAATCATGATAGTATCAAATTCGGGGAATTTACTCCAGCTGAATTGGAAAGACTGGACGATAATGACGGGAGAGGCGGCTTGACGAGAGCTAGATCCCCGTTGTGTCTGGCAGGAAGGTGGGAATCTGATTGTCTCTGGGCACAAGAAATCATGAAGGCTCAGCATCAAAGCAGGTAAAGCTTGTTGCAGTTGAGACAACATCGCACTCAAGGTGGCAACATCCAAGGCAGAGGAGCCGGGTGACATGTGCCATCACCGTCGCCCTGGGCTGCGCAGGAATCACGGCCACTTCACAGGGGACACCGGGGTGGTGTTGCCCTGGGGCTCCTGCAAGGCTGACCCGTCAGGGGGACATGAGTGCACAGGGGTCAAGGTCGTGCCTCTGGGGGCTGCTCTCCTATCGGGGAGAAGGTGGGGAAAACACGGGTTTTCTTTGTGACTGTGGAGTCCTTCGTGGTGTTTCAGCCTGGCTTTGACTTCAGTTTTGAAAGGAGCAGAGTCTCCCGTTTTTTCTGTCTGTGCCATTCTCTTAAAGAGGGGAGAAAAATAACTGGACCAAAAGCATAGGGAACACTTGCAGGAAAACAGCACCAAATAAGACGGTAACGAAGCCAGTTTTATGATGTTCCGTGTCAAGTTTGGCTCACTTACGTTTGCTGTGATCACTGGCTGCCTGGCTTCATTACTATCATCTGATTTGGTGCTTCCTATTTTCCTGAAAATATTTCCTTTAAGTGATAAAATCTAGTTATTCTGTTTGTAAGAGACATTCCTAAAATATAAGAACAGGAACATTAAAAAAATTTAAGGAAAAATGGGAAGTGGGCAAACAACTAATTAACTTGAAGAAAGCTGACATGGCTATATAAATATCAAAAAAATAGACTTGAAGGGGAAACAAAAGCATTATTGGGGTAAAATACAGCACTTAGTGGTGTTTTCTTTTTTTGGAGGTTTATCCACACTACAGCATGTATCAGTAGTTTGTTCCTTTTTTTTTAAATTAAGTAATTTTATTTATTTTTGTTTATTTATTTATTTATTTATTTTTTGCGGTACGCGGGCCTCTCACTGTTGTGGCCTCTCCCGTTGCAGAGCACAGGCTCCGGACGCGCAGGCTCAGCGGCCATGGCTCACGGGCCCAGCCGCTCCGCGGCATGTGGGATCTTCCCAGACAGGGGCACGAACCCGTGTCCCCTGCATCGGCAGGCGGACTCTCAACCACTGCGCCACCAGGGAAGCCCATTTTATTTATTTTTGGCTGCATCGGGTCTTCGTTGCCATGCGCAGGCTTTCTCTAGTTGCAGCTAGTGGGGGCTACTCTTCGTTGCCGTGCGCAGGCTTCTCATTGCAGTGGCTTCTCTTGTTGCAGAGCACAGGCTGTAGGCACACGGGCTTCAGGCTGTGACCTGCGGGCTCTAGAGCGCAGGCTCAGTAGTTGTCGCACATGGGCTTAGTTGCTCCGCGGCATGTGGGATCTTCCCGGACCAGGGCTCGAACCCGTGTCCCCTGCATTGGCAGACGGATTCTTAACCACTGCACCACTAGGGAAGCCCCCGCTTAGTGATTTTTTTAATGGTTCAATTCACCAGGAAGGTAATTCAGAATTTCTATGTGACTACATATCTTGTGGTTATTTTTATAAAGCAAAATACAGAAGAATCACAAGGAAAATGGTAACAAGTCCATAATCATGGGGGAAATGAAGATCTAATGTACCTCTTTGATGATTAAGCAATCCAAAATTGAGTATTAACAGGAAACATCTGAACAAGCCAATTTAGAAGCCTTTTCAAATGGACACTTACAGACCCCCCCACCTCAATCACAACAAAGAGAACTCTCCAGACGTTGCCATGGGTCCCCGAGGGGACAAAGTTGCCCCTGGTTGAGAACCACTATTTAATGAAGAATTAAAATTAAGATAGTACGGTTTGGCTCAAGGCCAGACAAACAGAAGACTGGAATAGAAAAGAAAGCCTAGAAAAGACTCAGTTGTACTGAAACTGACAGAAGACCATGTGAGCAGTGGAGAGAACACTGGTGCTGAGATAGACGGTTACTGCTGTGAAGAATTAAAGTCAGATCCTTACCTCCCAATGCACACAAAAACAAACTGGTCGTGGATTTAGGGCCCAAATATATAAAATGGAAAACATAGAAACTTTTAGAATAAAACACAGCAGAGTATCCTTATAACTTGGAGGGAAGGACTGCCTAAACAAGACACAAGTACAAACCATAAGCAAGAAAATAAAGTGGGCAAAGCTTAAAAATAAACACATTTAGCAAAGGCCACACTAGAATAGAGAAGCCACAGATTGAGAGGAGGTATCTGCACCAGACATCAGAAAAGGCCGATACCACGAGTGTAAGACTCTAAAGGAAGACAACCAACCAGTAGAAAAACGGACAATCAAGGAACTGCAGATTAAAGCCAAAATAAAAGTATCATTTCATACATCTAAATCTGTGAAAAATTTTAACTATCTGACACTACCAAGTGTTGACAAAGCTGTGGAGTGAGTAGAGTATGCACATACGGCTTCTGAGAGACTGTAAACTGGTGTGGGTATTTGTGACAGAATCCAGTACAATTAGATATGCTTGTCCTATGACTGTGTCCTTGTTCTGCGCCCTAAAGAAGTGGTTCTCAAGATGTGGACCCCAGACCAGCAGCCTCGGCATCACCTGGGAACTTGTGGGAAATGCACATTCTTGGGCCCTACCCCAGACCTACTGGGTTTATCACTAGCCCAAACATCCTCCTGCCCTCCCCAGGCACTGGGACACGCAGGGGCTGAGTCAGAGTGTCTGAGGGCACAGGGGGCGCCCCTGGCCACACAAGATTTGACAACTACCAGCCCAGCAGAGATGCCAGGAACCCAAGGTCTAACAGTGGGAACACACAGGTACAGACAGGACATCTTCAAGGTGAGGGATGTGGTCACAACTAACTACACACTGTCAGGATACCCAGGTGCTTAGCAACAAAGTGAAAGCAATAGGTATTTTTCTGAGAAAATGGGAGTCTTGTCAGGTGGAAGAGAAAACCTGCGTCAGGGTCTTACAAAACACCTCATCGCGTCCTAATGGCACTTGGAGCTGCTGGGCATGCGTGGGCCCCAGGTCCCCACTGCTCCTCAGCACGATGGGCACTGCCCTCGCTCCCCTTCAAGTGCATGAGACTCCGCCCTCTGTGGTTCCGAGTCTCACGACAATCCCAGTGGGCACAGACGTCCCTTCACCCTTAGATCATGTTCTGGATAAAACTTTCCATGCCTTTGTCTTAACTAAAAAGATGATGCTTTGGAAAGTGAGAAAAATTCAGACTGCTATTTCTGATTTAGTGTAATGAGTGTAAGATACCATGTTCACTGTAGAGATTCTTATTCTGATTGATTCTTCTAAATGAAAGAGTGTTCATCCTTGGAGAGGAATGTGCTGTAAGGAAGGGGTGTGTGACTCCCAGGCTGGGAAGTCTAAGGGATGGCCCTGGACAGCCTTGTGTGGAGAGGTCTGTTTGTTATTTGTGACCATCTTTTCTGCTCCAGCTGAGGCAGGAAGCTGAAACGCCTAAGGCCTCCAATTTTCTTCCTCAGTGCTTTCAAAACCACACATATTGGCAATGTACATATGGCCAGTCTTTTTTACCTTGACAAAAAAAAAGCTCAACAGTTTTTTGAAACTTGAAGGACATTTTTTTAGGTGCTTGAAACCATGAAAATTCAATTCCTTAATACTTAATTGCTATCTGTTCAACACGTCTTGACCGACCCCTTCCTTCTCTTTGCCCAGCACTGGGCTGTGCTGGCCACAAGGACCTGACAGTAACAGCCCATCCCTGTCTCAGTGCGCTCACGGCCAACAAAGAGGGACTTCTGAAGCTGCAGCCTCTGCTGTGTCCTCATCCCCTGAGGATGGGCTCTCCTGAGAGGCACTTTCATATTCTCTTTGCCTCTGCTGAGCACTTAGCAGGTGCTCAGGAAATGTCTGCTGAACTAAACTGAACAAGCATTAGAGTCTCTACTGCTCTCTTCACTGTCCCACCTCCCCATGCCCTCTCGGCATAACGTCTCACTGTGCTCAGATCTGTGGGTCAGATTTGCCAGGGTGTGTGTGTTATGGACTAAATGTTTGGGTGCCCCCCCACCTGCCCAAATTCCTATGGTGAAGCCCTAATCCCAGTGTCATGGTTTCTGGAGGTGGGCATTTGGGAGGTGATTATTCTAGACGTCATGAGGGTGGGGCCCTGAGGATGGGGTTGATGCTCTCCCTGTCAAGTGAGGACCAGCTGCAGACCTCTCGGAACCAAATCCGCTAGCACCTTGACCACAGACTTCCAGCCTCCAGCCCTGTTGTGTATAAGCTACCAGTCTGTGTTGTTTTGTTACAGCAGCCCAAGCAGACTAGGGTGGTGTCCTTCTCAGCTGCTGCCCACCACATGACACAGATCCCTGGAGTGAACAGGGATGGCTCTCTCCATAACCAGCGCCAAACATTAAAGAAACTGAATAGCAAACGTACTCTGAGGGAACATGCAGCCTGACTTTCCCAGATGAAGACAGACTCTCCGTCAGTGGGACACACAGAGGGCGAGCTGACTGGAGATGAAGCAGTTGAACAAATCTGTACCATCCACCTCAGTTTAAGAAGCACTGTCAACGCATCCGTCAGTCATTCTAAGTCACGCCTATTAGTCTGTTTTCTCTACATTCTTTTCCTTCCTCATTCTTTGATTTCTTTAACCTCTCCTTGGGGAGCACATAGAGAAGGAAGGAACAGAGGGAGGGTAACAGATAAATTGGGAGCAGCTTCCGTGAGGGGCAGGGTATGGAGAGCAAAGGCCAGGGCCAGGCAAAAGAGGAAGAATGAGCACAGAGGTTTGGGAGGAGCAGGGGCTTCCAGGAGGATGGAGGGCAGGTAAGCGGGGAAGCCCAGGATGCCTGTACACACTGCCCACTGCTCCTGTGCTGGCCAGAGAGAAAGCGTCAGCTGCCCGCCCAGACCACTCCTCCACAGGCACCAGGTCCTGGGAAGGAGGGGCTGGTGAAGGGGCCTGGAATCCAACTCCTGTGCCCTTCAGCGTATTCTTGGGAACCATCAGATGCATCTAGATGTACATCACAGCACGACTTACAGAGGCAAAGAATCTTAAGTGTCCAACTAGGAAACTGTTAGGATATGTCCTGACCATGAAGATGCCGCTTTTAAAACATACCCTTCCAAAGGATTTTTAATAATGTAGGGGAAAGATCCCCATACACCATGAAGGAAAGTTAGATACAAAGCAGATATGTGTACAGTCTATATAAATAGGCACAAGAGAGAATCACCCTAAAATAGTAACAGGGATTAGGGATTCTGTGCTACAGAATTATGGCGAATGTTTGTCTTTTTAATGTTTTAACAAAATGTATTCCATGTTTTCTAAATATCTTCAACAAAAGCCTAGAACTACAAGAAGAGGCAACAGCAAGACAAAGATGGCAGGACGCATCCCCTTTGAGCCTCTGTCCCCTAGAACTACAAGAAGAGGCAACAGCAAGACAAAGATGGCAGGACGCATCCCCTTTGAGCCTCTGTCCCAGCCCCGCTCTGGAGGCAGCACCCTAGCCACACACAGCACGGGGCCCGCTCCTGACTTGCCTCGCCTCTCTGCTGTCTGCAGGTAGCCCGTGGACAGGTACTGCTCCATGTCCTGCTGGAAGGCTTCCTCAAAGAACTTCTGCCGCTCCCTCAGCTTCATTTGCTGGGTTTGCTCCATGTCCAGGACCTTCTGGGTGTGCTCCGCGTCGAGTTCAGCTAAGGACACAGAATAATTGGGGTCAGGCAGGGTTTGGAAAAGGACTGAGACCGGAATGGCTATAAATACCGACTCACGGGCTCACATCTGGCCCCCTGACTGCAGCACAACAGGTGGAGAGCCAGGGCTCCTGGAGGACCGTGACCACCGTCCACCTTAACCTCACCCAGGAGGCACTCAGTAAACGCTGGTTGCAGAGCCAGCACGTGGCCACCGGAGTCAGTGAGAAGAGCACCTGGTCGTGGCTTTGCTGTCCGTGAACCAGCCACTTGGCTGAGTCAGTTAACCTTGCTGAGCCACATACTGTATGAACATTTGGGACAGACATGTTACCCCAGGACTGACGTGAAACATAAGAACTTTACGTTCCAGTGAGGGCTGCGTCAGTCACGCCAGGGAGAACTGTAATACGATGAGCCTGAGTCTCGCCACCAACAAGAAGCCTGAATTTACCTTCCCATATGACCCACTGGCGGCTCGCCCTTCCCCAGGCTGCATGGGGAACACAGATGATGCAACCACTATTCATCCTGTACACGGGCCAAGGGTTGGTCCTGAATCTACTTCTAACTCTCCAGTCCTTTGTTCTTCACGGGGTGCGGTGGGCAGGATTTGAAGACAGCCCCCAGGAACTCTGCCCCCAGATGCACAGCCCACAGGACCCCAGGACTCGTGATTAGGGTACTCTCTGTGGCACAGCTGACTTTATGAGAGAGAGGTCGTCTGGGTGGGCCTGGACTTTTCCAGGAGAAGAGATGTGAGCACAGAAGGGGTCTGACATGGCTTTGAAGATGGAGAGGCCTAACAAGGACTGAAGGTGTGTCCAGGAGCTGAAAGCCACCCCAGGCTGACTGCCCAGCCTGAAAATGGAGACCTCAGTCCTACCACCACAAGGAGCCAGGACTCCACCAACAACCTGAACGAGCTTGGAAAACAGATTCCTTGCAGCCTGGTCAACCCCTGATTCCAGGCTGTGAGACCCTGAGCAGAGAACCCCATCACAGGTTAGAACAGCCATCATCAAAAAGCCAAGAGATAACAAGCGTTGGTGAGGATGCGGAGGAAAGGGAGCCCTCATGCGCTGTTGGTGGGACTGTAAACTGGTGCAGCCACCACGGAGAGCAGCATGAACATTCCTCAAAAAATTAAAAATAGAACTAACGTATGATCCATTAATTCCACTTCTGGATATTTATCTAAAGGAAATGAAAACAGGATATCAAAAAGAGATCTGCACTCCCATGCTCACTGCAGCATCGTTCACAATAGCCAACATACGGAAACAGTTTAAGCGTCTGTCAGTATCTGAATGGATAAAGAAGACGTGGTACATATACACAAAGGAATATTATTCAGCCATGAGAAAGAAGGAAATCCTGCTGTGAGAGAACACAGGTGTGCCTTGAGGACATTACACTGCGTGAGATAAGTCAGACACAGACATATACTGTATGATCTCACTTATACGTGGAACCTAAAAACGTTGAACTCATAATAGAAACAGCAGAGTGGTGGTTAGCAGGGGGAGAGCGGGTGGAGGAGCTGGGGAGATGCTGGTCCAAGGGCGCAAACTTGCAGGTAGAAGAGGAGTATGACTGTGCCCACAGTCAACAGCATCGTATTATACTCTTCACAGTTTCTATGAGACTAGATCTTAAATGTTCCCACCACAAAAAAGAAATGGTAATTATGTGACATGATGGAGGTGTGAGCGACTCCACAGTGGTCAACATGTTGTACACCTTAAACTTACACAATGCTATACGTCATCTATTAAAAATTAAATTAAAAATCTTAATAAGAAAGTCTTCATGGTGTTACCAAGTGATTTTTAACCAAAAAAAAAAAACCCCAGAATTTACAATGAACAATAGTCTTGGAGGTCCCACATGATCGACCTTAGTCATTCCCTCCACAAATACTCAACACCTCGTGTCACAGCTCCCAGGTACAACATGATCCTGTACGTGTAGATCTTAAAAACTTGATAATGGAGAGTACATTTTTAATCCCAAATCAGTTACAGCCTCAATATTTAGAATATTCCGGATATTCTTCTTGTATCCTAATCTTCATATATGCAAGGAATGCTAATATCAAGCAAAGCAACACAGACGGGAACGTAAATCGTCCCGACGACATGTAACCGCATGTACAGCAATGGTGATGTGCAGTCTTCTCACACTGTGATAATCACTGTGCGTTCTCTGAACTTTCATGTCACCTGACTTGCAGCCCCCATCTCATATCTCTGTTCACAGGGAGAGAGTCTGGAAAGAGCGCAGGTTTCGGAAGCAGTCTGGGCTGCGTCCTGTCCCCGTGATGCCTTTAGACGCTTCGGGCACGTCATCCCGCCTCCCTTTAGCCTACCTCTGATTTCTGAAAGGCAGCTCTGTGTGAGCTCATCTGTATGCCCACAAGGTCCCAATTCAAGGTGCATCTCTTATTCTTTTGGGGGGGGGCTGGTCAGAGTGTCCTCTGAATCCCAGGGAACCTACAAGTCAGCTTAGCCCAGAAGTTCTGGGGAATTAAGGCAGCTCTCACCCAATGGGTGACAGAAGCCAGTGTATCAATGCCCAGGCTCCCATCCTTTGGATGGACAATTCTAGGAGCCATTCTGAACAACTGTCAGAGGTCCTGGTGGAACCGCAGCAGCGACTTCAACAATGCATCCCTTTATCGATGTTTCCTCCTTGCCCCCTCACCCCTGCTTCCCGGGATCACCTCTCACACAAACTACCTGCAGGAAAATCCTCATCTCAGGCTCTGCTTCCCGAGAAACCCAAGCAAGGATATCTATTACCAGCTACAACTAACTGAACCTCTCTGGGTCTCAACTTCCTCCTCTGTACAAGAGTGGTGAACTTATTTCATACGGGTGTTGGCAGGATTAAATGAGGTGACACGTGAATCACCAGGCACACAGTATTGCCAATAGCTGACAGCGAATATTAATACCAGCATTATTATTAGGAAAAGGAAATGATACGAAATATTACCATGAAGCAGGATGAGCACGACACTGAGAATCACCCCAACTCTTTCAGCCCCACTCACACACTTCAGACTGGGTCACCTATCAATGCCCTTAACGTGCAAGGAATTGAGCATGTACTTTTACGAGGGAGAAAGGACACTCAATAGGATGTCTTCATTTATTTCACTTCAGCCATCAACCTATCTGATCAAATGCTTCATGACTGCCAGGTGCATTAGAATAAGTCAGCCCTAGAATAGATTAAGTATGCTTCACACACTTCAAACAAAGTTCAATTACCCTTTAAAAAAAAATTCCAAAATAGGAAGCTCAGAAACAAAGATCAATGCAGAAATTATCAAAGGGGTTTTCATTAAAGAATATCTTGTTTCAACTGAACTAAGATTTTCTATAGATACAGAGATATATAGTTATGCAACTTGAAAACTTTCATTCTTCTCAAGACTTCTTCTTCATGTTCAATTCTCGTGTTTCTGAATTATAAGTTCTATAGTTTTTGTCTTAGGTTTTTTACACTGGAATGAAATGTAATCATGTTCCAGCCCTCACAAAAGGGGGGACACGGTTGGGTTAGGGAACTTAAAATGACTTAAAGGAAAATAATCACTGTTTTAAGTTTTAAGACATGTTACACACTAGTTATCTGAAACATTTCCAAGCACCTTTTGTCATTTCCCACTTTATTTCAGAGCCCCCCTTACATCTCAGGGCTGACCTCTAAGCTAGAATCACAGAACTAAGTACATTAACTCTATACCAGCTGTACACTCAGGACAATGATAAAAAAAGCACATGGCAGTTATTAAAAATAACTGTCCTGCTCAGCAGCTAAGAAGATTCACCCTCAGCTACGTGCCTGAGAAAGGATGTTCTGATTGTGCCGTTTGTTCTGGAATCATCGGTTCAGCTTTTGCCAAGAAACAACTACATTTGGGAGTGGAGAAATGATGGAAGGACACTGAGGGAATATTTCAAATCTAGAAGTTTAAGAGCATCTGACTTTGGGAGAACAACTGTGGAAAAATAGAAATTATAGAACATTTTCTATAAGGAAAAATGACCCACTGTTCCCATCGAAGATGTCATTTATTATACCAGGGAAAGCCAGACAAATACAAAGATTTTAAAGAACTTCAACAAATAGCCTTAAGATTAAAAAGAAAAACCAAACACACCAAAAAATTAGATAAAAGATGCTGTAGTTTTTCTATCAGGAGTCAGGAGTAATCATTTAATTCCATTATCAACCCAGGTCTGTGTCTCCTTTATTTCAACTCCAGGTCATTGCTCAAGTTTTATCTGACTGCAACTTCCACTCTAGCCTCCACTATCAATTTCAATTGGATAATTTTTCAAAACAAACAAAAAAATTCCATTACCAGTGAAGATGTTATAATCAATTCTTAATTATATGTTTTAATGGGGCATAAGGGTATATATGAGATATTAAAAAAAAATCCATCAGTCTCATTTCAGGAACAGTTTCAACTTATTCCACAACTAAGCCCTTTTAACAGAGCTGATAAGTAATAAAAGACAGTGAGGTGTGAATGACTGAAAAAGCCTGGAGCTGCTGGGAAGAAAGAAACGGATGATGTGAGGAAAACCAGGACAAACCTGTCCGTAAAAGGACTTACTGAGAGTATCTTTAATCCAAAAATGTTAGAAGAGAAAACAATAAAATTTAATTAAATATGAGTTATGAAAAATTCTGGTAATCTCTACATAATATTAAAGATTGAGAACATTTTTCATTCAAGATAAATAAGCAAGACTAAGAATAGATTTTAAATCTATCATTTAAATATTTACAATTTAGATGTTTTTATATCGAGAATACAAATTTTGAGATACTAAAATGCATATGATATGATCAAGGAAGAAATGTGAAATCTCTGTGAATTCCTAAACAAATTTCTAAATACAAGTAGGTAAACACGTACCTTCCTAAACTGTTTTTTGACAAAAATTTAACTGCCAACAGGCTGTCAAACTACATGATCACTAAATTACTACACAATTCTGTCATTGTGACAGAATTTTAAAAATAGGACCCATTATTTTTCTTATGCTTCTAATTATTTGCTATTTATTTAAAAGTTTTTTTTTTGATGCATGAACAATGCATGTACATTGTGGAAAAAATTTTAATCATAAAAAAGCACATGGACTTCCCTGGTGGCTCAGTGGTTAAGAATCCACCTGCCAATGCGGGGGACACGGGTTGGAGCCCTGGCCCAGGAAGATCCCACATGCCGTGGAGCAACTAAGCCTGTGCACCACAACTACTGAGCCTGTGCTCTAGAGCCCACGAGTCACAACCACTGAGCCCGTGTGCCACAACTACTGAAGCCTGCGCGCCTAGAGCCTGTGCTCCGCAACAAGAGAAGCCACCACAATGAGAAGCCCGTGCACCGCAACTAAGAATAGCCCCCGCTCGCTGCAACTAGGGAAAGCCCGCGCGCAGCAATGAAGACCCTATGCAGCCAAAAATAAATTAAAAAAAAAAAGCACAAATAGTAAGGTGAAAATCCCTCTGAAATCACCATAAGCAGAGGAGCACAACTAACATTCTGATGTACGCTCATCAGCATCTGGTGTACATTATTTTCTCCTTGAACCATATGAAATTGCAATATTCAGTCTTTTTTTTTTCTTTTTGTACCCCTGGAAGAGTTGCTGTTTTTTTTTTTTTTTTTGCAGTGTGTGGGCCTCTCACTGCTGTGGCCTCTCCCGTTGCGGAGCACAGGCTCCGGACACGCAGGCTCAGCGGCCATGGCTCACGGGCCCAGCCGCTCCGCGGCATATGGGACCTTCCCGGACCGGGACACGAACCCGTGTCCCCTGCATCGGCAGGCGGACTCTCAACCACTGCGCCACCAGGGAAGCCCAAGTTGCTGTTTTTTTAACTTTTTACTCTGAAATAGTTACAGGTTCATAGGATGTCGTCAAGAAATGAACAGAGCGGTCCCACACACCCATCCCGAGTCTCTCCAGTGCTAACATCCTATCCAGTTACGGTACAATATCAAAACCAAAAAAAACAGACACCGGTACACTCCACAGAGCTTATTCAGATTTCCCCAGTCATGCTCTCGTGTGTGTGTGTGTGTGTGTGTGTGTGTGTGTGTGTGTGTGTGTGTGTGTGTGTGTGTGTGTGTGTGTGTGTGTGTGTGTGTGTGTGTGTGTGTGTGTGTACAGGACGGGGGAGCTCTCTCCAGGCTCATCACACACGCAGGCTTGTGTAACAACCGCAATCAGGATGTTCAACATTACTGTTACCACAAGGCTCCTCCGGTTGCCCTCTGGTAACCATCCCCTCCCCCTTCCTCCACTCTTACCCCTCCCTAAGTCCTAATCTGTGATCATGTTATTACACAAATGCTACCTAAATGAAATCATGTGGTATATATATATCCTTCTGAGATTGGCATTTTTCACTTGGCATATTCTTGAGGTTCATCTTAGCAGTTGCTCATATTGATAATTTGTTTCTTTTTGTTGCTGAGTTGTGTCCACGGTGTGGAGGGACCACAGTTAGTTTGACTAGTCACCCACTGAAGGACACCTGGGTCACTTCCAATTTTTGGATACTGTGAGTAAAGTTGCTATGAACATTTGTGTACCAGCTTCTGGATGAAAATAAATCATTTATTTGAGATAAATGCCCAAGAATGCAATTGCTGGGTCATATGGTAAGTGCATTTTTTGGTTTTGAAAGGAACTGCCAAACTCTTTTCCGGAGTGGCCCCTGTCACCAGTGTACGGGGGACCTCATTCTTCCACATCCTTCCTCACCAGCATTTGGTGAGACCTACTTAATAACTGTGATACAGAATCTGTTTCCTTCCCTCCTCCTTTTCCCCAGAGTATGTGTCTGTTAGAAACAAGTTTTAACTTCCTCTTAAATATTTCCAATAATTGCTATGATTTAAATAGGAAAATATATTTAATTTTAGAAAAATTCTATACAGGAACGGAGGACTTGTTAGTGACAAAATATACAAGATTTCCTTCCATTTTTAAAACCCACCTACTCTGTATTTTTACCATTTAACAGTCACCTTTTATTCCTATCTCAAATTAGTTTTCAAAATAAGGCACACTCAACCATTTTTAAAGTCTCCCCAACCTCCTGCCCCGCCTTAAAAAAATGAATGCAAATTGTTTCAGGGAGGACAAAAAAAAAAAAAGACCTTTAATTAATACTGTCCTAGAATTGTAGGTTTTAAACATTCATTTAAAATACCAACTTCTGTGCCCTATGTTTCTACAGTTTTTAAAAGTTTTCTGTCTAGCCTTCATCAACAATTAGTTTCCAAGACAGGTTTACAATTATTTTATACCATACATTATTTCTATGAGTATTCGAAAGTATTATAGAGCCCTTTCCTTAATTCCTCAGAATTGGTCTTTGGAAAAAAGATTCTGTGCATGTTAAAGTCAAGACACGTTTTAACAGAAAGTTAAATGGCTCTTTACAGAGCTCCTCTTCAGCCCCCTCCAACACACACGGACGCATGCACGCACACACACTTAGCAAAAGCCAAAAGGTACTTACTGCTTCTACCTGCAACTAATAAAGGATACTTCTTACCTAAAATGTAGTAGTTTAGAATAATGGCAGGTTTTGCAGACAGACAGAATAAATAACTCCTTTAGACAACAACTCATGGCAACTCCTAAGAAGACTCTACAAAGTTCATTTAGAGTAGCTACTGGAACAGCTGTTTCCTAAACCCACGTCACAGGAAACAAACACTATTCTAGTATCTAAACTTTTGGAACACTTAAAACATTTCTATCAATTACCCTGAAGGAAATGACCACTATCTAGAGTACTAGCAAAATAGACACTGCAGAAACACGACATGTACAAGGTTTGCCCAAAGCAGTAAGACAGAAATGCTCAACTGTACCTTATCTTCTGCAGGAGGAGCAAGGCAGCTTAGAAGCCCCTGATGAGGCTGCTGGTCTCTGAGCCACACCACTCACCTTGCCACGCCTCCAGTTTCCCATCAGTTAGGAAGCGGGGGTGGGGGTGGGGTTGGATGATATCCATAGAAAGTCACATCCAGCTCTTAAATGCTATAATTCTATTTTTACTTCCTTTTGACTGGGGCAGGAAGAGGTCTCCTGAATCCTGTCTTTCTTTCTTTTTTTTTTTTTTTTTTTTGGTAAGATAAAATGAAAATCAGATTAGCAGTAAAGGATTTAGGACCTTTTGAATTTGACAGTAACTTTTCAAGAAAATCAGATTCAACTATTAACAAAACGCTGAGGGTACGTTTGCATTTATCTTCCTGGTCATTTTACTGCTTAAAGAATGATGAGAACAAAAAGCTTAAGATTAATGGGTAAGTGAGAAGTGCACTCAAACTGTGGCCAGAGGCTTCACGAGTTATGAACCTGTTCCAACGTCATAGCGGGGGTCGGACTGGAGGGCCCGTGGCCTGAAGTGAGTCTAGGTAGCGTCACGACGGCTGTACTTCTTGCCGGGGTCGACAAAGACCTAGATGGGTAAGATGTCAGTTTAAAGGGGTGGTTCAACTCCACTGGAAAGGGCTAGTCCATGATATGTTACAAAGGATACGTTTTACAGAAACAGTATGTGAAATTGCTGTGTTAGATATCAAGCGTATGCCATGTTATCCCATTCTTTGGATGGTTTCCAATTTTTTCTTGTAAGATTTAAAAAACTCCAGGCTAGAAGCTCTGTGTTATGAATATTTAGCCCAATTTCCTAGAATTTTAAAGTCCTGACATTTTCCTTAATTTTACTTAGAGTACTGATCTACTTAACAACAAAATTTGGGGGGAAAATGGGAAGGGTTTAGATTGCTCCAGGAATCCTTCCAAACTCCGAAGTTTGTTGTTGTTGTTATTGTTAGTACATTAAACACTCTAGAAAAAGAAGTACAAACCAGCTGCTTGTGTCTCAGTATGAAGATCAACTCTTACGGAGTTCATTCAAAGGGGTTATGGAGATAGCAGGCCCTTAGTGTCATCAAAATCAATTCGAGGGCTGGTGACACAGAGGTTGCTGGATCACTGGGCCCCATGCCCAGAGCTACCAATTCAGTAACTGGCAGGGTCAGAGGATTCACATTTCTACCCAATTCCAGGGTGATGCTGATGCTGTTGTCCAAGGACCAGACTTTGAGAACCACAGCTCTTAATGAACTGTTTCTGCGCATCCACTTCATTCAAATTTTTACTTTGTACAAATATTTATATAATGGAAAAGAACAAATATAAGATGGGGAAGTTGGCACAATTCATGGAAATGATAGAAACGTCCTCTCCTAAACTCTCTTTAAAATATTTACAAGATCATCTAACAAGGAAACGCTCCAGCAGCCGCCAAAGCGTATAATCATAAACAAGCAGGACGTGTAGTCATCTTCACTGATGAGAGACAAGTAACTTCAGGGTCAGAAAAGCGCTGGATCCCATTCTGTGGAATCCCTTACCAGTCCCTGGCTCATGGCCTGGGGGCTTCATACAGCAGGAGACAAAAATGTTGTGACCATCTGTTCTTTGTCCTGAACCCAGATGCAGCCAAGGGGGAGGTCCTCATCCTCACCATTTGCAGAGACAACGTGGAGGGGTTTACATTAATGTAATCAATATAAAATTACATTTGTATTTAAAACTAATAGACAAACTCTGTCAAATAAAAATTAAGAGAAGAAAAAAATACATATACCCAGAGTTAGATATATGGCAAAGAAGGTATGCCGACGGAGGCAGAAGAGATGTGAAAATAAGTGACTGGTGATGGGGTCCTGGACTTGGCATATTGATATTTTCAGCTGAAGGAGTTTGAGGAAATGGCAGAAGCAGGAAGCTCACTCTGACCTGCCCCTTGCTCTTCTCCCCTGAAGCAGGTCCTAAGACCCTCCTGTGGAAGGTGCCCTCCCTGTACCCAGAAGACAGGAGCATCCTTATCCCCAAGACGGAGGGACACAGAGAAGAGTGCAACATGCTGGCCTGGCTAAGTCTCCTCCAGTTCACTACCCTTACCTCAGGGCCTTTGTCCTAATGACATTTCTCCATGAACATCCGTTCTTCCTCAAACCTGGCTTAAAACACTCAAGCTTAACTCTTTCTTTGGGTCTTCATTTCCTTATGAAGGCCCCCGTGTTAACGTAAAAGTTAACATTAAATAAATCTGTACACTTTTCTCCTGTTAATCTCTGTCATTTTAATTGTCAGACCTAGCCAAGGACCCTAAGAGGATCGAGGAAAACATTTTTTCCTCCCCTGTACTAACTATCATGCCCCAATACACGCTATAACACATTTGGAAGCATCAATGAAATGAATAATCTGATTTAAAAATTATACATGTTATAGAAATTAACACAGGAAATGAAATTGTTAAGAATCAAAAGCTATCTAATGGATTTTTCGTAGTAATTCTGAAATCAAAACTTGATCATGTATTTTTTTAAAAGGTGGTGAGAGGTGAGGAGAAGCCTAGCCCCACCAGATATTAAAACACTTCACAAAACAACAATTTAAACATTATGGAGTGACTTCCCTGGTGGTCCAGTAGCTAAGCCTCTGCACTCCCAATGCAGGGGGCCTGGGTTCAATCCCTGGTCAGGGAACTAGATCTCACACGGATGCTGCAACTAAGAGGCTGCATGCTGCAACTAAAGATTATGCATGCCACAACTAAAGATTATGCATGCCGCAACTAAAGATTCCACATGCCACAGGTAAAAAAAAAAAAAAAAAGATTCTGCATGCCGCAACTGAAGAACCCGCACGCAGCAACGAAGATCCAGCGCAGACAAGATAAATAAATAATTTTTAAAAACCACCAACATTACGTAAAACAAAAAGAGATGGGTGGATCATTGAAGTGGAAAATCCCTAAAAGAGATGTGATCATATGCTAAACAAATATAATAAAGGATATATCAGAAACAAAGGAGAAAGTAAAGAAATTTGTAATAAGTGGCACTGTGAAATCTAGTTGGCCATTTATAAAATCAATTTAGAGGCATACAGGATAAATTAAATAACTGAAAACCAAAAATGATATATGGAAAAAGAAAACCAAATTAAACCTTTAAAGTTACTAATAAGGGGTCTTACACACTACAGAAGAAATTATCAAGGATCAACAGATACTGTGTAACATGAACAGTAAACACTCTTGGATATTAAAAGAAATATAATAAAAAGGGAAACAACAGATTGAGGAAAAAGAATTGCCACAAGTAGCAAAAGATCATTATTTTTACCACAGTAAATAAAAAAAAGAAAAAGAAAAAAGAAAAAGAAAAAAAATCGATGCCAATAAAATCTTTTCAATAGAAAAAACAGTTCACAGAAGCCAAAAATTGTTCAGCCCTATATGTTATTAAAACTGAAGTACCATTTTTGTCCAGTTACATATTGGCCAATATAAAAACAATGCTAACAAGAGTGAGGTGAGATACTTTCATTACTAATGTTTGCATAAATTAAAAAGACTCCTAGAAAAAAAAAAAAAGACTCCTAGAAAGCAATCTGATTTTAAAAATCTCTAACATACTTTCACCTAGTGATACCGCATCTGAAGATACACGCTAAGGACATAATCCAAAAGAATAAAAGAGCTACTACCTACCTAAAGAAGCTCATTTCTGTATTAAATGACTCGGCCACTTGATGAGCCATCATGTAGCCAACAACAAACATGGTGAAGACATAAGATATTAAGTAAAAGAAGAATAAAAAGACAAATATGTGTAACTTATCACATGAAGAAGCGCTGGTAAAGCACTCCTGAAAAATCAGTTTCATTAATACAGTGAGACTGTGGAGGGTTGTTGGCCCTCAATGGTATAAATTTTTTGTAATGTTATATAGCTTTAGAATTAAAAATTCAAATAAGCATAAGGTTCTATAAACACACAAAATATATTTTCATTCCCCAATAATCATAATAAATATGTATTTTGACATATCCAACTAATACTTTATTGTTTTGGGTGGTTATATAAAAAAAATTCCTTCTGTTAAAATGTTCAGTGTATATGGGCTTCCCTGGTGGCGCAGTGGTTGAGAGTCCGCCTGCCAATTCAGGGGACACGGGTTCGTGCCCCGGTCCGGGAGGATCCCACATGCCGCGGAGCGGCTGGGCCCGTGAGCCATGGCCGCTGAGCCTGTGGGTCCGGAGCCTGTGCTCCGCAATGGGAGAGGCCACAACAGTGAGAGGCCCGCGTACCGCAAAAAAAAAAAAAAAAAAAAAAAAAAGTTCAGTGTATGAATGTACTTCTTTATTCACTTATTCTTATGTAATATCATTCACAAATTTAATTTATTCAATACATTTAATAAGCATATTTACTACATGCCTATTAACTCCTTATAGCTTATTTGTTCATGATTTAAAATAGACTACTTTATAGCAATACAGTGTTACCTGGAACTTTTACAACCAGAAATTTCCATTAATCAACATTTTTGAGCTTCATTAATATAAGCAGTTAATCACAATGATAACCTAAGACATTAAGAGATTTTAAAGACCTTTCTGAAGTATTAAAAAATTTTATAATACATTCTACTGCTTTGAAAATTGGTAATCTTGGACAGACTAAACATCAAATAACAATGGTTTAAATGGCAAATAAAACGTTTAAACAAACTTCTCAACCTTGAAAACCTGGTATATGCTCATTATGCAGCAGAAGTAATCACATAATTAAACATGTGAGAACCTTAACCTGCTCTGGATTCCCAGCT
The DNA here is from genome assembly GCF_949774975.1 of Lagenorhynchus albirostris. Classification (NCBI taxonomy): domain Eukaryota; kingdom Metazoa; phylum Chordata; class Mammalia; order Artiodactyla; family Delphinidae; genus Lagenorhynchus; species Lagenorhynchus albirostris. Next base: position 92,768,388 of record NC_083104.1, on the reverse strand, counting down.
GTTAAACAGAATCTGTTCATGGTAAGACAGATCACACCTAGGTTTCACATCAGTATTTTCTATTCCGAAATTCTAAACTTTCACAACAAAAGAAAACAAGTTCTTCCCACTTCTAACACTTGTAAAGAAGGAATGACTTTTTTGCAAACAGAAAACTAAAGAACACAAAAACCAAAATCACTCCCTTGCTCCTAACATTTGAATTTCAGTACAAAAGTAGTGTCACTGGAATTTTCTCAAGTAACAGTTCTCATATCTATGATAACAGTGATGTAGACTGGCTGCTATATTATAAGAAAATTTTGAGAAATCTCCAAAAACTAGACTCAGATGCCTGTCTAAGGAAATCTGGAGGAGGGGGCAAAAAGAGAAAGAAGACAATAAGGTCTCAGTACATCTGAAAATGAGACAATGTTAATTAAAACAAAACCAAACTTGGTGGTGTGACTGGGCCTGGTGTTGAAGCCTACGGTTTTTTTAAGTCATGAGTAAAACATTACAGATATAGATACTAAATTTAAATTTTCATTAACTATATAAAATTTATATTTCTGTATCTTCCTCAAGATACAGAACAATTTGATACAAGCAACAATTTGACAAATGTGGGCCAATTCTGACAGCTGCCCCCTGAGATGAGTCTCACTATCAGTATGGGGAAATAAACTTAAGCTTTGGTTGCTTTCTTGAGTCACATCAAAAATAAAATGCAATCAGAGATAACACCACTTTCTATTTTATGTGTGACCCCAAAGAAGGTGTTGAAGGAATGCCATCTGCAGGTCTACAATTTGAGCATTTCTATCTGAACAAATGATATTCTTCTTTTTAAGGGGGATCTGAATCTGGAGATCCACAAGACGCAGCTGGCGTGGGCACCACGAGAGGAGGACGTGGCGGTCCCCGGGCGGCACCCCCCCTGCTCCCCGGGGTCTCCGTGGCTACCTGGCCTCCTCTCCTGGAGCTAGTTTTCCTGCCCTCATTAGCTTGTGTTATCTTTCCCACCAGCCTCTTTACTCAGCTAGCTGTTGACTAAAGTCTGTGAAAAGTTTTTAGAGGACAAGATCCTTCCAGCAATTCAGAGCCAAGATGCTGTGTTTTTAGGTTTAGTATCTCCCTGAAAGGACATCTGCATTTCAAAAGGACACGGTAGAATCCAAAGGCCTTTAAAGCTCAAGGAACAAAGCTAAGAGAGGAAGTTTTTGGGAGGGGCTCCGCCCCATGACTGGGCAAGTCACACCACCGGGAGCCAGCTCCTGTGGGCCAATCCCAAGTTCCTCTCAGGAAGTGTCCTGTCCACAGGGGAGAGAACCCCCTGGTTACACAGGCAGCTTCCCACACTCCACCAGTGGGATGCTGTGAGATCAAAATTATGTTCAGCTTAAGATCACATATTAGCATAATGATTCTCTATGCCGATAGAGTAGTTCAGATGTTAGATTTCTTTAGACTTTAAATATCACTGAAGAACACTCAATAATACTCAAAACAATTACCTTCGGAAACGTTTTTACTTATGCTGCCTTGATTTCAAATTAAGTAGTCCAAAAATTGCAACCTAGAACAATGGTCTCAAACCTTTTCAGGTTTAAGAGTGGGTGTACTTTTACTGACAATTTACTGAGAAAATACATGACAACAGAAATCTATTGAGTTCCGTAGCACTTTTAAAAATGACTTTGAGTTTTATTCTGCACAACATTTACACACATTTGCAACAGAATACTGCATATATTTCAACTGCATTTATCACACAGAACCCATAGCTCAACATGCTTCTGGATGCAAGAGCCTCTCGCTATAAATGTCCTCATGCCACAGGTTGGAAACATTCTGCTTCTGGAAGGTTCAGTGACAGTCAAATCTCAACATGCTTGAAAGCCGATCATACCACATTATTTCCAGAAAATATTTTAGAAATGGGGATTTATCACTTTCAATTACAAGCTGCTGGAAGCTTATGAATGAGTGACTTATGAATAAATTAGTACTATGAATGGCTGCCTTGGTCCCCTCCCTCCTCCTACCATAAGTCTCTCACTGCCAGCTAACAGGGTGGGGATGAGACATGGATTCTGTGCTTCCCAGACAGGCTGGTGGTACTAGCCAGCAGGGGTGGCAGGAGATGGTCCCTGAGGAGATCCCTGAGTCCAGAAGCAGAGGAAGAAGTTACATGAAGAAGGGACCAGCGGGAGAGCAACACATCAACACATGGGGCAGCCTCTGGAGTAGACCGAATTCCTCACTTACCTTTGAACTACTTCCTGAAATTTCACCATTAGAGATTTACATATTTTACATTTCTCTTTTAAGCAAATCGAGAATACTCTATTTGGGAGCTTTTAGAAAACTGCAACATTCAAAATAGATATAGATGCTAGATATGGGGAGAAATGGGTAGAAAGGTAGACGATTTTGAAGAAAGGGGGAGAGGGCAGCTGTGGTGGAGGCCTCAGTAGGGACTTTTGGCCATGAGGGTAATTAAGGCCCAGCAGAAAAAGGGACCAGAAAGTGAAAAAGACAAGTATGAAATGTCAAAGACACACTATTCCTGATTCAAGATGGTGTTCAGAGATTATTTTACCCTCTGTTCTTCCTGTTTTCTCCTGGCTCTTTAACTACATTATGGACAGTGAGGACTTTTGCAAGAACAGCCTGGAAACTAGACCACTATTCAGGAGGTGTCGCTGAGAAACCGCTTTCCCAGTTACACATGACTTACAGCCGACACCCTAGGGCTCCAAATAAGCCCCGCGCTCTCCCCTGCCCTTGACTGTGACTGCGCTGCCCTTGGCCCAGAGGCCCGCACTCGGCCAACCTCTGCTCATCCTCCGGGTCTCAGCTCTCCCCTGCCCTTGACTGTGACTGCGCTGCCCTTGGCCCAGAGGCCTGCACTCGGCCAACCTCTGCTCGTCCTCCGGGTCTCAGCTCAACGCTGCCCCCTCTGACAAATGCAGGGAGCTTTCGGCTCTCTCTCCGCCACCCTCCCACTGCAACAGGTAAGTGTCACTGCTGCCACATGCTCACCCTCTGTTCCTCCACCAGACACTAGATTCCTCGAGGGCAGACATGAGGTCTTTTAAAGGGATCGGGATATGCCACCCCAAAATATGCCACTTTGGTCTGAGGATTATTTTGAGCTGAAGGCAATATAGAAACAGCAGAAATGGGAAAAGCTCTTTGGCCTTCCCCTCTCTGTCTGAAAGCAGGGTATAAATTTCCCTTTGTAAAGGAAATATAAATTTACGTTTGTAAAGTTGTCTCCCTCTCCCCTACCAGGCAGAGGAGACGATGCATCAACAGAGAAGGCAGCAGCCTGAGTCCGTGTAACAAACGTCACTCAGTGACCCCCTTCTCCCATTAGGTCCCCATATACTCACCTTCCCACAGTCTACCACCCCTAGAAGCCTGAACTCTCCCTCCTTGTCTAGTTATATCTTCACAACTTATCACCCTTGTTAAAATGCTATATAAACCCCCGGGTCTAACGGCTGCTCTTCGCTTTTTTTCTATGAAGGCCTCCATGTGTACACAAAAATTAAAATATTGCCCTCAAATAAAAAATCTGTCTTTTGTCAATTTAATGTTCAGGGCATAGGCACTAAACCTAAGAGGTGGAGGAGAGAGTTTTCCTCCCCTACACTTTCAGCCCGGCAGCCTCGGCGCCTGCCACGTGCTCAGCGAGAGTCTGGTGAATGACCTGGTGACCACCCTGGCATGGGGGCTGCACAGTCGATACCACACATCCAGGAGCAGGGGCACCATGTACAGGTGGGTGGTAGCAGGCTTCCCACCGGCTGCTCGACTGCAGAGGTGCAGGAGGCAGTCACAGCAGGCCAGGTGTTCAAGATGCAGTCATGCAGAAGACAGACAGACACAGCCGCTCAGGAAGCAGCAGCGCAGCTGAAGGGGAACACTGGCACGCCACTGCATGCGCTGAGAGCAAACATGCACCATCGCCAAGGCTAACAGTGGGAGCAGGACGTGGCTGCAACTGGCTTTCAGGGGCTGGCAGTGGACAATGTCAAATTGGTCCATAAAATCAGTGTAGTACACACTCAAAAACACCTGAGCTTAACAAGATGCACTTTAATACAAACATGCCATTACCCAAGGACTACGGAAAAGTTGGCCAAGAAACCTGTAAAGCATTAAAAATGGCATTCCAAACATAACGCCACTCCCAAATGATCAACAAAATATAGCCTCTGAATCACTTCCCAAAATTCATATTTACAAAACAATGCAATGAACTTTTCCTTGGGGTTGACAACTGAAAGTAGGCAGAGAAACTGAAGGAGTATTGAGTTTATCCAGAAGCAGACAACCTGTTAGGATATTTATCCTTTCAATGAAGGGTTCAATACACGCACGAGATTATGGGAAATCCCTTATATGTACTCAATGATATGTACTTAAAACAGCAGCAAGATAGATAAGAAGCCTACTCTGTTGCAAGGAAAGTCTGTAAGTTGAGCTACCACTCCTAAAACCAGACCCATGGTGTTTTGAAACTGGGATGTGACATGACAGCGTCCTTTCCATGAACTCTCCACAAAATGTCAATATTCCTTAGAATGAAGGCTTGCCCACCAATCCAATACAGAGAAATAAGTTGTTTTCTTAGGCAACTTTGTGTGGTCTTTCCCTGTTCTAGGCACAAAATAGGAACTGAAGAATGACTGTGAAAATAGCAAATCGATGACTAATTACAGGGTGGGAGTAAGAAGGCACAGCATTCAAGAAACACCCACCCAGGAAAAGAGTTTAAGCCAAACAGAATTATTTTCATTTTATCACTTTGTGTTTTCGTGTAAGATCACGAGCAGGAGAGAAAAACAGAAAACAAACAAAAAACCCAAACGCTTGCCATCTTATGAAAAAGTCTGCCTAAAACTATAGTAAAACAAGTTGAGTCGACTGTATGAGATGGTTTGTAACATACCAGGGAAACAGCCCTATGTTTCCATGTCCTCTGAATATGTGAGCATATAAACTAAGGTCCTAGATAAAGATACAAGATTTTTAAACCCTTAAAGACACAAACTTCATATTATGTAAGATGATGTATGTTCTGTTTTAAATTCAGGTAAGACAGAACCACACAGTACTCAGAGACAGAAGTGATCTGATAAGCATTTTGGCACAAATTGTTCAGGCCTTTCACTGTCCTCTATCTACCTTCCCTTGTATGCAGAGGAACTTCTTATTCTCCATGGTCAAGGCAATTAATGGCAATGCTCTTGGCAACAAGTAGCTCTGCCTTTTTGGCTCAGGCAGCTTTGCCAGTTCTTAAATTTGCTTATAAAAACATAGGTGGGGGCTTCCCTGGTGGCGCAGTGGTTGAGAATCTGCCTGCTAATGCAGGGGACACGGGTTCGAGCCCTGGTCTGGGAGGATCCCACATGCCGTGGAGCAGCTGGGCCCGTGAGCCACAACTACTGAGCCTGCGTGTCTGGAGCCTGTGCTCCGCAGCAAGAGAGGCCGCGATAGTGGGAGGCCCGCGCACCGCGATGAAGAGTGGCCCCCGCTTGCCACAACTAGAGAAAGCCCTCGCACTGAAACGAAGACCCAACACAGCAAAAATAAATAAATAAATTACTAAAACTCCTACCTCCAACATCTAAAAAAAAAAAAAAAAAGAGCTATTAAAAAAAAAAAAACACATAGGTGGGTCCCTTAGAAAAAGCCCCAGAATCTGACAGTGAATTTCTTATGTCTTTTTCTTTTTTACCCTTACCTATCCTAAGCCTAATTCCTTCCATTTATGATCATGGGTACGCACACGAGAGATGAAATATTTTCCCATTTCCTAGAATCTCTTAATTTTGATGGTCAAAAAGGTCCTACGTTTACCACTTATGACAGTAAGCAGCTAAAATGTTCCTGCAGAGGGATTTCAATAGCATGTTGTCATTCTTCCTTTATATCAGCATTTCATTACCTCTCTTTCTCTATACCCGAAGTCAAGAGAAACCTTCGATTCTCTGTATACTTCAGAAAATTGTAGAAGAGGAAATATGTTCCCAGGTATCAATTTCACAGACAGAATGGAAAGCACTATGAAAAATACATGTTTTAGTTTTCTGAGCAAGATACTTCTTACCATTAGTCTAGAAATCCTAGAAATCCTTTCTGTTTTGTTTTGTTTTGTTTTTGTGGTACGCAGGCCTCTCACTATCGTGGCCTCTCCAGTTGCGGAGCACAGGCTCCGGACGCGCAGGCTCAGCAGCCATGGCTCACGGGCCAAGCCGCTCCGCGGCATGTGGGATCTTCCCGGACCGGGGCACGAACCCGTGTCCCCTGCATCGGCAGGCGGACTCTCAACCACTGCGCCACCAGGGAAGCCCTTTCTGTTGTATTTTGAAAGATAAAATGAATTCGATTTTTTGTAATCCCTTTGAGAAATTGTAATTTGCTACTATTAATTCACTGAGTCAATTAAAGGATACTCTGGGAAAATCGTAGAAAAGATTCTTCCACATTTCATATTTCAGAACTAAAATAAAAGCTCAGAGTTGAAGTTGATACTGTGGTGCTTGAAAATGTCTCACAATCATCTTTTGTTGAATTAGTGGGTTACAGCTCACAGTCTGTGGCACTGTCATTGTTCTCTCATATTCACCAGACTCAGTTACATTTCCCCTGATAACTTCCTGAATTAACAGTAGGGGGGTCCATCTGAGACTATTTGACCCTAGATTATAAGCCACTTTTCTACAACAAAGGTACTTGCTCTTCTATGTGTAGCATAAAATAAGTACTTACTTTTTTTTTTTTAATGAAGTGGATGTATGAATAAGTAACTAACTTGCTTTTAATTTTTTTCCTAAGTCTTGTGAAGTAGGATGAAAGCAGTGAAGATGTTTAAACTCAATTGCTGTGTGTGGGCTATTAGGACCATCTCCTTTTGGTAAAGAAAATCCAATGAACAGAACCAAAAAGAGGTGTCTGCTAGGGAACAGACTGGAAGCCACAGACACTGGCTTATTCACCCTTATTATAACCTCCAGGTTGGAAGCTTGACCATGCAGAATTCAAGGCAGGTAAGCCCTCAAATGTCCCTAATCGTCCTAATTTTCACATTTCCCTTGGGCCTAAGCTTCCATTATCTCTCACTAACTGGTCAACAGCCTCCTAGCTGGTCAATCCAGATCCACACCGGCCCTCTTCCAATTCATGTCTGCATAGTAGCCAGAGTGACTCATCTGCATAGCAAACCTGGTCATGTCACGCCCTGCCTAATAAAACCCTCCCGAACTCCAGTGCTCTTAGAAGGACTGCTTCACATGGCCTAAATGATCCCGTCACCTCTCCAGTCTCATCATGTACCACCACCTGCACTCACTGCCCCCAGCTCGAATGGTCTCCTTCCTTCTACCTCTCCAAACTTGACATAATCCCACTAGCCTTGAGCTTTGCACGTGCTGTTTCCTCTGAACATAATCTCTTCCCTCCCCTTTTAGCTCCTACTCAGCTTCCAGATCTCAGCTTAAGTTCCACTTCCTCACAGAAGGATTCCATGATCTCCACAATTAAGTGAAACCCACCCTTATGATAAAACTTCTAGAAGAGAAAAGGAGAAAGTCTCCATGGCCTTGAATTAGGCAAAGAGTTCCTGGATATGACAAAAGCACAATTCATTAAAAAAATTTTTGATAAAATGGATTTCACCAAAATTAAAAACTTTTGTGCTTCAAAATATACAAATGAGAAAATGAACAACCACAAACTGGAAGAGAAAATTGGCAAATGACACATCTGATAAAGAGCTTGTATCCAAAATACAGAACTCTTTCAACTCAATAAGACAACCTAATTAAGAAATGGGCAAAATATTTCGGTAGTCATTTAACCAAAGAAGATACATGAACGGCTAATAAACACGTGAAAAGCTGCTCAACATCATGAGTCAGTGGAGACGCCCAAATCAAAATCACAGGAGAGGGCTTCCCTGGTGGCGCAGTGGTTGGGAGTCCGCCTGCCGATGCAGGGGACGCGGGTTCGTGCCCCGGTCCGGGAAGATCCCACATGGCGCGGAGCGGCTTGGCCCGTGAGCCATGACCGCTGAGCCTGCGCGTCCGGAGCCTGTGCTCCGCAACGGGAGAGGCCACAGCGGTGAGAGGCCCGCGTACCGCAAAAAAAAAGAAAATCACAGGAGAGGGAACACAGGGCGTCCTCTACAAGCACCATCTGTCTACGAAGCAGCCTAACACAGTACACAGAGCACAGCCTCTAGGGTCAAGAAGACAATGTTCAAATGCCTGCTTCACAAGTCTCTAGCTGGGTAATTCTGGAAAGTTACTTTAAACTCTCTCAAATTCATACAACAGGGACAAGGACACTACGGCTGCTGTGAGAATTAACAACGTGTACAACATGGCTTACGCCCCCTTCACTCTACCGAAGCTGCTCTTCTCATGGTCGCCAACGGTTCACATGTTGCCAATTCCAATGGACATATTTCAATCTTTACATTTCTGAGAAGAGGACAAAGCTGACCACTCTCTCCAATATCTAATTACTCCAAATTTTGTTAATTCTGCTTCCAAAATACCCCTGGGATCCATTTTCACTTGTCCCCATCCCAGTCCCGTTCCCTATCTGGCCTCTGCTCCTACTCAACCCTTCCTACTGTCCGTTTTCCACATACCTAGCCAGAAAACAACACTCATTTTCCCACATACCCAGTAAGAGTCATCTTTCCAAATTATGGATCAGATGTTACCCCCCCCACACACCCCACTACTCAAAACCCTTTGTCGGCCTTCCCTGCAGTACAAATGAAATCCAAACTCTTTCTAATTCTCCGTAAGGCCTTCTGGGTCTGGCTTCTGCGGCGGCTCCAGCCTCGCCACCATCTGGCCACATAGGCTGCCTTTCAGTTGTTTCACACCTGCCAATTTCTTTACCGCCGCTAGAAATTTCTCCCCCTGCCCCTTTTTCATACTGGTTTTCTCCCTCTCATTTTTCTGTCTCAAACAGTCACTACCTCGGGTAGTCCCTGCCCTTTCCACCCCCTTCCCCAGTCTAAATTGTGTCCCTGTGATAATGAGTCATTGCTTGTAAACTGCCTAACTCTTCCTGCTGGATCGACCTCCATGAGGGCATCTCCCCTGTTCCTCATGTATATGTCTGTACATGTGCGTGTATGTACATACACATATGTGCATACACCAATTACATGAACGTGTACATATTATATACATGTATACCTACTACCAGCAGAAGGCCTGGCACTCAGTGGTCGATCAACAAGTGAATCCTATTATTTACTTTTTGTTAAGGTCTAAGAATAAAATGACTGTTAACCCAGAGTCTTCCAAGTACCTTTCCCAACAGCCCCGAGACAACTTTGGGATTCCTTTCTGTTCCAAATACACTTGTATACACTGTCTTACTATTTTTCTATCTCTTCCTACTAGACTGTCAGCTCCTTGAAAGTAAGAATCTTTTCAACTTCGAATTCCCAATGCTTAACAAAGAAACAGGCACAAATCTTTGTTGAATCAGCAAACACTGATTATAGCAAAAAAAATTTTTAAAAACCTTATTTTTATTTGGACAACCTTCACAGGTACCAATATGCAACTGGCCCATCTGGTTTTACTTTGATGTTTTAATAGTTAATCAGAAACAGAAAGCCAAATCGGCTACATCATCTCCGAAGAGCCTGCTTTCACTTTCCATAAGATGTACTTGAACATATAGGTAATTTACATTCAAATAATTAATTTTGTAATTAAAACAATCTAAAAATAAAACACATATGGCTATATACTCTTTCCATACTTTCATCAAAACATATTTTAGTACTGACCTACTCTGGCTTAGAGACTAAATCAATTCCTGATTTACTAACAATAACCTTATAGAATAAACTGAAAATTGAAGTTGATGCAGACGCCAAAAGAAAAACAGCACGCCTCACACCCTGCCAAGAGACACTCCCATAAGAATGAACTTCATAGTTTCCAATAAAGACAATGAAACTAGGATTTAAATCACTTTTCTGCAAAAACCAGCTCTATTCAAAAATACATTGTGATGTATGGAATGCTTTCTTTGGCTGTTTCACCTTTTTATTTGATGTACTGAATACACTCAGTACACCACATTTTAATTTTGGATACACCAAGATATCCCTTTCTCTTAATTAAAAAATCGATTCTACATATTTGTAGTAATAGAGGTTAATAAAATTTTTTTAAGGTGGAAAGAGTTGTTACTACTTTTCTGTTAACATGGACAAACATGTTTATTAGCTATATTTCATAGTGTAGCACATTACAGCAACTTGAAACAGCAAATGGGGCACTCCTGGAATTTTTGTGTGACATTTATAGCCTACTTTTGAAAAATTATTATAAAAATAGCAGAAAGAGTCCTGCTCATTAGCCTAACCTTGCTGCCCAAGAGAACAAAAGAAGGATGAAGCAGAGGAACTCTGTGCAAATGTATTGTTATTTCGTCAGCTTGTGTAAGGACAATGAACTCACTACCATAACAATGTCCTATTTTTGCACCTGCCCGCTGCCTCCCTTCTGGGCAAGCACCAGAAACTCCACCTTCTAAACCAGGGTACTCACTGGCAGATAAAATTTTTTTTTTAAATTCCTTCTTCTTCCAGCAGATCCCCAAGACATGCCGATTCTGTTTGCGGAGTAAACACTTGACTTTCTAAAGTTATTACTCTGTTCTTTCTGGGAGTGCTTTACGTAAGCCAACTATGCGCACGGATTTTTGTAAATTTCCGCTTAAACAGGGTTAACGTTTCTGATAAAATAATAACATTTGAAATGTGAACTAAGGCAGTTTGTGAATTGAATACCAGACAATATGAAAATAAAAAGTAATTCAAAAGTATACTCTTAAAAAAAAAGTATACTCTTAGTAAACTAGAAATTGGTAAACCAGGTATTAGAGAGATATAATAACATGACTTAACATCTATTTCACTTATTAATCTAAAAAAACCTAACAACATCTTTCTATCTTAATGGCATTAAGGAAATAAAATTATTATTTTAGGTATAATAATGGTTTTGTGGTTATCTTATTTTTTAGAGGTACATATTGAGATATTAATGGATGAAATTATACCACATAGGGAATTTGCTTTAAAACGATGCAGTGAGGGAGGAACAGGCAGGGATGGTGGTGAAACAGATGGGCCATGTGTTGAGTGTTGAGGCTGGGTGATGGGGACACGGACTTTCATTATACTCTATTTTGTACACATTTGATAACTTCTGTAACAAAAAGGGGGTGGGGGAAGCATAATAATTCTTTTAACTGTCAACCTGATCAAACAAAAGATTTCAGCTAGTCACAGTTCAAATTTATTCAAAGAACTGTCAATCGAAATTAAGAGATTGATAAGGTCCTATTACCTGTCACATTAAACCTCACTAATCTCTTTAAAGACTGTAAGTCACTGATCCGTGAAGAATCCTCCCTCCCTTTGCTCCCTCCACTGTCTCTCTCTTCTAGTTTCACTGCAACTACTGCTCCTGGGGTTTCAACAGCCGTGTGGGATCTTTTTCAAGATCAGTACATACTCACAACACAGGTGCCTGGAATTCCACAGGCTTACTGCCGTGTGACTGCAAGCGTGCCTGATAACCTTCCTCTGGGCAGTCTTCCCTGTCTGGCAGGCCCCCGGAACCCCGCACCAGCCCACGGTGATCCCATAGTCCACTTGTGGTCCTACAGCCACTGACTGACTCCCAGCTGTACTGTGAACTGCCTGATGGTAGCAGACACGCAGTCCTATTCATCTTTACATCCTGGGCTTAGATTCAACAGGAGCAGAATAAATGAGGAATGAGAGAATAAATTTGTAAATCTCGAAGTCAGGAGCTCATTCTAGAACTCTAAATATTTTGATATTTTTCACATTATAATTTCAAGACATTTTTCTAAAAATGTGCATTTTACGAATGCACATTTGTTAATAAACTTTCTGAAACCAAAGTCTGAGTCCTGAAGATATACTTATGATAAAAATAGCCAACTCATATTTGCATGTGAACAATTACCTTATTTTACAGAGCTCTGCCACTGTTTTCATTAAAGAGACACCCATGGCTAATCAAAAAATGGAGAGCTAGGAGTCCCATCAATAAGAATTATGGTTAGTACGCACTCATAATTACAAAGAGCTTAACATTCATTCCAAATTTATTATATGGCTGGCACTATTATTATTTCATTTATTCTCACAAAAGCGCTATGAGGTAGGTACTACTATTTTTCCCATTTTATAGGTAAGCAAACAGACTCAGAGGTTTAAGTCACTTAGCCAAGGACATACAGCTGCAAGTGATGAACCGATTCAAACCCAGCCTGTGAGTTGAACAGCTAATGCAGACACCTCCACCCGTATTTATTACGTACAAGAAACCCAGTTCTGCAACCTACGGAGGTTTAGACTTGATTTTTCTTTTTCTGTATCTTTATGCCTTTCGAGTACAAGACAGAGAAAGCAAGTAATGGAAAACAAGTCACTTATCCTGTCTGCCTTGTCTCTGTAGTAATAGTAGCTGACGCTTACGTAAATGCCAGACACTGCTGAAAACCCTTCACATGTACCGACTCAGTTAATCCTTATAGCAATTAAAGGATGTAGGTCCTATTCTCGTCTTCATTTTTTAAAGAGGAAACTGAGGCTCAGAGAGGTTACACAACACACCAGTGAGCACTCCTAGTGGCTCCAGATTCGGTGCTCTTAATCACCTGCTCCACTGCCGAACAGGTACACATATACCTGGGTTAACCTGAAATGCGTGGTTTAAGGATGAAGTCTTGTATATCCTCTGGAGCAAAGTTACCATGTTTGCTTTTTTTTTTTTTAACCTATGCTGTTTTTTCCAGCTATATTTCATAGTCTAGTTTTCAATATCAAAATTAGAAAAATTACATTGGTCAACATTAATTTACAAAAGTAGATATTGTTATTTTCCATCCTACTACCATATAGGAACTGTCTGATACATGGTATAGATTAAGAGAAAACTAAAGCAAAGGTTTTATAGACTCGAGAATTTGATTTATCAAATTAATAACATTTCTGGGCTAGTCAACTCCAAGGAGCTTTCACTATAAGCCACTGTAAAGAGCCAACTTTGGAGGGAACTATACTCACTATCTTGTAATAACCTATAATGGAAAAGAATGTAAAAAAAAGAATATATGTATTTACGTATATATGCATAACTGAACCACTTTGCTGTATACATGAAACTAACACCTTTTAAATCAGCTTTATTTCAGTAAAAATTTAAAAAACAAGTAAATAAATGAATAAAAATTAAAATGAAAAGAGCACATAAGATTTGAAGAGTCCGTTGTCAAAGAAGATATCCTAATAGCAAACAGGCACATTGGAAGATGCTGAATATTATTAGTAATTAAGGAAATGCAAATTAAACTGCCATACTACACACCCACTAAAATGGCTAACATTTAAAAGGTGGACAAAAGTAAGTGTTGATAAGGCTGTGGAGCAACTGAAACTCTCATATATTGATGGTAGGGTTGAAAAACAGAAGAGCCACTTTCAGAACAGCTTGGCAGTTTTTTAAAAAGTAAACATATACTTACCATATGACCAAGCCAATCATCATCCTAGATATTTACCCAAAAGAAATGAAAACATATATCAGAAAAACACCTCATTAAAAAAAAAAGTCAACTTTGGAAAATTCTTAAAAATGAAAAACAGAAATGGTCACGGTGTAAACATTTCCTTCTGCTCTATGCGGTTAATGTAAGTTCTCAGCACCATTTTAAATCATAAAGGAGAGTCTCTGCTGCGATTGCCACAAAGTCTTCAACAGAAAGACAGTGAATCCACATGGTTAAGTACTTCAAAGATATCTTTGAAAGGTGCAAAGATATCTTGTCTCTGGAGATGCCCACATCTCTGGAATCTGGGCACACACACAAAACCAGAACCCCATGTAGATTCTCTGAATCATCACAAAAACAAAGTTACAAGGAGAAGACAGAGATGCTGCGTAAATGGATGACTTATTTCCTCCCTCCCTCCCACAAACACTGACCGAGGGCCCACTGTGTGCCAGGTGGTGCATCAGCTGCTAGAGATGCAAGCACTGGCGGGTTCTTCCTTAGTCGGCACTACATCCCTGGTGTTGGATAGAGCAGACGGCAAGAACAACAAACACAGGTGTTTACTAAGTGAACCAACAGCATTTCAAGACCTGAGGGGGTGGTTTGGGGGAAACAAGGCTCCCTTAGACAGAGAAAATTAAGAAACTGAGGCTGAGCCTGGCCCTCCAAAGAGGAGGAGGCTGCACTATCCCATGAGGCAGCTGTCCAGGTCCTGAGACCCAAGGAAAGACTCAGACTCAACACCCGTACAATGTGGGGTGTCTGTGGCGTGTCTCACATATGAGAATTTTATTCTACTCGGAGCATACTGTTTTCACCAAAAATTATTAGAAGTGAATCCACTGTCACGCTCTCCAATGAGCACGGAAATAAACACCCTCCAGCACAGAGGGCACTGCCTCAGCAAGCCATTCCACCCAATGCTCAAAAGATGTTTGTGGAGAAGGAGGAAAGCAGCCGTTCAAAGGAAGCGTTCCCCTGGAGTTACCTGGACATGAAAAAAGGCAAGTCTACTTATTAGTTAGTGGTTAGATCCTCTAATATTTCTCTCACAATCCAAGTGCGGTGTCACCAAGTTTTCTAGTATTATTCAATACAGCCCCGAAAGAGGGAGAGGGTTCTGATCTCGGTTGAGTGCTTTCCACCATGAGGCTGTAAGTACTAAGTTTTCTGAAGAGAGAATTTAAAACAGGTTTATTCTGCAAACACACTGATGATTTTCTGCTATATGTCCTCTCAGTACAAAGCACAAAATATTGCCAACCTAACGCAACTGTCTAACTCCAGAAAGCAGTAATGTTTTCACCCTTTAATCTACACAAACCAAATCAGCCGTTTCAGGGCATAGCTCCATCTGACTTTCATGGAGTCTTTTTTAAAGACTTCTTTGGGCTTTTCCAGTGTTAAATTTGAAAAAAAGAGACACCGTAATGTAAACCTTCTTACCACGGTTCTGAGAAAACACACTTGTTCTTTAGAGTAGAATACAAAATTCTCTCAAGGTAGTTACTGATGCTGCACAGGGCAGTCTGAGAAAAGACTGAATACGAGGGAGACCAAGAAGTGAAAAAGAAACTCAAACAGCCTGCTCACCCTACAGTGCTGCCACCGCTTTCCGAAGTCACCCACGTGGGCAAGAGACCACAGAACAGCTCCTCCTTGATTTTATACTGCCGTTTCCAGCTGTGATCAGCATTTTGGTATTTAGTCTCACAAAAGTGCAAATGAGGAAACTGGCAAAAGTAGCAGCAAAAATGCTCCTGCTAAGAGGGTCCCGGGCAGGAAGGAGGGGGAGACTCGGCCATCAAGGTTTGCCTCTCAGCAAAACTGTTTTCACAGTGTGACATACTTTCTTTTCGAACTTCTTTTAACTGATCAGTGAGGAAAACACTTTTCAAAAAGCTGTCTGATTCAAGATAAACCCAGCAAATAATATATCCTTAAAGTTTTCAGTACAAAAGAAATTGTGATGAAGCCAGAGAGGCAATGGGCTTTCAAGAAGAATTTTACCCGCCCTGTTAAAGAGCTTGGACTTAATCCTGAAGCTCAGTTTTCCAAAATACTGCACGCAAGATAATTTGTGGTGGCACAGGCAGTTTTAATAGTAGTTTCCATTTGTGTCAAGCGATACTGGTTTTCCACCGATAATAAGAAGAGTATTTTACTTTTTCTCTTTTTTTTTTTGCTGTGCTACACGACTTTTGGGCTCTTAGTTCCTCAACCAGGGATTGAACCCGGGGCCCTGGCAGTGAAAGCGCTGAGTTCTAACCAGCTCCTTGGAGTTGACTATGTCAGGTTTGCATGTTAGAGAAAGAAAAGAATGTGTGTCATACGTAAAACAAAGCCAGGTAAAGGGAGAGAGAGAATAATGCACAACTTAAAACATGGACACCTTTGAAAAGGCACCAGGAAGAAAGGAACGGTGTAGGCAGAGGGCTTAGGAGAAGCCCCAGGCCACGGCAGGGCGTGCTGGGCCCTCAGAAGGAACAGCGGGCAGCAGCTGGGGCTGGACAGAGGGGCCAGGAAAGAGTGGGAGGAGGTGAGGTGGGGGTGGGGGGGCAAACCGCTGTGTGACTCAGGCCAAGCAAGCAGCGAGAAGGGCGCTGTTCTCAACAGGATGAGAAGCCGCAGGGTGTCTGGAGCAAGGAGGTGATACTCCGTGTGGAGGGTGACAGCAAGGCAGGGACTGGGCGAGGAAGCCACCGCGGCTTCCAAAAACGGCCGAGGCAGCTGGACCAGACGGCAGTGGGTGAGACGGTAAGGAATGGTCAGATCCGGGATCTAGTGTGAAGGCAGGGCTGACCGGAGTTATTGAAGAATTGGGCGTGAGGTGTGAGAGCAAGAGAGCAATCAAGCAGCATTTTATTTTTTGGTTGTGTGTTTGTTTTGGTCAAAGCCCCAAGATGAATGGTGGCGTCACTGGGATGAATGAGCGGCCAGGAAGGTGGGAAGATGAGTGTGAAGACTTCAGGCTTTGCCGTGTTGAGCCAAAGTTGCCTGTAAGCACAGCTGTACAGACCCTGAGTTGGCAGTTGGCTTTTCCAGCCTAGAATTTAGGGGAGAGGCGGGACAGGAGCCCTTTAATCAGGGAGTCATTAGCATCAGATGGTATTTAACGCCTGGGGACTGACGAGACCACAGAAGGTGAGAGAAGAGGCCCCAGGATGGAGCCCGGAGGCACTGCACCACCTGGGATGAGGGGAGTAGAAAGGACAGTGAGGCAAAGGCGACTGAGAGAAAGAAGAGTGAACTACAGGGAAAATCAGAGTAAGTGCTGGAATGATTCAGCAGCCGATGTAGGAAGAGAGAAGGAACAAGTGCCAGAGCGAAGCCCTTGAGGAGGAGAGAGCAGATGCGAGGTGGTGCGCAAGAGGGCTGGAGAAGCGGAGCCATCCCACCGGCCAGGGAGGCGGCAGAGAGCAAGACACGGGGGTGGGGAGAGCCAGTGGAAGGAACGCATACAGGTTCTCTTCGGATTGCTTCTGTCTCCTCGGAGGAGTCAGGAGAAATCAACTGAGAACAAGGAGCAGAGATGGGATGCTGGCAGTCTGAGCAAAGAGGGGCGGAGGTGAAAGGCAGCAGGAGTGCCAGTCTGTGCCCAAGGCTCTCCAGTAAGCTGTGGACAAAATTTAAAGTGAGACCTCAGGGAAGGCTGAAGGTTTTTTCCAGCCACATCCAGCTGCTCAGGATCAGACACCATGCAGGCAGAGTTTAACTTAACCAATTAAATTTTGCCAACAAAATTTGGCAACAAGAGGTTGAGAACTGCAAAGCGTTATTCCAGAGTACTAGAAAAATTAATTACCCCTATGGCAAAAAACTGATGCTCACTTCATACTGCACATCCATATAAGTTCCAGATTCGTTAGCGTGAAATGAGCAAATGATAACTGAGCTGGAATAAAAACCGGAAGAAATTACAAGTTAACATTTATTTCTTAGCATTGGGAGGGAACTTTTTAAGCATTAAAAACAATGGAGGATGTCGTTTTAAAATATTCACTTGAATACGTAGAAATATTAAACTTCCATGTGTAATAAAAATGCAAACAGAATTAAAAGACAACCAAGCTGAGAGTTTAAATACCTGTAATAAATATGACAACAATTTGATATCCTTAATATGTAACATCCTCACCCACAATCATTAAGTACACTAAACTCCCTCTTGGAAGTGGCCAGAAGCCTGAACAAAACGATTCACCACCGTCTACTTTTGTTTATGGAACGGGCACACCTCTACAAGGAAAGCCACATGACTGTTTGGTTTTCCAACAGGGTTCAGTCAGCCACTTGACTGGGCCCGGAAATCCATAAAACTCATTAGGTATGGACCAGTCTTCTGAGAACTCCATCACCTGCCCAAAACAGTTTCAACAGCAGAGCTACAAGAGCCCATAGGTTATTTTCCAGCACAAACCTCCAGAAAAATGAGAAAAAAAGTCATGCAGTTCCATATGAATTCAACAAATAAAATCTCTGTTTGAGCCTGACAGGTAAAATTTTCACAGAACTCTCCTTTTTGTGGGACTGAGATTTAGTTTTTCTGAAAGGTATAATTTTTGCTGTCAAGTTTATACCATGTTCCAGCAAAAAGGTAATGAAATAGAACAGCTGTATTTATTCATGATACCAAACATACATGATATACAACAAAAAGTTGTCCTGATACATTTCCAAAAAGACTCTATTGCTATAATTATTGTTTACAGGATAGTAGTATATAATCTTTATAAGAAATTACAGAAGGGTAACATTTAAGCATCACAACGCTGATCTCAAGGCCCTACTTTTGTGTAGTTTAATACCTACACAAGCTGTTAGAATTACAACTCCTCTTCAATATAAACTGTCATCTTTGGGAGTTCTAGGTCATGGCACAGCATGACATCTTATGACAGGTATTAGAATAAAGAATCAACTAGATCTTAAAAATAAACTGTCTTAGAGCCAAAATTAACAGGGAGGATATGAATATTTCTGTAGTATAGGACATAGATACTGACTTTACTTAAATACCAAGTTATATAACATAAACCAGCTTTTTAAACTTACACATATAGACATGTGAGAAAAAAAGCAGATACTTAAAATCTGGCCAGTATTCACCAACAAATCAAGATTTTCAGGGAGTAATTTCTTAAATCATTTTAAAAAATTAAATTTAATACCAGATTATACCTGTATTCAAATCTTTGCTCTTAGAACCACCATGTTAAGATAGTGTAACTGAGGGAAGAAGAGAAAACATCATTTATTATACATTCCCTATAAATAGTTTAAAACTAAGCACTAAAGTTCTCACTTCCTCCATTCTTACCAGTTTATTCCTGAACACTTAACAAATAACGAATAAGGATGTGATAATACCTCGAGTTAGAATTTCATTCCATGATGCTCCAGTGTTATAATGAATCCCTGAGTTATCACTTTGCTTCGGTTAATGTGTCTAAGCTTAAAGAGCTTGAAGGGTTTGCTACACTACACAAAAGACAGACATGAGAAAGGGAGAAGAAGAAGGAAGTTTCCCTTTAATTCAAGTTCAACTTTAGTAATCTCAGAAACAGAAAAATCACAAGAGAGTAACAACGAGCTCAGGGACGATGTGTGCTTCTTTCATTTTTTTTCTTTGGAAACAAGTGGGCTTCCATCTGACAACATGATATATAAATGTCATAACATGTGCCACCTTAAAGGCAAAATACAGAATTTTTAAAAATGCAATAATTATTTAAAAATTATTCCTCAGTAATCTCCATGGGTAGAATAAATTACTCAACCAAAAAAAAAAGCCACCAATTAATTTCTAAGGTATAATTTTTGCAGTAAATTCCACAAATTCAATATCCTTATATGTGTTATTTATAAAAATACCACAAGTAGACATCATAAAACCATCACCAACAGGTGACAGGGAGCACCGAAGTTCTGTATAATTAGGGAAATAACATATAGGTTTTAATCTGTATAAAGCATTATTACATTTTCAAAATCCATTTGGAAAATCATCCGTTTTACAGGAACCAATATAGTAGCACGGAATGAACTTTAACTTTACATTATTATTGGATACAGCTCACATGTTTAACTATAGCAACTGCTTCTTGGAAAATGAACATACTAGCAGCAAGGGATGCTGAGTTAGTTTTATGGAGCTGTACATTAGTACTGGGCTCATTACTCTAACGGCTGGCATTGCTTTCCTGGCATTTTACATTTATCTTATAAATGTGCTGCCTCATAAAAATGACTGGTGAATTTTACCTGATGGATAAGACACAAAATTATAAAAGCAGAAGTCCTACATTTCCATGCAACATTTTTTACTTATTTGTTTTAGGTATTAATTTAGTAATGATCATGTCTTTGTAATATAAAGAAACAAATAATGCTTTCATTAAAATATACTGTGTAGGTTCAAATCAAGGTGAAATTTAATTTCTGCTCTTCAGTGATGTGTCACCTGCATACCATGCAAATACCGCAATGTACCCAAGCACGGAGGTAAAAATTTTAAAGAAAAGCAGTGAAGGAAAAAAACATGAAGTTCCACCTACAGGGATTCCTCTGATTATTTTCGGTGAGTCCTGGAGATGACATGGATGTGAGAACTGAACAAGTAAACAGAAGCTCAGTGCTGGTCAAGTGAAACCTCCAGTTACCAGGCAGCTCCCCTGATGTGCATCTTCTGGGATGTTGAACAAAGGAAGTGAGGCTGAAGCCAGAAGCAGGTTTTTCCAGAGAAATTCTATCAAGCCTGTTAGTTTTCTGCTGATGGCTTAAGCAGACATATACAGGAATCTACTGCCTCTATAAAAGCCAAATGCAAGCTCTGAGGGCTCTGGTGTGCAAAGATGTATGCACAGATCTGGGGCCATACCAAATGCTGCTCAGAAACAGGGGGAGGGAGGCTGAAAATATACTAAACCATCTGCATCTGTCATGTAGGCACAAAGACACATTAGTAACATACCACAAGAGAAGAAACCTTGCTATCTGAAAGTAATAAAATAAAGATTAAGAATATAGTTTGTTTCCTAACACAGAAGGTATCTTTAAATTTCCCCCAATTCATTTTCAACATGGCTTTAGCCTAAAGGTTCCTTCAAATTCAGCAACACTAACCAGTAGCTTGGAATGTGCTATGTATTTTTAGTAAGTATATTAAATCATCACAATTCCAATAGTTACAGATACTTGTCAACAGTCTTTTCCTGTTTCAAATCGTATGCTCTGAACCCCACTCCCTCTGGTCCGCTCTGCATCACAGCTTCATCAACCAGCCACGCTCACTGCCCTCAGCCTCTCCCTCTCTACAGCCTCTTTTCCTTTTCCATACAAAGGCACTCATATTTCTCACAAATTAAAAAACATTCCTCTCTTCAACCTGACCCTCCCCTCTAGCCTCTCCTCTTTTCTTTCCTCCTCTAAGCCTTAGCTTTTGAAAGCACCGCTCTACTTCCCCATTCACTCAAATGTTTAGTAAGTACCAACGTGCCAGGCACCTGGGGTCACATGGCGAACGAGGCAGAACCTCCCACTCATCCCCTCATCCTCTGCCATCTGGGCTCCCCTCCCGTCCCTACACTGGAACACCCATGCTGCTGAAATTATTCCAAGTAACATCACCAATTAGCCTTTAGATAGCCTTCTCAGACTATCTTCCACTCTGTCCTCTCCACCACGTGACACTGCTGCTTGGCATTTCCTTGAAATGTTCTCCACTGAGCGACACCACTCTCTCCCCCTTACCTCTGTGGCTGACTGCTGGCAGCCTCCGTTACAAGGAACTAGTTCTCTTCTTATGCCTGTCCAGTGAATTCTAGTGCTTCCCAGATTTCTATCCATTGTCACCTTTGTTTTCTTCTGCCTGCTCTCCGTGAGCAACTGCATCCAAACCCAAGGCTCCCCATTCCCACCTGTGTGCTGTCCCCAATTCCAGCTCACATCTCTCTTCTGACGTCCAAGGACCCATTGGACACTTCTACCTGTAATGTCTCATAGACACCTCAAATTTAATATGCTCAAGACAGAATTCACTCAACAAGAATAAAATATTTACAATTAACAAAAGAAGTGTGAGACTTGTATATTGAAAATAACAAAACACTGCTAAGAAAAATCAAAGCTATAAATAAATGAAGACACATTCCATGTTCATGAATGGGAAGACTCAATATTGTTAAGATAGCAATTCTCCCCAAATTGATCTAGAAATTCAAAACACTCCCTATCAAAATCCCAGCATGATTTTTTTTGTAGAGATAGACAAAATGATCCTAAAATTTATATAGAAATGCAAAAGACCTAAAATAGCCAAAATTATTTTTAAGAACAAAGTTGGAGGACTTATACTTCCCAATTTCAAAACTGCACTAATCCAGGCAGTGTGGTATTGGCAACAAGGAACAAAACTGAGAGTCCAGAAATAAACTCTCTACATTTATGGGCAAGGTGCCAAAGCAATTCAATGGGGGAAAAAGGCTTTTCCAAAAAAAGTTCTGAGACAATTGGATATATGTAAAAAACAAAAAAACTTACTCTTACATCACTCAAAACACAAAAATTGACTCAAAATGGATCATAGGAGAAAAAAAATGGATCACAGACCTAAATCTAAGAGTCTACAATAACAAGTGTTGGCAAGGGTGAGGAAAAACCACAACCCCCATACATAGCTGGTAGGAATGTAAACAGTACCACTGCTTCAAAGAACAGCTTGGCAGTTTCTTAAAAAGTTAAGCATAAACTTATCATATGATCCAGAAATTCCAGTCTTAGCTATATACCCAAGAAAAATGAAAACATATGTCCAAAGTCTTGCATATGAAAGTTTATAGCAGCATTATTCACAATAGCCCCAAAGTGGAAGCAATCCAAATATCCATCAACCAGTGAACGGATAAACAAAATGTGATAAATTGATACAATGGGATTTTTTTTTTTTTTTTTTTTTGGCTGCATTGAGTCTTCGCTGCTGCACGCAGGCTTTCTGTAGTTGCGGCGAGCAGGGGCTACTCTGTTGCAGTGCGCGGGCTTCTCATTGCAGTGGCTTCTCTTGTTGTGGAGCACAGGCTCCAGGTGCATGGGCTTTGGTAGCTGCAGCACGTGGGCTCAGTAGTTGTGGCTCGTGGGCTCCAGAGCGCAGGCTCAGTAGTTGTGGCGCACGGGCTTAGTTGCTCCGTGGCACGTGGGGTCTTCCAGGGCCAGGGCTCGAACCCGTGTCCCCTGCATGGGCAGGCGGATTCTTAGCCACTGTGCCACCAGGGAAGCCCATATACAATGAGATATTAATTCAGCAATAGAAGAAAAACAATCTACTGATATATACTACAACATGCATGAACTTCAAAAATTTAACATGAGTGAAAGAATCCGGAAGCAAAAACACTATATATTGTATGACTGCATTTATGTGGAAGGTCCAGAAAAGGAAAATCTGTAGAGACAGAAACTGCTTAATGACTGCCTGTGGCTGGGAATACAAAACGGTACTGAATGCAAGGGGGCAGAAAGGAATGGTCGTGGGTGATGAAAATGTGCTAAAACTGGATTGTGATGATGGTTGCACAACTTTATACATTTTACTGAAAATCATTGACTTGTACACTTAAAGATAAATGAAACAAATCAAACCTCAATGAAAGTGTTTTAAAAAAGCATTTCTCTATCAGATACCAAAAAGTTTTGCACTTTTGTGGGATTACTGGGAACTTGCCTGCAGTCATTAATAAACTGATACTTTTACCTCCTCCCCAAAAAGCCAACAGAATTCACTATGGCTCCCTCCCAAATCTGCTCCTCTGCCTTTATTACATATCCTGGTAGGTGAAAAAATCTATCTACCCACATGTCCTAGCCAGAATTCCAGTCATCCTAGACTCCTCACAACAATCATGAATTCCAGTCATCCTAGACTCCTCACAACAATCATGAAATTCACTTAGATTCTTGAATCTGGGTCTTTCTCTCCATTCTACAACTGCCTTCATTCAAGTATGTTTAACAGTTTCTCAACTAACCCCTCTTGCTCTAGACCTGCTCTCTTCCAATTTATCTTCCATATGATCCCAGAAAACTTGCTCTACAGTGCAAGTCAGATCCTGCTACCCTAATTAAAACCCCTACCTGGCTCTCTCAGTTACAACAGTGACTGCTGGGCTCTTCGGACCATGCAGTCCCGCCATGAACAAAAACTTTTAACATGCACCCCAAATGTGTATATTTATATAACATATACATCAATTCCTGTATTAGTGTATTATAGAATGTACACAAAACTTAAAAGGATGACATAAAAAAGAAAGAAATGTAAGTTCCAGTTTTCTTCTCCACAACTATTACATTGCATACTCACTTGCCTCTTTGCAGACCCCTGGTCCAAAGGAAAAAGCCTAACCTCCTTTGCATGACATGTAAGCTGTGTGGCATGTGTTCCCTGCCTACACCTCAACTTCATCCCTCACTACTTCACCCACACATCATATGCTTCAGCACTAACTAATTGTTCATAGTCATCTCATTGAACAAGAAGGTAAATTTTAACTTGTATTCCTTTTTTTAAAAATATCTTCATTGGAGTATAATTGCTTTACAATGGTGTGTTAGTTTCTGCTGTATAACAAAGTGAATCAGCTACACATATACATATACATATATCCCCATATCCTCTCCCTCTGGCGTCTCCCTCCCAACCCTCTAGGTGGACACAAAGCACCGAGTTGATCTCCCTGTGCTATGTGGCTGCTCCCCACTAGCTATCTATTTTACATACATGGTAGTGTACATATGTCCACTACCACTACATGGTAGTGTACATATGTCCATGCCACTCTCTCACTTCGTCCCAGCTTACCCTTCCCCCTCCCCATGTCCTCAAGTCCATTCTCTATGTCTGTGTCTCTATTCCTGTCCTGCCCCTAGGTTCTTCAGAATATTTTTTTTCTTTTTAACATTCCATATATATGTGTTAGCATACGGTATTTGTTTTTCTCTTTCTGACTTACTTCACTCTGTATGACAGACTATAGGTCCATCCACCTCACTACAAATAACTCAATTTCGCTTCTTTTTATGGCTACAATTCCATTGTATATATGTGCCACAACTTCCTTAACCATTCATCTGTTGATGGACACTTAGGTTGCTTCCATGTCCTGGCTATTGTAAATAGTGCTGCAATGAACACTGTGGTACATGACTCTTTTTGAATTATGGTTTTCTCAGGGTATATGGCCAGTAGTGGGATTGCTGGGTCATAGGGTAGTTCTAGTTTTAGTTTTATAAGGAACCTCCATAGTGACTGTATCAATTTACATAACCACCAACAATGCAAGAGCATTCCCTTTTCTCCACACCCTCTACAGCATTTATTGTTTGTAAATTTTTTGATAATGGCCATTCTGACCGGTGTGAGGTGATACCTCGTTGTAGTTCTGATTTGCATTTCCCTAATGATTAGTGATGTTGAACATCCTTTCATGTGTTTGTTGGGAATCTGTAGATCTTCTTCCGAGAAATGTCGATTTAGGTCTTCTGCCCATTTTTGGATTGGGTTGTTTGCTTTTTCATATTGAACTACATGAGCTGTTTGTATATTTTGGAGATTAATCCTTTGTCAGTTGCTTCGTTTGCAAATATTTTCTCCCATTCTGAGGGTTGTCTTATTGTCTTGTTTATGGTTTCCTTTGCTGTGCAAAAGCTTGAAGTTTCATTAGGTCCCATTTGTTTATTTTTGTTTTTATTTCCATTTCTCTAGGAGGTGGGTCAAAAAGGATCTTGCTGTGATGTACGCCATAGAGTGTTCTTCCTATGTTTTCCTCTCAGAGTTTTACAGTGTCTGGCCTTACATTTAGGCCTTTAACCCATTTTGAGTTTATTTTTGTGTATGGTGTTAGGAAGTGTTCTAATTTTATTCTTTTACATGTAGCTGTCCAATTTTCCCAGCATCACTTATTGAAGAGGCTGTCTTTTCTCCATTGTATATCCTTGCCTCCTTTGTCAAAGATAAGGTGACCACAATGCGTGGGTTTATCTCTGGGCTTTCTATCCTGTTCCACTGATCTATATTTCTATTTCTGTGCCAGTACCATACTGTCTTAATTACTGTAGCTTTGTAGTATAGTCTGAAGTCAGGGAGCCCGATTCTTCCACCTCTGTTTTTCTTTCTCAAGATTGCTCTGGCTGTTCGGGGTCTTTTCTGTTTCCATAAAAATTGTGAAATTTTTTGTTCTAGTTCTGTGAAAAATCCCATTGGTAGTTTGATAGGGATTGCACTGAATCTATAGATTGTTTTGGGTAGTATAGTCATTTTCACAATGTTGATTCTTCCGATCCAAGAACATGGTATATCTCTCCATCTGTTTCTATCATCTTTAATTTCTTTCATCAGTGTCTTACAGTTTTTTGCATACAGGTCTTTTGTTTCCCTAGGTAGGTTTATTCCTAGGTATTTTATTCTTTTTATTGTAGTGGTAAATGGGAGTGTTTCGTTAATTTCTCTTTCAGATTTTTCATCATTAGTGTATAGGAATGCAGGAGACTTCTGTGCATTAATTTTGTATCCTGTTACTTTAACAAGTTCATTGATTAGCTCTAGTAGTTTTCTGGTAGCATCTTTAGGATTCTCTACATATAGTATGTCATTTGCAGTGACAGTTTTACTTCTTCTTTTTCAATTTGTATTCCTTTTATTTCTTTTTCTTTTCTGATTGCTGTGGCTAAAACTTCCAAAACTATGTTGAATAACAGTGGTGAGAGTGGGCAACCTTGTCCTGTTCCTGATCTTAGTGGAAATGGTTTCAGTTTTTCACCATTGAGAAAGATGTTGGCTGTGGGTTTGTCATACATGACCTTTGTTATGTGGAGGTAAGTTCCCTCTATGCCTACTTTCTGGAGGGTTTTTATCATAAACAGGTGTTGAATTTTGTGAAAAGCTTTTTCGGCATCTACTGAGATGATCATATGGTTTTTCTCCAATTTGTTAATATGGTGTATCACATTGATTGATTTGCGTATATTGAAGAATCCTTGCATTCCTGGGATAAACCCCACTTGATTATGGTGTATGATCCTTTTAATGTGCTGTTGGATTCTGTTTGCTAGCAATTTGCTGAGGATTTTTGCATCTATGTTCGTCAGTGATATTGGCCTGCAGTTTTCTATGTTTGTGTCATCTTTGTCTGGTTTTGGTATCAGGGTGATGGTGGCCTCGTAGAATGAATTTGGGAGTGTTCCTCCCTCTGCTAGATTTTGGAAGAGCTTGAGAAAGATGGGTGTTAGCTCTTCTCTAAATGTTTGATAGAATTCGCCTGTGAAGCCATCTGGTCCTGGGCTTTTGTTTGTTGGAAGATTTTTAATCAGTTTCAATTTCAGTGCTTGTGATTGGTCTGTTTATATTTTCTATTTCTTCCTGTTTCAGTCTCGGAAAGTTGTGCTTTTCCAAGAATTTGTCCATTTCTTCCAGGTTGTCTATTTTACTGGCATATAGTTGCTTGTAGTAATCTCTCATGATCCTTTGTATTTCTGCAGTGTCACTTGTTACTTCTCCTTTTTCATTTCTAATTCTATTGATTTGAATCTTCTCCCTTTTTTTCTTGATGAGTCTGGCTAATGGTTTATCTATTTTGTTTATCTTCTAAAAGAACCAGCTTTTAGTTTTATTGATCTTTGCTATCATCTCCTTCATTTCTTTTTCATTCATTTCTGATCTGACCTTTATGATTATGTTCCTTCTGCTAACTCTGGGTTTTTTTTCTTCTTCTTTCTCTAATTGCTTTAGGTGTAAGGTTAGGTTGTTTATTTGAGATGTTTTTTGTTTCTTGAGTTAGGATTGTATTGCTATAAACTTCCCTCTTAGAACCGCTTTTGCTGCATCCCATAGATTTTGGGTTGTTGTGTTTTCATCGTCATTTGTTTCTAGGGTTTTTTTTTGTTTTTTTTTTTTTTTTTGCGGTACACGGGCCTCTCACTGTTGTGGCCTCTCCCGTTGTGGAGCACAGGCTCCGGACGCACAGGCTCAGCGGCCATGGCTTACGGGCCCAACCACTCTGCGGCATGTGGGATCCTCCCGGACCAGGGCACGAACCCGTGTCCCCCGCATCGGCAGGTGGACTCTCAACCACTGTGCCACCAGGGAAGCCCTGTTTCTAGGTATTTTTTTATTTCCTCTTTGATTTCTTCAGTGGTCTCTTGGTTATTTAGTAGTGTATTGTTTAGCCTCCATGTGTTTGTGTTTCTTTACAGATTTTTTCCTGTAATTGATATCTAGTCTCATAGTGTTGTAGTTGGAAAAGATACTTGATATGATTTCAATTTTCTTAAATTTAGCAAGGCTTGATTTGTGACCCCAGATATAATCTATCCTGGAGAATGTCCCATGAGCACTTGAGAAGAAAGTGTATTCTGTTGTTTTTGGATGGACTGTCCTATAAGTATCAATTAAGTCCATCTTGTATAATGTATCATTTAAAGCTTGTGTTTCCTTATTTATTTTCATTTTGGATGATCTGCCCATTGGTGAAAGTAGGGTGTTAAAGTCCTCTACTATGATTGTGTTACTGTCGATTTCCCCTTTTATGGCTGTTAGCATTTGCCTTATGTATTGAGGTGCTCCTGTGTTGGGTGCATAAATATTTACAACTGTTATATCTTTTTCTTGGATTGACCCCTTGATCATTATGTAGTGTCTTTCTCTGTGTCTTGTACTAGTCTTAATTTTAAAGTCTATTTTGTCTGATATGAGAATTGCTACTCCAGCTTTCTTTTGGTTTCCATTTGCATGGACTATCTTTTACCATCCCCTCACTTTCAGTCTGTATGTGTCCCTACGTCTGAAGTGGGTCTCTTGTAGACAGCATATATACAGGTCTTGTTTTTGTATCCATTCAGCCACTCTATGTCTTGGTTGGAGCATTTAATCCATTTACTTTTAAGGTAATTATCAATATGTATGTTCCTATTACCATTTTCTTAATTGTTTTGGGTTTGTTATTGTAGGTCTTTTCCTTCTCTTGTGTTTCCTGCCTAGAGAAGTTCCTTTAGCATTTGTTGTAAAGCTGGTTTGGTGGTGCTGAATTCTCTTAACTTTTGCTTGTCTGTAAAGGTTTTAATTTCTCCATCAAATCTGAATGAGATCCTTGGCTCGGTTATCTTGGTTGTAGGTTTTTCCCTTTCATCACTTTAAATATGTCCTGCCACACCCTTCTGGCTTGCAGAGTTCCTGCTGAAAGATCAGCTGTTAACCTTATGGGGATTCCCTTGTATGTTATTTTTTGCTCTTCCCTTGCTGCTTTTAATATTTTTTCTTTGTATTAAATTTTTGATAGTTTGATTAATATGTGTCTTAGTGTGTTTCTCCTTGGATTTATCCTGTATGGGACTCTCTGGGCTTCCTGGACTTGATTGACTATTTCCTTTCCCATATTAGGGAAGTTTTCAACTATAATCTTTTCAAATATTTTCTCACTCCCTTTCTATTTCTCTTCTTCTTCTGGGACCCCTATAATTCAAAAGTTGGTGCATTTAATATTGCCCCAGAGGTCTCTGAGACTGTCCTCAATTCTTTTCATTCTTTTTTCTTTATTCTGCTCTGCAGTAGTTATTTCCACTATTTTATCTTCCAGGTCACTTATCCATTCTTCTGCCTCAGTTATTCTGCTATTGATTCCTTCTAGAGAATTTTTAATTTCATTAATTGTGTTGTTCAGCATTGTTTGTTTGCTCTTTAGTTCTTCTAGGTCCTTGTTAAACGTTTCTTGTATTTTCTCCATTCTATTTCCAAGATTTTGGATCATCTTTACTATCATTACTCTGAATTCTTTTTCAGGCAGACTGTCTATCTCCTCTTCATTTGTTAGGTCTGGTGGGTTTTTGCCTTGCTCCTTCATCTGCTGTGTATTTCTCTGTCTTCTCATTTTGCTTAACTTACTGTGTTTGCAGTCTCCTTTTCGCAGGCTGCAGGTTTGTAGTTCCCATGATTTTTGGTGTCTGCCTCCAGTGGGTAAGGTTGGTTCAGTGGGTTGTGTAGGCTTCCTGGTGGAGGGGACTGGTGGCTGTGCTCTGATGGATGAGGCTGGATCTTGTCTTTCTGGTGGGCAGGTCCACGTCTGGTGGTGTGTTTTGGGGTGTCTGTGACCTTATTATGATTTTAGGCAGCCTCTTCGCTAATGGGTGGGGCTGTGTTCCTGTCTTGCTAGTTGTTTGGCATGGGGTGGCCAGTATTGGAGCTTGCTGGTCGTTGAGTGGATCTGGGTCTTAGCATTGAGATGGAGAACTCTGGGAGACCTCTCGCCAATTGATATTACATGGGGCCAGGAGGTCTCTGGTGGACCAGTGTCCTGAACTCGGCTCTCCTACCTCAGAGGCTCAGGCCTGACACCTGACCAGAGCACTAAGACCCTGTCAGCCACACAGCTCAGAAGAAAAGGGAGAAAAATAAAATAAAATAAGAAAAAGGAAAAAAAATAAAGTTATTAAAAAATATATTATTAAAATTTTAAAAATTAAAAAAAAAGAAAGAACCAAACCAATAAACAAGTCCACCAATGATAACAAGCACTAAAAACTCTACTAAAAAGCAAAAAAAAGAATCCAAAAAAACCCCAGACAGACAGAACCTTAGGACAAATGGTAAAAGCAAACCTACACAGACAAAAATCACACAAAGAAGCATACATATACACAATCACAAAAAGAGATAAAGGAAATATATATATATAAAGGAAGAGAGCAACCAAATCAATAAACAAATCTACCAATGATAATAAGCTCTAAATACTAAACTGAGATAAACGTAAAACCAGAAACAAACTAGATGCAGAAAGGAAACCCAAGTCTACAGTTGCTCCCAAAGTCCACCTCCTCAATTTGGGATGATTCCTTTACTATTCAGGTATTCCACAGATGCAGGTACATCAAGCTGATTGTGGAGATTTAATCTGCTGCTCCTGAGGCTGTTGGGAGAGATTTCCCTTTCTCTTCTTTGTTCGCACAGCTCCCGGGGTTCAGCTTTGGATTTGGCCCCGCCTCTGCATGTTAGGTCACCCTCTGTTGTCTTTTGTGAAGTCTGAGGTCTTCTGCCAGTGTTCAGTAGGTGTTCTGTATGAGTTGTTCCACATGTAGATATATTTTTGATGTATTTGTGGGGAGGCAGGTGATCTCCACATCTTACTCCTCCCACCATCTTGAAGGTCTCCCCCTTAACTTGTATTCTTGAAATAAAATAAACATCTCCGCATTTTTGCAATTGTTCTTTCTTCTTCCTGGAATGTCCTTATTATCCTTTTCTGCCAGGTCAGCACTCAAGTGCCTCTCTCTAAATAATTCATTACTCCTGCCTTAGTGTGCTCATTTTTATTCTAATATTTTTTACATTGTATTAAAATTATATATTTGCCTTTCTATCCTATAAGCTTTGCCACAGTGCTTTTAGCTCCTTGAGGACAGAGGACAGCTGTCTTACCCAGCCTGAGTCTCCATTACCTAAATATTGCCAAATGGCAGCTGAAGAGTTTTGTCTTACATGTTAAGCTAACTCTTTGAGTTGAATCCACACATTCTACCCAAGTTTGCCATCTATCTATTACATCCAAATTTGTGACATGCTACGGCTGCCAAGCCAACAGTACACGTAATCCATACCCAAGTCATCCCAACAAGTGAGCCTCCTGATGGTCTCACAATTCTCCAGTTCAGACAATCTCATTAATTTTATTTCTTCTTTTTAACACAAATTTAGCCATGATTATCACTGGGAACTGTTCCACCTCAAAGATCTCAAACTGAAATTCTTTCTTTGACCACAAGATCCACCTCAACAACCGAAGTGTTTTTCACCTTTAGGGCGTAGCCATCCCCAGTACCTTGTATCTGGCTTATTTTACTGGTCTCCTCAGGCCTCTCCTTTCTGGCCTGAATTCCATGGCCAATCATTTTAATCATGATCTCATTAGCACCCAAGATTACCATGATCTGCTGATCCACCATATATGCTCTTTAACTCCCAGCTTTGTGTTAACCAAAGCATATTTGTTTTGGTTTATATTTCTACTTCTGAGCCTAGCCTTGCAAATTCAGACTACCACCGTACACAGATTCTTTTTCCTGTATTACCTGCCAGCCTTTCCTCCTCTAAGGTCTCAGAGAACGAGATGTCCTGGATCCTCTACAAGGATAATCTATCTGGATCTTTTTTCCCATCTTCTCTAGATCTTAATCAACTCCTTAACATCTTCAACTTCACCTTCTCCCCTGACCTTGATCCTGATTCTATCTCAAGTGACCTTTTCATCTCTTTCCTAATTTCTCGTGTACTTCTGATTTACAATCTGGATTCTCCCTTTACAAACAGTTCTGTCAGGTCACCAGTTGTCTATTCATCCCCATTCTGCTCAACTTTTTTGCATTACTATAGCACTGATAACCACTTCTAGTTTAAACTTTCTCCTCTCTGGACTTCCTGTCACTGAATTGTCTTGGTCTTCCTCCAGTTTCGATGACCACTCTGGCCCTGTCTCCTTCATTGGCTCCACTTCCCAGAGCTAAGCCTTAAATGTGATCACACTGTATCAGGCTGGTCTTACCTGCCTTTCCCCACATACTCTCATGATGATCTACCCACTATGATAGTGATAACCCCTAAATCCTGGCATGTTTTCACACTGTCAGTCACATTTCTGACACGGTTGGGTAATGTTGTATTGAGGAGGAGATTACACTGGATGTCCTCTTATACGATACAACTGGATCCCATGTTGGTCATTTAATTTTTCAAAAGGCAGTTAATATAGCAATCCATTAAACACCACTTTAATTTAAAATAGAACCATACTTTTTCCCCTGAATTCTTTGAGTATAGGTCAACTTGTTGAGAAAATCCTTGTATAAGCCACCTATACTGCACTGGGTAAAATTTCCGCCTATTTTTAAAAGCAGAGCAGGAATTTAAGATCTGTGAAGCAATCTGTGCATAGAACCTTTCAGAATATTTATCATTTTCCTCCAAGTCTTTTCTAATTCCTAATTATACATTTTGCAGCAATTTTTAAAAGCTATTTACCTATATTAAGTCTTTCAAAGCAGTCAACTTAATTTTCTTACAAACAGTTCTCCTTAATGATGAGGTTTCATCATTTTATCTGATATTTAATTAAACTGCATATTAAGGGTGTGGAGAAAAGGGAACCCTCCTACACTGTTGGTGGGAATGTAAATTGGTACAACCACTATGGAAAACAGTATGGAGGTTGCCTAAAAAACTAAAAATAGAACTACCACACGATCCAGCAATCCCACTCCTGGGCATATACCCAGAGAAAACCATAATCTGAAAAGATACGTGCACCCCAATGTTCACTGCAGCACTATTTACAATAGCCAAGACATGGAAGCAACCTAAATGTCCATCAACAGAGGAATGGATAAAAATGATGTGGTACATATATACAGTGGAATATTACTCAGCCATAAAAAATGAAATAATGACATTAGCAGCAACATGGATGGACCTAGAGATTATCATACTAAGTAAAGTAAGTCAGACAGAGAAAGATGAATATCATATGATATCACTCATATGTGGAATCTAATTTTAAAAATGATACAAATGAACTCATTTACAAAACAGACTTACAGATATTGAAAACAAACTTATGGTTACCAAAGGGGAAACATGGAGGGGTGGGGAGGGAGGATAAATCAGGAGCTTGGGATGAACATACACACACTACTATACATAAGATAGATGACCAACAAGGACCTGCTGTATAACACAGGGAACTCTACTCAATATGCTGTGATAACTTATATGAGAAAAGAATCTAAAAATGAATGAAAATATGTATGCGTAAAACTGAATTATCTTGCTATACCCCAGAAACTAACACAATATTGTAAATCAACTATACTCCAGTAAAGCTAAAATTAAAAAAAAACCCAAAACACTGCACATTACAATAACGAGGGTAAATGAATTTGGGAACAAACAATTCACTCTGGGTAGCAATGGAAGTATTTGGCTGTACTGGCGAGTAGCCTATCAGCCACGAGCATTCAGCACGCTGTGGTCTCAGTCAGTGTGTTTTACAGAGAAAAAGGAGAGTGACAGTTAATTTGGTAAGGCACATAAGTGAAAGGAAAAGAACAAGTTCGCATATTAAAGCCATGTTAAGTCAGGAATGATATGGAGATAAGAACAGTAACCAAGCCTAGATGTCCTCACCTCTACTCTGTTCAGTGCCACGATATTTCTAGACTGATACTTAAGAGTGATTAAGATTCATATATGAAATGACAATCTATTTTAAAAATTAAACTGGAAAAATGATGAAAATCCCTAAATAACAGACACATCTACTTGTGGCCAATTTCCTATGTCTTTAAGGACTGTGAAAAACTTACTTACTCTACATGTAGGTACAATGATGGGTTTCCTTCCCCGATGAAAATAAAAAATTAAGACTTTTAAGATCCTACCCACCTTTTTATATTGTAATAATATTCAAGCGACTATCACTAAAGAGTTTAAATGAATGCAGTATTTGGGGGAACAGAGAAAACCTTCCTGTTGCCAATATTTTAAAAAACAAATAATAAACAATTAGTTTCAATAATGCTGTAGAGAGTTGTTAAGTATTTCACAAGTGCAAGGTGAACTTAACTCATTAACCTCAACGGAGTACAGAAGGAAGAACCCAGAACTCAGTGGATCATACTGTTCTACGTTACTAACTTTGAGGGTTACTAATTTTCCCTTTTTGTCCCCCAAAGTTAGCTCCTCCCCAACTTAGCAAGAACCTTCTAAATATAACTACAAGTAGAATAAAGCAATTGGAGGAAGTAAAACCTTTTGTTTTCCTGCAACATATAAAGGAAAAAGAAAGGCAAAAGCAACGTTCAAAAAATAAGCAATTGTTATAATATGTTTGAATGAATTTTTTTCCTCCACTAATGTCTTGGAAGAGCAGTTATATTTCTCCTTTTCTTATTAGATGCTATTCACGCTTTTGAAATATTAGCAAAACACTCAAAAGGCAGAGCTTGGTTCAAGATGGCGGAGTAGAAGGATGTGCTCTCACTCCCGCTTGCGAGAACACCAGAATCACAACTAACTGCTGAACAATCATCGACAGGAAGACATTGGAACTCACCAAAAAAGATACCCCACATCCAAAGACAAAGGAGAAGCCACAATGAGATGGTAGGAGCGGCACAATCACAAGAAAATCAAATCCCATAACTGCTTGGTGGGTGACTCACAAACTGGAGAACACTTATACCACAGAAGTACACCCACTGGAGTAAAGGTCCTGAGCCCCGTGTCAGGCTTCCCAACCCGCAGGTCCGACAACGGGAGGAGGAATTCCTAGCGAATCAGACTTTGAAGGCTAGCGGGATTTGACTGCAGGACTTCAACAGGACTGGGGGAAACAGAGACTTCACTCTTGGAGGGCACACACAAAGTAGCATGTGCATCGGAACCCAGGGAAAGGAGCAGTGACCCCATAGGAGACTGAACCAGACCTACCTGCTAGTGTTGGAGGGTCTCCTGCAGAGGCAGGGGGTGGCTGTGTCTCACAGTGAGGACAAGGACACTGGCAGCGGAAGTTCTGGGAGGTACTCCTTGGCGTGAGCCCTCCCTGAGTCTGCCATTAGCCTCACCAAAGAACCCGGGTAGGCTCCAGTGTTGGGTCGCCTTAGGCCAAACAACCAACAGAAAAGGAACCCAGCCCCACCCATCAGCAGACAAGCAGATTAAAGATTTACTAAGCTCTGCCCACCAGAGCAACACCTAGCTCTACCCACCACCAGTCCCTCCGATCAGGAAACTTGCTTAAGCCTCTTAGATAGCCTCATCCACCAGAGGGCAGACAGCAGAAGCAAGAAGAACTACAATCCTGCAGCCTGTGGAACAAAAACCACATTCACAGAAAGATAGGCAAGATGAAAAGGCAGAGGACTATGTACCAGATGAAGGAACAAGATAAAACCCCAGAAAAACAACTAAATGAAGTAGAGATAGGCAACCTTCCAGAAAAAGAATTCAGAATAATGATAGTGAAGATGATTCAGGACCTCAGAAAAAGAATGGAGGCAAAGATTGAGAAGATGCAAGAAATGTTTAACAAAGACCTAGAAGAATTAAAGAACAAACAGAGATGAACAATACAATAACTGAAATGAAAAATACACTAGAAGGAATCAACAGCAGAATAACTGAGGCAGAAGAACGGATAAGTGACCTGGAAGACAGAATGGTGGAATTCACTGCTGCGGAACAGAATAAAGAAAAAAGAATGAAAAGAAATGAAGACAGCCTAAGAAACCTCTGGGACAACATTAAATGCAACAACATTCGCATTATAGGGGTCCCAGAAGGAGAAGAGAGAGTGAAAGGACCAGAGAAAATATTTGAAGAGACTATAGTCGAAAACTTCCCTAACATGGGAAAGGAAGTAGCCACCCAAGTCCAGGAAGTGCAGAGAGTCCCATACAGGATAAACACAAGGAGAAACACGCCGAGACACATAGTAATCAAATTGGCAAAAATTAAAGACAAAGAAAAATTATTGAAAGCAGCAAGGGAAGAACGACAAATAACATACAAGGGAACTCCCATAAGGTTAACAGCTGATTTCTCAGCAGAAACTACAAGCCAGAAGGGGGTGGCATGATATACTTAAAGTGAGGAAAGGGAAGAATCTACAACCAAGATTACTCTACCCGGCAAGGATCTCATTCATATTTGATGGAGAAATCAAAAGCTTTACAGACAAGCAAAAGCTAAGAGAATTCAGCACCACCAAACCAGCTCTGCAACAAATGCTAAAGGAACTTCTCTAAGTTCCTTAGAAGAAAAGGACCTACAAAAACAAACCCAAAACAATTAAGAAAATGGTAATAGGAACATACATATCGATAATTACCTTAAACGTGAATGGATTAAATGCTCCAACCAAAAGACACAGGCTTGCTGAATGGATACATACACAAGAGCCATATAATATGCTGTCTACAAGAGTCCGACTGCAGACCTAGGGACACATACAGACTGAAAGTGAGGGGATGGAAAAAGATATTCCATGCAAATGGAAATCAAAAGAAAGCTGGAGTAGCAATACTCATATCAGATAACACAGACTTTAAAGTAAAGAATGTTACAAGAGACAAGGAAGGACACTACATAATGATCAAGGGATCAATCCAAGAAGAAGATAAAACAATTATAAATATATATGCACCCAACATAGGAGCACCTCAATACATAAGGCAACTGCTAACAGCTATAAAACAGGAAAGCGACAATAAAACAATAACAGTGGGGGACTTTAACACCTCACTTACACCAATGGACAGATCATACAGAGAGAAAATTAATAAGGAAACACAAGCTTTAAATGACACAATAGACCAGATAGATTTAATTGATATTTATAGGACATTGCATCCAAAAACAGATTACATTTTCTTCTCAAGTGCACATGGAACATTCTCCAGGATAGATCACATCTTGGGTCACAAATCAAGTCTTAGTAAATTTAAGAAAATTGAAATCATACCAAGCATCTTTTCTGACCACAACACTATGAGATTAGAAATCAATGACATGGAAAAAAAAGATAAAAAACACAAAAACATGAAGGCTAAACAATACATTACTAAATAACCAAGAGATCACTGAAGAAATCAAAGAGGAAATCAAAAAATACCTAGAGACAAATGACAATGAAAACATGATGATCCAAAACCTATAGGAGGCAGCAAAAGCCATTCTAAGAGGGAAGTTTATTGCTATACAAGCCTACCTCAAGAAACAAGAAAAATCTCAAATAAACAATCTAACCTTACACCTAAAGGGGCTAGAGAAAGAAGAACAAACAAAACCCACAGTTAGCAGAAGGCAAGAAATCATCAAGATCAGAGCAGAAATAAATGAAATAGAAACAGAACAATAGCAAAGATCAATAAAACTAAAAGCTGGTTCTTTGAGAAGATAAAATCAATAAACTCCTCAAATCAATAAAATTAGAAATGAAAAAGGAGAAGTTATAACAGACACCACAGAAACACGAAGCATCCTAAGAGACTAATACAAGCAACGCTATGCCAATAAAATGGACAGCCTGGAAGAAATGGACAAATTCTTAGAAAGGTATAACCTTCCAAGAATGAACCAGGAAGAAACAGAAAATATGAACAGACCAATCACAAGTAATGAAATTGAAAGTGTGATTAAAAATCTTCCAACAGGGCTTCCCTGGTGGCGCAGTGGGTGAGAGTCCGCCTGCCGATGCAGGGGACGTGGGTTCGTGCCCCGGTCCAGGAAGATCCCACATGCTGCGGAGCACCTGGACCCGTGAGCCATGGCTGCTGAGCCTGCGCATCTGGAGCCTGTGCTCCGCAATGGGAGAGGCCACAACAGTGAGAGGCCTGCGTACCACAAAAAAAAAAAAAAAAAATATATATATATATATATATATATCTTCCAACAAACAACAGTCCAGGACCAGATGGCTTCACAGGTGAATTCTATCAAACATTTAGAGAAGAGCTAACACCCATCTTTCTCAAATGCTTCCAAAAAATTGCAGAGGAAGTAACACTCCCAAACTCATTCTATGAGGCCACCATCACACTGATGCTAAAACCAGACAAAGATACTACAAAAAAAGAAAATTACAGACCAATATCACTGATGAATATAGATGCAAAAGTTCTCAACAAAATACTAGCAAGCAGAATCCAACAACACATTAAAAGGATCATACACCATGATCAAGTGGGATTTATCCCAGGGATGCAAGAATTCTTCAATATACACAAATCAATCAATGTGATACACCAATATTAACAAATTCAAGAAGAGAAACAATATGATCATCTCAATAGATGCAGAAAAAGCTTTTGACCAAATTCAACACTGATTTATGATAAAAAGTCTCCAGAAAGTGGGCAGAGGGAACCTACCTCAACATAATAAAGGCCATATATGACAAACCCACAGCAAACATCATTGTCAATGGTGAGAAAGTGAAAGCATTTCCTCTAAGATTAGGAACAAGATAAGGATGTCCACTCTCACTACTATTATGCAACATAGTTTTGGAAGTCCTAGCCATGGCAATCAGAGAAGAAAAAGAAATAAAAGGAATACAAATTGGAAAAGAAGTAAAACTGACACTGTTTGCAGATGACATGATACTATACATAGAGAATCCTAAAGATGCCACCAGAAAACTACTAGAGGTAATCAATGAATTTGGTGAAGTTGCAGGATACAAAATTAATGCACAGAAATCTCTTGCATTTCTATACACTAATGATGAAACACCTGAAAGAGAAATTAAGGAAACAGTCCCATTTACCACTGCAACAAAAAGAATAAAATACCTATATGCAAAGAATAAAAGACCTGTATGCAGAAAACTATAAGACAATGATGAAAGAAATTAAAGATGATACCAACAGGTGGAGAGATATACCATGTTCTTGGATTGGAAGAATCAATATTTGGAATATGACTATACTACCCAAAGCAATCTACAGATTCAATGCAATCCCTATCAAACTACCAATGGCATTTTAAAAAATTAATTAATTTATTTATTTTGGCTGCACTGGGTCTTCGTTGCGGTACACAGGCTTCCTCTGGTTGCGGTGCGCAGGCTTCTCACTGCGGTGGCTTCTCTTGTTGCAGAGCATGGGCTCTAGGCATGCGGGCTTTAGTAGTTGTGGCTCGTGGGCTCTAGAGCACAGGCTCAGTAGTTGTGGCGCACAGGTTTAGTTGCTCCGCGGCACGTGGCATCTTCCCGGACCAGGGCTCGAACCCGTGTCCCCTGCACTGGCAGGTGGATTCTTAACCACTGCGCCAGCAGGGAAACCCCTATGGCATTTTTAACGGAACTAGAACAAAAAAATCTTAAAATTTGTAGAGAGACATAAAAGACCCCGAATAGCCAAAGCAGTCTTGAGGGAAAAAAACGGAGCTGGAGGAATCAGACGCCCTGACTTCAGACTATACTACAAACTTACAGTAATCAAGGCAATATAGTATGGGCACAAAAACAGAAATATAGATTAATGGAACAAGACAGAAAGCCCAGAGATAAACCCACACACCTACGGTCAACTAATCTATGACAAAGGAGGCAAGGATATATAATGGAGAAAAGACAGTCTCCTCAATAAGTGATGCTGGGAAAACTGGACAGCTACATGTAAAAGAATGAAATTAGAACACTGCCTAATACCATACATAAAAATAAACTCAAAATGGATTAGAGACCTAAATATAATACCGGACACTATAAAACTCTTAGAGGAAAACATAGGAAGAACACTCTTCGACATAAATCACAGCAAGATCTTTTTTGACCCACTTCCTAGAGTAATGGAAAAGAAACAAAAATAAACAGATGGGATCTAATGAAACTTAAAAGCTTTTGCACAGCAAAGGAAACCATAAACAAGACAAAAAGACAGCCCTCAGAATGGGAGAAAATATTTGCAAACGAATCAACAAAGGATTAATCTCCAAAATATATAAACAACTCATGCAGCTCAATATTAAAAAAACAAACAACCCAATCCAAAAATGGGCAGAAGACCTAAATAGACATTTCTCCAAAGAAGACATACAGATGGCCAAGAGACACATGAAAAGTTGCTCAACATCACTCATAATTACAGAAATGCAAATCAAAACCACAGTGAGGTATCACCTCACACCAGTTAGAATGGGCATCATCAGAAAATCTACAAACAACAAATGCTGGAGAGGGTGTGGAGAAAAGGGAACCCTCTTGCACTGTTGGTGGGAATGTAAATTGATACAGCCACTATGGAGAACAGTATGGAGGTTCCTTAAAAAACTAAAAGTAGAACTACCATATGACCCAGCAATCGCACTACTGGGCATATACCCAGATAAAACCATAATTCAAAAAGACACATGCACCCCAACGTTCATTGCAGGAATATTTACAATTGCCAGGTCATGGAAGCAACCTAAATGTCCATCGACAGACGAATGGATAAAGAAGATGTGGTACATATATACAATGGAATATTACTCAGCCATAAAAAGGAACAAAACTGGGTCATTTGTAGAGACGTGGGTGGACCCAGAGACTGCCATACGGAGTGAAGTACGTCGGACAGAGAAAAACAAGTATTGCATATTAACGCATATATGTGGAACGTATAAAAATGGTACAGATGAACCGGTTTGCAGGGTAGAAACTGAGACACAGATGTAGAGAGCAAACGTATGGACAACAAGGGGGGAAAGCAGCAGGGGGGTGGGGGTGGTGGTGTGATGAATTGGGCAATTGGGATTGACATGTATACACTGATGTGTATAAAATGGATGACTAATAAGAACCTGCTGTATAAAAAAATAAATTCAAAAAATAACACTCAAGAGGAAAAAATTTTCAATGACTATTAGTTCTTTAAAACACTAGATATGATACAATAATCAGTTTAGGGTCTGTTCAAATTTGAGAGCTTTAATTGGCCTGTGGGTGGGTTGGATGTGCTGTTAAATATTGTGCATAATTAGGGATGTGTGTGTAAACAAGATATTTCAGCATAAATTGAATTATTCTATCAGGTAATATGTAACACTATCTAACCTTTTGCAAACTGCTGGTCTCCTTTTTTTCTGTGAATACTGTCATACAAAAAAAAAAAAAAGCCTCAGTACTGAGATGCAAGCAAAGTTGACATTTTGCATAATCTGTGTTCCTGCCTGTCTTTTAATATTAAGTTGCTTTTTTTCTTCTAACATAAGAAGATGTTAGCAGACTAAAAGAAAAGAAGGAGAGGGAGAATAATATTTTATGAGGGTTTCAAATCTTATTTTAAACCAGTGAGGAAAAATAATGTACATGAGTTGTGGTTCACAAATTGATTAAGAATAATGATGTAGCCATGATAATACATCACATGATCATTGAACATGGCCCTCAACAAACTGGCCATGAACTTAATCATTTACTATAACTAGTCAGTCAAATAGAAACTCAGCCAAAACAAGTCTGTCTGATTATAGTCATAGTAGGAATAAGCCTTTATACCTTTTACCTTGCGGGTTATTTTCTCTAACACATCCAAATAAATCATACACGTGAACAATTCAGCTGTAAATAATATATGGAAAATCTTTAACCAGTAACTCTAAAAGTCAATACTAGCTTATATATGAAACATAATAAGCAATAATTCAAAGTCTTCTTGGTTACTGAAATTCTCTGAGAAAAGAAATTTCACTACTCAATTGCTAATGAGTAATTGAAAAGTGGCAAACTGGAAGGGCTTTCGGCTGTTGGAAAGTTTGTGGTTTCCCCATAACCAGTAACGGTCAACGTGACCAAGAATTATTCTTCAGTGCCCACCTGCAACAGTTCCCTAAAATTAAAAAGCAATGTTGGGCACTTTTAATATCTCAGAATATAGTTCATCAAAGCTTGTAATTTTACAGATTGAGAAACTAAGGCTGAAAAAGATAAAGAGATGTATCCAAAGTTACAAGATGGTGGCAGAGCATGACCCAGCACTGAAAACCTTGCAGGAGGTTCATGTGACTCTGGGTCAACTGCAGGGCCACCTCTATGCCTTTATCACCACAGCCTCTACGTGTGGCCCAGGCTCAGCACAACAGAAACCAGAATCTTTTAAAATTATGATTCTCTGGGACTTCCCTGGTGGTACCGTGGCTAAGACTCCGTGCTCCCAATGCAGGGGGCCCGGGTTCAATCCCTGGTCAGGGAACTAGATCCCACATGCCACAACTAAGAGTCCACATACTGCAACTAAAGATCCTGTGTGCCACAACTAAGACCTGACCCCGCACAGCCAAATAATAAATAAATAAATGTTTAAAAAAAAAAACCCAAAACACTATGATTCTCAACAACCTCAAAGTTAGCGCTGTGTCTCCTACCATACTACTTATAATGTCATTAGCAGAAACTCTCACTTGGTACATGTGTTACAGCTAAAAAAGAATATCAAAACCACCTGTGATTAAATTTATGAAAACAGTATTAAGCAAACTTTTATTTTCTGATGTAAATTGTCTGATTTAAAGAAAAAGGAATGCATTCTTTCATCATCAACAAGAGAGAACATCTGACATCAATTAACTCTCATCTACTTTAAAGTGAAGAATTAAACACAAAATTACCTTTGAAGGTTTCAAGTTCCTTCCTGTAGGAAAAAAAAGATATAAATTTATTAATCTATTCCCAATGGAAACTGCTCTTAGATTATAAAGTTTTAAGTACTTCAAATGCCCAGAGT
Source organism: Lagenorhynchus albirostris (assembly GCF_949774975.1). Lineage (NCBI taxonomy): Eukaryota > Metazoa > Chordata > Mammalia > Artiodactyla > Delphinidae > Lagenorhynchus > Lagenorhynchus albirostris. The sequence goes on along the minus strand of NC_083104.1, from coordinate 92,725,452 downwards.
GGTATTTCTAGATGCTCACATGTCAATTATACTTCAGTGAAATTACCAGTACAATTAGCCTAAAGCTACTATTTTCAGTTTTTCTGCTATTACCCTATTAATGGCTCAAAAAAGTTCTACCAAAATTTAAACTATTAAAACACTGAAATACTTATAAGAAGACATACAGCATTTTAATGCCAGCTAGGAACCATCTAGTATATGTAAGAATCAGTTTATAAAAGCACTTAACAATTTTCCCTCCACTGATAAATATTAAACAACAGATTTTTTAAATCTTTAATTAAAAATCATCCAGAATAGGAGCAGTGTTTTCCCCTGTTAAATGAAAGGGAAGAGCATATATCAAAGGACTGAAGTCCATAGATCATCCTGACACAAAAGGGCCAAGCCTCCAGGAAATCCTCTGGTTTGTAATTTTGTCAGTGTCAATTAGCGATGCTGAAACACAAAGTTTCCTGGGGAAGTGTAAAGCCAGGGAAGATAGATGAAAAATCATATAACAAAACATTTTTTTAAATAAATCTATTTATTCATTCATTCATTCATTTATGGCTGTGTTGGGTCTTCGTTGCTGCGCATGAGCTTTCTCTACCTGGGGCGAGCGGGAGACTCTTCGTCGTGGTGTGCAGGCTTCTCACTGCAGTGGCTTCTCTTGTTACAGAGCACAGGCTCTAGGCACGCGGGCTTCAGTAATTGTGGCACGCAGGCTCAGTAGTTATGGCTTGCAGGCTCTAGAGCGCAGGCTCAGTAGTTGTGGCGCACGGGCTTAGTTGCTCCGTGGCATGTGGGAATCTTCCCGGACTAGGGCTCGAACCTGTGTCCCCTGCATTGGCAGGTGGATTCTAAACCACTGTGCCACCAGGGAAGTCCCCATAATACAAAACATTTTTGACAAAGAAGTCAAAAGCAAGTTTTTTTCAGGTTTTCCTTTATAATTTTGTAATTATATTTTTCTCATTATCAGTACTAATAATTTTGAGGAGGCAAATTCATTTAGTAAAGGTTTGTTATCCCACTCAAAATATGAGACATTTCTTTTATTTGCATGTACGTTTTACTAAAAATCTAGAGCTATTTTAGATTCTCAAATCAGTATTCCACATTGCTAATTACAATACCCGTCACGCTCCAAAACAGTTGACTACAATGAACAGCTGGCTGGTGGAACTGGCAAGGTGCCACTGAAAAGCCAATATTCTTGTAACAGCCAAGTGAAGGTTCTTAAATCAGATGGTCATCTCACCCCTCTTTTTTTCTAAAAATACCAACTCATGATAATATTGCCCCAGCACCACAGTTCATTAACTAAGAAAAAAGAATGTTATTTTCAATCCTATCATTTTTAAAAAAAAGAGTGCAATTGTTTCCCTTGAGCCAATAGCTCAGCTGCATTCTTAAAAGACTAGGTACAAAGTAAACATGCCTAAAACCTACGTTACACTCCAATAACGGGATGAAAGCCGAAATAGCCCTGGCGGAAAGGCAACATGTATTGTAAGAGAATATCCTGAAGAGATACCTTCAATCTACTTTTTTTTTTCTCTACTTCTTACTGATGCCCTCGTGTGAGCAATCCCCTAAGGCCACCAGGGGTGGACAAGATGACGGAACACTCAGTTCAGTATTTAGGAAGTAATTCTTTTCTCCCCGATTACAGTCTTTAGATAGTGTCTGCCTTCCTTCTTTTAGAACATGCAGGAGTAAACAAAATTTCAAAAAAGCACCTCCTGTTTTAAAAAGGTGAAACTTGGAGTAATGATTTCAGACATTGTTTTTCCCTTACTCTCGCCCTGAATACTAAAAACCATAAAGCGAAGAATCCAGTGTCTACTTTATTAATGAGTCATTGCCTAATTGAGGGAAGCTTTCACATGGAAGGGAAGCTTACCATGCCCACCTTCCAACCTTCTGGCTGCCTCATCAAAGCAACGGAAAGCTGCTATGAGAAAAGAGGAAAGGCGAGCCGGGTGCTCTCCCTAGACACCTCTGCTTACAGACTGTCATGGCCCACAGCAGTTCAAGAAACTTCCTCTCAGGAAGTAATCCACTCCTGTACCCAATTCCTAAGAAAGAAGACTGGCTGAGGTAGTGGTGGTACAGATAACGGTGGTTTAAGCTAAAAGTCAGTACTACGGAACTTTTAAAGAACTGATAAAGGAAATCAGTAGCACTGAAAGCCTTGAAGTGTTGTAATTTTTAGGGCAAACTCCACAATGTCCGAGGTAACAGCATCTGGAAATACAGAAGATGTAAGAGAAGGGAGGGAAAGGCACGTCAAGCAGAGGTAACGGTGGAAGTGAAGCCGTGGAGGCTGAACGGTGTGGGTTATCTTTAGGAAAGAACCATTCAGAAGAGCAGGCTGAATGAAGAGAAAGTAGTGGGAGATGAGGCTAAAGAGGTAGAGGATTCTGAGTGCCAGGCTAAAAGGATTTGGTTTTATTTTTAGCAGGAGAAAAACTTGAGCAAATCTGTGCTTTGGGAAGAACATTCTAGCCGTGATGGACAGATGCACTAACGAGGGGGAGCATAAAGCAGGGAGCACTCAGGAAACCATCAGAAGAGTTTGAAGAAGAGCCAACTAGTGCCTGGAAAGGGCAACATAAGTGGCAATGGCCATGAAGAGAGGGAGTCCAATTTGAAAAACGCCATGGAGAAGACTCAACAGACCATGGCAACTGATGACATGGGCACAAGTACATAACCATGAGAGTTCTAGTCTGGATCACTGGAAGGAAAGGGAATTCGTTAGCAGAACACTTAGGAAGAGGAGCAGATTTTGGAGGGCAGCGCATGAGTTCAGTTTGGAACTTAATGAAATAATCTGGAAGGTAGGAAACCTAAGGCTGGTGATGCTGAAAGACATGACTCCCATCCCCTGAAACCCACTCAGGGATTCAGCTCCCCCACTGCCCGTTCAGTCCTGAACCTACTCCAGCTTGGCTTCCACACCCCACCACTGCAAAGTGAGGGTCACCAGCAATCACCAAGCTGCCGAAGGCAATGCTCACTCTCAGTTTTCATCCAAATCCCTCAGCAGAATTTGATTCCTTGAGAAAGTTTTCTCTAGTTTTTCTCCTTCTCCCTCAGCTCCTTCTGCTACTTCTCTACCCCTTCCAGACCACTAGATGCTGGAGCTCTGCCAGCCTGGTCCTGGGCCCTCTGTGTAACTTATATTCTCTCACAAGGCAATTCATTCAGCTATGCAGCCTTAAATACCATCCACATACTGACTTCCTGATTTATACTTCCTGTCTTGATCTCTTCTTTGAGCTCCAGACGCAAATGCAACTGCCTATTTGAGAGCTCTGCTCAAAGTGGAGCAGGCTTCCCAACAATACCTGTAAAAGAGCCTGTTCGGGCTTCTCTGGTGGCACAGTGGTTAAGAATCCATCTGCCAATGCAGGGGACACAGGTTTGAGCCCTGGTCTGGAAAGATCCCACATGCCGCGGAGCAACTAAGCCCATGCGCCACAACTACTGAGCCTGTGCTCTAGAGTCTGCGAGCCACAACTACTGAGCCAGTGCGCCACAACTACTGAAGCCCGTGCGCCTAGAGCCCCTGCTCCGCAACAAGAGAAGCCACCGCAATGAGAAGCCCGCACACCGCAATGAAGGGTAGACCCCGCTCGCCACAACTAGGGAAAGCCCGTGCGCAGCAACGAAGACCCAATGGCAGCCAAAAATAAAGTAAATAAATTTAAAAAAAAAAGAGCCTGTTCTTCCTTCAGTCTCTCTCATCTCAACTCATGCCATTACCAAGTTCCTCAAGCTTTGGTTTATCCATCTCCCTCCTTCGCCACACCTAATCCATCAATATATCCTATTAATTCTATCTCAAAACATATCCTGAATCCATCCATTTCTCCCCATCGTCACTACTGTCATGATGATAAATATCGTGCCTTGGATAAATATTCATTTTCTCATACTGAATGTAATCTTTGATCATTCATTCAACAAAAAATGTACTGAGCCTTAGACACTAGGAATAATGTTAGGAATAGCAGTAGGAATAATGCTCAGGTTGGGTTATACACGTTCCATAACCTCAAGCAACTTTAGTGAGAAGAGACAGAAGTAAAGCAACAGTTAGAAACTGATGTCATAGATTAGTGCTCTGATAATGCCAGCCATGCTGAGGATTTTCTAGGAATACAGAGGAGGGAGCAACTCACACACTGTGGGTTGCCGGGAAAGGCTTCCTGGAGGAGCCAGGATTGAACTGAGTTTTGAGGGAAAGTATAACTGATGACGACAGGTAACACTGATTGAAAACATGGCAGATGCTTCACTCTTGATCATTATTATGTCATACTCGCAGCTAACTAAATGAAAAAGCATAGGTGACCAGGAGTTCTAAGTTCTGGCTACTCTCCAAACTCTTATCCAAGTTCACCTTTTCCATGAAGATATCCTTCACACTCAAATGGCCATCTCCCCTTACCTCAGCTCCTATAGCACTCAGGTCCATCAGTTTTATAACACCTGGTGCACTGCCTTGTAATGCAGTGATCTCCATGCAGGTATCATCTCTACAATTACACTGCAGAGATCCTAAGTGCAGAGATCATGTCGCATCCGCCCTGATCACACATGTGCAAAGAGTCAGACACAACAGACACTCTGCAGCAAGTCATGATTATCAAGTATGGTGGCTGCAGGATGACTAAGAATAGCTGCTTCTTCAAAGAAGCCTTTGCTAGGACTAGGGAGGGTTTTATTCTTTATAAAAAAGTTTGACCACATAGTCTCTCATCTGATAACAACGTGTTTGCCTCTTGCAGTTTCAAAAATCTGAGTCTCTTCTTTTTCAAAGTTTAATAATATTTTCAGAAGATCCAATAAGTAGAAAGAATTGAAATGCCTTCCTTTAGATTTTACCATATTTTAAATTTTACTCAATTCAGCAAAGGCCGTCACAAAATTTAGCATAACCAACCCTGAAACTAAAACATTCACCAAATAACACCAGACTCAAAAATCTAATATTTCCAAAGGGCGAAACTGCTATTTAATCATTTTCTCTACAGGGGTTGAGTTACGAGGGCAGAAAAAAAAAAAGCATCACATTAATAAATAAATCTATGGAGTGTTGCAAGAAGTATATTAAATCTGTATACGTATAGAAATCAACTAAATCAGACCCACAGATGCAAACTTAATAGACTGGAACCACTGGATAAATGTCTCCATAAACACAATCATCTCACAGATGGAAGCACACTTTCTCTAAACACTGAACTGCTTCCCCAGGACAAATCCATGATAAAAACCTTACACAATGATTCTCTATGGCAAAATACCACATTCAAAATGTGAAGTGCAAAATCAACTCTCACATTTTTCTTCATATTTGAAAATGTTTAGGGGAAATTGTTTTAAAAGTATGATCAGCAATACTTTCTGTATTGAACACAGTAGAAGAGTGTCCCTTTGTTATGGCTGATGGATAGGAAAGTTCATAGGAAAGATCTTACAAGACCTCTTTCACAAAAGACCGGCTACTATTCACTATTACCCAATCTTTTGTTTCTTAGCATTCTACAGTCATGAAAATGTGTACCCTTATGCACTTGGTGAGTTTGTGGTTAAGAGGGTAGAAAGTGGATGAGGTGGCGCTGGGGGAGAGCTGGCCTACCTGCTTGAGGTAATTTTCACAAAACTGTATCTTAGAAGTCCCTGCTGTCATTTGCTCCTTACACAGGTACTGTGGAGGGGCATGTGTTATAGAACAAGATCTTTTTAATACATAGAATGGGAGGTGGCAACAACCAAGAACAGAACCCAAGAGAATAACAGAACTAAAGCATCTACAATGGCAACTAGACACTAACCTACAGTAGAGAAGAAAATTTAGGATATGAGTGTTATAGAAGTTAAAAAAGGACAGTTTCAAGAGGTCAGGTACATGAGGACTGATTTGTCAATGGGCTTAGTTACCTAAAGACTAAGAAGAAAAATACAGGTTAAATATTTAAAGTGCATCATGGATTTGGTCTCCATGAACGTCTCAATATGACACAACCTGTATACGATCTTTCTCTAGAACAATATTTTAACTTCAGTGTGCCATGCATCTTGTCCATTCACAAGCAACCTGTCAGAATGATCTACCTCGTTGGCTATTAGCTATTTTTGTATTTCTACAAATATTCCTCAGCTTTGTCTGGGATACAGTTCATTTATTTGGAAACAGTTTGATCTTTCTGATGTTTGCTTTTATGCTTAGTTAAGCAGGTCTGGAACAGGGCTCGGTCAAGGGCTAACTGTACCCCTGCTGAAGGATATGCTCCTGAGTGCTCTGCCTGGTACCCCAGGAACTCTAAGCTTTTTCAGTCTGGCCGCTGGGCTCAGGCACAGTGCGAGGATGTGAGTGCCGGGCACTGCTAACTGACCCTTTTTGATGATATCTCCTCCTGCCTCAGGTGGTTTCCTCACATGAATTACCGGTCCTCTGCTGAATATTCAGGGGAGCTTTCTGCAGATTTTCGGTATCCTCTCTCCCTGGTACTGTGTCCTGTGAACTCTGGCTGCCTTGGGTCCCCAGGCGCTCAGCTGTTCTTCAGTTCAGAGAGTCTGCCAGGCTCTACCTGGGCCCCTCCCTGCACTTAGCCTGGAAACGCTCAAGGCAGGATGCTGGGGAAACCGCAGGGCTCGTTCCACCTGTTTCCTATCGATCAAGGAGATCACTTCTCTTCTTTGCCCAATGTCTTCCAAAGTGTTATTTCCTTTATTTTGTCTGTTTTTTGGCTGCATCAGGTGGGAGAGTAAGTCTGGTCCCTGTTATTCCAGCTTGGGAGGATCCTTTCTGTAAAAGCACTGCCCGAAGGAAAGCTCTCCTGATCTACTTTCCATTCAGCACCCAAATGGATCTCCATGCAGAACCTCGGGAGTTAGTTATTGCCTTTCTGCCTATCTCTGTTGGACCTCCTTCTCTGTTGTTCACCTTGGAGAATGCCACTGGTTTCTTCTGTTCTATTCTCAGCAAAGCCAGGCCTGTGGCAAGTCTCCCAGGCACACCATCCTCAACACTCTGACATGGAAGAACAGCTCAGACCCGTGGCCCACAGCCTGTCTAGTGGACAGTCAGTTCTTGAAGCTCAGGAGTTTGGTGGGTTATTCTCTAGAACATAAGCTGGTCAAATACTACTAAAGATAACACCTCAAATAAATCTGTTATGCTTTGCTTTAAAGATTTTCTAAACTGTCTACAGTCCACATTAACATAAAAATAAAACACAAAGAAGAGCATAGTTCCTTAGCATTAGCTGTAATACATAAAGCAAAAGGAATAATGACTCTCTCAAAATATGCCTGGGCACTGAATCTTATCAACAGAAGCAGTGCCCCCACTCACAGGAGAGAGTTTCTAAGAGATGACAATTAAGTTTCAAAGTCTAAATGAATCAGTGAAAAATGCTTCTAGAGTTTAGTATGCCCCAAAGCAGATTTCAAGTCCAAAGCAAGACTGTGTTAAAATTATGAGTCATTTATAATTAAGTTGAAATACTAAAATTACACTGTTCTTCAAGATGTAGCTATTTTCAGAGAAATTCTGATGGTATGCTGCATACTGAACGGGAAAACAAAGGATCCAAAAGTCTGGAAGTAAGAAATATTTTAATTAAATCATTCACATATAACTTTAACTATATTATTATGGAAGAATCTCAATAATAATTCTAAGGAATATTATGCTGGTACTGAAAAGATGACAAATTTAGAAGGCTGACCTTCTTTTTAGCTCTACTTCTTCATTCTTCTAAACGTATCTGTTGCTCCTCTGCTTGGAAGGGTGTCATCCCCCATCCCCGTGTGGCTGCCTCCTTACTCAGGTCTCAGCTCTCACGTGTCCTCCACGAAGGGCCTTCCCTGCTCACCCCAGCGAAGCAACCCTCCCCACCTCTATAACGTTATTCTGTTCTATTTTCTTCAGTATAATTGTCTGAAATTATCCTTTTTTAAAATCATGTACAGGGACTTCCCTGGCAGTCCAGCGGCTAGGACTCCACACTCCCAATGCAGGGGGGGCCCAGGTTCGCTCCCTGGTCAGGGAACTAGATCCCATGTGCCGCAACTAAGACCCAGCACAGCCAAACAACCAAACAAATAAGTTAAAAATAAATAAAATCATGTACACACTTATCATCTATTTCTCCCCACACCCATGACTACAAATGCTAGCTGACTCCCGAATCTCAAGTCCACTTCTCTAACTGCTAGCTAGACGATGTAAATGGTCTTAGGTTCTTTATTTTGGCTCATATATTCAATATTAACGCTTCCTACTTGATGAAAAATGTATTTCCTATTGGTTATGAAAACCTATGCAAGGCATCTAGGAGTTACACTTGTATGGCTAACTCATCTTCTGAACCATATGACAACCTAACTACTGGTACCAGTACTTGTCTCTGCCTACAGCCATATTTCATGCACTATACCATGTTTTACTATTGATCAAGGCGGTGTCTATTCCTGTCCATAAAAGCTATCAGTAGGGCTTCCCTGGTGGCACAGTGGTTGAGAGTCCGCCTGCCGATGCAGGGGATACGGGTTCGTGCTCCGGTCTGGGAAGATCCCACATGCTGCGGAGTGGCTGGGCCCGTAAGCCATGGCCGCTGAGCCTGCGCGTCCGGAGCCTGTGCTCCGCAACGGGAGAGGCCACAACAGTGAGAGGCCCGCGTATCGCAAAAAAAAAAAAAAAAAAGCTATCAGTAATAGCAATATCACTTTATATGCAGAAGAGTTATTAGAAAAGCTATTTATGGGTATCTTCTCCCTACAATTATACAGTTGCTTATATGTCACTTTCATTAGATAACCAGCTAAAGTAGGATGTCCTTTTTCAATGCAGAGATACTTAGGTTAAACCGTCTATTCAAATGTTTTTCAAGGGTAGATACACCCCTAGGAGTGTTCTAAAGCTCTATGTTTCCCTCTGCCCACACTGAGAATCTGCCATAGTAAGCCACATTACTGTTGGGATGGGTCACATCCCTCTTTTCACAGGAGGCAGGAATTTATTCTGTGCCGGGAACTTCTATCAAATATATGACAAAATATCGTATATCCGTTCTCAACTACAGATGCACTGATACCAACATCTGGGACGGATTCCACTTATCCCAGTGCAACAGTCAAAAAAAAAAGAAGACCCTGGCCTTGATGCTGGCCCCTAAGCAGTAACATAATTTCATGTAACTCAATCTCCTCCCCAGCTCCAACAATCGCTGCCTGCCCACTCCCCAGTCTCTGATGGGAGCAGAATGAGAAAGTGCATCGGAGCCTATCGCAGACACGATTAGCACTGGAGGTGTGTGAGAAATTATCCTTCATTCTCCCACTCTCCCCATCTCCATCTAGTTGTCTGATCCAGATTTTCTGGAAAGCTACAGAGTGGGTACACTGTAATACACACACACACACACCACCTTTGTATTACACATTATCTTCTTCAGAGTAAGAAAAGAAAAATCAATAGTTTGTAGGGCCCCTTGTTAAAGAGGAAAGAGGCTTATTTTTAAGAAACTCTTCCCTTGTGGACCACATAATAAAATGTTTAATTTGGGGTCTTTGAAAGTTTTTCAAATGGTGTAATATAGAATATCAAGTCACAGAATTTTAATATGTATTAGAGATGAATTGGTTCTATAAGCAAGTAAGTTGTGAAATGCTGAGTCAAATTTCTCTACTATAGGAATTCTCAGAACCCTTAATAAACTGACATGTACTACAAAGTTCCATGAGGCAAATACAGGGTAAAGTGTTTCTGGAACTTATTTGATCATGGAATGCCAGTGGCTATCTTCTCAGTCCACTGTTCCTGTAAAACACTTCAGGGAATGTTGTAGCTAATAAAAAATTTCTAAATTCAATTTTTATGTTTATCAAAATAGTACATGTACATTCCTTAAGTCAAATAGTGCCCACAAGGATTTATGATGAAGCAGATTAGTTCCTCGGCTGAGTTCTCCCCACCTTTCTGTCCTGCTTTTCGCAAGAAGCTATATTCAACTCTTCTAGAGATTTCTTCCGGTATTTACCTCTATTATTTCTAAATAATATGCCATTTTTTTCATCTTTTTCCATTTATTGACACTAGCCTTCATAATATTCCCAGTTTTGATAACCTCTAGATTGAATAAAAGTAAGAAGCTTAAACTGTAAGTAAGACATCTCTGAATAGTAAATATTCTACATAATTTATTATTGGAAAGATATTTTTTGATCTACATTTGACTGAATAAAACTACTTCATTCTCAGTGTTGTCAACTCAAATTATTTACACTACAAATGATTGTTAATCAGCCATATATGTGTGTGTGTTGTGTGTATTAACTAAACAAATTGATTCCAAAAGGTTTCTCTGAAGAAGATAGTTCATCCTTTTATACCCTGAATAAAATAAGTTAAGAATTGCAGGAAGACGATGCATATACAGTCAACTAATATTTGACAAGGGAGCCAAGAATACTGAATGGAGAAAAAACAGTCTCTTTGAGAAATGGTGCTGGGAAAATTGAATATTCAGGTGTAAAGACCCCTATCTTACACCACTCACAAAAATGAGCTCAAAATGGATTAAAGACTTAAATATAAGACTCAAAACAATAAAATTTCTAGAAGAAAACAGGGGAAAAAAGCTCCTCATTATGGGTCTTGGCAATGATTTTTTGGATATGATACACCTAAAGCACAAGCAACAAAATAACAAATAAACAAGTGGGACGACATCAAACTAAAAAGCTTCCGCACAGAGAAAGAAGTGACCAACAAAATGAAAAGACAACCTATGGAATGGGAAAAAATATCTGCCCATCATAAATCTGATAAGGGATGAAGGTGAACTGGATGAAAGTGGTCAAAAGGCACAAACTTCCAGTTAGAAGATAAATAAGTACTAGGGACGTAATGTACAACATGACGATGACAGTTAACACTGCTGTGTGGTATAAATGAAAGTTGTTAAGAGAGTAGATCCTGGGCTTCCCTGGTGGTGCAGTGGTTGGGAGTCCGCCTGCTGATGCAGGGGACGCGGGTTCGTGCCCCGGTCCGGGAGGATCCCACGTGTCGCGGAGCGGCTGGGCCCGTGAGCCATGGCTGCTGAGCCTGCGCGTCCGGAGCCTGTGCTCCGCAACGGGAGAGGCCGCAACAGTGAGAGGCCCGCATACCGCAAAAAAAAAAAAGAGAGAGAGTAGATCCTAAGAGTTCTCATCATAAGGAAATCCCCCCCACCCTTTTTTTGTATCTAAATGAGATGATGGATGTTGACTAAACTTTCTGTGGTACTCAATTTACAATGTATGTAAGTCAAGTCATGATGTCATACACCTTAAACTTATACAGTGCTGCATATAACTTACACCTCAACAAAACTGGGAAAAAGAGTTTCGGAAAGATTACAGTTTATATTGATAAACAGAATTAAGCAATGTTGCGTAGTATTTCCACTATTTGTATTTAGAAAGGCAAGTTAACTAGAACTTTGAATCACCAATGATTCTGTAAGCTAAATGGACCAGCTTTTATTTGGCCCTTTTAACAAAACTCTCCCTTATCTTCCATAACCTTGCAGGAAAGTATATCATTATCTCTATTTTACAGATAAGAAAGCCAAAGATAGGTCATTTGCAAAAGGTCATACAGGTAGGAAGTGCCAGAGAAGGAAATCAAGCATAGGTTTTCAAGGACTTTTCACAATAACCAAAACAAATCATATTACTGTTAACAATTGTGAATTAAATCAGTACTTATCATTTCAGGATAAAAATATGATTTCAAGCTAAGTCACAAGTCTAATGTCTCATTAGACAATCAGATGCAAAATACTTTGGCATTTATTAATAAATATTTATTTTATGAAGATGCTATGAGTAACCATTAACAAAATATCTACACATATAATTTTTTTCAAAGTCTTGGAAGGTCCATCAAAGTACTAGTTAATTTAAATTTCCCACCTTTGGTATTTCTCACCGAAACTGTTAGGTTTAAAACCTATTATGACATCTTACATTAATCTCATGCAGTCCTTGAGAAATAAATTTTGTAATTTTTTAAAATTTGGCCTATCAGAACATGAAAAATTTACCATTATTTTACCTATAGATTTCAAGCTACTGATTATAAGCTGGTAATCCTCAAATGGCACACTATTTTTTCCTACATTATTTCAGAGTAACAGGTGCTATCAACAAATCTGTTTATCCTATCTAAATTTACTAAAATTATGTAATTTTTTAAGAAGTCTTTCAAATGCTTGCCAAGAAAAGCTTAACAACAGGATAAAGTATAAAGGAAAGTGAACAGCTTGCCCAAGAGCAAAGAATTAGTAGAAGCCAGGACTTGGGTCTTCCGACTAATGACAGTGCTCTTTCTACTACACAATTCCTCTAAATACCTCTAAAATGATATTTCAATTATGTGAAACATGCTAAGACTTGTCCAGTACACTTTGGCTTTTACTCAAATTAAAGGTGAGGCTGTTTTCCAAACACGAAGTTGATTTTCATTTTGTAACATATAAATTGTAACGTACTAATTATATATCTAATAAATCTAAGTCACTGGGTGAGAGTGAAGAAAAGAATGACAAAATTTCATAGTTCCAAATCTTATTACCCATTTCCAGTTCAGGTTAGTCTAATGAAAATTATTACCGTAATAACTACTACTGATGGAGCACACACTGCATCTGATAACGACCATCTCACTGAACCCTCAAAACAACTCTAGGAAGCCGGTACAATGTTATCTTCACTACAAGCTACACATGTTGAGGCTAAGAGATTCAATAACTTGCTGAAGGTCTCATAGACAACATGTGACAAAGCTGCGCCCCTTTCCATAGCCTGAGCTTAGGTTCCTTTTCCTCCTGCTCCAAATAAAAGAGAAGAAAAGGGGAAAAAGCAGCGCAGGATCTGCCACTTGGAGAAAATGAGGTCGGGGGTTCTACTTGATTGGGAAGCTCTGCCCATTGCACTTCTCCCCTCCACCATCTATCCCAGCCTTAGCTTTCCAGAACTCATCTCCAATAAAACAGCAACAGATAGTGGTACCAAAAAAAAAAAAAAAAAAAAAAGTTTTGGAAAGCTTATTAAATAGATTTACCTGACACCTTTGTCTTTTATCAGTCCAAACTTATAAAGAGTAGCATGTAAAGTACTGTGGAAAACTTTGAGACTGAAAATGAATATCATGGTCAATTTTTCAAACTCACCTCTTATTTTTCTTGTAATTTTCCAGGTGTTGGGACTGCATATGTTTGTATCTTTCTAATTCACACTGTCCACATAAATCCTCCAGATTCAGCAGGTGGTTTTCTACCTCCTCAAAACTAGCCTCTAAATGAGCTGAAAGTACAGAAGGTCAAAAGAAGAAACAAACGTCAAAAATCAGAATCCTTGATCATGGAGAAAAGAAAAAGTGTCCAAAAGTTAAAAGTCTGAACTGTTGAGATTGTTCTGTATTTATCTTATATTTTTATTAAACTTTCTTGAAGCAAAATAAAATGCACTAACATTAAAACATACTTCAAATTATCTTTTTTGAGTATATTTTTCTATCTCGAACATTTTTAAGACAGAACTTTCCAGAATACTTTAAATACTTTATCAACACATCGTAAATCAACTATACTTCAATTAAAAAAATACTTTATTAACCAGGATGAGGAAACAGAGTATCCTGATTAATCTAATGTATGATATCCTAATGATCTCATATACCACACACGAAGAGTCGATTTTCATATGTGAATATAGCAAAGTATAATTAACACGTTATGCCGGACACAATTTAATATCTGAGATTCCTAGTTACTTTAGCATTTGTTCTGCCTTGCACATGATATATAGAAACCTCCAAGGCACTGCACAGATGTACAAACACTCAGGAAGCAGTTCTCACTGTCCACTGGTCTTTCAACAGCTCAACTCTGCCTCTAGGCCACAGAGCTTTGCAGCTTCATTGGAACATGGAGATAATCTATGTCAAATCCTTCATTTAAAAGATTCAAGCCAAAGCCTGCAGAAATTATTTCAGAGCTCTGCCCAAGGTCACCTAGCTAGTGAAGAGCAGTCAGGAATCAAAACTGAGTCCCTCTTACATAAAATGATTTCCAGTTGATAGATGCGTAAGTAAACCAAGACTTCATAGTTATAGGGGTGAGGACTGGTTGTTTTCTCAGACAACAGAAAAGCTTCAGAGGTAAAAGATTTTAGAACTCAAACAGCATCAGGGCCATTTACCGAATACTCACCACATGGGCCAGACACCGGGGTACAAAGATGAAAAAGATAGCCCTTGCGCTCAAAGAGCTTCAAGTAGAGGGCAGGCATATTTCAGTGACAACACTGCCTGACAGAGCTTGGCTTGAGGTGCTGTGACAACTCAAAGGAGAGGCATCTAACGGAGATGAGGGAGAGCGAGACTCAGCAAGAAATATGACTCCCACGTCTGGGAGTCACAGCCGTCCGGAGGAAGGGGCCTCGAGGAAGGAGCAAGCTGGCTGTGCAGCTTTCCAGCCTTGGTTTCATTCGGATAGCTAAGCTACAAGGACGGTGTGTCTAATCCCTTCCCTTAGCCACGCGATTGTCACGTGACTTTCTAAACTAGCTTCTGTATCACCTACATTAGGTGCAAATTCCCTAAATTTCAACTTGCAGTTTTAGGTTTATTAAGATACATATTTTGTCCGTTTTTAATTGATCTGTTTGATCTGGAGATCTGTTAAATCCAGAAGCGTTCACATTTTCTAATATCCTAAATTTTAACTCTACTAAATATCTATGCTTCTAAAAACTCCCGCCTCTATTTGGTAGAGTCTAGGGCTTAAAGACATGGATTTGGGGGGAAAATAAAATTTTACTGAAAAGTTAAAATGTAATGACAAGTAGTTTAGCATTCCTCTTCAAAGACATTTTAGGTAATGATTTTTATCATACTGATCTATCACTGTAGATCATGGCAAGTCTGGAAAAGACTGATAATGCAGTTCATGACGGTTTGGAATCTATCTTCAGGGGTAACATACAACAGCTAATATATGTGACTATGGAAAGCCTAACCAGAAACAGTGTGCAAAATCTAAGTTTTAATCAATGAAAAATTATATCTAAGATTTTAATAATGTCATAAATGGTACATAAGGAGTTTATGTGGCGGGAAACAGGCAAAATGATGCTATTATGTTAGTTGCTATTTAGATTATTTTTTGTTATTATATTAAATGGAAAAATGATGAGCAGCCTCAGCCTGGGAGCTGGTGTCACTGGCCCTGAAGAAGCAACGTTCAGCTCATTCTAATAGCTAATAGGATTATTTAAAGGCTATTTCACTTTGATAAGTGATAAGAACTAGAATAATTACATTTAATATGGAATCCATTCAGCTTTAAGCTACTTGGTTCCTTTAGCATCACACATGTTATCCTTAGCATAGAGGGGTCTGGATAACAGTGAGGCTTTGATATGTAGGCCAACAGCGTTATGTTCCCGTGCTGAATGGCAAACCGAGATTTAAAATGCTCGGGAGAGTCAGCGGTCGCTTTATGGTTGCTGCCAAACTTGTATTTATGTTCTCCCCTTTAAAAGTTGTGGCCAGGGACCCTCACTCCCTGGCCACAGCCTACTTTTCCAACCTCACTACCACTCTCCTTCAGGACTGCTCACCACTCCGAGGAGGGTCCTGTGTGTTCCTGCCCCCTTGCCTCTGCCTCTCCTGAGAGGTCTCCGCTTGCCTCCCTGCCCTGCATCTCCCTGGCAGGTTCAAGTCAGAGCCCGCCCTCCTTCCAGCCTGCAGGGCTCTCTCCCCTCTTCTGTGCTTCCACAGACCTATGAGCCCTGCCCAGGACTTATACTCTGACATTCTACCACAAGTTGTGTACTCTTACCTCTCTCAGGCATCTGTGAATGTCTTAAGCGTAAAGACTATATCTTTGCATCTTTGTATCCCCTAATACCTAGTCTGCTGAATTCAATTAAAAAGGATTTCTGGAGACAGAATGATTCTATTACTCTAAAACATAAAATAATAACCAAGAAAGCAAATCTATGATTCATGTTCATCTAATTTAAATATTAGAAGGTTACCCTAAATTTTGTAAACAAGTTAAGTTAAACATGGGCGGAGAACGTTGAAAACATTAAACAAGATGGTACTTTGTTATTAGTGTATCAAATCAGGCCCCATTACCAGTGAGTTAAAGCAGAAGAAGCAATGGAACTTTTCCATTTTAACTCTTAACAGGCTTGAAGTCAGTAATAAAATACAGAAGATTTGTATTGATGAACATAAATCTTCTTCCCTTTTTATATTAAAAACTTTTTAAAAACCTTTAAATAATAATTATAAGCATATATATGGTATGTATTCTGAATATTTTATATTGAATTTAAACGGGCAG
Organism: Lagenorhynchus albirostris; assembly: GCF_949774975.1. Classification (NCBI taxonomy): domain Eukaryota; kingdom Metazoa; phylum Chordata; class Mammalia; order Artiodactyla; family Delphinidae; genus Lagenorhynchus; species Lagenorhynchus albirostris. Next base: position 92,709,040 of record NC_083104.1, on the reverse strand, counting down.
AAATTTAATCTCCCCATCACACCCTGCTCATCTCCTGTTAGGAAACGAGTTGCAGACATGAGTCAATCTGGTAACCAGACTTAGAATGCACGTACATAAAACACCAGCAGGCCTCCGTGGACACAAATGTACCTTTTTATAAGAAATTCCAGCCTCACCATTTTGCTCCCTATAACGACAGCATATGTCTCATTTAGTGATCAGCGGAAAAGATGGGTGGAATTTTATTGGGAAAAGCCATTTGGGAGAGCCTGACAGCTGTGCAGGAAAGAACGTCACAAATCTTTGGGAGGAGACCATCCCAGAGGAAGAGCCATTCTGTTTGGAATTTTCCTTTGTGCCATTTGTTTCGAATACATATTATCTGTAGTGTAACCACTGACAGAAGAATGGAACAGCACGTTAAAGTTCGTAATTCCACACTTAAATGAGTATATTCTAGCAAAAATAATTAGCCTCAAGGAACAAAGAAATCTTTGACTGTAAACCCACAGGTCACAGAGGCTGGGTACTAAAGGACCACAAGAGTCTTCAACAAATACTTTCATTACTCTTTGTGTAATAAGGTAATGATGGTATGATAATAAGGAACTTTAAGAAATGCATTAAAAGCCATCATGGAACAAATGAGATCTGTGTAGTATATACTAAAAGGTGTCGAAAGAGAGCTAATGAGTCTCTTGAAGGGTCTAATCTCAGAACGTAACCTGGACAATAAGATAACGTATTTCATGAAACCCTAAAAACGGACAGTCTCTCTGCTAGATGCACTCTCAAACTCTGTACAGAGAAAGCAAAACAGGTCAGATCAAAAGAAAGATGCAAGCTCAGTATAAGTCTGTCATTCTCTTACAGCACTTTGTTATCTAAGAATTAACAGAATCATCTGTTCTAGACAAAGGTAACAGTCTTTTTAAGTAGGTCATACAAAATAAACTAAGCAATAGAGATAACTCAGAAAAGCCCTTGACATTTTAGACTTCAGTATAGGAATAGGATTAGACTACCCTCTAGTGGAAGTTCAAGAGAATTCAATAAATACTTTTCAAACATATGACCACTTTTATGACAAAACGCACAGAATAAGAAAGGGTACAGGATGTGGAGGACAACATTCCCTTTTATCCTTACACACTGTCTTTCCAGGTACAGAATACTACATTGTTGTTCTCACCACATTTCATGCTATGGTTTTACATTTTATTTTGCAGGACAAGCTAAATTACGTAACATCCATCCAAACCCTTCTGTCAAAGACAATGGATTTGTAAATTTGCAAAGGCCAGAGAGATTCCCAGTAGAACGTCAGCACCCTGGTGGAAGCTGCCCGGTCTTGTTCACTGCTGTATCCCCAGAGCCTACAAACGGCACGTGGCACTCAGCAGAAGCCTAATACACCAGGCATTGTGCTGAGTGCTTTACACCCATCACCTCCTTCAACCCTCCAACTACCCTACGAGGCAGGTACTCTCACCCTCAATTCTGCGAGCAAACTAAAGCTTAGAGAAGTTATGAAACCTGCACGGGGTCTCACAGTTAGAAAGCTGTGGAATTGAGACCCAAATCCAGATCGGAGAGTCAGTCCAACAGCCCTTATTTTCCAATTCCCAGCATACCTTTATCATTTCTTTTTTAAATGACAAGCCTTACCAGTAATTATGTATTACACAGGCTTTTGTAAGCTGGATGGATCACACCCCATTAAAAAAAACATGAGTAGATTATCTGTTCTTACTTAATTCCTGAGGGAGTATGAAATCAGGAGTCATATTTATTAAGCCATAGGACAACACAGCTAAAAGCATCATCAAAGGTTCAAATTGTTCACATCATATTAATCCCTTATTCTTTAATAAGGGCAGACCCTCTAGAGAGCAGGACAAGACTCAAAAGAATTAAGTAGCCTGGGAAATGGAGGGACTGACTGGATATGGTATTAGATTTGACAGTGAAAGGGTAAAAAGTTCAAAGAAGCTAAAAGAATCCTAACATATAGGTCAGTTACCATTTTCTTCTAAGTTATTTTTATTTTTTATTATTGCTTGACTAAACCTTGTAATATTGTATCAAGGTATTTAGGTGATGATAAGGAGTATTTGGAAGCTACCCAAAAATAAAGGAATCCACAGTTTATGAGCAAGAATTTAAAACCAAATGGTTCGAATACCTAAGAATGATCCATAAACTCATTGAGATGAACTCGCAAAATACATGAGTGATATAGATATATATTTATACAACCTACCAGATTTGGCTTCAAAATATTTTCCTGAGACAAAGGCAACAAAAGCAAAAATAAACAAATGGGCCTATATCAAATTAAAAAGCATTTGTACAGCAAAGGAAACCCTCAACAAAACGAAAAGCCAACCTCCTAAATGGGAGAAGATATTGCAAATGATATATCTGATAAAGGGTTAATATCGAAAATATATAAAGACCTCACACAACTCAATATCAAAACCAAAAACAATCTGATTAAAAAATAGGCAGATGACCTGAATAAACATTTTTCCAAGGAAGCCATACCGATGGCCAACAGATACATGAAGAGATGCTCAACACCGCTAATCATCAGGAAAATGAGAATCGAAACCACAATATCATCTCACACCTGTCGGAATAGCTATTACCAAAAAGACAGTTAACGAGTGTTGGCGACGATGTGGAAAAAAGGGAGCCCTCGTGCACTGTTGATGGGAATGTAAGTTGGTGCAGCCACTATGGAAAACAGTATGGATTCCTCAAAAAATTAAAAAGAGAACTACCATAGGATCCAGCAATTCTACTCCTTGGTGTTTATCTGAAGACAATGAAAACACCAGTTAGGAAAGATACATGCACCCCCATGTTCACTGCAGCTTTAGTAAAAATAGCCCAGATATGGAGGCAACCTAAGTGTCCATCAACTGATGAATGGAAAAAGATGATATATAGATAAACGCAATGGAGTATTACTCAGCCATAAAAAATAACGAAATCTCGCTATTTGCAACAACATGGATAGACCTGGGAGGGTATTATGTTACGTGAAATAAGTCAGACAGAAAAATACCATATGATTTCACCTACATATGGAATCTAAAAAACAAAACCAATAAACAAAACAGAAAAAGACTCACAGATACAAAGGACAAACTGGTGGTTGTCAGAGGGGAGGGCAGTGGGGTACCTGGATGAAATAGGTGAAGGGGATTAAGAGGTACAAATGTCCAGTTATAAAATAAGTTAGTCATGGGGATGTAATGCACAGCAAAAGGAATAAGTCAATAATACTGTAATAACTGTATTGTGGCAGATGGTTACTACACTCACAATGGTGATCAATTCATAATGTATTTAAATGTTGAATCACTATGTTGTACACCTGAAACTAATATTATGTGTCAACTACACTTCAATGAAAAAAAAGAATCAAATTATTTGGAAGCGACCATCTAGAATAGGACTTCAGAGAATCCTCTAGCTTTAATTTGCCTTTAGTGGTCAATGTTCTCAGATTAGTAAAGAGAGAAAATTCAAGCGAGCATTTGGGAAGCCTGCTTCATTCATTTAAGAAGCCAAAATGCAGTTTCTAAAGAAGACGGTATTATGTCACTAAGTATTATTTTTTCAGGATATTAGAATCCAAATTGAGAATGAAAATACAGTATATTCTCCCTTAAGAAAAACTTATATATACTGCATGTCCTAAGCAGAATTAACTATGAAAATAATTAGAATTGTGGCAAATGCATTTAATCAGAAGAGTGGTATCAAACAAATAACATTTATAAACAGAATTTACTCTCAGCTGGAAAGAAAAGGGGGAATGGTATTAGAGGTGAATATCTCTGCAAAGAAATACATAACCAATGAAAAACAAGCGACTCAGAGAGATACAGGAAGAGAAGCTAAAAAGAAAGTGGCTAAAAGGAATATTCCAAATATCTTGGAGGCTTTTCCCATCAGTTAGTTATCAAAGCCTTGAGAAGAATCATTCCTATACTTGGAAGAGGGAAATAATGCGGAGGGCCTTCCTCCTAAGACCCGGAATCTCTTTTCCACACCCTGCCTTCAGAAATAACTGAACACTAAGGCCAGGGTTTCAAGAATGCAGTTCATGAGGCCTATTGACAGCTGCCACCCTAACTGCCTCATCCCTCACTGAGTACATCATCATCGTGACTGCGATCCTGGATTCACACCTTATTAACTGTGTGACCCTGAGCAAGTCACAACCTCTCCAAGGCTAACCTTCCTTAGCTGTAAAGTGCGATAATAAAAGCTACTTCTACAGGGATCTTGGGAGGATTGAAAATGTTTGTAAAGCGCCGAACGATCTCTGACATATAGTGGGTGCTATAAACATTAGCTATTGTTATCAGCAATAGCATTCCAAATACCATTCGTGTCTATTTTATTCACACACACACGTTTTATGATTTGCTAAGTACCTGCTTTGTAAATCAGCTTTATTTTGCTTTCAAAAAGGCAGTACTGAAAAACAGAAGAGATGGTGGGGTATCCTTACCTCCTTACCTATTAAGACTGGGTCAGGTTATCAGCTCAAGAAATTCAACTCCTATGTAGATAACCCCTACCTCTTCACTAAGATCTTAAGCTTGGTTAGAAGATAATAAGCCACAATATTATCCTAAGATGTGGCAACTGTCAAACATAAAAGTTAATTTTCTGGGGCTTCCCTGGTGGCGCAGTGGTTGAGAGTCCGCCTGCTGATGCAGGGGACACGGGTTCGTGCCCGGGTCCGGGAGGATCCCACATGCCACGGAGCGGCTGGGCCCGTGGGCCATGGCCGCTGAGCCTGCACACCCGGAGCCTGTGCTCCGCAGCGGGAGAGGCCACGGCAGTGAGAGGCCTGCGTACCACACACAAAAAAGTTAATTTTCTGAATATAAACTCAAGAAATAAATATCAGCATAATTCATCCCAATGAAAACAACAAAAATATATAAATTTCCACAAGGTATAAATTTAGCCAAACAGGTAACCTAATTTAATGAGGGTTTGATCTCTCATCAGTTTAAAGAGGAAAAAAAAGCATATTTCAAGACATGAAGCTCTGAGCAGACCTAATTTTAAAAGCAACAACTTCCAGAGTATATCCTTTAGTCGTAACAAAGCCACCCCAATCCTTTTTATTTCCTACATTTACACTTTTAAACAGAGACCTAAAGTCACAGAGACCACCCTGAGTCACTTTAAAGAATCAACAAAATTATGTTTTCTGAGCAGAAATGAGGCAGAAAAAGTTGGTGGTATACTTTAGAAATCACTTCTACACTCTAAATCATCGTTTTCTGTCAAATCATCAGTTAATCAGAATATGAAATTAATTAGAACTATTTCCCCCCACATCCTGTTAAGCAATAATTTAATGTAGTCTTAGAAAGCTTTGGAATTACACCAAATTATTTTCATTCCTAGAAGTAATGTGCAGAGGCAAACATGGAACTTACTCAGACTTGCCGTCAGGGATTCTAAATCTGCCTGCAGGCCTGGAAGCTGCCGAAGCTGCTGCTGTAGCTCTATCAGGCTCGCCTGCTTCTTCTCCCAGTGCGCGGAGAGCACCACCACCTCGCTGTCGACCAGCTGCAACACGGAAGAGGCGGGTTAAAGTAAAACCAGACCGCAGGCACAGAGATTACAGCCAGCTAATGAGAGTCAGCCCACGTTACCTCCAAAAACCCTCCAACTGAGTACAGACAACAGGAGACTCTAAAGAGACTGGAGCTGTTTTCTTTCTGAGAAAACAACCACCGTAACATCCAGTGCAGAAAACCTCGAATTACAGCTTTTATCAGTGCATCTTAACCCAGGGAAGAGAAAGGTCAGCAGTGACTTTAGAAGTCACTTCTAACTATACCCTATTTTTAAGTAAACCATGTATTTGAAAATTCAAATCTAGAAAAAATAAAACAAAAAACAACCACGAACAACCAAAAAGAAAACAAACAAAAACAAACCCAAAACATAATGAATGGATAATTATTTGTTTTACAAAAGGAATTCTTTTAAAAGAAAAGTTCCCTAATGCATTTAGAATATATTATGATTCAATTTCCATTTAAACAGGAACACTCACTGCATAAAGTAAGATAAATGGTACTTGTATACGGAGGAATCACTGAGGCTATTGATCAATTCCAGCAAAAGGAGAAAAGGATTTATACTAACAAAGAAGACATTTGGAGGTGAAAGGTTCCCAACAGCAGGGTGGTGAGATGCCAGACTAGCCTAAAATAATTCTAACTTGTTTTCCTGAAGACTGTAAAGACAATGACAGACAGCGGTTTCTCCCCGTCAATTTTGTTTTGGTTTTAACATGGTGAGAGAGGAAAGGACCTAGAATAAGACTTAGGAGGCGCATGGAGAGGTTATCTTTTGAAAACATCACCAATAATAAGAACTGTGAAAGATACCCATATTTTATACAATAAAGACTTCAAAATTCATTATATAAAAGAAGAAAGTGTATTTGAATTTTATATGTAAAATCAGAGTTCATAGTTAACTTATATTAAAAAAGGGGCAATTTACGCATCCCAAGATTAAGATTCTTTAAGAGCTGAAACATGAATACAACTGATTTTTACTGAATCTCACTAAAGAAAGAACTTTTAGAGCAATAAAAATATCAAAATAAGATACAAAATTATTTGCATGTGGCGCTAGATCATTTTAGCTTCCACATTTTAATATTCTAGGAATTCACAACATTGAAATAAAAAAATTAAGCTACAATAAAGAGGTTAGAAAGCTGCCCTGTTTCCTCACATTATCCCCACTTCACGCACACCTCCCCATTGTCAGTCAGCCCACATTAGAGGGGTAACCACATCGTCTCACATACGAGCCTCAGCTGAGCTGGGGAGGTGACACCAAGCGCTACTCCAAGTGCATGTCTCATTAATTCTGTATACTTCAAAATGTCCGTGCCAACCGGTTTTGTAAAGATCCTGAAGAGGAGTTTAAAAGATACTGAGCATGGCTAACAGACACAGCTGTGATGCAATAGTAAGGAAACTGGGCTTGCAACAAGGATCCGTGCCCATAGGGTTCATCTGTAATATTCAACAAGTTTCTACGGACCGCCCGCTCTTTGCCCGGCACTGTTTCAGGCACTGGAGAGACCATGGTGAACAAAACAGAAAAAAAGACCCCTGCACTCTTGGTGCTTTAGTCTGGTGTAGGTCTCACAAATTTTCTTAACTGCAGTTTTTAAATTCTAAAAAAGAAAAAATAATTCCTGTATCACAGGGCTGAACTGATGATAAGAAAGATATTTTTCCTGGTACATGGCATATCTTTTAAAAAGTTTGTTAAATCTTAATTACTCTGGTTAATTATGTTAAAAATTTGAAAAATCTAGAATAAACAATTTTTAGATATGAACCATTTCTTACTGAAAAGTAAAGTGAAACATACTTAAGTATTAAAACTTAAGTACAGTATAGTTCATGTCTTCCACAAAATTGAAAATTATATTCTGTATATAGAATATAAGAAGCGTGCACAGAAACTTCAAAAAAAAAAAAAGAAGCGTGCACAGAAAGAATATATCAGAATACATCAAAATACTATTTTAATTTAAAAGAATGGGATGTTGAATGGATTCTCAGAAATCATTATCAAGTGTAATATAATAATACTAAAACATTTTGAGCATTTCTATGTGCCAGGCCCTGTGCTAAGCAATGTACATATATTATCTCATTTAACTACACAGCAACCTTGTAAACAGAGCAATATTACCACTTCCATTTTACAGAAGAAACCAAGGCACAATGAAGCTGAGTCACTTTCCCAAGGGCCACAGAAGACCTAGATTCAATCCCAGGGAATTTGACACTTAAGCCCATGCCCTTAATTGATATTCTAGGGATTGTGTATAAGGGGACATGAAAGGAAGAAGTGAAAAGCTAGCAAAAGAAAAGGTTCTGAAAAACTGTACTTCAACTTTACTTAATAAGAAATGAGCTATCTCCAGAAGGCCAATTTTTCTCCTCCAAGTAAACAGTTCTGAATAAATCCAGATTTAACACCAGGAAATCAAGTTTAAGTAGCAAGACAAACCCATAGTTTGGGTCTGTTGCCCAAATTACAAGTCATTCCAAAATTCCTTCTGGTGGACACTGAAGTTAGAAGAACAAAGAAAAAGCAGGGACACAAGTAAATGGGTAACATTAGGACCTTACTTTGTATAAAACAGTTCTGTGTTTTGGGGGCATTGTTATTTCATGTGATTTTCAAACAACTTCGGTAAGCAGTGTAAGTGGTGTTATACCATTTTATATGTGAGGAAACTAAAAATAGAGAGACTCCGTTTATCTGCCCAAGGTCAAAATGTATTACTGCAGAAAGTAGGCATTCCCACACCCAGTTTAGTTCACTTCCCACCACAGGCAAAAGAGATCCAACCTGGAACACAAAGAGAGTGAAGCATGCCTAATTTAAGCAGCTTATGCACCAAATTGTTAAAACATGAATCTTAAAAGTTCAATTTGAAGGCAAATATTTCACAGTAATAAAAATTATAAGCAAATAATGCACTGGAAGTCTAACTTAAAAAGGTACCCTCAGAATCTAACACCTAAGTCACTATCAATTATGTACTCATTTATACATTGCTAAGGGAGGGAAAAACAAATCAAAAAACTTGTTAAAAAAGAAAAGAAAAAAAAAACTTGTGGAAAATGTCTAGACAACAAAGTTACCATTGACCAAACTGTTTTCTAAGATATTGCTTTGAATTTTAAGACTATATAGTAAGAATTAGCTTTAAAGTAATTGAGTATAAAGTAATTTGTCAAAGAAAACTGAATTGTCCTTAGGTATATTTGCCCTGGCAGGTTGATACTCTTTGGTTAAAGGCCACTAAAGACACATGAGCATGGCCTGACAAAACAAACACGTGATAAAACACTTTGCATGTTAAAGATATACATTTTAAATATTTACATATGTCTCAACAATACGTCAGAGAGCTTTTTGGTTTTTTTTTTTTTTGCGGTACGTGGGCCTCTCACTGTTGTGGCCTCTCCCGTTGCAGAGCACAGGCTCCGGATGTGCAGGCTCAGCGGCCATGGCTCACGGGCCCAGCCGCTCCGCGGCACATGGGATCTTCCCGAACCGGGGCACGAACCCGTGTCCCCTGCATCAGCAGGCGGACTCTCAACCACTGCGCCACCAGGGAAGCCCCTCAACTACTTTTATTCAACATTACATTGGAGGTTCTACCCACTGTAAAAAGACCTGAAGAAAGACTGGCAGGTTTTTCTTCTTCCCTTCCATCTACACAAAACAACTCCCATCCCAGAATGCAAATTATTAGAATAAGAGGATTTAGCAAGATGATTGACCATGGGATCAAAATACTACAAGTCAAATACTGCAGGTTTTGGTAGATATTAGGACAAAAGTTAACTTCTATTAGAAACTTGCTAAAACGTTTTACTCTGAATAATTTTACTGAATGTATTTTCTGCATCTGATGATTATGTATTTTTCTCTTTTAATTTGTTAACGTGATCAACGGCATACAAAAGATTTTCTAATGTCAAACCAACTTTATAATCCTGGAATAAATCTGGGGTGTTTATGCCTGGCTGGATTTGGTCTGCCATCACAGCCATGTATACAGCAGGATGTCTCCCAGGTAGAATGCCTCTTGCTTATCATCCAACATTCACAGAACAAGCACATATACAAACACATACACAAAGTTCTGGCTCACAGTTATATAGGAAAACTTTACATTTAAGCTTGATACACATTTTATAACAATGTGTGAGAATATTCTCAAGTGAAATTTCAAATAACATTGGTAGAACATGAGAATCACAAGACGGTACAAGGAGCCCATCTATAAAGGAGAGGCAAGCCCTGCATACTGTGAGTGTGGATAGGTCACGTTACTACACACGAGGCAGCTGTTTGTCAACGAGTGTATCACAGGTTTGGTAAGCAGAAAGCTATGTTTGAAGCACTTTACTACCTAACAGATTGCTACCATCTATAGACGTTTTGCTGGTTGTATATATATATATTATAATATATTCTTAAATATATTTAAGAAAGTTGGTTGAGGGCTTTGGGTGGACGCGTAACGCATTATGACTTTCCAATTTAGAATGTGGCAAATCGTTCCTGGACAGAGCGCTGGCACAGAACACCTGATTTCCAGAAATAGGTTACTGAAGTTAAGTGAGAGATAACGCCTCCATTTTGCTTGTAATTTTTGTAACTGTATTCATGAATGGGACTGGGCTCCAATTTCACCTTCTCATACTTCCCTTGTTGGGGTTCAGTATCAGTTACTCTAGCCTCATGAAATGAGCTGGGCAGTTTCCCCTTTTTTCACTTGCTGCAGGAGTTTGTCTAACATTGAAATGGTAGTCTCTCTGAAAGTCTGACAGAACTCTCCTATGAAACTTTGTGGACCTGGTGCTTTCTTAGTGAAAAGATTAATCACTAATACTGTTTCTTTAGTGGCTATAGGACTATTCAGGATTTGTACTACTTTTAAAATTGGTTTTAGTAAAAATTTCCAGGGTTTTTCCATTTTGTCTAAGCTTTCAAATTTGTCATAGTTTTTCACAAGCTCTTATCTTTCACTCCGCTGTAGCTGTAGTTATATTCTTTAATTCTTAAAATTATTTATCCTTCTTTCCTTGCTCCATATCAGCAGACATCTATCTACCAAATTTTATTAGTCTTTTCTAAGAACTTGTGGCTTTGTCTGGCTTCTATTGTATTCTTTATATTCTATTTCATTTACTTTTTTCATCTTTATTATCTCTTTCATTCTTCCTTCATGATTTATTCTGTCCTCTAATTCTTAGGTTAGATTAGCTCACTGACTTTCAGTCTAAGTTTTCCCCTATAAAATTTCCCTCCAAATAGTCTTTGGCAAATTATACAATTTATGTGTAGTAATTATTATAATTCAGTTCTATTTAAAACTTTTTAGTATTATTTCCTTCGTTGAACCATAAATTATGCATTATATTTTTTAATAGTTTTTTTTTTTTTTTTTTTTTGCAGTACGCGGGCCTCTCACTGTTGTAGCCTCTCCCGTTGCAGAGCACAGGCTCCGGACGCGCAGGCCCAGTGGCCATGGCTCATGGGCCCAGCCGCTCCACAGCATGTGGGATCTTCCCGGACCAGGGCATGAACCCGTGTCCCCTGCATCGGCAGGCGGACTCTCAACCACTGCGCCACCAGGGAAGCCCTTTAGTAGTTTTTTTTTAAAATAAATTTATTTTTGGCTGTGTTGTCGTCATTGCTGCATGTGGGCTTTCTCTAGTTGTGGGGAGAGGGGGCTACCCTTTGTTGTGGTGCGCGGGCTTCTCATTGCGGTGGCTTCTCTTGTGGCAGAGCACAGGCTCTAGGCACGTGGACTTCAGTAGCTGTGGCATGCGGGCTCAGAGTTGTGGCTTGCGGGCTCTAGGGCGCAGGCTCAGTAGTCATGGCGCACAGGCTTAGTTGCTCTGCGGCAAGTGGGATCTTCCCAGACCAGGGCTCGAACCCATGTCGCCTGCATTGGCAGGCTGATTCCCAACCACTGCGCCACCAGGGAAGTCCCAATGCATAATATATATTTTTAATTGGAAAATGTATGGAATTTTCAAAATTGTTTTCCTATACTGACTTCCAGCTTCATTTGCACCAGGATCAGAGAATATTCTGTATGACTTGATTTACATGAAACTTGTCGATTTACATGAAACTTGTTGAGAACCGCTTTGCGGCCCAGTACATGGTCAATTTTTATGTGTTCCAGGTGTGCTTTGAAGAATCTGTATTCTGTATTTGTTGGGGCAGATTCTGTATCTGCCTATCTGGTCAAGTTTGTAAATCACATTAGTCGCATGTCCTATATCCATACTTAGTTTATTTGGGTTTTTTCCCTATCAATTAAGAGGAATGTACTAACATCCCCCCATTTTGATGATAGACTTATCCATTTTTCCTTATAACTTGTCTTTTACATACGGAGACTTACTAGACACACAGGTTTAGACTTTTTCCCCTTAGGGAACTGAATCTTATAGAGCGATCCTTTGTTTCCATTTAATTCATTCTCATTATTCTAGTTTCTTCTACAGGTTTAAAAGATATACACTATTTCTGTTCTTTAGTGGTTACCCTTGAAATTCTGCCCTCCATATTTAACTTTACATCTAAGGTTAATTAATATCTATACCCTCCCCATTAATAATGCAAGGGCTTTTAAAATACTTGGACTCTGATAATCTGCCTTCCAGATTGCATGCTATTCTTATCTAGCATTTTTGTTCTATAATTTTTAATTCCACAAACTAGATAACTGATAGAAATACATAGTCACTGTTTATATTTACCTATGGTTTACCATTTTCTTTGCTCATTATTCCTTCCTATACCTGAGACCTACCTCCCAAAATCATTTCTTTTATCCAGAAATACATTTTTTAGAAGTTCCTTTATTGGACAACTGTTGATAGAAAACTATTTTTATCTGAAAATGTCTCACTTTGCCCTCATTCTTGACAACAGTTTGAGAAGTCTAATGGAAACTCATTCATTTGTAAGTGATCTATCTTTTCTCTTTAGTTACTTTGAGATCTTCTCTTTGCCTTTGGTGTTCTGTAGCTTCAACATGATATGTCTAGGTGTGGATAATTACTTACCTTGCTTGCTTGTAATACTTTTTGGATCTAAGGATTTACAGATCTCATTTCTGGAAAATTCTCAGCCATTTACATTCTCCTACATTGTCTTTCCCTCATTCTCCTTCCAGATTATTAGATATATTAAGCTGAGCTATATGAAACTGTAATTTTACAGATCAAAAAGGTCTCATATTGGTAATCTTACTTGGTTCAACCTATAGACCTTTTATAACTATTTTTTATTAACTCCTCTTTCATATTTTCCATTTTCATATCTCAGAAATCCTTTCTGGGTAATGTCTGACTTTATCTCCTACTTCAATGTACTCTTTCTTCAGCTATAGATACCTGCTGTTAAGCACATCCTTTGGGTTTTTAATCTCAATGACTTTTAAAAGTCATGTTTTAAAGTCATGTTTCATACTCTCTTATTCCTTACTCATTTTCGTCCATCTTTCATCTCTCTAAAAAACTTTGTATGCTCCTATTTAATTGTCTATATACAAGAGTGCAATATCTAAAGTGCCTTACAGGTCTAAATCTTACTCTTTGCTTCTAGTGACTCCAACTTTTGGTAATATATTTCTTTGTGTGTTTGCTAATCTTTGGCAGGGGGGAGGGGGTGGTTAGGGGATGAATCTGTGGGAATCTTGAAGAGCCTGGGTTTACAAGTTTCATCCATGAAGAACTGGTATTTGTTTCTGTTGAGTGTCAAAGACACAGTCACCTGTAGCCCTTTCATTTCTTAAGTTAGTGGTTCCTTGATCATGCAGGAAGTATAAACTAGAGCCCAACACTCATGTGAGCCCAAGACCATATAAACAAATCCAAAATGGAGACTATATTTATTCCAAGTTGTTATGAAGACGAGTTTCCTTGTTGTCTCCTTTTGCCAACAAGTAGCTTTTCTTTTTTGAAATGTCCTAGATTACCCTTTCACCAAGAGATGTAGTCACTTCAAATATCCAAGAGCTTTATGCAGGAGTCTTAGACTCAGTTCCCCATAGACGAAAATCTCCTGTCACCCAAATCTCTAAAGCTTTTGTTTTACTATTTGACCCCAGCTTCCATGTTATTTTTTTAACCACTCTCATTTCAGTTCCCTGGTGTTTTTGTTTGTTTTCTGCCTTTAGGATTTCCTTTCATTTTTGTACACTTACTGCATTTAAAAATTAAAAAAAAAATCTATCCAGCATTTAGGTGTTTTACACCTAAAGGGCTTTTCAAAGTATCTAGTCTGCCTTACTAACAGAAACCTATAACCTTCCTTTTCAGTAATTTCTAAGAGAAACATTAATGTCTAAATGTTATCATATGTATTACCATGTTCTGTACATGTAACTATTACAGTTTCATTAATTAGGTAAATGGTGAAGTCAGTCTAAATTAATTAAAAGTCAGAATCACAGAAGTTTTTAGAAAGAAATAATGTTTGATTGCCATCAATAACACAGGCTATATTTCATCTTGGCTAAAAAAGCTTTAAGTACATATACCAAATAATTTTAATTACAAGTCTCTTTTATTCATTACACACTCTATAGAGCTTGAAAATAGGTTGTTCTTCTAAGTAATTGAGGTTGACTCCTGAGATTTTTATATTTATTTACTAATAAGCAAATTAATGATTTTAAGTAGACTGAGCAAAGTTAAACTTTTGCCCCCCAAAAAAGGAATTCTTAAATAGTGAGTAGAAAGAAATGACATAATTTACATAAACTGCAAAGGTATCAGACTCAAATTCAAAGCATTATACCTGGATGAACCAAATATTTACTTGCAACTCTAGAATAAAAGTTACAAACTCTCTAAGCTAACTAAATTACTTGACTGAGAAATTATGAAAAAGTGCTTTATTTAGGGAGTTTCATAATCAACTACTAAATTAAATTTGAGTATAAGATTAGCCGATACTTTACCTCGCCAGCACTTGCGCATTCCTGGGCTCGTCTGTGGAGTGCAGCCCACGTATCTTCATACCTAAGAAAAGCAAAAAATAATTCAAAATACAAACCACACATTAAGAAAATTCTACCTATGTATACGTATGGCTGATTCATTTTGCTGTGCAGTAGAAGCTAACACAACATTGTAAAGCAACTGCACTCCAATAAAAATTAATAAAAAAAATTCTACCTAAAAATGAACCTGTTACACCCTGTGGTGTCGGAAAGGAAAGCTCAAAAAATAATGGAGACACATTGTAAACACACAGAAGTCAACTTCAAGGGGCTTCCAATTGCCAAATCTGGGACAACCTGAGCAACAAAACAAATAATGGTAGAAATGGGTTATAACTCATGGACTAAAACCAACAGCCATGAGTTCATAGTGATTTAAATAAACAGTTGAATGGGGCAGAAGGGAAAAATTCTTCCTTGCAGTAGAATTCCAATTAATAATGATTAAAAAAATGAGAAAAATAGAAAATCACCATTTGGTAAACACAGTACTAATTATTTCAGGCAAGAATTCTAATAGATGCTAAAATTAGTGGGTGAGAGTATAAAGAGAAACAGGATATTTTCATAGTCTCTAAGTAGCTCCCCACAGGATACTTATTAATTTAAAAGGGGGAAACAGTATTAAAGTGGAGAAACCTGGCAGACACTTCCTTAACCAAGTGGTCAATGTTAACATCAGCAGTAAGGAGACATAGCAACATGATGTGCCTACTGATACAATGCACTGGAGGACACAACATTCTTCTTCTGTTATTCTCACCATAAAAGCACTAACTTGAATTTAATCATGAGAAAACAGCAGATAAACCCAAAATGAGGGATATTTGGCAAAATAACTAGCCAGAAATAAACGCATGCATATATGGCTCAATTACTTCACAACAAAGGAGTCAAGAATATACAATAGGGAAAGGAGAGTCTCTTCAATAAATGGTGTAGGAAAAACTGGACAGCCACATGCAAAAGAATGAAACTGGACAATTATCTTATACCACACCCCAAAATTAACTCAAAATGGATTAAAGACCTGAATGTAGGACCTGAAACCATAAAACTCCTGTGAAAAAACATAGGCAGTAAGCTCCTCGACATCAGTCTTGTGATGATTTTTTGGATCTGATACCAAAAGCAAAGGCAAAAAGAGCAAAAACAAACAAGTAGAACTATATCAAACAAAAAGCTTCTGCACAGCAAAGAAAACCATCAAGAAAATGAAATGGCAACCTACTGAATGCGAGAAAATACTTGCAAATCGTACATGTGGTAAAGAGCTAATACCCAAAATATGTAAAGAAATCATACAACTCAATAGCAAAAAACAATCTGATTAAAAAACAGGTAGAGGCTCTGAACAGATATTTTTCCAAAGACATACAAATAACCAACAGGTACATGAAAAGTTGCTCACTTCACTAATCATCAGAAAGTGCAAATCAAAACCACAATGAGATATCACCTCACCCTTGTTAGATGGCTACTCTCAAAAATACAGCAAATAATAAGTGTTGGTGAGGATGTGAAGAAAAGGGAACCTTTAGTATACTGTTGGTGGGAATGTAAACTGGTGCAGCCACTATGGAAAACAGTATGGAGTTTCCTCAAAAAATTAAAAATAGAATTACCATATGATCCAGCAATCCCACCTGTGGGCACATACCCAGACAAAACTATAACTTGATAAGACACGTGCACCCAATGTTCACAGCAGCACTACTCACAAGAGCCAGGACATGGGACCAACCCCTTTGCCATCTGCAACAACATGGATGGACTTGGAGGGCATTATGCTTAGTGAAATAAGTCAGACGGAGAAAGACAAATACTGTATGTTATCACTTATATATGGAATCTAAAAAATACAACAAATGAATGAACATAACAAAATAGAAACAGACTCACAGATGCTCAGAACAAATTAGTGGTTACCAGTGGGGAGAGTGAAGAGGGGAAGGGGCAAGAAAGGGGGAGGGGATTAAGAGGTACAAACTACTATGTATGAAATAAGTAAGCTACAAGGGTATAGCACAGGGAATATAGCCAATAATTTATAATAACTTTAAATGGAGTAAAATCTATAAAAAGTTTGAATCACTATGTTGTATCCCTGAAATTAATATTGTAAAGCAACTATACCTCAACAAAAAAAATTTAAATAAATAAATAGAAAACAAAATAAACCTGAATTCATAGGTACAGAGAACAAACTGGGGGTTACCAAAGGCAGGGGGTGAGGGGTTGGGTGTGGGTGTGTGTGTGTGAGAGAGAAATGGGTGAAGGTGGTCAAAGGTATAAATTTGTAATTATACATAACATACAGCACGGTGACTATAGTTAATACTACTATATTGTATATTTCAAAGTTCCTAAGAGAGTAAAACTAAACGTTCTCATCACAAGAAAAATTTTTTAAACTATGTGTGATAATGGATGTTAAGTAGATTTATTGTGGTGATTATTTTGCAATATATACAAATATTGAGTCATTATGCTGTACACCTAAAACTAATATAATGTCATATGTCAATTATCTCTCAAAAAAAAAGTTCAGGCTTAAGAAAAAAGAACTCAAATCAACAATCTAACTTCACAACTTAAGGAACTAGAAAAAGAACAAACTGAACCTATAGCTGGCAGTAGGAAGGAGACAACAAAGAGAACTAAGAAAACAATTCCATCTACAGTAGCATCAAAAAAATTTTAGGAATTAACCAAGGAGGTGAATACTTGTATAATGAAGACTACAACATATTGCTGAAAGAAATTTTTTAAAAGACATAAACAGATGGAAAGATATCCCACGTTCATGGAATGGAAGACTTAATATTGTTAAGATGTTGTCAATAGCACCCAAAGTAATCTACAAATTCAGTGTAATCCCTATCAAAATCCCAATGGCATTCTTTGTAGAAGTAGAAAAAAATCCATCGTAAAATTCATATGGAAGGTCAAGGGATCCTGAAAAGCCAAAACAATCCTGAAAAGAAGAACAAAGTTGAAAGACTCACACTTCTTGATTTCAAAACTTACTACAAAGCTACAATAATCAAAATCAAATAATAATCAAAACAGTGTGGCACTGGTATAAAGGGAGACATATAGGCCAATGAAATAGAGAGCCCAGAAATAAACACTTGCATGTATGGTCAAATAATTTTCGACAACTGTGCCAAGATCATTCAGTGGGGAAAGGATAGTCTTTTCAACAAATATGCTAGGGTGCTGGGAAAGTGGATATCCACATGCAAAAGAATGACGTTGGACTCTTACTTTAACACCATACACAAAAATTAACTAAAAATGGATCAAAAAATCCAAACATAAGAACTAAAACTATAAAACTCTTTGAAGAAAACTTGGGGAAAAGCTTCATGACATGAGATTTGACAATGATTTCTTGGATATAACACCAAACGCACAGGCCACAAAGAAAACAGACAAATTGGACTTAATCAAAATTAGAAACTTTTGTGCATGAAAAAACACAATCGACAGATAAAAAGGCAACCAATAAAATGGGAGAAAATATTTACAAATCACATACCTGATAAGGGATTAATCTCCAGAATATACAGAAAACTCCTAACACTCAACAACACAAAACCACCCTATCCAAAAACAGGCAAAGGACTTGAATAGATATTTCTCTAAAGAAGATACATAAATAGCCAATAAACACATGAGAAACTCACCATCATCAGTCATTAGGGAAATGAAAATCAAAACCACAATGAGATACCACTTCATACCAATGAGAATGGCAAAAAAAACCCAACCAGCCAAACAAAAGACCCCCAAAACAAGTTTTGGTGAGAACGTGGAGAAATGGCAACCAGAGAAATGTGCACTGCTAGGGGAATGTAAAATGGTGCAGCTGCTACGGAAAACAGTATAGGGGTTCTTCAAAATATTAAAGTAGAATTACCATATGATTCAGCATTTCCTTTTTTCAGTATATACTGCCAAAAAACTGAAAGCTGGGTCATGAAGAGATATCTGCACACCCACGTTCATAGCAACATTGTTTACACTAGCCAAAAAATGAAAGCAACCCAAATGTCCATTAATGGATGAATGAATAAGCAAAATACGGTACATTCATACAATGGAATATTATTCAGCCTTAAAAAGGAAGGAAATTCCTTTGAATTCGTGGTGATCATTTTGTAATGTACAGACATA
This sequence comes from Lagenorhynchus albirostris, assembly GCF_949774975.1. Lineage (NCBI taxonomy): Eukaryota > Metazoa > Chordata > Mammalia > Artiodactyla > Delphinidae > Lagenorhynchus > Lagenorhynchus albirostris. Next base: position 92,690,241 of record NC_083104.1, on the reverse strand, counting down.
TGGGAAAACTATGTGGTGCACCAGGTACTAACATAGTTTTGTAGATCAATTATACTTTAAAAACAAGCGAGCAAACAAACGAATAGAAAAAGAGATCAGATGTATGGTTACCAGAGGCGGGTGGGCGGGGTGTGGAGGGGGAGGGGAATGGAATGAAGGCAGCGAAAAGGTACAAACTTCCGGTTTGTAACATAAGTAAGTACCAGGGATGTAATATACAACAGGATGAATATAATTAACACTGCTGTATGTTCTATATGAATGTTGTTAAAGTCTAAGTTCTCGTCACAAGGAAAAAAAATTCTTTTATTTTGTACCTATATGAGATATGGATGTTCACTAAACTTACTGTGGCAATCATCTCATGATGTATGTAAGTCAAGTCATTATGTTGCAATACCTTAAACTTATACAGTACTGTATGCCAATATCTCAATAAAACTGGAAGACCAAAAAGGAAGAAATTCTAACAAGCTACATGGATGAAACTTGAAATTATGTTAAGTGAAATAAGCTAATCACAAAAAGCCAAATACTGTATGATGCCACTTACAAGAGGTACCTAAAGTAGTCAAATTCATAGACAGAGAAAGTAGAATGATGGCTGCCAGCGGCAGATATTTGCAAGATCAAAAGAGTTTTGGAGGCTGGATGCACAACCATGCAAATGTACTCGGTAGTAGTGAACTGTACACCTAATAATGGTTAAGATGGCAAATTTTATGCTATATGTATCTTACACAATTTTTTAACCATTAAAAACATTTTACGATTTAGGTATATGCTATTTAAAATGGTCTTTCCTCCACTCAATACTAGTTCCAAAGAGAAAGACTGTGCTTCAGTGCAATGAATAGACACATTACAGACATTCCTATGGCTGCAAATTTTTCATGTTAAGTCCCCAAATGCACCCCATTTCCCAAAACTACCATACACATAAGTCTACAAGTCTAAAGTAAATCTTTCAATGAAGTTCTTTCAACTAAATCCCTAGATTAAAAAAATAAAGATATCAAGCAAACAGTACACCACTGATTAATTTTTACTATATCTCCTTTCATGTTCACTTATGTTCCTCACTCAACAAAACCAAACAGGAAATTAATGTCAAATTAAGCACTCAGAGAAGAAAAATCCCCAGATTTTGCAACCATAAAAAGAAACCGAATAAAAAGTTAGAAAAGAGAAAGCAAAATGTAGGTATAGGTGATTGTGTCCTAACACAGCTGATAAGGCGAAGGAGCACACCCTCTACTGTACACACGGCTCCCACTTATCCATCAGATGCCATGTTACGAGGTACAGAAATGCATATAACATATGCAAACCATATACTTATTTTTATAACAGCTTTATTGAGGTTTGATACACCATAAAATTCACGTGTTTTTTTTTTTTCTTGGCCACACCATGTGGCATGAGGGGATCTTAGTACCCCAACCAGGGATCAAACCTGCGCCCCCTGCAGTGGAAGCTCGAAGTTTTAACCACTGGACTGCCAGGGAAGTCCCAAAATTCATGCTTTTAAAGTGCATAATTCAGGACTTCCCTGGCGGTCCAGCAGTTAAGACTTCACCTTCCAATGCAGGAGGTGTGGGTTCGATCCCTGGTTGGGGAGCTAAGATCCCACATGCCTCCCAGCCAAAAAACCAAAACATAAAACAGAAGCAGTATTGTAACAAATTCAATAAAGACTTTAAAAAAGGTCCACATCAAAAAAAAAATCTTAAAGTGCATAATTCATCCAAGATGTAGCACACCTCAGTACTTCATTCCTTTTCATGGCTGAATAATATTCCATTGTATGGAGATATGAAATTTTGTTATTCATTCATTGACTAATGAATATCTGCACTGTTTTACTTTTTGGCCATTATGAACAATATTGCTTTATGAATGATACTGCTATTATGCACATTTGTATACAATTTTTTATGTGGACATAAGTTTTCAATTTTCTTGGTGTGAAACTGCTAGGTCACATGGTAATTCTACTTTTAACTTTTTGAGAAACTACCAAACTATTTTCCAAGGCAGTGATTTTACAATCCCACCAGCAGAGCATAAGGGTTCCAATTTTTCCACATCACTGCCAACACTTGTTATTGTTTGTCTTTTTGATTATAGCCATGCTAGTGGATATGAAGTGGTATTTCATCGTGACTTTGGTCTGCACTTCCCTGATGACTAACGATGAGAATTTTTTCATGTGCTTATTGGCCATTTGCCTATCTTTTTTATGGAAATGTCTATTCAAATCCTTTGCCTATTTCTTCACTGGATTATTTGTGTTTTTACTGTTGAGTTATGAAAGTTATTTATACATTCTAGATACAAGTACCTCAACAGATGTATAATTTGCAAATATTTTCTCCCATTCTGTGGACTGTTGTTTCACTTTCTTGATAGTGTTCTTTAAAGAGCAAAAGTTTTAAATTTTGATAAAGTCCAATTTATCTTTTTTCCTTTGTTACTCATGCTTTTGATGTCATCTAAGAAAATCACGTATTTTAATATTAATCTGCACGTCAACAGAAATGGATTGGAGAAGAAATGGTAAAAAAATTATGAATCAAAGTAAAAAAGAAAAGAAAATTATTGGGGACTCAAATCCAGAATTGATTTTCTTGCAACAAAGAAACCATAATACATGCACGTGATAAAGTTATTGATTAGTAAACACAACAGTGATCAATATGCTCAAAGTCTGAATGGCCTTTGTATTAATCAGTGAAATGCAAAAGCCCCTCCAGGAACACAAATAAGTAAATAATTTCCAATCTCCTTGTTAAGGTAAAATTTAGTTATTTTAAGGTTTCTACCTATAAGGTTATAAAATACTTTTAGACAATAGTCAGAAGTATAACCTTTTTATTTAAATGAAAACACTTACCTGCTAAGTAATTCTAGTCCAGCAGAGCACTTTGGCAAATATGGAACAGTCCTGCCAAAAGAAACACTTGTTTTATTAAAAACTGCTGCTGATTTAGGCCAACTTAAAAAAAAAGTTACATATAATAATTTTGATGCTGTCAATCATAATGTGGAATATTTTTAAATCACTAATGGCAATTGATCTAAACTTTTAGAAAAATGTATTGTTATTCCAAAGTTAATATACTGCAATATACTATCAACCATCAATTTGCCCTATAGATCTTCTTTTTTTTTTTTTTTTTTTTTGGGGGGGGGGGCACGCGGGCTTCTCACTGCTGTGGTCTCTCCCGCCTAGGAGCACAGGCTCCGGACGCGCAGGCCCAGCGGCCATGGCTCACGGGCCCATCCGCTCCACGGCACGCGGGACCCTCCCGGACCGGGGCACGAACCCGCGTCCCCTGCATCGGCAGGCGGACTCTCAACCACTGCGCCACCAGGGAAGCCCTGCCCTACAGATTTTTAGCACACAAGAATAAACACTTTAATAGAATGTTAGCTAACAAGAAATTTTTTTAAAAGCTCCTCATCTCTAGGTTTAAAGTGAAATTTGGTCATGTGCTTTACTTTATTAAAAATGAAAAACTGCACAAATTATACTAGTGTTTTCATATAAAACAGATAACACAGCTAAAGAGGCTCACTTGCCAAGTACTGTTTCATTATCAATTTGCTTCTCAATAATGGAGAACTTTTACTGTGCTCTTAATATACAAATAAAAATGTTTAATTGTGATCAAACAGCCATTGACTGTCATGGAGTAAAACAATTACATGTCACCATTTTTCAACCATTTTACAATTTTATCAGAAAAATTCCAGTGTTACAAAATTTAGAAAGAATCAATAAATTGTTTAGTCAGATGCATTCAACAGATATAAAATCAATTAAAGTAATTATACTATCATGACTACAACCAAAAGTTGTATGAAATTTAAGTCATAGTAAATTAAATCAGGACGAGCTTACCTGGGTTTGTTTTTTACTTTAGCTTCTCTTGATCTGTCACTTAAAGTCTTCAGCCTATAATTCAACAAGTATAAAATATCATTTTTACAGCTTAAGAGATTTCTTTCAAATGCGAATTTCACAGCTCATAAAACTTTGGGTTGGATAAGCTAATTTTTTTTTAGCAAGAATTAAGTACCTCTACAGACAACAAATATTTGTTTACTATATATCAGACATCACAAATGGAAAATTTATAGCAAATATTTTTATATTTTTCTTGCCCCAAATCCCTTTTCTAGAAACATTTCCTAAATATGACTGGACTAGAAAACCTCACTACTCTGGCAACATCAGAAAAAAAAAGTGGTCTCCATAGATGAACCTGATCGGCAACAAAGATATCTAAGCAGCGTATTTTTTTTTTTACATCTTTATTGGAGTATAATTGCTTTACAATGGTGTGTTAGTTTCTGCTTTATAACAAAGTGAATCAGTTATACATATACATATGTTCCCATATCTCTTCCCTCTTGCGTCTTAAGCAGCACATTTTTAAGTACGTAACTATGCCAGACACTGTCTAAGTGCCAACATTCTGAGAAATTTTAGCTATTGATAAAAGGCTTTCTAAAATACATTACAAACCTCCTTCATTAAAGAGGTCTTGGTACATTCTATTGAACATTTTCTGATAACTCGGCATCATTATCATGAATACCAGTGACTGCATTTCGTGGCAAAACAGTACTCTCCTTAGATGTTTCTGAACTAGGAATGTCTCTTCATTTACCAACTCGAAACCAATCTAAAGTGGCTTTCTGAGTTTGTTCAGGATCCTACATCTATTTCTTCAAAATTTAAATTTTCCATCTCTACCATTGGTCATCTGGTATCAGCTACCACTTACTGCTTCTGCTAGCTATTTAACTATAGCAGCCTACTCCCCTTCTATTAGCTTTTTTAAATTATTGGGCTGGGAAACATAAACGGGCTAGAAATACATATGTAAAATAAAATAAATAGGCTCTTCTATATATAAAATATGAAGTTCATAAACTTCAATGTTTTTTCACTTCACCAGCCCAATTTTTATCTACCTTTAACTGTGGACTCTGTATCATATAACAGACTGCCAAAAAGCAAATGCTAAATTATGAGATAATCTCACATAAAATGAGATATCTGGACATGTTCTTCTTAATCTGATTACTTCCACAAATATTCATTTCTAAATAGAGTCTGAAGCATAGGCCACAGTACCCCAGCTAGCTCCACGAAGCATTTGTAAAGCTAGACACAGGTGCTCCTTTCTCAAGACACTTTACTGCACTCAGTCAGAAACTGTCCTAGCATACAAGGTGACTCTCCTATGAATGCCCCAACCCTTTGTTGTGCACAGTTGTACGTGCAAGCCCTGACAGAGAATAACAACTTTTTGGTCAATAATGCGTGGCTTAAAACCAGAAAGGGAATTCTAGTGTCAAGTCATTTTTTTTAACGAGTTGCAGTGTCAATTTCATACTAAGATTTTTTTTATATTGTTCTATGTTCTTTTTCAAAAACTAAAATATTGATGAGATCAATTCCAATACGATGTTAAAAAGACTTAGCAATCTCTTTAATACAAAACTATTTGTATATATCTCTCCAGATGAGTTGAATTTAAAAAGTCTAACCTGTCCCAGAAAAACAATATAAATTTTCAAGCTTAGCTTGGAAACTAGTAAATCCGGTTTAAACTAAGATTAAGCAACAGCTACGGAAAGGTATTTTAATAGCCATTCAACCATTTCCACTCCAAAAGCTGAGAAAGGCACTTAGTTGTGACATCCGAGGTAGAATTATACTAGGATAGGCAGACACAGCAGTGCATTATACTCAAAACGATTCTAGTATTATATTCAGTGATTTGGGACAATTCCATATCGTTAGGTGTTACAAGGATATTGAAAGCTCACTGCTAAGACCCTCTTTGAACCATTCATTATAGGACCTAGCAAATCTTTAGGTTAGTATTTCAAATATTTATTTCTGAAAAAAATGTTAAATTTCTTAATGGTAAGATATCAAATGTGGAGTTCTCCTCCACACTTCCCCAAAAGGAAGAAAGAAAAAAAAAATAGTTTGGAATAAAAGAGAAAGGAGGAAGCTTATAGGGAGCTGAAAATAAAATTGTTGGAAGGTCAGTAAGAGCTTCCCCAGGTGGCTCCTTAACAACCACCTACTTTAAAAATTGGTCTTTAACCAAATGTAATGTGCGGAATTTATCTGATGTGGATTTGAACAAATCAACTGTACAAAGACATTTCTAAGAACCAGGAAATTTGATTATGGACTGGAGAACTGATAATATCAAAGAATTAGTGTTAACTTTGCTAGGTATGATATTGGCGTTGCATTTATGTATTTTTTTTAGAGATGAAAGTTGATGTATGAGAGATGTAAGAGCTTAGTCTGAGGTTTACTTTATAAATAAGGGAGAGACAAAGCAAATGTGGTAGTAGTCGACAACTGTTGAATCTGAATAATGAATATATGGGACTTGCTGTGTTATTCTATTTCTGTATATGTTTAAAACTTTGTAAAAAAAAGTTTTAATAACAAGAAAAGTCTTTTATATATTCATCTTTTCTCATCACACCTTCTCCATATAAATCATCAATATGCCAAAATTCAGAATAGAAACTGCTGTAGAAAACAAAGTAGCAAGAAGAATGTTGGAAACAGTGAAGAAAGTTCAGGAGAGAAAAAGATAAAATAAGAATAATAGTCAATGTAACACTTTAAGTCGAAAAAAAATAAGGTCAGACCCCCAAAAAAGCAAGACAGTTCTTTCTGAAATATATACTCAAAACTCAGAATTCAACTGAAAGTAGCTTACCATTTTTATTTGGGGATAACTCTATTTAAGTTTCTCACAGTGAGTCTGTGCTGGAAACAACCCGCTAATAAAGTCCCACAATGTCTTGACACACTGAGAAGGAAATACTGATCTGAGTGAAATACCCCAGTTTCCTAAATCATAAAATAGGAGTATTGTACTTACCATAATGATTTGACACAATAAGTAAAGGAAATATGACTTTGGCAGCAAACTATAATCGTAAATTATAAAACCAATTCAAACAAAAAGTATAATTAAAAACTATCTCCAGGGCTTCCCTGGTGGCGCAGTGGTTGAGAGTCCGTCTGCCGATGCAGGGGACACGGGTTCGTGCCCCGGTCCGGGAGGATCCCACATGCCGTGGAGCGGCTGGGCCCGTGAGCCATGGCCGCTGGGCCTGTGCGTCCGGAGCCTGTGCTCCGCAACGGGAGAGGCCCCAACAGTGAGAGGCCCGCGTACCGCAAAAAAAAAAAAAAAAAAAAAAAAAAAGATCTCCAAATTTAGTAAAAATTATCACTATCATGAAAGGTAAGAAGCCAAAAAAAAAAAAATTAAGGTAACAAGCTATGTACATTACAGGGTCAAAGTAAAATAAAGTAGAGGTCCCCCGATGCACCAGTTCCCATAAAAGCCTTCTCCACCGTTCCTAATCGTCTTCACAATACCGCATACCCCCAGGGAGACGTGAGTGCTGCTGTGTGAGTATATTAATACACAGACTTCTCAGTGAGCCACCTGACAATTATTTTCTACCGGAAGCAGCTAATGCACACTTCAGAGTTCAAAGCACTTACCTTCAAATTCATGACACCACAATATTTTATTTTTAGATTGTTGCAAAGACTTACCTTAATTTGACCCCAGCACGTTTATTTTTTTTAAGCTTTACGGAAAATACTAAGAGGGAGGCATCTTACTACGAAACGGAGATAACTAGCAAAATTGCTTAGACAAAAAGTTTATAAAGTAGTTACACAGAATGAGAGGTGGAGCACGACAATGACTGATGAGCAGGAAATGTGCTTTCTGGACCTGACTCGACGGCATGAGGGACCTTGACGGCATTCCATTTATCCTCACTTCAATTTCCTACTCATCTAACCCCATCAGCTATTATGAGAGGTGAGCATGGCTGCTTTAAAACACCACAAAATGTGTTAATTGCCATATTTTGTCCTTTAAGGCTCATTTTCTTGTCTCCATTATTCCAACTTTAAATTGTTTATGAATAAAAACCCAATCTATTATATTTTTCTGTTAATGTTTATCATTTTTTCTTTCTTTTCTAAAGCCAAGATCAGGAAACACGAAAGCATTAACCATACCTAAAAGTGCAAATGACCCCAAAGCTCTGAAGGCTGAGAGATTCACACAAAAGCCAGAGACTCAGGAAGGGGAGAGAGGACTATACCCTATCTCTATCCTTATCACCCCCAGACACACCACTTTGGTCCTGACCTCTCTCCTGAGTGTTTCATAAATTTCCAGCTGCTTCTTGGACCTCACAGCACATTTACTGTCAACTGCTCCTTCTCTCTCAAAACTACTCAACTTCTCTCCTGTTGGTAAATGACATCATTATCTAAGATACTGCAAAATTAACAACCTCAATTTCTCCACCTTTTTCACTTCCTAGTCTCACATTTTATGAAATCGACCAGTGCCTGTCATGTCAGGACTATTCCCTCCTTCAATTTCTATTCTCTCTGGCCTGCCCCCTAATTATAGCCTTCTTAATACTCTCCCAGTTCCCCATCTCTAACCCTCCCATCATATCGCCTCCCAAATTATTCTTCCAGAAATATAGGTAGGCTCAGGCCGCTCCCCTCCACAAAAACCTTCAGAAGATTCAGTCAACCTAAAAATAAGCAAGACCACCCTATATAAGATAGCAACCCCCCACCCCAAAACCCCTTAACCTGCTTTATTTTTAGCGACAGTACTTATGACCTTCTAGATATTCTGCCTCCTGCCAGTAGAATGAGCGCAGGGACGTTATTTGCTGTCCGGTGTATGCATTCTCCGCTGTAACCCCAGTGCCTGTCAACACGTAAGCACTCAATAAATATTTCATAAATGAATTAATTTAGCAAAGCACTGAAGACCCTCTATTATCAGACACTAAACTTCCTTTCCAGGTTCCTCTCCCACAAGAGCTTCATCTCTGAAATCCCTCACCCAAATCTATCCTCATCCCTCCTCATTCTTCAAGGCCCAGTCTAGAAGCCACCTCCTCTTTGAAGCCTTCCATAATGCATCTGAACTAATGACTCTTTCCTCTGGGCTCAAAAATCACATCACTTCTATCTTTCACATTCAGTTCCTTCTGCTTTGCTTTATGTTTACCACCAGTCTAGGGCATCCGGAGGGCAGAAACGGTTTTAGTTAACTTTGTAGCCCCAAGATCTAGTCCAATACATAGACACTGGCAAAGAGCAGGTGAAACTGAGCCTGTGGCCTCTTAAATCTTTTTTTTTTAAGAAATGAAAAAAGCTTCTATGATAAAGAAGACTGAGTTCCTAGCCTAGTGTTTGCCACTCGGTAGGAACTCAGTAAATGTTTATTAAGTCAAGTTGAATATTGAGATTTTTTTCCTGCTAAAGGTAAGTAACCATGGAAGAGTCAACATTTTAGGCAAAACCTCACCATTTTACCACACTGTGAATTAGAATGTTAGCTCCTCTCCTTTGAGGTTTTGATACTACAGGAGGGAAGAAGAGGAAATGAGTGCAGTGGGCAGGGCTGGACGTCAGGGCAGAGGTGGCTTTGAGGAGGAAGCACCCACTATCTAGTTGCAACACTTGTATCCATATCCAAAAGCACCCAGAGCATTTACAGACAGGAAACGCCAGGCAGTGACAGGCAGCTGCAAACCCTTGGTAGATCTGATTGTCAGTTTCCTGAAGGGTTTTACACGCCTGCAGACTTCAGTCCTGAGGCCGTGGGTCACAACTGCTCAGAAGGTAAAAAATCAAAGACCAGAGTGGATTTGAAGTAAATGCTTCGGTGGGTCCAAAAGTCCCCCTCAGAGCTCAAGCCAGTCCCTAAAAAGTGGATGTTCTGTGTGAACTCTCCGAAAGGCTCCTAGAGCTCCGAGGGAGTTAAATCAGATGAGGATTCATGTAGCTGAGGGGGCAAGAGCGAAGCTGGGAGGCAGTCCCCTCCCGTGGCCTTTGGACTAGCTGGCCACCTAGTTAGGCCAGAAAGAAAGCAACATTATTTCTAGGTTTATCTCGATTTTGACATAGCTATTATTATGAATAAAAAATTAAAAATTACAAAAAAGATCACGAGTCCATGGACGATTTACAGTCCCTTGAAGGCCAGCAGCAATCTTTCCACAGCCCTCAAGCTTCATTTTTTCTAAGTTTGAATGGAAAGTTGAAATTTTTTATGTCCATCAAATATGCTTTAATCACTAATGTGACATTCTCTTGCAGGCTGATAAAGAAAAATCCTATTTTACTTAAAAAAAAAAATAATTGCCTACATTCCAGCTCCAGATATATGAATTTCAGAAACTGAAAATGAGCAGAAAAGCCCTGAGGAGAGGCTGCTGCTACGGGCTGCTGTGAAGATCCATGTGAAGGAGCTCAGGAAAGCACCAGGCCTTTCTTCTCTACTGAGTTCCTGGGGCAACCCAAACAGATGAAGTTTCCAATTATTTTGTAAGCCATCTGCTCTGGCTTCTACCGGCACTAACAGCAAGTTCTAAAGGAATGCCAGGTCCAATTGGGTAGTTTTGCGAGGTAGGGCCATGTTGCTTTCATCCCTGAATCCCTCAGTGCCTTCATGCAATATATACATGAAGCTGTGTTTAATGTCACCTTTTCTCAGCCTGGCAAAATATTCAAAAATACGTTGATCTTAGGCTGAATATGAAAGTTTACTAAAAGGAATTACATGGATTTTTTCTTGTTAAGAATCGCCTAGGAGAGCACCTCAATACATAAGGCAACTGCTAACGGCTATAAAAGAGGAAATCGACAGTAACAAAATAATATTGCGGGACTTTAACACCTCACTTACACAAATGGACAGATTATCCAAAATGAAAATAAATAAGGAAACAGAAGCTTTAAATGACACAACAGACCAGATAGATTTAATTGATATTTATAGGACATTCCATCCAAAACCAGCAGATTACATTTTCTTCTCAAGTGCACACAGAACATTCTCCAGGATAGATCACATCTTGGGTCACAAATCAAGCCACAGTAAATTTAAGAAAATTGAAGTTATATCAAGTATCTTTTCTGACCACAACGCTATGAGATTGGAAATAAATTACAGGGAAAAAAACGTAAAAATCACAAACACATGGAGGCTGAACAATACGTAACTAAATAACCAAGAGATCACTGAAGAAATCAAAGAGGAAATCAAAAAATACCTAGAGACAAATGACAATGAAAACACAATGATCCAAAACCTATGGGATGCAGCAAAAGCAGTTCTAAGAGGGAAGTTTATAGCTATACAAGCCCACCTCAAGAAACAAGAAAAATCTCAAATAAACAATCTAACCTTACACCTAAAGGAACTAGAGAAAGAACAACAAACAAAACCCAAAGTTAGCAAAAGGAAAGAAATCATAAAGATCAGAGCAGATGTAAATGCAATACTAGCAAAGATCAATAAAACTAAAAGCTGGTTCTTTGAGAAGATAAACAAAATTGATAAACCATTACCAGACTCCTCAAGAGAGAGAGGACTCAAATCAATAAAATTAGAAATGCAAAAGAAGAAGTTACAACAGACACCACAGAAATACAAAGCATTCTAAGAGACTACTACAAGCAACTCTATGCCAATAAAATGGACAACCTGGAAGAAATGGACAAATTCTTAGAAAGGTATAACCTTCCAAGAATGAACCAGGAAGAAACAGAAAATATGAACAGACCAATCACAAGTAATGAAATTGAAACTGTGATCAAAAATCTTCCAACAAACAAAAGTCCAGGACCAGATGGCTTCACAGGTGAATTCTATCAAACATTCAGAGAAGAGCTAACACCCATCCTTCTCAAACTCCTCCAAAAAACTGCAGAGGAAGGAACACTCCCAAACTCATTCTATGAGGCCACCATCACCCTGATACCAAAACCAGACAAAGATACTACAAAAAAAGAAAATTACAGACCAATATCACTGATGAATATAGATGCAAAAATCCTCAACAAAATACTAGCAAACAGAATCCAACAACACATTAAAAGGATCATACACCACGAACAAGTGGGATTCACCTCAGGGATACAAGGATTCTTCAATATATGCAAATCAATCAATGTGACACACCATATTAACAAATTGAAGAATAAAAACCATACGATCATCTCTACAGATGCAGAAAAAGCTTTTGACAAAATTCAACACCCATTTATGATAAAAACTCTCCAGAAAGTGGGCATAGAGGGAACCTACCTCAACATAATAAAGGCCATATACGACAAACCCACAGCAAACATCATTGTCAATGGTGAAAAACTGAAAGCATTTCCTCTAAGATCAGGAACAAGACAAGGATGTCCACTCTCACCACTATTATTCAACATAGTTTTGGAAGTCCTGGCCACGGCAATCAGAGAAGAAAAAGAAATAAAAGGAATACAAATTGGAAAAGAAGAAGTAAAACTGGCACTGTTTGCAGATGACATGATACTATACATAGAGAATCCTAAAAATGCCACCAGAAAACTACTAGAGCTAATCAATGAATCTGGTAAAGTTGCAGGATACAAAATTAATGCACAGAAATCTCTTGCATTCCTATACACTAATGATGAAAAATCTGAAAGAGAAATTATGGAAACACTCCCATTTACCATTGCAACAAAAAGAATAAAACACCTAGGAATAAACCTACCTAGGGAAACAAAAGACCTGTATGCAGAAAACTATAAGACACTGATGAAAGAAATTAAAGATGATATCAACAGATGGAGAGATATACCATGTTCTTAGATTGGAAGAATCAATATTGTGAAAATGACTATACTACCCAAAGCAATCTACAGATTCAATGCAATCCCTATCAAATTACCAATGGCATTTTTTACAGGACTAGAACAAAGAATCTTAAAATTTGTATGGAGACACAAAAGACCCCCAATAGCCAAAGCAGTCTTGAGGGAAAAAAACGGAGCTGGAGGAATCAGACTCCCTGACTTCAGACTATACTACAAAGCTACAGTAATTAATACAGTATGGTACTGGCACAAAAACAGAAATATAGATCAATGGAACAAGATAGAAAACCCAGAGATAAACTCATGCACCTATGGTCAACTAATCTATGACAAAGGAGGCAAGGATATACAATGGAGAAAAGACAGTCTCTTCAATAAGTGGTGCTGGGAAAACTGGATAGCTACATGTAAAAGAATGAAGTTAGAAAACTCCCTAACAGCATACACAAAAATAAACTCAAAAGGGATTTGAAATCTAACTGTAAGACCGGACACTATAAAACTCTTAGAGGAAAACATAGGAAGAACACTCTTTGACATAAATCTCAGCAAGATCTTTTTTGATCTACCTCCTAGAGTAATGGAAATAAAAACAAAAATAAACAAATGGGACTTAATGAAACGTCAAAGCTTTTGTACAGCAAAGGAAACCATAAACAAGACAAAAAGACAACCCTCAGAATGGGAGAAAATATTTGCAAATGAATCAATGGACAAAGGATTAATCTCCAAAATATATAAACAGCTCATGCAGCTCAATATTAAAGAAACAAACAACCCAATCCAAAAATGAGCAGAAGACCTAAACAGACATTTCTCCAAAGAAGACATATAGAAGGCCAAGAAGCACATGAAAAGCTACTCAACATCACTCATTATTAGAGAAATGCAAATCAAAACTACAATGAGGTATCACCTCACACCAGTTAGAATGGGTATCATCAGAAAATCTACAAACAACAAATGCTGGAGAGGGTGTGGAGAAAAGGGAACCCTCTTGCACTGTTGGCAGGAATGTAAATTGATACAGCCACTATGGAAAACAGTATGGAGGTTCCTTAAAAAACTAAAAATAGAATTACCATATGATCCAGCAATCCCACTACTGGGCATATACCCAGAGAAAACCATAATTCAAAAAGACACATGCACCCCAATTTTCATTGCAGCACTATTTACAATAGCCAGGTCATGGAAGCAACCTAAATGCCCATTGACAGATGAATGGATAAAGAAGTTGTGGTACATACATACAACGGAATATTACTCAGCCATAAAAAGGAACGAAATTGAGTCATTTGTTGAGATGTGGATGCATCTAGAGACTGTCATACAGAGTGAAGTAAGTCAGAAAGAGAAAAACAAATATCGTATATTAACGCATGTATGTGGAACCTAGAAAAATGGTACAGATGAACCGGTTGCAGGGCAGAAGTTGAGACACAGATGTAGAGAACAAATGTATGGACACCAAGGGGGGAAAACAACGGTGAGGTGGGGATGGTGGTGTGCTGAATTGAGTGATTGGGACTGACATGTATACACTGATGTGTATAAAATTGATGACTAATAAGAACCTGCAGTATAAACAAACAAAAAACTAATACTAAACTTTCTTTGGGTTATTTCTATGAAAATATGTTAATATAAATGTTTCAGACATCACATGAAATTTCTAAAAATCTTATATGTCCTGGTATAATGTTGTAAGTCATAATTCTAGGTATTACTTTAAAATGTATATCTCAGAAATAACTAAATTTCCTTGTCAATTGCATTATTATGAACTTTCATCATCTTTAACCGTGGTCATTTTTAAGTCTTTTGTCATTTACAGACAGTTCTGGGTGTACTCTGATGCTTCTGCAAAAATGTTCCTATAAAAGGGTTTCATCTTCAAGGAATTCATGGAAAAGACTCTGACAAGTACAGGTTTCTGGTAACTGACTTATACTGCTGAACTGAATAAATAAGCATTTTCAGAACTCTAATGGAAAACTGATGAATTCATAAAAGTGCTAACAAAAAATCAAGATAAAAAAATTAATTACATGGGACTGAGTGAACTGATGAGGATGATTATAATTTTTGTGACTTTCTGTTTGAATAAAAAAAAAAAGAATCGCCTAGGAATTGGTGGACCTGACAAAGGTGAACATCAGAGTTTAAAGGTGCCAGTCACAGACATCTCTTGAAGATGAGTTATTTCTCTGCCAGGTGACAGGCTAATGGCACACACTGACAGTCCAGTGCTTTGTCAGCTGAAAATGACCTGTACAAGGAAGCCAATGAAGGGCCTAAACGGAATGAAAGCCCTCTCAGGATGTCTAATCCCAAACTGGCCCCAGTTTATGGCATCTTCAAGAGGTAAGGTCAGTTTCCAAGGCGTTCCACCCAGATCCCCTCAACCCTCTCCCTATCTAAACTCAGGTTTTCCAGATCTCTCAGGATAGTTTGGGTCCAGAATCTATATTCCTTGGTAAGCTGAACCTTCTCAAGCCAATGTCAGGAGAATGAATGGGTTCAAAGGCAACCACATGACCTAGGGAGTCGCCGTAGTTGTAACTCCCAAAAGATAGACTGTTTCGCCATCAAGTAATTCCTTGAGCTGATGACAACAGGGCTGTCCCAGATGTGTTTATCTGTGATCATTCTCAAGCTATCGTTCCAGCATTATACCCCAATTTTTCAATACAATAATTTACGTTCTGAAAGGAAGTTACTTTTTAAATTTAACGGGGGGGGAGGAAATGCAAGTATGCAAGCACAGCATCAGTGAATGACTGCTACAGCACCTACAACTAATATTCTTAAGGACACCAAACCAAGATTACCAAAAATGCTTTACATGTCAGTGCTCAAGTATTTGACAGTTTGTTACTACGCAGCACCCAAGAGGGAAACAATATAAACATTTTTGTCCCATAAAATTTTAGCTAACGTCTTTCTCATTAGAAATTTAAAACATGATGGAGAGGCCCTCATATTCAGAGCATTCTCCAAAGGATTCGTAATCTAAAGGTGACAGACAAATCCTTTATCAAAGTGACACCCTTTCTAAAGTAATGGAAAAACTAAAATGAATTAAGCACTACAATAGTGACATAGTGTGACTGCCCAGTTTTACTTGTTAATTCATTCATCCTCACAATAACCCTATGAGTACCATCTTCACCCTCGTTGTCCAGTCGTGGAAACTGAGGCGGAGAAACTTGCAGAAACACGTTTCTGCGAGTTTCTGGCGTTAGCGTCTATGCCTGCGGTTCCCAGAGTTTGCCGCACACAGGAATCACCTGGGGGTCTTTAAAACCCCATCGCCAGTCTGATGTAATTAGTATTGTTTGCGACCCAGGCATCAAGATGGTTAAAGGTTCCCAGGTGATTCTAAGCAAAGTTCGGGAACCGCTTGGTCCGTGTGCGCTTCACCACTAGGCATTAATAGTACTGCCATAGTTCTGTTGTTTCTGTGGCCCTAGAGTTTCTTCACTGAGGCATTAAACCCGAGGCAAAGGTAGAGAGAGAAAGCAAAAGGGAAAGAGGCACCAAGCCTTGGCAAAGGTTCAGCGAGCGAACCGAGCGCGAGGTTGGACAGGACGCGCGGCCGGGCCCCCGTGGGTGAAGGCTGCCGCGCCCGCGACCTCCGGCCTGGGGAGGGGGCGGCGGCCCGGCTGCAGGCGGGGCCGCAGAAGCTCCGAGGCCCGAGAGAGCAGGGGTCTCGGCGGCGTGGGAGGGGGCTCAGGGTCACCGTCCCCCCGGGGCAGAGGAGCGGGGAGGCGCGCTCGCCCCTCACAAGACACACCCCTGGGCCGGCCAGGGCTGCCAGGAAGGGGTTGCACGATCCCCGGCGCGCCCGCAGCCTTCCCGACCCCCTTCCGGGCCCGGGGCGCGGGTCAGAGCCTGCCCGGTGGGACCTAAGTTACTTTGTGCGGCCGGACAGACGCCGGAAAGTTCGTTACTTTCCTCGAGCTGGCTGGGATGGGAGATGCGGGGCGGGTGGGAGTTGGGGAAGAGGGAGGGAGAGGGACCGGACCGGGGTGCGTGGAGGCCGCGTCCCAGTGCCCCCCGCTCCTCGGCCCGGCCCACGGGTTCCCTTTCCGTCCCCCACCGTGTACCTACCCGGAGGTGAAATCCTGCTGCACGCTCAGCAGCCGCTCACGCAGGGTCTCCAGCATCATCGCCGCTGCCGCCGCCGCCGCTGCCGCCCTCAGCCCCGCGTAAACACCGCGCCGCACCTGTCACGGCGCGCCCCGCACTCTCGCAGCCGGCCCCGCCCCCGGCCCGCTCTCGCCTCCGCGTCGCGGCCCCTTCCGCGTTCCCGCCCCCGGCTCGCGCGCTCCCGCCCCGCCCCCGCCGCGCCCAGGCTCGCGCAGCCGCAGTGGGCCCCGCCGGGCTCTGGCTGCGGAAAAAGGGCGGTCCTTCTCTCCTAGCCGAGAAACTGAGCGGCTCGGATGCTTTTTCCTAGCCCAAAGCCAGGCCCTCTCCTTTTCCTCTTTAAAATTGAAGTGGCCACGTGAAAGAATGCTTTAAAACCAGCGCTTCTTTGAGTGAGTGCAGCGTTTGTTTTCACAGTTTGGAAGAGAGATGGATCAATTTCTTACATAGCATGCACCTCCCCTGTAGCAAACACTTTCGTGGACTCTGGTTCCAGGATCTGACCCCGCTGGCTTTGACCTTGGATGAGAAAATTATTCTGAGCCTCGGTTTCTTCATTGATAAAGTGGCAAAAATCAACTGTTCCGACATCTTTACTTTCCATTCTCTTTTCAACCTACCCCATCAGGCTTTCGTGCCCTTCACACCAAAGGAGGTGGCCTTTGTCGAGTCACCAGTGACCGCCATGTTGCCGATACCATTTGTCACTTACCTGCCCTGATGTTTTTCTCGACCTCTCGGTGGCTCTCAAGCAAGTCCTTATCCCATTCTCAAGACACGTTCTTCTCTTTCTTTCAAGCACTCCATTCATGCACTCTCCCTTCCTGTCCACTCCTCCTCCTACTTCAGCAGCTGCTCCCAAGGCCACATTTGCAGGCTCCTGCTCTTCTCCATGTATGGCCCCCTCCTAGGTTATTCTATCCATTAGGATGCTGTAAATCCTATCGAATCACCGGTGAAGCCCAAATCTCCATCTTCAACCCTGTCCTCCCTCCCCCTCCTTCAATTCATACCAGTTGCTTACTCCACCTGTATCCAACAGACATCTCAAACCCAAAATACCAAAAATTGAAAATTTTATTGCAAACTCACTTTCAAACCTAATCCCAGTCTCTTCCATCTCAGTAAGTGGCACCACCATACACCAAGTTGCTCAAGTTAAGCCACCTGAAATTACCATTTCCTATTTTCCCCACCTACTGAATATTAATTCATCAAGTCCAATCAACTCTATTTCTAAAGTATTGCTAGAACCTGCTCCTCTTTTCACTATAATCACCCTGGTCCAAGGCACCATCATCTTTCACCAGGAATACTGACAAGTCCCCTTATTCTACTCTTTTGCCATGCACACGCCTGTAACTCATCCTTGATACAGCAGCCAAGAGAATTATTTAAAAGAGCAATCATATTGTGTCGCTTTCCTGCATTAAATCCTTCTGTGCCCTTAGAAAAAAAGTTGACCTCCTTACTCGGCTTACGAAGTCCTAAAATTTGAACCCTTCCTGACACTCTATCCAAAGTAAGTACTACTCACCTATCATTCCTTGACATTTAAGCCATAGTAACCTTTGGTATGTTGTGTGTTCCCTGAAAATCCTGGATTCATTTCCTTGAGGCCTGTTCACAAGCTTTTCTCCAAATTGTCCTATGGCTGGCTCCTTTGTGGCATTCAGATCTCAGCTTAAACATCATCCTCTTAGGTAGATCTTCCCTGATCATTCCAGTTACCAGCCCAATCACTTCCTGTACACTCTGTTTTTCAACTTAGTACATAACACTGTCTGATAATTTATTTAATAATTGTTTAAGAAAAAGTTGTTTATTTATTTGCTTACATATTTATATTAAAACCAGCTCTGAGACTAGGATGAGGTGGGCAAGGCATTCACCTCAGGTGTAAAACTTAAGGGGAAGCCAAACCCCTTAGTAATCAAGATGAATAATATTTTAATGCAATATTCAAAAAACTTTAATGAAAAATTTTCTGATGAACAAAATATCAAAATTTTAAGTTTTAAGACAGACAGGATCTCTCTTTATTTTAAAGACTGTGCCAGTGGTAAAGAATCCATCCTGCAATGCAAAGGACGCAGGTTCGATCCCTGGTCAGGGAACTAAGATCCCACATGCCGAGGGACAACTAGCCCACGTGCCACAACTACTGAGCTTGTGTGCCTCAACTAGAGAGAGAAAACCTGCACGCCACATCTAGAGAGAAGCCCAAGCACTGCAGCGGAAGATCTCTTGTGCCACAACTAAAGACCCGACACAGCCAAAAATTAAAAAAAAAAAAAGACAGGATATGATAGGGCTGGGATTGAATGAGTAAAACGAGATGGGCTGTGTGAGGATAGCCTTTTCCTGGCAGAGCAGAAGTGACTATTCTGATTAGTGATCTAGGGCAGGGGTCCCCAACCCCCGGGCCTTGGACTGGTACCGGTCTGAGCCCTGTTAGGAACCAGGCTGCAAAGCAGGAGGTCAGTAGCAGGTGAGTTGCCCCCAGTCCATGGAAAAATTGTCTTCCACGAAACTGGTCCCTGGTGCCAAAAAACGTTGGGGATCACTGATCTAGGGAATAAGGAGCCTGGCCTCATCCTTTCTTCTTTCCCTTGGGTGCAAACATCCAGTAAAGAACAGCCATTGTACTCCATAAGGACAGGCTGCCAGGTGAGCAGGCTGCAGTGACCCAGTGCTTTCTGTGACTGGGTGGGCAAGTTTTAACCTGAGGTACAGTAAGAGGAGTTCTGCTTGCCCATGAACATAAGTCATGTGCTTCATCACCCTTACCAGAAATGAAAGTGATGTTTTGGGTGCTTTATGCTGACTTTCTTATTTCTTAGTAGGTTGAGACAAGTTGGTTTAGAGGGGTGCTGTTTATTGGGTCTTTTTCCACCACCCGGAAACAGTACCTGGTACAGAGTAAGCGATCAAATGATCAGGTCTACAGAGACAGATCCCTCACTGTCTAGTAGATGTGGAAACCACATGTACTGAGAAGTAATAAATCTTTTTCATTGTATTCAATTGAAATAAACTCCTCTGCTCATATGTTTTCAATTTACTAAGTTTCATACATTCCAGTAAAGTACCAAATCAGATCAAAAAGTGTATGCCTGTCACTAGAAAATAGATTTACTTGTGCCCAATCATTTTTATCTTGACCATTGCATTGTTTATTAGTCTATGGCATGTTTGTCCTTCGTTTTGAGGTGTTTTATGAACACTCTTAACCCCATGTCTGATAAACCCCAAAACAGTAACAGTTTTAAAAGTGCTAATAAGAAGAGATAATTATAAGGAAACAAAAGTAAATTATAAAAATGAAAATAAAGAGAAAATGGCTACTGTTGCACCTGAGTTGTTTTGTAGGCATGATTAAGGACCAAGAGTTGAAACATGTGACACGTTGTGTCAATTTAAGTAGCAGTAATTGGCCAGAAACTAGGAAGACTGACTGGCAAAATGAAAAAAAAAAGTTTTGAACCAACATCAATAGTGGAGGCTACTGACCTAATCTTAATTCAGCAATTGGTTGAGAGTTGATTTGAGAACACAATAGCTAAGCAGGGAGAAGGCTGTGATGATAAAACATTTGGGGCAAAAGCACCAAAGCTGCTTAAGAAGCTCCCTCTGGTGGTGCTGCCCTGGAGCAGCCGCAGCAGCATCACCTGGGAGCTTGTTGCAAATGCGGAATCTCAGGCCCCACCCAGACCTACTGAATCAGAATCTGAATTTGAACAAGATCCCCAGGTGATTCATATTCATTTAACATGTGAGAAGCATTGCTCTAGGACACTTGCTAAGGAAAGGGGTTTCCTTGTCTCAGCGGATTTTTACAGTAGATAAGGTGATGAATGAGGATTTGGCGGAATTGGAACCAAAGAAAAGATGCTATAAAAGAAGAAGCCATAGGACCCAGATTTCACACCACTTTTTTGGCACAGATCTTTTAGAGTAATTGGAAAGGCCCTACTGCCATTTGAGTTACAGGACTCTAACAGATTTGTAAAGGCATCTACGTGTTGTTATTAACTTATTTATAATTTAAAAAAACCAAGATTTTTGATATCTTTAAGAATTTAAAGATGCCAGAAGAAAGAAACCAATTAAAAGTTGTAAATGTTTCTTGTGAAACAATGAGTCCTTCTAAGAATAAAGTAAGCTAAAGAAAGCTGGAAGGTAACATCATGGCGTTTTGAAAAGGAAAACAGACGGGAACCTGAGAGGTGGACAAGGGGAATTCCAACACGCAGAGCAAAGATGAGAGCCCAGCTGAAGGAGAACACAGAAGAAGAGGCTATTGGGGGAGCAGGCTGAGGTGCGGTGGGAATCAAAGTCTGAAGACAGAAGCTAACAGACCAAGAAGGCAAGCAGTGTGTGGAGTGACACTCCCAGCAAAGCTGGGAAAGAATATTTTCGACATGAACCACATTGAAAGAACAGTGAGAGTCAGCTCAGCTGCATCTATTTGTTTTGAAATTTTACCACACTATAATAAAATGTAATCAGGCACCTAACCTCGTCTTTTTGCTCAGATGGAGAAAAGAAAGGTACTACCCAGTGCATTAGAGGAGGAAACCTCTTTTATTTTTCGTTAATCTATGTACGGATCTATATGATCTATGAAATATTCACAGATAACCAAGTGACTCCATTCATTAAAATGTAGGGACCCTACATGAATAGAGGCGACCACAAATAAATGGTTTTCCCTGGAGAAAGTGTATCTCAGAAATTACACCTTCTGAACCATTATAGAATAGAAATCTCTTCAAGTGGGAGAATTTAACT